>NC_134267.1:70780157-71380157 GCF_031893055.1 Leptodactylus fuscus | reverse complement strand
CCACTGCACCTGGGCCCAGGCATGTTGGCGTATGTGATAATGGCTGGAACCTGGTAGCAGATCTGGAGCTTGCCAGACTCAAACATGGTCCACACATGGCCCATGTTTTCAACTTGTTGGTGCAAAGGTTCTTTGAAAGCTACACCATTGTGCCTGATATACTGGTGAAAGTGCGGCCATTTTCGTAAGTAAAAAGTAGCCTCTTCTAGGCTGAAAACATCCAGAGTACACTCTTGTCATCTTCGCACTGCTGGCTGACGGAGGAAGACGAGGGGGATGAAGTGGAATTTCATGTCACTGTCCCACACGAGGCTTGAGGGGAAGTTCAGTGCATCCCATTGCTTCAGCACGGATGGTGTGAAGGGGAGTGGAAAATGGAGGAACTGGAGAGTGACCCTTACAGTTGGGGGCAGCAAAGTCATGCCAAGTAACACTCTGGCACACATGGCTGACTTCATGTTGGGTTGCTTTTCAAGAGACAAAGGCATAGTTTACATCATGGAGAGGAAACAATACTGGATTTTTTAAATCCTCGACCCCCAATATAAGCAAAAAATCTCATCCTTCGTTCTGATAGGGGAGAGGAAAAATCGTATAAATGATTGCCACAAGCAACTGGTGCAGATTATGATGGAAATCTTTCCGTAAACCCTCGCTGGCAGCAGAGAGGAGATTTCCTCCAAGAGGCTAACAACTGCCATCCGGTCCACAATCACCAGTGGAACACTCTCCAAGGTCTGGGACACGTTAATCCCCCCCCCCCCCCCCCGGCCAAACTACCACCACTGAGGGGCCTAGTGTCATCAGGAGGGAAAAGTATAGGCGCATGTTGCGTGAGTACCTGTCCAATCACAGCCCTGTCCTCTCCGATCCCTCTGCGCCTTACACATATTGGGTGTAGAAGATGGACCTGTGGCCCTTGGGGTGAGTGGAAGCTTCCCCCAGCTGAGGTTTGGGTGAGTTTGGCAAGGGGGTGCAAGTACGCCCCGCAGTTAGCCTTTTTGGTTACATAGTTACATAGTAGATGAGGTTGGATAAAGACATTAGTCTATCAAGTCCAACCTATAACCCTACAATCCCTACAGTGTTGATCCAGAGGAAGTCAAATAAAACCCATGAGGCTTATGCCAATTGCCCTATTTCAGGGGAAAAAATTTCTTCCCGACTCCAAATCTGGCAGTCAGTATAAAAACCCTGGCTCAACGTCTCCTTAAAATCATGGTGGCATAGAGTGTACACAATGAACCCCAACTGTCACTTGCAGAGCCACTCTTCTACTTGTAACTGCATGATAGAACCTGCGTGTCTATGTTCTCTTGAAAGAATATGCAAATCTGCCTTCCATGATGTAATTAGGAAGACAGTTGCTGCCTCAGTATTGCAAACCAATAGAGGGCGCTCACTGGAATGTGCAAGCCTGTCATGACAGGATTCCAGTGAAATAACCCAATAATGGCTGTTCCCTTTAGCATCATGCCCGACCTTCCAAGAGTCCTTTGTTTTGCAATGACGCTGGGATTATTACCAGGTATAGTCTCTCAATCGAGGACAGCTGTTTCGATCTACTTGGATCTCTTCAGCTCGATGTAGAGAGGACTATAACCTGGTAGAGGTGAGAGGCTTAGACAGGGTTAAGGGGATATTGTCACTCCTTAGGGAGAGACCACCATGTAGGTGTGTGGAGACTTGTTAAGCCTTTAGCACTCCACTCTACAAGGAACTATGGGAAGAATATGCAAATCTGCTTTCCTTGATGTAATTAGGAAGACAGTTGCTGCCTCAGTATTGCAAACCAATAGAGGGCGCTCACTGGAATGTGCAAGCCTGTCTTATGTTAGGATTCCAGTGAAATAACCCAATAATGGCTGCTCCCTTTAGCATCATGCCCGACCTTCCAAGAGGCCTTTGTTTTGCAATGACGCTGGGATTATTACCAGGTATAGTCTTTCAATCGAGGACAGCTGTTTTGATCTACTTGGATCTCTTCAGCTCAATGTAGAGAGGACTATAACCTGGTAGAGGTGAGAGGCTTAAACAGGGTTAAGGGGATATTGTCATTCCTTAGGGAGAGACCACCATATAGGTGTGTGGAGACTTGTTAAGCCTTTAGCATTCCACTTTGCAAGGAACTATGGGAAGAATATGCAAATCTGCCTTCCATGATGTAATTAGGAAGACAGTTGCTGCCTCAGTATTGCAAACCAATAGAGGGCAGATTTGCATATTCTTCCCATAGTTCCTTGCAAAGTGGAGTGCTAAAGGCTTAACAAGTCTCCACACACCTATATGGTGGTCTCTCCCTAAGGAGTGACAATATCCTTTTAACCCTGTCTAAGCCTCTCACCTCTACCAGGTTATAGTCCTCTCTACATTGAGCTGAAGAGATCCAAGTAGATCGAAACAGCTGTCCTCGATTGAGAGACTATACCTGGTAATAATCCCAGCGTCATTGCAAAACAAAGGCCTCTTGGAAGGTCGGACATGATGCTAAAGGGAGCAGCCATTATTGGGTTATTTCACTGGAATCCTGTCATAAGACAGGCTTGCACATTCCAGTGAGCGCCCTCTATTGGTTTGCAATACTGAGGCAGCAAACCAATAGAGGTCTTCCTAATTACATCATGGAAGGCAGGTTTGCATATTCTTCCCATAGTTCCTTGCAAAGTGGAGTGCTAAAGGCTTAACAAGTCTCCACACACCTATATGGTGGTCTCTCCCTAAGGAGTGACAATATCATCTTAACTATGTTCTCTTGAGTTAGAGACAGATTGAGGCCCCTGCATTTTAAGTTTATGCCCCATTCTTTTGCTTCAGCCCATAAACAGAGATGTTATTTTGTGCTCATTAGTGCCAATTGAGCCGTGCCACCCCCAGGATTAATTCTTTTACCCCTCTTTAGGAGTTGGCACTTGCTCCAGCAGCATATACAGTGCAGTGCAGTGTAGAGCTGTGTGTGTGACAGGAGGAGTAGCTGGAGGGATGGTTGGCAGTAGTGTAGAGCTGTGTGTGTGACAAGAGGAGTGGCTGGAGGGATGGTTGGCAGTAGTGCAGAGCTGTGTGTGTGACAGGAGGAGTAGTTGGAGGGGCCACACGGTGGCTCAGTGGTTAGCACTGCAGCCTTGCAGCGCTGGGTCCTGGTGTTCAAATCCCACCAAGGGCAAAAAAACATCTGCAAGGAGTTTGTATGTTCTCCCCGTGTTTGCATGGATTTCCATCCCATATTCCAAAAAAGACATACTGATAGGGAAAAAATGTACATTGTGAGCTCTATGAGGGGCTCACAATCTACATAAAAAAAAAAAAAAAGGAGGAGTAGTTGGAGGGATTGTTGGGTGTAGCAGAGCTGAGCTCTGCTTCATCTCTGGTGTCCGGAGTAGCCGAGCTGAGCGCACGGCCAGCTCTGCTTCATCTCGCCATAGGAATACATTGACCAGCGTTGATTGGTCGAATGCCATACAGAGGACAGCATTCGGCCAATCAACGCTGGTTCTGCCAGAGGAGGCGGAGTCTAAAATCGGACCAGAATGTAAACTGCTGTGGATGGATCTTAGACTCCACCTCCTCCGGCAGAACCAGCGTTGATTGGCCGAATGCCCCCTGCCTCAGGCAGCATCTTAGAGTTGTTGAAGGCGGGGGAATGATAAACTATGTTTGCAGTACATATAAACTGTGTAAACATTGATCTATTATTTTATGTGTTTTGTGTGTGAATGTACTATTTTAGCTGCAAATATGTTTTAGTGCATTTTTTAAAAAAAATAAAAATATTTGTGTTTGTCACAAAGTTACATGAAGGTGTGTAATCCCTACATTTTATGGATGATACTTTTTTAACATTTCCAGCTTCAAAGCGGATTTTGTTCCTTCCAGTTCTGGTGATTTTCTGAAGTCATATGCATAGAAGTGTAGGACTTAGTGATATGAATGAACTCTGCACATGCTGAACTCTTATTTATAGGAGGTTTGGTGCATATAACTTCTTATTTGGTTTCCACTTTTAGAAACTAATATAAATTTATTAGCATTTTTGCTTTTTATGAAACATACACGTTGAATCAAAATTTCATGAAGGTGCCATATACAGTGCCATTTTGACAATTCTGCAGGTGTCTAATTTCAGAACATATATAGGTATGGGGGTTAGTATGATTTTGTTTAATGTTGCTATTTTGGCTTTATTTTTCCATCTCAGAGGTGCAAAGTATTCGGAGACCCCCTGGCAATGAAAGGGTTAAAGCCCAACCTTTGATGGCATATGTTATCATAGGTCATCGATTGGCCTTTCATCGCTATTAAAGATACAACTAAAACTGAATCCTCTCCAAATAGAAGTTTATATATTAAAATATAATCCAGATGACAAATAATAAATCTTTTAGCTATTTATAGCATGCTTATAAGTTTTCCTGATATCATGTCCTTTCTTAGTTTTACATCCCCAAAGGATTTTGTTATACTGGGAACCAGGAGTTATAGTATTGGACAGGAAGAGAGTGCAGGAGTCAAGGTATAGGAGCACTGCAGCAGTCCTGGCTGTTACCTGAATAGGAGCCGTTTGTACACACTCCAGTCCACTGCAGCTGCTTTTGACATGATGAAGACTACATTAAAGATTACATGTGAGTTGTTTCTACCATCTCTTGAGTCCTTCAATTCTGTCTACATCATCAATGGTACCCCAACCATACAGGAGATTGGTACCCCAACCAGACAGGAGATTGGTACCCCAACCAGACAGGCAATTTTACTATAGAGTGTGCCCCAGGGGAAGCTAGCAATGACACCAACATCCCAAGTCACTCATCACTCATCACTGTCCAAACTCCAAGGTGTGTTTTTGAGAATGCTTTGGTTAGACACATTGTACTTCGTGTTAGTGGTAAACTTTTGTCATTATTTTTTACATTTACTTGTGAAAAAAAAGGAAATTTGGTGAAAATCTAGAAAATTACCAGTTTTCAAAAAGTGAAATTTTCTTCTTGTCAGACAGTCAGACAGTCCTATGAAAAAGTTTGGGCACCCCTATTAGTCTTAATCATTTTTAGTTCTAAATATTTTGGTGTTTGCAACAGCCATTTCAGTTTGATATATCTAATAACTGATGGACACAGTAATATTTCAGGATTGAAATGAGGTTTATTGTACTAACAGAAAATGTGCAATATACATTAAACCAAAATTTGACCGGTGCGAAAATTTTGGTACCCTTATCATTTTGTTGATTTGAATACTCCTAACTACTTTTTACTGACTTACTGAAGCACAAAATTGGTTTTGTAACCTCCCTGAGCTTTGAACTTCATAGCCAGGTGTAGCCAATCATGAGAAAAGGTTTTTAAGGTGGCCAATTGCAAGTTGTTCTCCTATTTGAATCTCCTCTGAAGAGTGGCATCATGGGCTGCTCAAAACAACTCTCCAATGATCTGAAAGCAAAGATTGTTCAACATAGTTGTTCAGGGGAAGGATACAAACAGTTGTCTCAGAGATTTAACCTGTCAGTTTCCACTGTGAGGAACATAGTAAGGAAATGGAAGACCACAGGGACAGTTCTTGTTAAGCCCAGAAGTGGCAGGCCAAGAAAAATATAATAAAGGCAGAGAAGAAGAATGGTGAGAACAGTCAAGGACAATCCACAGACCACCTCCAAAGAGCTGCAGCATCATCTTGCTGCAGATGGTGTCACTGTGCATCGGTCAACAATACAGCGCATTTTGCACGAGGAGAAACTGTATGGGAGAGTGATGAGAAAGAAGCTGTTTCTGCAAGCACGGTACAAACAGAGTCGCCTGAGGTATGCAAAAGCACATTTGGACAAGCCAGCTTCATTTTGGAAGAAGGTCCTGTGGACTGATGAAACAAAGATTGAGTTGTTTGGTCATACAAAAAGGCGTTATGCATGGCGTCCAAAAAAAAACAGAATTCCAAGAAAAACACTTGCTACCCACTGTATAATTTGGTGGAGGTTCCATCATGCTTTGGGGCTTTGTGGCCAATGCCGGCACCGGGAATCTTGTTAAAGTTGAGGGTCGCATGGATTCCACTAAGATCAGTAGATTCTTGAGAATAATGTTCAAGAATCAGTGACGAAGTTGAAGTTACGCCGGGGATGGATATTTCCGCAAGACAATGATCCAAAACACCGCTCCAAATCGACTCAGGCATTCATGGGGAGGAACAATTACAATGTTCTGGAAAGGCCATCCCAGTCCCCAGACCTGAATATCATTGAACATCTGTGGGATGATTTGAGAGCAGGCTGTCCATGCTCGGCGACCATCAAACTTAACTGAACTTGAATTGTTTTGTAAAGAGGAATGGTCCAGAATACCTTCATCCAGGATCCAGGAACTGATTAAAAGCTACAGAAAGCGACTAGAGGCTGTTATCTTTGCAAAAGGAGGATCTACTAAATATTAATGAATGTCACTTTTCTATTGAGGCGCCCATACTTTTGCTGTTAGTACAATAAACCTCATTTCAATCCTGAAATATTACTATGTCCATCAGCTATTAGATATATCAAACTGAAATAGCTGTTGCAAACACCAAAATATTTAGAACTAAAAATGATTAAGATTAATAGGGGTGCCCAAAACTTTTTCATAGGACAGTATTTGCACCACACAAATTAGTTAATAAATATCATTTACCATATGTCTTTCTTATATTGACATCATCTTGAATTTATTTTGGTTGTTAAGTTTCGCAGCAGTTTTCCAAATTTACTAGAAAATCTCCCCAAGGCCTATATATTAAACCCCCCAGAAAGTTTATACATTGACACACACATTTGTGGATGAAAAACCCGTGGCTGTGCCTGTGACATATCAAGTTCCCTCTGCGTCCAAGAGAGAGTGTTCCTCCACTTCCTCCTCTTCCTCTCAAGGAGTGCCAGTTCCTCTACCATGATGATCTTTACCTGGATCCTGATTCTCTTCCATCAACACAGAGCGATGACGTTGACTGTGAGATGGGAACTGTTCCCCACAATGTTTTTGACATCACAGCAATTCCGTTGCAGATTTTTTTCTGCAATGTGCAGATTGGATTAGCCAGAATTCCATCCACTTTGAAGGTAATGTAATACGTAGCATTTTTTGCCGCAGCGCTTCCATATTCGTAACGTGAGGCCCCCTACCTTAAACTATTTATTGTCTGGGTGAAGAAAACCTGTAAAACAAACAAAACAAGTGCTGTTTTCCTATTGTCAGCAGTGACATGGGATGCTAAAGGGAAGAGCCCTTCCAAGTGACCTGCTTTCTGAGGTTAACTCTTCTTATTGATTGTAATACATACAACCCAAATAAAAAACTACCATCTGTTGTTTGTGAGTGTTTTTAAGCATTCTGCTACCCGATCACTCCTTTACACAAAATCATAAATTCTGTCCATATCTAAGCACCTTATGTGTATTCAGGTTTACAGGCAACGTTCAGCTAATAGATTAATGGAATAAAGAATGAGAACTGAGAATTGTGTGAAATAAAGATGAATTGGCTTATCTTTTTTCTTTTCCTTTTTACTTGCAGCCTGTGCATATTATGTGATTATTTAATAATTGATGAATGCCATGAATTACAAATTGGTGCCTAGCATTGAGCTCCATCAAAGTATAACAGTATATTTGTAGAACATTGTGCTTTCAGTAAGAGAGTTTTGATTCGGCTGTCTTTGATCTTGAATAAATTCTCCTGCATTCATGTTCAGACAAGCTTAGCCTGAGGTTGTTTCAGGCATCTGTTATGATTGCTCCTTTCTAAAGCGTATTTTCTCATTTCTATGTATTTGTGTATTTTTCTATTGATTAGGCAATAGACTTGCATTTGTATTTCACTAAATTTTCCATCACATAAATACAAAGACGCATTGACAATAAAATGGAATCTAGAGAAAAAATTAAAGAACCTCAGATTTACTAGTGTAACAGTGTAAACATAGGCTGTCTCAAAGTGCGCCAGATTTAACACAGTGACTGATGTCCAATATTTAATCTGGTATCTCTCTAGACTGAGTAATCTAAATTCACACGGCCGATGACCAAAGGAACTATTGACCATTAATTTCTATGGGCCTATACACATGACTGTGAATTACGTGATCCCGTGTGTGGGCTGACAGTCCAGGCTACAAAATATGGAACAGGTCCTATTCCTATTTTCAATGAATAAGAGCCGCAGAAGCAGGGCAGGTGCACGGGCGGCACATGGATGATGTGCTAATGGCAGCCAGTTAGCACATGGTCGTGTGCAGCCGACTTTATTCAGCTGCTTGTTTGTGTCAGTGTGCTATAGGAATCTCAGAGCCACACTGACAATACGTTCAGCACCACTATGTGTATACAATAGTAAACATGAGAGCTGAAAGGTAAGCATAGGAGCGTGTACTCTTATGATTCTAACTGACACTGGTAATTCTGTCCCTATGGTCCTGCCTGTTAAAACCACACCCAATGTACTCACCTGCAGAAAACTCAGACTTTCTGTGAAAAGGGCAATGCATTTCTGCTGCAGTTTTTCCCGCAGCGCTTTTTTGCTCCGGCAAGCTATTTGGGCCCTCAGCCTTCAGGAGGAAGTCCATCTCCCACACACCTGTCATTACTGATACCTGTAGTTGAAGCACGCCTGTAGAGTAGAGATGAGCGAGTAGTGTTCGATCGAGTAGGTGTTCGATCGAATAGTACGGTATTCGAAATACTCGTAATCGATCGAACACTACTAGCTGTTCGAAGTTTAATGTTCGATGCAAAACCAGCGTTGATTGGCAGAATGCTATACATTCTGCCAATCAACGCTGATTCTTCTCTTACCTTTCTGAATTCTTCTCCGCGCTGCGTCCCCACGTCTTCTACCGGGTGAAATTCACTCTGCCTAGGCATCCGGCCTAGGCAGAGCTGACTGCGCATGCGCAGTCGGCTCTGCTCAGGTGTCAGGCCTGGGCAGAGCTGCATGCGCATGCGCAGTCGGCTCTGCCTAGGCCAGATGCCTAGGAAGAGTGAATTCCACCCGGAAGAGGATGCGGGGACCCTGCGCCCGGAGAAGACTTCAAGCAGAATCCAGCCCGACTGTCACTCGTGGACTTTGTAAGTATGATTTTAACGAATGTTGCCTACCCCTGAAACGAGCATTTCCTCCCATAGACTATAATGGGGTTTGAAATCCGTTCGAACAGTGTGCAGTTGTTCGAATCGGATTTCGAACCTCGGACACTTTAGTGTTCGCTCATCTCTACTGTAGAGTGCACTTTGGGGGAGAGACAGTTTCCATGTTGTTTTGTGACCTCTAGGAACTATTTTATGATCCAGCTAATTTTTGAATCATTGGACCTCCCACCAAGATATTACATATTCTCTATCCACCTTGATAAGCTTCTTAAAGGGATCCTATCATTGGATACCCTTTTTTTCTGACTAATACGTAGGAATAGCCTTAAGAAAGACTGTTATTCTCCTACCTTTAGATGTTTTCTCCGCACTGCCGTTCGGTAGAAATCTGGGTTTTCTTCAGTATGCAAATTAGTTCTCTTTCCGCACTGGGGGCGGTCCCCAGCGCTCAAACAGTACTGGGGGTGTCCCCAATGTTGTGAGAGAACTCTCCAGTGCTGCCTCTTTCTTCTTCTGGAATGCCTTCTCCCTATGTCTTCTGTCCTGGGTTTCAATCTTCTAGGCATGTGCAGTTGGCTCTGGCATCGGCCCTCAGTGAGCTCTGACACTGACTGCCTTTGATTGGAGTTCAAAATCACACCCCCTGCCTGACACTGCCCTTCTGACATTACAGAGCTTAAATAATATATTGGGCACAAAACTAACTGCATTTGTTGCTCGGAAATGGTGGGGGCTAGAGAAAAAAAATTCCAACTGTGCTGGAATACATAAAGCAATATGAACATGACTATGTGTAGTGTACGGGTCAGTAAAAATGGCACGGATGACACAAGGATTGCTAACCATGTGTCATTTGTGGTTTTTACTGACCTATACTTTGAAAAAGAATTCACAAAGTCACAAGTATGAACAGGATTCGGATCTGCTCCATATTTTGCAGCTCTTCAATTCCAGCTGAAAAAAACTACAACCATGTGTATGGCCTTGTTTGGTTCAAGCCCTGCCTTATTCTTAATGAATCTGCTGACAAGAACAAAAAAAGCTAGACTGCAATTTGCCAAAATGTACATGAGTAAGCCAAAATCCTTCCGGGAAAAAGTCTTGTGGACAGATGAGACCAAGATAGAGCTTTTTGGTAAAGCACATCATTCTATTGTTTACCAACAATGAAATGAGGCCTGCAAAGAAAAGAACACCATACCAACAATCAAACCTGTATGAGGTTCAAAGATGTTTTGGCGTATTTCGCTGCCTCTGGCATTGGGTGCCTTGACTGTGCACAAGGCATCATAAAATCTGAAGATTACCAAAGGATTTTGGGCTGTGATGTAGGGTCCAGTGTCAAAAAGCTAGCTTTGGGACCTAGGTCATGAGTCTTCCAGCAGAACAATGACCCCAAATATATTTCAAAGAGCACCCAGAAATGGATGGGAACAAAGCACTGGAGAGTTCTGAAGTGGTCAGCAATGAGTACAGATCCAAATCCCATTGAACAACTGTGGAGAGATTTTAAAATTGCTGTTGGGAGAAGGCACCCTTCCAATATGAGCAACCTGGAGAAGTTTGCCAAAGAAGAGTGGTCCAAAATTCCAGTGGAGAGTGTAAGAAGCTTGTTGTAGGAAGCGATTGATTGATTACACTGTGCAACTTCTCCTTATGACCATTAGGCACATTACATCCATAAATTGTGCCCTCTTTTGTATATCACCCTCCTTCTACAGAATTTTTCCTTGACTATATGCTGACCAATTGCTACTTTGGGCATTAAAAGGTTAAAGGGAACCTGTTACATGGAAAATGCTGAACTATCTGCAGGTAATATATTATAGACCAAAAGGAGCGGAGCAGATTGACAAGTTGTGTGAAAACATTCAGTATAACCTGCTACAAGGTCCATTAATGTGACCACCTGTCAAAATCCAGAATAACCACCTTTCGCAGTGACCGCTGTGAGATGTGCAGGAAGAGAGGGGATGTTGTGATGATGTTCACTGGGATGTTGAGCCATGCCGACTCCAGTGCCATGGTCAGCTGCACTAGGTTACGCGGTTTAGCATCCATGGCGCGAACAACCCGATCAAGGTGGTTCCACAGATTCTCAATTGGGTTCAAGTCTGTGGAATTTGCTGGCCAAAGGAGTATGGTAAACTCATCATAGTTCTCCTCGAACCACGCAGTACACTGCGAGCTTTATGACACGTTGCATTGTCCTGCTAGTAGATGCCATCATCCTGAGGGAAAACAATTCGCATGTAGGGGTGAACATGGTCCGCAAGGATAGATGCATACTTGTGTTGATCCATCGTGCCTTCCACAATGGTGAGTGCACCCAGATGGCTGATGACACGTGCCTTCTGCAAATGGTTATTTAATGTTGACTAGAGATGAGCGAGTACTGTTCGGATCAGCCGATCCGAACAGCACGCTCCATAGAAATGAATGGATGCACCTGGTACTTCCGCTTTGACGGCGGCCGGCCACTTAACCCCCCACGTGCCGGCTACGTCCATTCATTTCTATGCGAGCGTGCTGTTCGGATCGGCTGATCCGAACAGTACTCGCTCATCTCTAATGTTGACGTCAAAAGTAGGCAGTGGTCACATTAATATGACTGGACTGTGTATACAGCCATCAAAACTTCTGTTCTTCCTATACGCTCCTATAAGGAAAATGTTTGTTTTTGTACTGTGCTAGCCAGTGGGTAGGAAATATAAAAAACAAAAACGTGAGAGTCTTCAGTAGTTGATACCTTTTGTAATGGCTAACTAATAATGATGACAGATTACAAGCTCTCAAAGCTCTCGGCTCCTTCCTCAGGTAAATTTAAATCCTTCAGAAATTGTTTTTAAATTTACCTGAGGAAGAAGCCGAGAGCTTCGAAATCTTGAAATCTGTCATCATTATTAGTTAGCCATTAAAAAAGGTATCAACTACTGAAGACTCTCAAGTTTTTTGTTTTTTATATTATGCTCCTATAGTGACTGAAAGCTGCTTCTTTATTTCCAGCCATAAAGGTGATGCTGTCAGTCACATATAGGAGCACCTCCTTTACCTGTCAGCATAGGAAGAGCTGAGATTGCAATGGATAAATAATAGATTATAATGAATGTTTTCACACAAAACGATATCAATGGCTCAGCTCTATCTGCTCTATAACAGCATTTTTCATTTGACAAGTTCACTGTCATTTCCCCCTTTCCATCAGTGAAAGGCTGTGTATCATAAATCCCCTACACCCATTCTCACTTCATTGCACCAGAAGGCAGAGGTAATAAATTTATGATTCACAGATTATAACCTATCTAAGGACACCAGAAAGTAAATAAGCCATAGGCCATGTTCACATCTCCATCACAGTCTCCTCTGATGCAGAGTTAAGGAGAAATCCCAAACAGTCCTGCAAGCCTGGCTTTTTGTCTGGCAATAATTGTAAAAAAATTGACTCCCAGTGGACTTCCCTGGGATCTATTACTGTTCATTATTAGTTGGACTGTTTTTCTGTTATTCTCTGGTCCTCCGATGGACAAGTAGAATGGCCATACTGATGCAGATGCGATGTTAGTGTGATCCCTCCTGGCTTATGGGCCAGGTCATAGCTGTGACCCCATAGTTACACCAGTGAAAAATGCACTTACAGTACATGTACTTTTAAGGTTATTGCAAAAATTATGTGAGCGCTATATTTAGACAGATTTTACTATTTTACACATATACTGTGTATATAGTATTATATTAATATACTGTATTATAAGTATTATATATGTAGTATGAATAAAAAAAAACTTTAAAGAAAAGTAGTACAGGGATCAAATAGTAAATCGTCCCCAGTTGACTTCTAATTAGGTCCATCTTCCATTGTTCGTAAGCTATTTTTGAGGGAAAACTACTGCACACTATCCTATTTTACCCATTAACCCCTTAAGGACCAGGCCATTTTTTGGTTTCGCATTTTCGTTTTTCCCTCCTCACATTTCAAGAGCCATAACTTTTTCATTTTTCAGTTCACAGAGTCACATGATAGCTTATTGTTTGCGGGACAAATTGTACTTTGTAATGGCACCATTCAATATGCTGTGCAATGTACTGGGAAGCTGGAAAAAAATTCAGAATGAGGCGCAATTGGAGAAAAAATGCATTTGCGCCATTTTCTTATGGGTTTAATTTTTACAGCATTCACTGTTTGGTACAAATGACATGTTACCTGTGTTCTACGTGTCAGTACAAACGCGGTGATACCAAATTTATATAGTATTTGAAATTTTTTGATACTTTTAAAAAAATGATAAACTTTGCAAAATAGAAAAAAAAATTTGTGTCATCATGTTCTAACACCTGTAACTTTTTCATATTTCCATGTATGGAGCTGGTTGTGGTGTCTTTTTATGCGGGACAAGATGACGTTTCTATTGATACCATTTGGGGAAAGATCCGATGGTTTGATCACTTTTTATTCAATTTTTTATAGGAGGCAAAGTGTTGAAAAAAACGCTTTTTGGCTGTTTTTATTTTTTTTGCCGCTACGCCGTTCGCAGTACGGGATAAATGTTTTAATATTCTAATAGTTCAGGCATTTTGGAGCGCAGGGATACCTAATATGTTTATGTTTAATGTTCTTTAATTACTTTTATAGCTAATCTAGGGAAAGGGGGGTGATTTGAACTTTTATATTTTTTTTATTTTTTTAATACTTTTAAAAACTTTTTTTTTTCTTCTGTTACATTTATGATCAGAGCCCTTAGGTACCTTGAAACCTAGGGGGTCTGATCGCTCATACTATTCACTGCAATACTACAGTACTGCAGTGAATAGGAAAATCGCAGCACTTCTATTAGACGATGCCTCTGGCATCGTCTAATAGATCTCGGGCAGAGACAAGCCTGGAAGCCTTCAATAGGCTTCCGGCTGTCATAGCAACCGATCACCGCCCTCTTGTGACGTTCAGGAGGGCGGCGATCAGCAAAACATGGCGGCGCCCATGCCGCCTGCGCTGTTTACACGCTGCAGTCGCGTTTGACCGCAGTGTGTAAAGGGTTAACAGCAGCGATCAGCTCGGGCACCGACCGCTGCTGTTAGTGGCAGGTCCTGGCTGTATTATACAGCCGGCATCTGCCGTGTATGGAGCGAGCTCAGCGTGTGAGCTCGCTCCATACATCCCCATGCGACCCATGACGTACAGTTACGTCAAGGGTCGCTAAGGGGTTAAAATTACTGGTATACGTGACAAAGATAAAAATACTACACAACATGTACTGACTTTAGTAGCACATTGGACCTCCTTTGGCCTTTAGAAAAACAACAATTCATCATGGCATACATAGCTTCATCCACATGTGTCAGAGGGCTTAGGGTACGCCATGCTCCATTCCACCACACATTAATACTCCTCTTCCACCAGCCTTAAAGGGGTTGTTCTAGGTAAAAACAATAGTTTTTTTTTTTTTTTTTTTTACAGTAAACTAAACACACACACCCCCACCACCTACTTTATAAATTACTTTATTTATCAAAAATGTCTAATTACCATTATCACTGGGGAGATCATATGACCACTCCAGGCACATTTTTCTGGTGATCTGGTAATGTTCCATTTCACCACTTCTGGAAACGGAACGTCACATACAGTGTTGGCCAAAAGTATTGGAACCCCTGCAATTCTGTCATATAATACTCATTTCTTCCAGGAAATGATTACAATCACAAACTCTTTGGTATTAATATCTTCATTTATTTTGCTTGCAATGAAAAAACACAAAAGAGAATGAAAAAAAAGTCAAATCATTGATAATTTTACACAAAACTCCAAAAATGGGCCGGACAAAAGTATTGGCACCCTCAGCCTAATACTTGGTAGCACAACCTTTAGACAAAATAACTGTGAACAACCACTTCCGGTAACCATCAATGAGTTTCTTACAATGCTCTGCTGGAATTTTAGACCATTCTTCTTTGCCAAACTGCTCCAGGTCCCTGAGATATGAAGGGTGCCTTCTCCAAACTGCCATTTTGAGATCTCTCCACAGGTGTTCTATGGGATTCAGGTCTGGACTCATTGCTGGCCACTTTAGAAGTCTTCAGTGCTTTCTCTCAAACCATTTTCTAGTGCTTTTTGAAGTGTGTTTTGGGTCATTGTCCTGCTGGAAGACCCATGACCTCTGAGGGAGACCCAGCTTTCTCACACTGTGCCCTACATTATGCTGCAAAATTTGTTGGTAGTCTTCAGACTTCATAATGCCATGCATATGGTCAAGCAGTCCAGTGCCAGAGGCAGCAAAGCAACCCCAAAACATCAGGGAACCTCCGCCATGGTTGTCTGTAGCGACCATGTTCTTTTCTTTGAAGGCCTCTTTTTTTTCCTGTAAACTCTATGTTGATGCCTTTTCCCAAAAAGCTCAACTTTTGTCTCATCTGACCAGAGAACATTCTTCCAAAATGTTTTAGGCTTTCTCAGGTAAAGTTGACATTCCTTCTTCTATGACAGTTTTGCTACCTCCAGTTTATGGCATGTACAGAACCTGTTTGGAGAAATTTGGCAAGCAATTTGGGAGCTCCATGGGAGATGGGTGGTCTGTTGGGGTGCTGAATGTTGAAGTATGTTATAATGACTCAGGCACTGAGCTCCCGGAGATTAGCACCGTCTCAGTCCTCTCCATGTTAATATAGTAGCCATATCTGTGCATGTACCCTTTCCCCTATAAAAAAAAATAATAACTCGGTTCCAAGATGGCAGCTCTCAAAATGGCTGCTGTGTTTTATACCACTCTTCACAAATTTACCCCTTTCCTTTAACAATATGCCACAGGTTGGCGTTCTCAACTGCAGTTTTCTAATTCTTCCATGTCTCTACAGCAACCCAGCAGAGGGGATCAGAGAGTGCGGAATACAACGACCCTGACTGTGCTGCCTGCTAGGCCTAGTGCGCTACTCACACACTCCGAATCCTCCATGAGGCTGTGCAGAAAAAGGGGATTCCTGCAGCTCTTGACTTTCCCCGGGGTACTCCTTATAGGAGAGGGGACCTCTCGATACTGAGTCGTGTGGATGTTATTCACAACATGCCCTAATGCTGGCAATGACTCAGGAGCCCAACGGTTGTAGGGTAAACCAAATAACTTTTATTGAACAACGCCAACAGATGCTCCAGCAGCTTTGCAAGATGGCACTCAGCATACAGTTCCATACACAATATCCAACACTTAAGAGTTTAGCCACGCCAATATAAGCACTGTAGTACTTGACATACTGTTCTTCTCTCCTCCACTCCTACCGGCGCTATGCCAGGGGGCGGCATTTTTACTGATCTAAGCCAGTCCAGGACAAGCTGCTCGTGAACTGTCCTGGACTGGCTTAGCGTTACAGCAGGGGAAGAGAGCGCTGGCTTGGGACGGTCCTGTGGACGCAGCGCTGCTTCATCATTCACTTATTGCCAGCAGCGCTGCTCCAGTGGCCGCCCCCTTAGCGATAAGCAGGGCTCTCTGCCTTGCTCTCCGCATCCTAACGTTGCCCCCCCCCCCCGGCCGGCATTGGGGGGTGGGGAGGGAAACTGGGCAATTGCCCAGGGGCATACTTTCCCTAACATTAGGTCTGGATCGGCATGGGAGAAATCACTGGCAGATGCAGGGGCTTCTGATCGCTGCTTGCGAATGCCCCTTCCTTGGGCTTGAGGACTTTTTTTTTCCACGGTTAAAGAGAACCTTTCATGAGTTGGGACACATGCAGTTTTATACACCGCTGGAAAGCTGACAGTGCGCTGAATTCAGCACACTGTCGGCTTTCACGATCTGTGCCCCAGATGAAGAGCTATCGGTGTCGGTTACGTAAGCTCTTCACCATCAGAAGGGCGTTCCTGAAGTCAGTCAGGAACACACTTCTTCACAGCAGCGTCTATAGCGTTGTACTGTGAGAGCGGAGAGGAACGCCTACCTCAGTACTAGTCTATGGATGAGCGCTATCAGGAAGGGAGGGGGGCGTTCCTCCCCGGTCTCACAGTACAGCGCTATAGACGCTGCTGTGAAGAAGGGTGCTCCTAACTGAGTGTCAGGAACGCCCTTCTTTTTTTTTTTTTTTTTTTTTAAATGTAGATTGTGAGCCCTACATAGAGCTTACAATGTACATTCTTCCCTATCAGTATGTCTTTGGAATATGGGATGGAAATCCATGCAAACACGGGGAGAACATACAAACTCCTTGCAGATAGTTTTATGCCCTTGGTGGGATTTGAACACCAGGACTCCAGCGCTGCAATGCTAACCACTGAGCCACCGTGTGGCCCCTCAGGAACGCCCTTCTGATGGTGAAGAGCTACAGTATCGGAACCGATAGCTCTTCACCTGGGGCACAGATTGTGAAAGCCGACAGTGCGCTGAATTCAGCACACTGTCGGCTTTCCAGCGGTGTATAAAACTGCATGTGTCCCAACTCATGAAAGGTCCTCTTTAATAATAGTTCATGGGTGTGCAACTGTGGGGCATAATAGAGCTTGAAGGGTCCACTTTGGCCCCTGTAACCTCTATTATGCCCCACAGTGCCCCCCCTGTAACCTCTATTATGCCTCACAGTCTATTGTACGACTGTGGGGCATAATATAGGCTGCTGGGGCTGCTGTGGGACATTATATATGGGGGTTGGGTGCGTGGAGAAGTGAAGAGTCAAAGATGTCTGTGTTGCAAACTTTACAGAGTCAAGTCACAGCTGGAAGAATTGGTAATGGCGGTTCAAAGGGAAGAGACAGGAAATGTATGAAGACGTCTCCTGTGAGTATTCCCACGCCGAGTATTCCAACTCAATACCAGGGGGGATGGGTGTCTTTTGATCCTCCACCTCAGGCAGCAGAGAGGCTAGGTTCACCACTGCTTGTATCACTCCCTAACTCAGCAGATGGGGGGCTGTAGCGGGGCTATGAGTCCTGAGGGAACACTCCTGCACGGTACCTCTGTAGCTCCTTATGGCACGGACACCAATGTCTCTTGGGAACCCCCAAAATTCTCTCATTAACTCCAGGGCAGCCTTCGGTTATATCTTGGAATAAGATGGCTGATGATAGAATGGTGCTCTCCGCAACAGGGCCTGATCTCCTAGTCCTCTGGATCACTGAACTTCTAGACTTCTTAACCATTAGACATCTCAACCACTGGACTACTAACCACTGGACCAACTTTACTACAGCTGCTAGAGAACTCGTATATCCTTTCCTAGAACGCCACCCTATGGCCTGTGATTGATCAAGAGGAGTACAGCATTAAATGAAAGTGCGTATGTACAGTAAAATGGCAAACATAATGTACTTCACTAAAGAAACTTATACGGACAAGACAACCCCAGGGTACATGTAACAAATAGAGATGAGCGAACAGCGTTCGATCGAGTACATGTTCGATCGGATATCAGGCTGTTCGAGATGTTCGATTTGAGTCGAACACCAGGTGGCAAACTCACTAAAAATTCGATTCCCCTCCCACCTTCCCTGGCGCTTTTTTTGCACCAATAACTGCGCAGGGGAGGTAGGATAGGAACTACGACAATGGAGGCATCGAAAAAAAATCGGAGAAAGTAATTGGCTGGTTAATTCAGGTGACCTCCAATTTATACGAATAGTGGATTTACTATCCGGTTCATATGAGACTGTGAACTATGTGACTGTGAGACAGGGACAGATCTACAGGCAGGGTTAGCTAGGGATTACCTTTATTTAGGTGGGAATGTTACTCACCCAGCTCTTTGGGGCTCTATCTGGTCGGGATAACAAACACAAAACATATAGCAGCATTGCTCTGGAGTGCTGCATCTCCATACCTTTGGACCACTCTGTATTTGGCTGCAATATGTTTTACTATGCCCCACCTGTTTGTCAGAATGATTGTTGACATTCTTTTCCAATCTCTTTCATTGACTATTTGTTATCAGTCTACAGGGTCCCCGTTTGGTTGTTGCTTTATTTCCATCACACTGTTGTAGGATGTAACATTTCTGATATCCTGTCTCTAATTATCGTATATCATACTTTAAGTAACAAGATATCTAAATATCTATTTCTATTCATAAGAAATTTTTACTGTTTGAGAAATAGAATCAGAATTAACATTTTAATTCCATAGAGAAATTATTAATGATAGTATGTGAAAAGCTGAAAATATTTTAGTAGTACATAACAAGCATTTCTGGTTATTATTCTGAAACTTTGCCAAATGTTATTTTAAAAGCGTTGTCATCTGTTTTCCTTGCTTCCTAAAATCAAAGGTAATTCTTGTTTTCCTTTACAGGAATCTTGAAGAAGCGGAAGAATTTAGAGTCTTGCCTTTGCTAAAGTTTACTGCCACAACTGTGAAGAAATTTATTTTGTTTTGTCTACTATAGAAAACCTAGAACAATGGAATATAATTAGACTTAAAACAAGAATGAAACACAAAATGACACTAAGAGACTATGTAAATGTTAAATGTGAGACAATTATGTAGTAATAATAATAATGCATTTTATGTATATGGTGCCAACATCCATAGCCCTTTACATATCCATAGCCCTTTACATATCCATAGCACTTTACAAATTGCAAAATATTTAAAACAATCTATAAAGCATTTCTGTTAGGGTTGAGCGATCAGGATTGGAAAAGATCGGATCCCGATCAGCAATCGAGTAAATTTCACGATTGCAATCGGGTTCCGATCCTGCCTAAAATAGATCGGGAACGGCATTTTGATTCCGATCGCTCAACTTACCTGCACAGATACGCTGCCGCTGTCGCTCCCCATTCTTCTTGGTCCAATTCTCTCTCATTTACACGCCTTCAGAGCGCTGTGCACTCCCCCGCCTCCCAGGTTAGTGTTACAGACCTAGGAAGAAGGCAGGGCTTGTGGCTTAGGAGACTGTGGGAGGGTACTGGGAGAGAAGACGTGAGTGATGCACTCACATCTCCCGGCCCTGTACCCACCCACACTCTCCTAAGCCACAACAACACACGGCGCTCTGAAGGCTTGTAAATGAGAGAGAAGATGAGCGGCAGCAATCTGTGCAGGTAAGTGGACACCAGGGGGGACTAAGCAGCCAGAGGATTTTTTTTTTAATCACTACACAGCGTGGAGTCTAAAAATTAAAGCATAAAATTTTTGGAAACCATGCTGTGTAGTGAATACAATAATTTTTAAAATCCGATCTTTGATTATTAAAAAAATCCCATTCATTTGCATTAGGATCGGAATTGGGATCGAGATTGGGTTCGAATGGAAAATGATCGGAAACTGGATTTTAAAAAACGATCCTGAAATCTCAAGATTGGCTCAACCTTAACCTCTATATGATTGCTGTCATCACTTTGGGAAAATCTATTATCTGATTTTGTATATTTTAGTGATGAGTCAATAAAGTGCAATGCTAGTAAATGAATCAGAGTGTTAACAACAATATACCGTTGGGCAGATTTATTAAGAATGGTATATATCTCTCTATATCATAAAAATGAATTCTTTTTTTTTTTTTTTTTTTTTTTTTTTTTAAATGTAGATTGTGAGCCCCATATAGAGCTCACAATGTACATTTTTCCCTATCAGTATGTCTTTTTTGGAATATGGGATGGAAATCCATGCAAACACGGGGAGAACATACAAACTCCTTGCAGATGGTTCATAAAAATGAATTCTTGTCTGTCTGTCTGTCTATCTGTCTGTTCTTTATGTGCGACCAAACGACTGGACCAATCTTCACCAAATTTGGCACACAGATACTGCAGGTGTCCAGGAAGGCTTAAGATGAGGCGCCAACTCACTTGGATGTACAATTCCAGAGATACAGTCCTATGAAAAAGTTTGGGCACCCCTATTAATCTTAATCATTTTTAGTTATAAATATTTCGGTGTTTGCAGCAGCCATTTCAGTTTGATATATCTAATAACTGATGGACACAGTAATATTTCCGGATTGAAATGAGGTTTATTGTACTAACAGAAAATGTGCAATATGAATTAAACCAAAATTTGACCAGTGCAAAAGTGTGGGCACCTCAACAGAAAAGTGACATTAATATTTAGTAGATCCTCCTTTTGCAAAGATAACAGCCTCTAGTCGCTTCCTGTAGCTTTTAATCAGTTCCTGGATCCAGGATGAAGGTATTTTGGACCATTCCTCTTTACAAAACAATTCAAGTTCAGTTAAGCTTGATGGTTGCCGAGCATGGACAGCCCGCTTCAAATCATCCCACAGATGTTCAATGATATTCAGGTCTGGGGACTGGGATGGCCTTTCCAGAACATTGTAATTGTTCCTCTGCATGAATGCCTGAGTCGATTTGGAGCAGTGTTTTGGATCATTGTCTTGCTGAAATATCCATCCCCGGCGTAACTTCAACTTCGTCACTGTTTCTTAAACATTATTCTCAAGAATCTGCTGATACTGAGTGGAATCCATGCGACCCTCAACTTTAACAAGATTCCCGGTGCCGGCATTGGCCACACAGCCCCAAAGCATGATGGAACCTCCACCAAATTTTACAGTGAGTAGCAAGTGTTTTTCTTGGACTGCTGTTTGTTTTGGACGCCATGCATAACGCCTTTTTGTATGACCAAACAACTCAATCTTTGTTTCATCAGTCCACAGGACCTTCTTCCAAAATGAAGCTGGCTTGTCCAAATGTGCTTTTGCATACCTCAGGCAACTCTGTTTGTGGCGTGCTTGCAGAAACGGCTTCTTTCTCATCACTCTCCCATACAGCTTCTCCTTGTGCAAAGTGCGCTGTATTCTTGACCGATTCACAGTGACACCTTCTGCAGCAAGATGATGCTGCAGCTCTTTGGAGGTGGTCTGTGGACTTTCCTTGACTGTTCTCACCATTCTTCTTCTCTGCCTTTCTGATATTTTTCTTGGCCTGCCACTTCTGGGCTTAACAAGAACTGTCCCTGTGGACTTCCATTTCCTTACTATGTTCCTCACAGTGGAAACTGACAGGTTAAATCTCTGAGACAACTTTTTGTATCCTGCCCCTGAACAACTATGTTGAACATTCTTTGTTTTCAAATCATTTGAGAGCGGGCTGTCCATGCTCGGCCACCATCAAACTTAACTGAACTTGAACTGTTTTGTAAAGAGGAATGGTCCAAAATACCTTCATCCAGGATCCAGGAACTGATTAAAAGCTACAGGAAGCGACTAGAGGCTGTTATCTTTGCAAAAGGAGGATCTACTAAATATTAACGTCACTTTTCTGTTGAGGTGCCCATACTTTTGCACCGGTCAAATTTTGGTTTAATGCATATTGCACATTTTCTGTTAGTACAATAAACCTCATTTCAATCCTGAAATATTACTGTGTCCATCAGTTATTAGATATATTAAACTGAAATGGCTGTTGCAAACATAAAAATGATTAAGATTAATAGGGGTGCCCAAACTTTTTCATAGGACTGTACAGCTTTCCCAACACCCTGACCCCCCCCCCCATTAGACAATACAAACCTGCAAGTCTTTCACACATATTCCAACTGTAATACACACGGTCACTCCACATGTACGGTCCAACACTGATATCCAAACTGAGATACATGCATCAGAGGATTAGTTACACTGGTCAGCACCCAGTATCACATGTCAGAGGATTAGATAGGCGCATCTGCACACAGTCCCACAACCCAAAGGTTTAGATATGCACGTCTGCACACAGTACCACACACCGAAGGATTAGATACACAGGTCAGCACACAGTATCACATGCCAGAGGATCACATACGTGCGTCTGCACAAACTACCACATGGCTAAAGATTACATACACGCGTTTTCACACAGTTCCACATGCCAAAAGATTAGATACGTGCATCTGCACACAGTCCCACATGCCATAGGATTAGATACCTGCGTCTGCACAAAGTACCACATGCTGGAGGATTAGATACGCGCGTCAGCACACAATATCACACGCCAGAGAATTAGATATGCGCGTCTGAACAAAGTACCACATGCCAGAGGATTAGATACACAGGTCAGCACACAATATCACACGCCAGAGAATTAGATACGCACATCTTCACACAGTACCACACGCCGGAGGATTAGATACGCACGTCTGCACACAGTACCACAAGCCGGAGGATTAGATATGCACGTCTTAACACAATACCACACGCCAGAGGATTAGATACGCACGTCTTCACACAGTTCCACATGCCGTAGGATTAGATACTCGCCACTGCACACAATACCACAGGCTGGATGATTGGATACATGCCAATGCACACAGTTACACAGGATTAGATACGCACATCTAAACACAGTTCCATATACCATAGGATTAGATATGTGCATCTGCCCAAAGTATCACTCGCCGGAGGATTAGATACGCATGTCTGCACACAATACCACACGGAGGAGGTTTAGAAACACACTACTGCACACAATACCACACGGGAAGGGTTGGATACACACGTCTGCACACAGTACCACACTCTGGAGGATTAGATACACAAGTCAGCACACAGTACCACATGCCAGAGGATTAGATATGCACATCTACACACAGTTCCATATGCCATAGGATTAGATATGTGCATCTGCCCAAAGTATCACACGCTGGAGGATTAGATACACATGTCACCACACTGTATCAAACGCCAGAGGATTAAATACGAGCATCTGCACAAAGTATGACATGGCTAAAGATTAGATACGCACGTCTGCACACAGTTCCACATGCCAGAGGATTAGATACGTGCATCTGCACAAAGTACCACATGCCAAAAGATTAGATACATGCATCTGCACACAGTTCCACATGCCAGAGAATTAGATACACAGGTCAGCACACAATATCACACGCCAGAGGATTAGATACGCACGTCTTAACACAATACCACACACCAGAGGATTAGATATGTACGCCTGCACACAGTTCCACATGCCACAGGATTAGATATGCGCCACTGCACACAATACCCCATGTAGGAGGATTGGATACGCACGGCTTAAAACAATACCACACGCCAGAGGATTAGATAAGTACGTTTTCAGTTACACATGCTGCAGGATTAGATACGCACATCTGCACAAAGTACCACACGCTGAATGATTAGATACACAGGTCAGCACACAGTATCAAACGCCAGTGGATTAGATACACGCATATGCACACAGTTCCACGTGCCAGAGGATTAGATACGCACGTCTACACACAGTTCCACATGCCACAGAATTAGATATGCGCGTCTGCACAAAATTCCAGATGCCAGAGGATTAGATACACAGGTCAGCACACAACATCAAATGCCAGAGGATTAGATATGCAAGTCTGCCCACAGTTCCACACACCGCAGGACTAGATACGTGCCACTGCACACAAGACCACACGCTGGAGGATTAGATATGCGAGTCTTCACACAGTACCGCACACCAGAGGATTAGATACGTGCGGTGCCTATACACAGTTCCACATGCCGAAGGATTAGAAATTTGCATCTGTGCACAGTTCCACATGCCGTAGGATTAGATACACACGTCTTTACACAATACCACACAATGGAGGATTAGATGCACGCCACTGCACACAATACCACACAGCGAAGGTATAGATGCACACTACTTCACACAATACCACATGGGGAGGGTTAGATACACGCGTCTGCACACAGTACCACACACTGGTGGATTAAATTCTCAAGTCATCACACAGTTACACATGCCACAGCATTAGATACGCACGTCTGTGCATAGTTCCACATGGCAGAGGATTAGATATGCACGTCTTTACACAATACCAGACGATTAGATACGCGCATCTGCACACAGTACCACACACTGGAGGATAAGATACACAAGTCAGCACACAGTACCACATGATGGAGGATTAAATACACATGTCTGCACACAGTACCACAAGCCAGAGGATTAGATAAGCACGTATGTACACAGTACCAAGCGCCAGAGGATTAGATGCACGCGTCTTCACACAAATCCACACGCCAGAGGATTAGATATGCGCCAGTGCACACAATACCACACGTCGGAGGATTGGATACGCACCACTGCACACAATACCACTCGGCAGAGGGTTAGATGTGCACCAATGCACACGATACCACACAGGGGAGGATTAGATATGCGCCACTACACACAGTACCACACGCCAGAGGATTAGATACGCACCACTCCACACAGTACCACATGCCAGTGGAATAGATACGTGCATCAGCACACAGTACCACACGCCGGAGGATTAGATACATGGCTCTGCACAGAGTACCACATATTAGAGTTTTACTCCAAGTTTCCATAGCAACCCAGCCATTTTTATTCACTACTTTATGTCAGCCTTAAAAGGGCAGGGAGCTGTGGGTGACACTGTTACACAAGGTCACATACACACAGCTTTACTCCATGTCTCCATAACAACCAATCGCAGGTTTTTCACTGATATCCGAAATGAGATACACATGATCACATGACGCTTATGGACACACACAAACGATATACAAAATACACCAGTGCAAAACTGGACAATTCTTATGCGTTCACTACACAAACAAAAAATTTAATATACCCATGCGAAGCCGGGTTCTCTTGCTAGTAATAATATATATTCTAAATAGAGATGAGCGAGTAGTATTCGATCGAATACCTCCCCGCCATAGGTATGCGTGTAAGCGGACGAACACCAAGGGGTTAAGCGCATCGAATATTCGAAGCGTTTAACCACTTGGTGTTCGGCGGATTACACGCATTCCTATGGCGGGGAGGTATTCAATCGAATACTACTCGTTCATTTCTAAACCATTTACAAATATGCCATAAATATTTTCCCAGTATTTGGCAATAGCACTAATTTTACTCCTAAGTACATAGAGATTTTTTTTAAGAGAAACACATGTAAGAGACTCATGCATATAGCAGAGAATATCTGCATGGAGGCTGTGTACACCTGGAGTACATCCAAACATCTTTACAGCACTGTATTGCACAGTGAAATACTTACACAAAATAATTCTGTTTACAATAGTGTGTGCCATTTGTATGTCTCTGTGTTAATTCTGTATACTGTAAGGTCTGAAGCACACAGAGGCATAGTAGGGCCCAGTGGTGAACCTAGCCTCTCTGCTGCCTGAGGCGGACGATCGAAAGACACCCCCACCACTACCACTGTCCGGGGGGGGAATGTTCATCTTTTGATCGTCAGCCAAAGACAGCAGGGGTGGGGGGACGACGACATTACAATAAATACAATGCAGTAATACTCACAGGAGACATCTCCCCACATTTCCAGTCTCTTCCCTTTGGACCGCCATGACCACTTCTTTCAGCTGTGACTTGACTTTGTAAAGTTTGAAACATAGACATCTTTGACTCCTCAATTCTCCACGCACAGATCGGGAAAGCCGACAGTGCACTGAATTCAGAGCACTGTCAGCTTTCCAGCGGTATATAACACTGCCTGTGCCCAAACCCATGAAAGGTCCTCTTTAATGCTAGCAGGCTTCGGGTCTATATGGTAATGCCCAGACATCACGTGGTCTGGGATATTACCATATAGGCCCGAAGCCTGCCCTAGCAGTAACATACAGGCCAAAGCCTGTGTTAGCAGTAACAGTCTATTACTACTAGCACAGGCTTCGGGCCTATATGGTACTGCTAGGGCAGGCTTTGGGCCTATATGGTAATATTCCAGACCACGTGACGTCTGGGCATTACCATATAGGTCCGAAGCCTGCTAGGAGTAACATCGGATTCCGGAGAAGTAAGTAACATTGTTTATTATGTTCCCTCACCTCCCCTGGGGCTCCGATTATTATACTTGGAGGTCTGAAAAGACCCCCGGGAATAATAATGGCGGTAGTGGGATCGCGGCCTGCCCGGGCCCACTCACTGCCGGCCTCCGCGGCCTATAGTACAAGGGGAAGCGGGGGCGGCAGTGAGCAGGTCTGGGGAGGTAGGTAAATAGGCTGCTACCTGCTGGAGATACTCCAGCAGGTAGCGGCCTATTATAAAACAAAAAAAGAAGTTTTTATACTTACTGATCTTGTTGTTGCTCCCGCCGCCTCCGCGATAATCTTCTCCTGCAGGCTGACGTCTGCGTAGGCGGCGTCACTAGGCCGCCTACGCACGCTGATACGTACTCAGACGTCTAGGTATCAGCGAGCGTCATCACGTGATGACGCCACCCACGCTGATACCTAGACGTCTGAGTACGTATCAGCATGCGTAGGCAGCCTAGTGACGCCGCCTACGCAGATACATAGACGTCTGAACCAGCGCAGAGAGAAGCAACTCTCCTGCGCTGGTTCAAAGTAAAAAAAAAAGTAAAAAAAAAAAAAGGCGCCCGTGCGCCGCCCGAAGCGGCCGCCTCACGTCGCCTCATTAGAGGTGTGGCGCTGGTAGGGCCCCATAGTGTTTCAGTGCCTTACTACAGAACTGTATTATGTGCATCCGCATGATGTCTGACTGTATGCTGAAGCTGTATATTCCCAGACTGCAGAAGACAAGAAAGCAAGGTATATTTCCTGATGAGCTCACCTGGTTTACATGGTTATAAGGGATGTAGAATTTAGTTCTGACACCTAAATCGTAGGTCATAGCTTTTATCTGTATTATAAACACATATTTAATAAACTAAAGTAATGGGAAGCCTGAATATCTGAACATTGAGGTAGTGGCAGAAACAGTGTTCTATATAGTGGTATGATGATAGACCATGACACGTCTGCCTGATGATAAAGGGAGACAGTGACACCACAATATATAATACAGTATTTCTCGGGGCAACATGGTGGCTCAGTGGTTAGCACTGCATCCTTGCAACACTGGAGTATTGCGTATGAATCCTGCCAAGGACAACATCTACAAGGAGTTGTATGTTCTTCCTGTGTTTTCATGGCTTTCCTCCCATAC
The DNA here is from genome assembly GCF_031893055.1 of Leptodactylus fuscus. NCBI lineage: Eukaryota > Metazoa > Chordata > Amphibia > Anura > Leptodactylidae > Leptodactylus > Leptodactylus fuscus. The sequence continues at coordinate 71,352,204 of NC_134267.1, read as the reverse complement.
TCCAAAATACTTACTGATAGTAAAAAGTGTGGATTGTGAGCTCCATATAGGGATCCCTATATGAAGCTCACAGTCTACATTAAAAAATAATTATTATTATTATTATATTTCTCAAGCTAGGTGTGGAGAGTTTAATTCTTTAAAATTTTGTCTTCTTTTACGCCACTGTATAGGTTAATAAAGTGGTAAACCACCAGATTAAGGACATGCGCTATGCAAAGACAATATGTTATGTTGTCCTAATTGCAGCATGGCAACAATATTAGTGCAATTTTCAATGGCAATGCAGCCCAGTTGGAGCGGATGAGGAGCCATCCAGCAGGATTCATGCTGCAAGATACAGTGAAGCAGCTGCTCCGCTGTGTCAAGAAAGGAAGAGGAGGTGGATGGGCCCTGCATGATTTTGGAACTGGGTCTGCACAATTGGAGTGGAACTAGCACCTGGCCTGGCTGCTTTCTGGATTGTGGTAACTGCCAATCAAAGCATTGACCCAGTAGGCCGTGAAAGCTATGTAGTGTCTTTGTTCATAGTTGCTGCTCCACATGCCAATAATAACAAACAACTTTCCCCAGACTAACGTATCCAACGGAAGGGCCACATTCTCTGACTTATGGTAACATAAGGCAGGTTCAGCTTTCCTAGAGATACAACGGCAGCTAGGTATCCTCTATCGAAGTTGAGTTCACGCCATCTATTGCCAAAATGCTAAGTTTTGTGGCAGCAACTGCACCATCAACAGCAGCTTGGCCAGGTGAGAGTTTCACAAATGCCAGATGACTGGCCAGATATTGCTGTCTCCTGGCCATAAATTTCCTAATGGATGACTGATGTTGGTGTAGAATAGGAGGAGGAGGAGGAAAGCAAACAGTTAGTGATAATGTCGATAAAAACAACTTTGTGCTAATGCTATGTGTAGATGTGGCCTGCATACCGGGAAGATCACAGGGAGGAGTAAGGAGAGAAGTCTTTCTCATTTTCCCTGCCAGACCACTGTCAAATCTATATTTTCAAATAAGAGATTTTCTAAGCTTCCGCTTGCAAATCTTTCTCATCGCCAAGGGCAATGTACAAAAAAATTCTCACACAGGAGATGAACTCATCCAATTGCTACTGAAAGCAGCAGCAGAAACAAGTAAGTGACGGTTTTGGACACTGAGGCAATTTCTCAGATACTTGAAAGGGGTATAGCTTTAGTACCCACAACTGCAGTCATCAAGAATACGGTGAATGAGCAGCATAGCACCCAGCATGTATATAATACTGAGACAGTATTATATGCTCCACAGTATTACATGATCCACAGTGGCCTCCAAACAGTATTACATGCTCCACAGTGGCCCCAAACAGTATTACATGCTCCAAAGTGGCCCCCACACAGTATTACATGCTCCACAGTAGCCCCCAAACAGTATTATGCGCTCGACTGTGGCCCCACACAGTATTACGTGCTCCTACACTGTATTATATGCTCCACAGTGGCCCACACACAGTGTTATATGCTCACAGAGGCCCCCACATAGTATTATATGCTCACAGTGCCTCCCTCCCAGAGCTGGTGCTATTATTATACTCTGGGGTCACCTCAAACCCCAGAGTATAATAAAAAGAGGCCCAGGAGAAGTGATTAAAAATAACAAACACTTTATACTCACCTTACCTCACCTCTTCGGGGCATCTTCGCTCCATCTAGTGGTCTGCAGCATACTCTTTTGGGTTCCGTCTGAGGTCTTGCACTCCAACAGTCACATGGGGCACGATGATGCAGGAGTGGATGATCAGCCGAGGACAGGTGAGTGTAAGTATTTTTTTTATACAACTCCCCTGGGCTGGCATTTAATGGAAAGGAGCCCATTCGAGGAACAAGGCTTTCCCCAACCACTATCATGGTGGTCCAGAGCCCCGGCCATTTCCAGCTGGCCGAGGGCCCTGTACCACACCAGACCCAGTCACAGTTGTACCCCCTGTTGCCATGATCATTACACCACTACCCATCACCCCCCCCCCTTATTTTGGGGGTGCTGATTTGTATTTTCGGGACCCCACATAACTGTTTGATCCTGCCACAATGAGAGATAGTCTGTGCATCTGTATACATTCCAGCACATATACTTAAGGCTGAAGCCCCACGTGGCATAAACACTATGGTTAGGCAAAATCTGTAGTGTTTTACAGTCCTGAAAAGTGGATGGGATTCTAGCAAATCCCATCTACACGTTACAGAAAAATTCCTGCAGAGGAAATGCTACAACTTCCATAACCGTGGCGCTTTTGGAATTACCAGCATGCCAATCATATACGTAAATATCTATGGAAACATCGGCGGTATACCGTTAAAATTTAAGCAAAATGTCCACAGAGGAAAACTCTGAAACCTGTGGTTGAATGCATTGTGGTTTTTTCCTGCAACTTTTTTTTCTGCAGCCTATGTGAGGTCTTAGCCTAAAAGGGAATGCCCTAACATATGACCCCATTTTTGAAACTACAACCCTCACGGAATTTATCCTGGGATGCAGTGAACTTTTTTTTAAACATTTTTAACATTAAGTGTTATAAGCATTAATTTATCTAGCCGACATGAATGTGCAGCTGATGATGAAAGGTGAAAATGACTATTTTCCCAGGAATACATAATTTCAGGGTAAAATATGTTGTGCCCAGCTTCCAAATGATGTGCCCGAGATACCTGGTTAACACTTGGAATGTGTATCTCTGTTGACAGAAACTGGGCACAATATATCGGGAACTGAAATGGCGTAAATTGTTCATGGTCACGTGATGGTGTTAAAATCACCTGCCAGGTTCATTTTAAGGCTTTTATTGTTGCAAATTTTGCTGCATTTTGTAGCCAAAGCCCGGAGTGGACTAAGCAGAAAGGAGACGTGTAAGTGCTTCCTGTATATTTTCGATTCCTTTTGAAGAAACAAAAATACAACCTTTGGGAGCCTTCTCACGGAGTTTATGCTCCGCTCATTCTGAACGTAAACTCGTGAAGAATAAGCAGCATTAAAATGGATCCCATTGACTTGAATGGGTGCCGGCATACGCGCGCTACCCATTTTACCTATTGCTTTCAATGTGATACGCGCATATCAAAATACACACCGTCATTTGCAACTAGTGACTTGGTCCTGATGGCATTCACCCCAAATTCTGAAGGAATTAAATACAGTGATAGACAGACCCCTATATTTAATATTTAAGGAAATATGGCCTGTCAAACAAAGCTGACACATAGGAAATGTGCTGCCCATAAGGAGGCAAAAAGTTGGCCTAGAAAGTTTAGGCTAATTAGTTTTTCCTGGGTTTCGGGTAAAATATTTGAGGGTTTTCTAAGAGATGCTAACCTGGAGTATCTAATTGAAAACCTTTTAACTGCCATTCAGCACGGGTTTCAGACGAATCTGATTTTTGAAGGAATTCTATATTGTACAACATTTGGATGGGGGAAAATATGCGTATTTGGGTTCACACCTGGCTCAATGATAAGAAACAAAGAGTACTTATTAATGTGAAGTACTCAGACTGGTTCACAATCACAAGTGGATTACTACAGGGGTCAGTCCTCTTCTTTTAGGGTTTCTTTTTTTATTTGGTCATTCATTAAAGTGGTATTCCCATCTCAAGGATCCTATCTACACTCGTAGCTTATGTAAATTGAAGAGTTTTCCTAAATATATTGCTTTAGAAATGCTGCTTTGTTTTCCTGCTGTGTGAAATTATTTCTCCCATTGTTTACACAGCGTTTCCATAATGCTAGACCTGTGTGATAGGACAAGTGATGCCACTCACTGTTATCTATAGCTCTTGTGACAGGACAATCAGTTCAGCTATTTGCAGTTTGCTGATAAAGCACAGTCTGTTATCTCTGTATGTAAACACACAGATAACACTGAGTCTCTAGAAGCATGTGCATATTATTTTATCTACATTTATATTAGATTTCTAGTAATCATAAGCATTGTGATACTTCATAGTGTCCTGTTCAGCAAGTTGGGGGGGAGGGGGAATACAGAAAGAGGAGACAGCAGGCAAAGCTGCTGAAACAAGATGATGGGAAAACCCCTTTAATATTTAATTAATGACCTGGTAGAGGGTTTACAGAGCGGGGTTTCCACAGATGATACCAAACTCTGTAAAGTAGTCACTGTGTTTTTTCCCACAGCTTTTTCACAGAATGTGTGGACTTTCTGCTTTCATTATACATATAGTGGAACCCCCGGTGTTTCTGCAGGTATAACTGACATGCTATGATTTTGGAAATCACAGCATGTCCACAGCGCATATTTTCTGCACTGTGGGGATGGTATTCGCTGGACTCCTATCCACTCCCATCCACTATACTGTTAATGAAAAAACACTCCATCTTTTTACCAGCATTTCCCCCACATTGGGAATTATTGTAAAAGCAGTGAGACTATGAAACTCATTACCGTAAGATGTTATGGTGGATTCATTGTATAATGGATAATGGACCTGGATGCCTTTCTTGAAAGGAAAAATATTTCAGGTTATTGGTATTTTATTTTTGGAGATGACAAGTTGATCTAGTTGATCTTAGACCGAGTGCCGGATGTGGAGTCATTAATGATGTTTTTTCTCTGACATGGGGAGCAGCCTCATGTTTTGCTTTAGTTGTTTTGGATCAGGATTGTACGGTTATAGGTTGGATTTAGGAACAATTCTTAGGGAAGTAAATTCCCAGAAAATGCTAGGACGCTCTCTCTCAGAGAAGTAGGACGCGATACACTCGTTGTACAAGAGAACTTCTACTGGTATGGATAACACTTTTCGGGACTTTAGTAAAAGCTACACAGAGCGTACCCCTTCATCAGATCACAAATACTATAAAAACTCAAAATTATAAATGCAAATAAATAAAAAGAAACAAAAAAAATAAAAATAAAATGACAAATACATCAACAACACATAAACATTATGAGTACACATAAAATTCATGTGCTAGAAAAAAGTGAGAGCTCCCAATGCTCAGCCCCTCTTTATGGATTACAATAGTTCACACAAGTCAATCTAACCTTGCAAGCTCAATGTGGCCCAAGGGTCGTATTTGTTTGCATAATATCAAGCTATATTGTTAAATCCATTTAAATCCATTTGTAACTCTTCCTTGTAGACATTCATGTTTATTATTTAAATATGTACATAGAAATAAAACTTGCCTATAATAAGCATCATCAGGAGGCTGTAACAGTACACATATACACTCACCGGCCACTTTATTAGGTACACCATGCTAGTAACGGGTTGGACCCCCTTTTGCCTTCAGAACTGCCTCAATTCTTCGTGGCATAGATTCAACAAGGTGCTGGAAGCATTCCTCAGAGATTTTGGTCCATATTGACATGATGGCATCACACAGTTGCCGCAGATTTGTCGGCTGCACATCCATGATGCGAATCTCCCGTTTCACCACATCCCAAAGATGCTCTATTGGATTGAGATCTGGTGACTGTGGAGGCCATTGGAGTACAGTGAACTCATTGTCATGTTCAAGAAACCAGTCTGAGATGATTCCAGCTTTATGACATGGCGCATTATCCTGCTGAAAGTAGCCATCAGATGTTGGGTACATTGTGGTCATAAAGGGATGGACATGGTCAGCAACAATACTCAGGTAGGCTTTGGCGTTGCAACGATGCTCAATTGGTACCAAGGGGCCCAAAGAGTGCCAAGAAAATATTCCCCACACCATGACACCACCACCACCACCAGCCTGAACCGTTGATACAAGGCAGGATGGATCCATGCTTTCATGTTGTTGACGCCAAATTCTGACCCTACCATCCGAATGTCGCAGCAGAAATCGAGACTCATCAGACCAGGCAACGTTTTTCCAATCTTTAATTGTCCAATTTCGATGAGCTTGTGCAAATTGTAGCCTCAGTTTCCTGTTCTTAGCTGAAAGGAGTGGCACCCGGTGTGGTCTTCTGCTGCTGTAGCCCATCTGCCTCAAAGTTCGACGTACTGTGCTTTCAGAGATGCTCTTCTGGCTACCTTGGTTGTAACGGGTGGCTATTTGAGTCACTGTTGCCTTTCTATCAGCTCGAACCAGTCTGGCCATTCTCCTCTGACCTCTGGCATCAACAACGCATTTCCGCCCACAGAACTGCCGCTTACTGGAAGTTTTTTCTTTTTCGGACCATTCTCTGTAAACCCTAGAGATGGTTGTGCGTGAAAATCCCAGTAGATCAGCAGTTTCTGAAATACTCAGACCAGCTCTTCTGGCACCAACAACCATGCCACGTTCAAAGGCACTCAAATCACCTTTCTTCCCCATACTGATGCTCGGTTTGAACTGCAGGAGATTGTCTTGACCATGTCTACATGCCTAAATGCACTGAGTTGCCGCCATGTGATTGGCTGATTAGAAATTAAGTGTTAACGAGCAGTTGGACAGGTGTACCTAATAAAGTGGCCAGTGAGTGTAAGTCGTCTGACCATAGATATACATAAATATATAGAATTATACATAACATGCCACATCTGTAAAACTATACCTATAGCATACTGGCTTCATGTTAAACATAGAATGGAATATAGGTAACAGGTAAATATGCCAATAACCCCTTTTAAACCCACTAAACACAGCGTGAGGCTCAAAGCACAAAGTTATGACAGTACGAGCTATTCATTTGTTCAAATCACATCGCAAGGACCAAAACTTTTAAACCAGAAACACTTTTAACACAAATTGTCCTTCATATATAGAAAAAAAGATCATAATGGAGCTGCGGTATACTGACATCAAGCAGAGTTCTGTAGCCGCGTGCTCAAGGAGCTGTGCTTGTTGTAATTCAGTGCAAAAGACGGGAGTCATATTTATATTTCTCCACATCACCGCCCATAGATATATTAGCTCTATGCCCGTCAGTATGCGTGGCACAGAAGTGAAAGTACGCGCTTGCGCACGGCTGTGCGGAAAGGTTTGGTCTTCAGTCTTTTGATCAACCGCCACAGGCAGCAGAGGGGCTAAGTTCACCACTGCCACCCCAATATGCTATAGGTATAGTTTTACAAATGGATTTAAATGTATTTAACAGTATAGCTTGATATTATGCAAACAAATACGACCCTTGGCCCACATTGAGCCTGCAAGGTTAGATTGACTTATGTGAACTAGTGTAATCCATAAAGAGGGGCTGAGCATTGGGAGCTCTCACTTTTTTCAAGCACATGGATTTTATGTGACTCATAATGTTTTTGTGTTGATGTATTTGTAATTTTATTTTTATTTTTTGGTTTCTTTTTATTTATTTGCATTTATAATTTTGTGTTTTTATAGTATTTGGGATCTGATGTGTAGCTTTTACTAAAGCCCTGAAACACGTTATCCATACCATACCAATAAAAGTTCTTCGTTGTACCATGAGTGTATCGCGTCCTACTTCTCAAAGAGAGAGAGAGAGAGAGCGTCCTGGCATTTTCTGGAAATTTACTTCCCTAAGAATTGTTCCTTATTCCACTTGACTCCAGATTAATTTGGTAGTCGTCAGCCAGTAGTCGCTGCCCAATCACACTCGGATTTTCTGACACAAGAATTGCGTAACTAAAGCTTTACTTTGAAAAGCACCCATCATTGGCTGCTCATATATGGGTTCCAAGGAGCACGGCTGTTCTTGGATTTTGCTCTAATTTCTCATAATATAGGTTGGATTTGATGGACCTGTGTCTTCTACCAATTGAAGAGGAATTCAAATGTGCACAGTACCTTACATGTGATGTAATACATCATAGGAATCACAGTTTTTACATATAGTATCCCCAGTACAGTTTTCAATACCAACATCTTATATAAAATGATGAATACAAACAGTATGATATCTTCATGTGCGTCACTATATTGTATAGAAACATTGTGTAACAATTCCTGGCAAGAATTTATAGAGGAAAACTTGATTGCTAAATACTGAAATTTCTCAGCGTGGCTTGTAGTTTCTTTCTTAGTAATTTTGAAAGTGATTTTAAAAATGTCACTTAGGAGTATGGTTCTCACATGACTTGCAGCCGCTAGCAAATATGTGACATGATGAGCAAATATAAGCAGTACCAGAAATGACAAGCAGATATCAGGACATAAAACTGCTGGGAAAATATTCATTTGTATTCAATGTGCAGACTTTATGGCTTGTGAGCTCCAAGGTTCTGCAATGCTAAAGAAGTCTCCATATTTTATCTTATATCTTTTAACGTCTTCCCACTGCAAATATTTCCAAAAGTCATAACATTTTAGTTTTTACATTCAAAGAGCTGTGTGAGCGCTTATTTTCTGCAGGACAAATTGTACTTTAAGATTATATACAATATACTGGAAAGCTAGAACAAAAATTCTGAATGGGGATGAATTAGATAAAACTGTACTTGCGCCATTTTCTTTTGGGTTCCTTTTTTACAGCATTCACTACACAGTAAAAAATACACGTTAGTTATATTCTTTGGGTCAGCCTGACTAAAATGATACTAAATTCATGAAGTTTTTGTCATATTTTAATACCTTTTCAAACCTTTACCTTATTTTCTTAATAATTTTAAACTTTTTATTACTATTTTTAGCTCACATAGGGAGCTTAAAGGGATCCTATCATTGGATACCCTTTTTTTCTCAATAACACGTCGAAATAGCCTTAAGAAAGGCTATTCATCTCCTACCTTTAGATGTCTTCTCCGCGCCGCCTTTTGGTATATAATCTGGTTTTTGTCGGTATGCAAATGAGTTCTCTCGTAGCACTGAGGGCGGGCCCCAGCGCTTAAACAGCACTGGAACCCGCCTCTCTGTGCGTCTTCTTCTGTCCTGGGTTTTCAATTTTCTAGGCCTCGGGCAGAGCTGACTGCGAATGCCCGGGCCACAAGAAAATGGCCGCTTACACAGCTTACAATACATCAAAAATCAGTGGCATAAGTTAGGGGAGAAAGACTAGAATGTGAAGGAAACATTACAGTTAAGAATGACTTGATAAATCCACTCAAAGATAAGATAGCACCCCTTAAGTGTCAGGATTTATACTCGATTCAAGGTTTCAAGTGCGGAGAAATAAGGTTCTTTTGTGTAACTACCAACTCACCAATTCCTCATAGCTGGCTATTTTACAGGTACCAAGGCCTACCATCAAGGGAAATGTGGTTTTAAACACAATCTCCTTATCTATCTTTTATCTATTTTACCTTATCTATTTACTATCTCCTGATGATCTTGTGCTATTCCGTAAGGGAGAGAATCATGTTGAAATTTATGATATCCATTAGTTGCTACCGTTAGCTGTCCTGAGTGATCACTATTTAGCAATGTGAGTTGGAGCTGGACATTATATATGCTGGGGATGATGGTCGTCCTGTATATCCCAGGGTTTCAGCCGGTCATGCTGTTATCTGGCCTTATTATTTAACCAGCTAAATTCCACTTTTATTTTTATTTTATTTTTTTATTTTTTTTTGTAAATGTAGATTGTGAGCCCCACATAGAGCTCACAATGTACATTTTTTCCCTATCAGTATGGCTTTTTTTGGAATATGGGATGGAAATCCATGCAAACATGGGGAGAACATACAAACTCCTTGCAGATGGTATTTTGCCCTTGGCGGGATTTGAACACCAGGACTCCAGCGCTGCAAGGCTGCAGTGCTAACCACTGAGCCACCGTGTGGCCCCCTCATTCCACTTTTATTTATAGGACTTGTGTGGGAATTAGCATCTGACCACAACCTGCCCTCTCCTCTCTAATAGACACCCCAACCTCTAAACCAGGGGTAGGGAACCTTTGGCTCTCCAGCTGCTGTGAAACTACAACTCCCAGCATGCTCCATTCACTTCCATGGTAGTTCCCAGAACAGCAGAGCCAGTATGCATGCTGGGAGTTGTAGTTTTGCAACAGCTGGAGAGCCATACGTTCCCTACCCCTGCTCTAAACCAACACGCCCCCGCAGGAACCTTAACCGCCTTGACACCTGCACCCTCTCAGACTCTCTCCTACCACTCGCTGACATTTCCTCACTCCAGGACACAGATGCCGCTGCTGCCTTCTATAACGCCACCATTACCTCATTAGTAGGGGGCTACTTTGTAGCCCCATACACAAACACCAGAGCCCGGCCGATCAATAGGCAACCCTTGCACACCGACCTGACTAAAAAACTGAGACGTGTCTCGCGGGTTGTAGAACGCCTCTGGAAGAAAAGCCACTCCCAGGAAGACTTCCTCAGTGTCACGACCTGAAGACTTGTATAAAAATTGCATGTTTTTCTGGTGGGGTTTTGATCTGGTGGTCTGGGGTCTTCTGGTGGTTTCCTTGCCATTAGGCCATCTGTTTGGGCATTGAGTATTGGCCTTCAGAATTTACTTGAGGTTCTTTGCTAGCTAGCTGCCGTAATGTCAGGGAACGTCTCCTTCCCCTATTCCCTTAGTGGTGCAGTCTGCAGTCCAGATTCTGGGTCTGGGCATAGACACGAACGTAACACTCAGTTACAAAGAGGCAGTTCTCACATTTAAGAACACACTCACCTCTGCGAAGCAGGTCTACTTTACCTCACTCATATCTGCACTCTCTTGCTATCCCAAACAGCTATTCACAACCTTCAACTCCCTCCTACATCAACTCAACTCCTGCACCCCCTCCTACATCACTTATCTTAGCTGACGACTTTGCCTCTTACTTCAAAACTAAAATTGACACTATCAGAGACAGTCTCACCCTACTCCCCTGTCTACCCCTCCACCCAACTGCCCACTGCTCATCATCCTTGACCTGTTTCTCCACCATCACTGATGACAAACTCTCCTCCCTAATCTCTAAATCCCACCTCACCTCCTGACCCGATACAGTCACATCTCATCTCCAAACTCACTGAAGTCATTACTCTGGCCCTAACCCATCTCGTCAACCTATCTCTAGGCAATGGATCCTTCCCCTCTGCCTTCAAACACACCACAGTCACACCTATACTTAAGAAACCGTCCCTCAACCCTGCTTGAGCAGCACTTCCACTCAGAACTCTCCTCCTATCTCTCGTCCAACCTGCTCTTTGACAGACTACAGTCAGGCTTCAGACCCCGTCACTCCACTGAAACTGCCCTAACAAAAGTCACTTATGACCGTCTAACCACCAAAGCCAAGCGCCATTACTCTGTCCTCCTCCTCCTTGACCTCTCATCTGCCTTTGACACAGTTGACCACTCCCTCCTGTTAGAAATTCTCTCATCCCTTGGTATCTCAGACCCGGCACTTTCCTGGATCTCCTCATACCTCACCGACTGCACATTCAGCGTCTCCCACTCGCACACCACCTCCTCACCACGCCCTCTCTCTGTAGGTGTCCCCCAAGGCTCCGTCCTAGGACCCCTCCTGTTCTCCATCTACACCCTTGGCCTGGGCCAACTCATAGAATCTCATGGTTTTCAATACCATTGCTATGCCGATGACAAATATACATCTCTGGACCAGACATTACCTCCCTGCTGGCCAGAGTTCCAGATTGTTTAGCAGTTGTAGCCTCCTTCCTCTCATCCTGTTTTCTCAAACTCAACATGGAGAAAACGGAGTTCATAAACTTCACCTCAGCCTGTATGGCCCCTCCTCCTGACCCATCTATCAAAGTTAATGAAACCACAATTACCCCTGTCCCTCGGGCTTGCACTGGCATCCCATTGCGGCAGCCGCAACGGAATATGCTCACGCGTAATTGCATGTGAACTAGACCTAAGAGGGGGTGAGTTCTATCCCTGTTATGTACAGCTCTGCTGTCAGGAAAATCAGTTCAGCTAATTCCAGTTTATTGATAAAGGCTGTCTTTTAATTCTCTATGTAAACACCAAGATAATACAGAGTATGTTCTCTATAGAAGCATGGAAAGTGTTCTATACAAACCTGTGTACTGTAATATACATTTACTGTGCATATTATTTGACCTGCATTTATATTAGACTTCTAGTAATCATAATAATCTATCATGGTAAAGGCAATTCCAAATAGTCAATGTAAATTAATATACAAATTCACGATAATAAATGGCTTAACTGAATAAAACAAGCTTAACTTTCAATAAACTATATATAAAACTCAAATACTACTCGTGATTTCATATATAATTCTTACCAAATCGACCAAAGGGCATATAGGGAGGATAGAATATCACTACCTTCCCAGATCACTATATTAAATTACCTGTCTCCAATACACCTTGGAGGCAGCAGCTGTTAGTGTGCTATTTCAGACTTTAAAAGGTTAACATGTATAGCATAGGAGCATTCTTTATGTATGCAAAGAGTAAAACATATGCATACCTATTATTCCTCAAATAAATTCCCCCTATTCCCCATATATAGCATCCTCTGAAATCATAACTATCATGATACTGCCCCGAAAAAACATCCCCTACTCATTTTCCCCAGCTAATATATTCATAGTAAGGTTCATCAGGGCAAGAAAAAGGCAGTTGGAGCAACCTAACCAAAAATAACCAAGATAGTGTGGTTAAAGGGATTGGCCACTTTCAAACCAACATTGAGAAACAAATGTTATTGTTTGTATAATAAAAAGATATACAATTTTCCAATATACTTTCTGTATCAATTCCTCACGGTTCTCTAGATCTCTGCTTGCTCTCATTCATTCTGTTACTTGTAGTGGATAAAACTCTGACCATGGTCATGTGATTTATGGTCCATGGTCATGTGATGAGTACACAGGTGCACAGCTCGTTACCAGGCAGATGTCTGATTACTGTGCTGTGACTGTAACGAGCTGTGCACCTGTGTACTCATCACATGACCATGGACCGTAAATCACATGACCATGGTCAGAGTTTTATCCACTACAAGTAACAGAATGAATGACAGCAAGCAGAGATCTAGAGAACCGTGAGGAATTGATACAGAAAGTATATTGGAAAATTGCATATCTTTTTCTAACAATAACATTTGTTTCTCAATGTTGATCTGAAAGTGGCCATCCCCTTTAACCACACTATCTTGGTTATTTTTGGTCAGGGTACTCCAATTGCATTTTGCTTCCCCTGATGAACCTTACTATGAATATATTAGCTGAGGAAAACGAGTAGGATGTTTTTTTATTATACAAACTATAACATTTGTCTCTCGATATTGGTCTGAAAGTGGACATCTCCTTTAAGACCACAATTCCCAAAGCCCTGATGGTACCTATATGTTAAGCCTTGGTAGGAGCACTAAGACTAGGTCTTTATATATCAAGGGATCCTACAAAAATGCCCAGCCCCGCACTCTAGCAGGAGGATGTGTGTCTGAAGGCAGCACCTCCATCTCCTGATTGGTAGACCACAGCTAGGCCACTGTCATGGATATGTAGATGCTCCCCATTGCGTCTAAGAAGAACAGCTCAATATATTAGCTGATTAACATCAAGGAAGTAAACACATGTAGCTACAGCGCTGTTAGATGTATCAATACAGCAGCAGTATAACTACGAAACTAAAGGCTACAATATGCATCTATTAAAATATATCAATAACGGAACAAACTGACATTTAGTGCTAATAAGATACATTGCTATAAAAGCGCTATGGTATAAGGATAGATGTATTTGAAAATAGCACTTAATCAAATACATTGCTATAGCAGCGCTATGGTATAGGAAACAAAAACCATGAAGCTCAAAGTCACATACATGGATAGTCCCCCTCACTATTGCAATTGGATAGATATATAAAGATAGTGATTGAAGAATATAGTGTTAATGCTACTTTTTATCTGATTATAGAGTGAATGGATGCAACATTACATATAGATATATATCTATAATTAGATGAAAATTACAAAAATTATCATACCACTAATATCATACAAGATGCCATGCCCTTCTGAGAAGTCCCATTTGGGGTGTAAAGAGGAATGTGGGCCGTCAGGTTTAACAAACTTTATAGTATCTCATTGGTGGACACTGGGCAATATGCAAATCTGTTTTCCAGGATGTAATAATGAAAATGATGCCTCTTTTTGCTGCCTCAAGGACAGCCCCCTTAAATATCAGGCATGGCATTTTCAGATAGCCTTTACGCGATGATGTGGGATTATTGTCAGACTAGTATATCTATCCCAAAATGAACAGACTCCCAGCTGTGGACAACGCTGTTTCAATGTGGTTGGATCTTATCTTAAGGGTGATGTCCTTGAAGCAGCGAAAAGAGGCATTGTTTTCCTAATTACATCCTGGAAAACAGATTTGCATATCCCCAGAAACCCCAGTGGAGCGAAAATGGCTTGTAAGTCTCCATACGCCTGCAAAGGCACCCTCCTTAAGGAGTTTTCTTAGTCCCTGACCCTGAACTTGGTGGACACTGGCATTGAAGCTGGGAGGAAGCTAAGTTCTCTGTAGGCGAGGGGAGACAATTGATCCTTGACTCTTCTGGCTCGAGGGGTGGGGGGAAGTTTGTTAGTACCTATCTGCTTTTCTTGAGGATCTGCAATTAACAACATCCTTATGCACACAGGAGTAACTTGAGGCTCCTGGGCTCCAATGAAGAATCTGTAACAGGCTTCCTACCTATCATGTGCCAGTTAGGACTGTCGTGAATTTTATGTGAAAGAGGAACCATTGGGAACTCTTTAGGGTCCAAGGCATGGTAGAGACTGCCAATTCTGGGATATAACTTGCCTCATTTCCATCGTTTTCGTTTTTACCTGCTTTTTTACTCTTATAATCTATTTGTGCTTTTTTTCTCGCTGATTTGCATATTGCTAGAATATATTTTTTTTTTTTTAATTTAGAGGGTTGGGATTGGCTGGAAAATCCAATTAATACCTTTGTAAAATCTTTCAAAAGCCACATGTTGCAAATGCATTCAAGTCGTGAGATTCTGTAAGTAGTCCAACCTGCACCTTGCACCTCCCACAACCCCTAGCTCCATGTTTAATGCATTATCATTTAGAAAAAAAAAATTGTTGCCATGCTACAGATCATTAGTGAATTCTCCTCATATTGCTTTAAATCTTATTGCCACAACAGTGAAAATCATTGTGACATAATTTTTTTCATTGGAGAAAATGACCCATATTTGTCCATTTAGATGGTTAAAAAATGGGATATGGAAATAAACCCAAAGACTTTCATAGGTGTAAAAATGGCTGTGTGATGGCCTTCCAACAAAGAATGTCGCAATGCCATTTTCCACTGTTGTGCAGTTAAGGTCAACAATGGACCAATACACAGTATAATTGAGTGAATAAGGCCTAAGGCTGGATTTACATGGTTCTGATGTTTGACAGAAGCCTTGCATTTTTTGCATTGGTTTTCCATAGTCATGTAGCACAGCCTAAAGCAATACAAGAACCCTATGCTAATGATATGGGGCTTGGCAACAAAACAAAGGCTGAAATTGCATTGAGTTGCAAAGTAAAAAGTAAAACTCAAAAGAGGTTTTGCTGTACATTATATACTAAAATACATCTGCCAAGGTAATATAGATTAGTCTGAAATTAAAGTGAATAAATATAAATCAAACAACTCAAACATGTAAAATGACTGACAAAAAATCCAAATCCAGTGAAGCAATGGTTGGAAATGGATCATTGCTTTCCAATTCAAGATTCTTGAGAAGAACATCTTTATAGTGGTGAAACAATGCACACTGGTTTTACCACTATAAAGATGTCCTTCTCAAGAATCTTGGTTTGGTAAGCGCTGATCCATTTACAACCATTGCTTCATTGGCTTTGATCTTTTTCCTCACTATTAGAGATGAGCGAGTAGTACTGGATCGAGTAGTTATTCGATCGAATACTACGGTATTCGAAATACTCATACTCGAACGAGTACCACTCACTATTCGAATGTAAAAGTTCGATGCAGAACCAGCATTGATTGGCCGAATGCTATACAGTCGGCCAATCAACGCTGGTTCTTCTCCTACCTTTAGAAGTCTTCTCCGTGCAGCTTCCCCGCGGCGTCTTCCGGCTCTTCATTCACTCTGCCAGGCATCGGGCCTGGGCAGAGTCGACTGCGCATGTCCGCTTGTAGTGCGGGCATGCGCAGTCGGCTGTGCCCAGGCCCGATGCCTGGCAGAGTGAATGAAGAGCCGGAAGACGCCGCGGGGATGCTGCAAGGAGAAGACTGCTCGGAGGATCCAACCCGACCCTCACTCGTGGACTTGGTAAGTATAATTTGATCGAACGTTGCCTACCCCTGAAACGAGCATTTTCCCCCCATAGACAATGATAGGGTTCGATATTCGTTTCGAAACAAATATCGAACCTCAAACATTTTACTGTTCGCTCATCTCTACTCACTAATACTGATTGACAAGCTGTCATCCATTGACCAACCTATTTTACATGTCTTCTATAGGTGTTGTGACTGTAAGGTGAGCAAGTATTTGGCTTCTTCTATCTGAACCCTGAGAAATGTTTATACACAGGGCATTGCTCAGTGCTGTTTTTTATTCTCATAGTTATATGACAAACAATTCACTAATGATGAAAATACCCCAGTGTTCATAATGTCTAGGGCTACACAGCAACTTTAGCCATGACTCATGCCACATAATCAAAGATTACCATGTTGTTGCCCTGTGATTCTTGATCTTAACCAATTTAAGTGAATGGAGGCAATACCAGGGAAAATGGAGCGTTACAATGATGGCAGACTACTGTTGGATGCTTCCGAGAGACCTTCCAGATACTACTCACAAGTGTAAATCCACCAAGAAGACCTCACAGGGAAGAAGAATCGATTTTAGTGTGTGCTCATTGGACCAGACCTTGGAAGGCTTATAGTTGATCAAGAGTTTTTTTTTTCGTTTTTTTTAATGCAGATTGTGAGCCCCGCATAGAGCTCATAATGTACATTTTTTCCCTATCATTATGTCTTTTTTGGAATATGGGATGGAAATCCATGCAAAAACGAGGAGAACATACAAACTCCTTGCAGATGGTTTTATGCCCTTGGCGGAATTTTAACACCAGGACTCCAGCGCTGCAAGGCTGCAGTGCTAACCACTGAGCCACCGTGTGGCACCTGATCAAGAATTTATCAATACCTTGACAGATCCTCAAAAAGAAATGTGAATTGCATTTAAAAAAGTTGTAGAGAAATTTTTAGGCAATAGCAAAGATCTTCACTACAAAAAGATCGCCCAATGAATGCTGAAAGCATTTCAAGCTTTAGGTTGCCTGATGAGTTTGAAAGTGCATTTCCTCCAGTCCCACCCTGACTACTTTCCTGAAAATTTGGGAGCTGTGAGTGAGGAACAAGGTGAACGATTCCACCAAGACATTAAAGAGATGGAAAGGAGATACAAGGGGAAAATGGAACATTACAATGATGGCAGACTACTGTTGGATGCTTCAAAGAGACATTCCAGATACTACTCACATGCGTAAATCTACCAAGAGGAACCTCACAGGGAAGAAGTATTGAGTTTAGTGTGTGTTAGTGAGCTCATTTTAGTTCTAAGAAGGATTTTCATGAAAAATTGTAATAAAACATTAATTTTATAAGTCTATTTCCACTTATTTCGAGGTATAGCCTTATTTTAAAAAGTTACCTAAATTGTCAGGAAACGTGATGTCCTATGACAAAATGGAGATCATTTTCAGATCCAGCACACCAAAAAACATGATTACATGCAATAATAATTACATGGAATAATAAGATTACATGGAATAACCAAAACAGCTCTTGAAAAAAATTTTTTGCAGACCTGTGAAGTTAGCAGGCCGATCTTCTACGAGCATCCGTGAGTGAAGTACAGCATAAATATTAACTGCTCTCTATCACTCAAATCAACCGTATCAATTTTACTGATTTCTTCAGTTTCGCCATTGATTTTAATTTTAATTTCTGGCTTGGACCACACCACGGTCGCTAAATTAATTGGCATTTGTTATGTCTTCTGCTTCTGAGACATTTGTTTACAAGGGATCTCGCAAGACCACCAAACCTGTTCCAGGGCATGGTTCAAGAGGCTTCAAGAGGTGATGAGTGCATTAACCCACTACTCCTATGGATAAAGATTTTTTTGAGGCACTAAAAGGAGCCTTTCATTTCAGATAATTTTCTTCATTGAAACACAGCATGAAGCTGACCACAGGAAGGTTTTGTGTGAGTGGCTGTCAGCTTACATCTTAAAAACAGGGAAATTCAACTAATTGTAAGTACACATTGTTCACAAAAGGGAGACACTGCCTTACGCACTTATGCTTCCTCTAGAAAAAAAGAATAATAAAGACTTCATATAGTCTCCCAATATTGTTAGAAATCTGACATGAGTTACTAAAATTCCAGCCTAATTGGGTCAAGTTAATGAAATCAAATTGATCATTTAAATGACACTTTTATAGGTCCAATATGGGACTATTTATTTTATCTGATCATAGATAGTGAAGAGCTGGTTTGTTTAATAGCAACATTACCAAAAGTGATAGGCATGAGGCAATTGAATCTTAAGTGTGGCGATTCATTCACAAGTGTGCCCGTTTCTGTAGTGTAGTGCATGAAAACCCAATAGTAAGGGGTCCAATATAGAGTTAGCGGAGAGATAGCAGATTAGGGAGGAATAGACCAGGCGTTCCAGGAGTTTAGAGATGAAGGGGAGGGTAGAGATCGGGTCCATAGTTAGCAGCACGGGATGGGTCCAGGGAGGGTTCTTTCAGTAATGGGGTTATGACAGTGTGTTTGAAGTAAGAGGGATAATGCGAGGTGAAGGGCAGAATTATAGGCTTTGAGCATATGTGTTAGATTTTCTCCACAGACATTCAGCACATCTTGAGAACCGCTGAAGGAAATGATTACAATCTATAGTTTTGGTCTACACAGCTCTTATTATTGAGGATGTCACTTACACTTTTACCCTACATTTAACACCTTTTTTTAAAATGTTGTGACTTACAGGTGATGTTTCTGACTGTAATCATTCACATTTCTCGTCTTTTCCATCTGGACCGCCATGACCACTATTTCCATTTGTGACTTGTAACACAGACAATATTTGACTCCTTTAACTCAGTAATGCTCCAGAGTGCCAACTAATATGAATACCACCCAATTCCCCTATTATTAATTATACCCTGTTATGTCTCCTTGTATAAATGATGTCCAGGGTAGGTGAAACATTAAACAAAAAATCATACTCACCTGTCCCCGATGTTCTGGTGCTTACCACTGTTGTCTATTTGCGCATGCACCATTCCTTCCCTGATGAAAGTCCTGCGCTGCACATGAAAGCCCAAGTGACATATGTGATTGATGTCACTGGGTCCTTTCCAGCCACCTACAGTGCAGGATTTAAGGCAGGGAAAGCACGGTGCATGCCCAAATGGACAACAGCAGCAGACATCAGAGTGCTAGGGACAGTTGAGTATTCATTTTTTATGATACAACTTAAGCCTTTTTATTAAAGCCCCCCAATACATCTTATATTACTTATGCCCCCTTAAATTATTATACGTCCTATAGGCTTCCTTCTCTACTATGTATTTCAACATGCACACGCCAATGTGGTTGATGTGCAACTAACTGTACCTTTGCTGAGATTGGTCAATAGATGCATTAATTTATTAATCATTTTTAATATAATGGTACACACAATGAACTCTCACCTTTGACCACTTGAAAAGTTTAGAGATAAGAACTGTGCTTAAATCAGGGTGCAGCAATATTCTGGATGCAGGATTTCTATAACTGTGAGCTAGTCTTTCTTACCTCATTGCACAATGGCTCATGTTGGATAAATAAAAGCTGGCTCCAGTAGCAGCCGGATACAGAGTAAGTGATGTCATGTAACCGTCCCAAATAGCATAAAAAGAGGATCAGGAACTGCTGAGGAAACAGGCAGACAACACTAAAGCATAGGGATTATACACAGACATAGCTGATTTGGCAAAAAATAATGTAATGTAAATGTCCAGAAAATAACCCAGTCAGGACAGAAAGTTCACGTCCACAAAAAGCTACAAAGTTACATCTGGATCAATATATCAGTTCCAAGACAATAACCTGAGACCACATCCGGATACGGATTTTATCTTTCTTACGCAAAAAAAGCATAAGAAATGGAGCACAAGAGACCATGATTTACCTGCACTGTGAATCCAAAGCTCAAAGCATAGAACATCACTAAATGCAAGCGAATATGCCTGGGATAACTAAATAAAAGCAATATATGGAAAAGGGCAGTATTACTAGCAAGAAAACTAGACAGCAATCGTCAGTGTTTGCCACTGCCAGTACCCTAACCCTACTATCTCTTACAGGAGCTGACTATCCAGTATCCTGAGTATCCGGTGTCCGGTATTACAGGACCGGACTATCTATTACAGCTCCAGCTTCAATATAAAGACTTATACCTTCAGCTGTAGTCTGTATGGTTAGTTCCTTGTTCAGAGGAAGATAAATCACTTGAAGGCACCTTTATTGCCATTTATTTACCAAGGCAGGATAAATCCAATATTCCCTATCCCTGTATTACTAATAAAAGTATGTTGTGGGATAGTTTACATTCCCTCATACACATTACAAAGAAGGTTAGCACTGTCCTAGTTCAGATTATAGTGTTAAATATCAACTTTCAATACCAAATTTTTGTCAAATTAAATAAAACTTTAATAAATTCTATAACACCACCCGTCATTAAAATTTCCTTATATGTGTATGGCAAGTTTCACACACTGTGCATCAGCATTTGTAGACTAAAACAAGACAAGGGCCCAAAACCTAGAAAATGTGTAAATCTTTCCATTATACTATATTTCCACTCCTAATCTCATCATCCCTGAGCAGGGTTTCCCAACTTTGCTACCTAAGTCAGGGCACTTGGGAGATAAAAATCTCCTTGATTGATCCCTATCAAATAATTTTTTACCAAAAGACAAAAAAACATTCTAAGGGTGCATTCACACTGAGTAAACGCTAGCTTATTCTGAACGTAAAACACGTTCAGAATAAGCGGCGTCTAAAGCAGCTCCATTCATTTCTATGGGAGCGGGGATACGAGCACTCCCCATAGAAATGAATGGGCTGCTTCTTTCACTTCGTGCAGTCCCATTGAAGTGAATGGGGAGTGCCGGCGTGTACGCTCCGGCATGAGCAGAGCTTGCCGTATACGCCGGCACTCCCCATTCACTTCAATGGGACTGCACGGAGTGAAAGAAGCAGCCCATTCATTTCTATGGGGAGCGCTCGTATGCCGGCTCCCATAGAGATGAATGGAGCTGCTTTAGACGCCGCTTATTCTGAACGTGTTTTACGTTCAGAATAAGCTAGCGTTTACTCAGTGTGAATTCACCCTTAGGCTAAGGCCCCAGGTTGCGGAAACGCAGATTTTTTGTTGCAGATTTAGCCAAGAATGGTTACAATTGGAATCGGAAATATATCGGAAATCTTTATACTTCTAACTTCTGCTCAATCTAGTCCTGCTTTTGGCTCAAAAAACCGCAACAAAATAACCAACGTTTCCGCAACGTAGGGCTTTAGCTTTAGGATCCAGATAGTGTTGCATGAAGGCATTGGTGATCCCCCAGCCAGAGTGTTCCCTGGTAGGTTCCCAATGCACCCCTGTTGGGAATCACAAGGTTACTCACAAGACGTCAGAATTAGAGATGAGCGAACAGTGTTCTATCGAACTCATGTTCGATCGGATATTAGGCTGTTCGGCATGTTCGAATCGAATCGAACACCGCGTGGTAAAGTGCGCCATTACTCGATTCCCCTCCCACCTTCCCTGGCGCCTTTTTTGCTCCAATAACAGCGCAGGGTAGGTGGGACAGGAACTACGACACCGGTGACGTTGAAAAAAGTAGGCAAAACCCATTGGCTGCCGAAAACATGTGACCTCTAATTTAAAAGAACAGCGACGCCCAGCTTCGCGTCATTCTGAGCTTGCAATTCACCGAGGACGGAGGTTTCCGTCCAGCTAGCTAGGGCTTAGATTCTGGGTAGGCAGGGACAGGCTAGGATAGGAAGGAGAAGACAACCAACAGCTCTTGTAAGAGCTAAATTCCAGGGAGAAGCTTGTCAGTGTAACGTGGCACTGACGGGCTCAATCGCCGCAACCCAGCTTTCCCAGGATCCTGAATGGAATACACTGTCAGTGTATTCCCGTATACCCGATATATACCCCGATACCCGTTCCAACGGTGTGCCCCCCCACCTTCACCCCAGAAATACCCTGCAAGTCCCCTAGCAATAGAATTGGGGCTATATACACCCACAATTTTTACTACTGGTATACAGTGCCATTGTCTGACTGGGAATTCAAAGAATATATTGGGAATACAAATACCCTCATTTCTTGCTACTGCCATATAGTGCCAGTTTCTGACTGGTAATTCAAAGAATATATTGGGGTTACGTGCACCCACAATTTTTACTACTGGTATACAGTGCCATTGTCTGACTGGGAATTCAAAGAATATATTGGGAATACAAATACCCTCATTTCTTGCTACTGCCATATAGTGCCAGTGTCTGACTGGGAATTCAAAGAATATATTGGGGTTACGTGCACCCACAATTTTTACTACTGGTATACAGTGCCATTGTCTGACTGGGAATTCAAAGAGTATATTGGGAATACAAATACCCTCATTTCTTGCTACTGCCATATAGTGCCAGTTTCTGACTGGGAATTCAAAGAATATATTGGGGTTACGTGCACCCACAATTTTTACTACTGGTATACAGTGCCATTGTCTGACTGGGAATTCAAAGAATATATTGGGGTTATAAATACCCTCATTTCTTGCTACTGCCATATAGTGCCAGTTTCTGACTGGTAATTCAAAGAATATATTGGGGTTACGTGCACCCACAATTTTTACTACTGGTATACAGTGCCATTGTCTGACTGGGAATTCAAAGAGTATATTGGGAATACAAATACCCTCATTTCTTGCTACTGCCATATAGTGCCAGTTTCTGACTGGGAATTCAAAGAATATATTGGGGTTACGTGCACCCACAATTTTTACTACTGGTATACAGTGCCATTGTCTGACTGGGAATTCAAAGAGTATATTGGGAATACAAATACCCTCATTTCTTGCTACTGCCATATAGTGCCAGTTTCTGACTGGGAATTCAAAGAATATATTGGGGTTACGTGCACCCACAATTTTTACTACTGGTATACAGTGCCATTGTCTGACTGGGAATTCAAAGAGTATATTGGGAATACAAATACCCTCATTTCTTGCTACTGCCATATAGTGCCAGTTTCTGACTGGGAATTCAAAGAATATATTGGGGTTACGTGCACCCACAATTTTTACTACTGGTATACAGTGCCATTGTCTGACTGGGAATTCAAAGAGTATATTGGGAATACAAATACCCTCATTTCTTGCTACTGCCATATAGTGCCAGTTTCTGACTGGTAATTCAAAGAATATATTGGGGTTACGTGCACCCACAATTTTTACTACTGGTATACAGTGCCATTGTCTGACTGGGAATTCAAAGAGTATATTGGGAATACAAATACCCTCATTTCTTGCTACTGCCATATAGTGCCAGTTTCTGACTGGGAATTCAAAGAATATATTGGGGTTACGTGCACCCACAATTTTTACTACTGGTATACAGTGCCATTGTCTGACTGGGAATTCAAAGAGTATATTGGGAATACAAATACCCTCATTTCTTGCTACTGCCATATAGTGCCAGTTTCTGACTGGGAATTCAAAGAATATATTGGGGTTACGTGCACCCACAATTTTTACTACTGGTATACAGTGCCATTGTCTGACTGGGAATTCAAAGAATATATTGGGGTTATAAATACCCTCATTTCTTGCTACTGCCATATAGTGCCAGTTTCTGACTGGTAATTCAAAGAATATATTGGGGTTACGTGCACCCACAATTTTTACTACTGGTATACAGTGCCATTGTCTGACTGGGAATTCAAAGAGTATATTGGGAATACAAATACCCTCATTTCTTGCTACTGCCATATAGTGCCAGTTTCTGACTGGGAATTCAAAGAATATATTGGGGTTACGTGCACCCACAATTTTTACTACTGGTATACAGTGCCATTGTCTGACTGGGAATTCAAAGAGTATATTGGGAATACAAATACCCTCATTTCTTGCTACTGCCATATAGTGCCAGTTTCTGACTGGGAATTCAAAGAATATATTGGGGTTACGTGCACCCACAATTTTTACTACTGGTATACAGTGCCATTGTCTGACTGGGAATTCAAAGAGTATATTGGGAATACAAATACCCTCATTTCTTGCTACTGCCATATAGTGCCAGTTTCTGACTGGGAATTCAAAGAATATATTGGGGTTACGTGCACCCACAATTTTTACTACTGGTATACAGTGCCATTGTCTGACTGGGAATTCAAAGAGTATATTGGGAATACAAATACCCTCATTTCTTGCTACTGCCATATAGTGCCAGTTTCTGACTGGGAATTCAAAGAATATATTGGGGTTACGTGTACCCACAATTTTTACTACTGGTATACAGTGCCATTGTCTGACTGGGAATTCAAAGAGTATATTGGGAATACAAATACCCTCATTTCTTGCTACTGCCATATAGTGCCAGTTTCTGACTGGGAATTCAAAGAATATATTGGGGTTACGTGCACCCACAATTTTTACTACTGGTATACAGTGCCATTGTCTGACTGGGAATTCAAAGAGTATATTGGGAATACAAATACCCTCATTTCTTGCTACTGCCATATAGTGCCAGTTTCTGACTGGGAATTCAAAGAATATATTGGGGTTACGTGCACCCACAATTTTTACTACTGGTATACAGTGCCATTGTCTGACTGGGAATTCAAAGAGTATATTGGGAATACAAATACCCTCATTTCTTGCTACTGCCATATAGTGCCAGTTTCTGACTGGGAATTCAAAGAATATATTGGGGTTACGTGCACTCACAATTTTTACTACTGGTATACAGTGCCAATTTCTAACTAGGAATTCAAAATGCGCAAGGCTCCCGGAAAGGGACGTGGACGAGGCCGTGGGCGAGGTCGGGGGAATGGTTCTGGGGAGCAAGGTAGCAGTGAAGCCACAGGGCGTCCCGTGCCTACTCCTGTGGGGCAGCAAGCATTGCGCCACTCCACAGTGCCAGGGTTGCTTGCCACATTAACTAAACTGCAGGGTACAAACCTTAGTAGGCCCGAGAACCAGGAACAGGTCTTGCAATGGCTGTCAGAGAACGCTTACAGCACATTGTCCAGCAGCCAGTCAGACTCTGCCTCCTCTCCTCCTATTACCCAACAGTCTTGTCTTCCTTCCTCCCAAAATTCCGAAGCTTTACAGAACAATAACCCAAACTGTCCCTGCTCCCCAGAGCTGTTCTCCGCTCCTTTCATTGTCCCTCAACCTGCCTCTCCACGTCACGATTCCACGAACCTAACAGAGGAGCATCTGTGTCCAGATGCTCAAACACTAGAGTCTCCTCCATCTCCGTTCGATTTGGTGGTGGATGACCAGCAACCCACCCTCATCGACGATGATGTGACGCAGTTGCCGTCAGGGCATCCAGTTGACCGGCGCATTGTGCGGGAGGAGGAGATGAGACAGGAGTTGGAAGAGGAAGTGGTGGATGATGAGGACACTGACCCGACCTGGACAGGGGGGATGTCAAGCGGGGAAAGTAGTGTGGATGTTGAGGCAGGTGCAGCACCAAAAAGGGTAGCTAGAGGCAGAGGCAGAGGTCAGCAGCTTAGGCGAAGCCAGGCCACACCCGGAATCTCCCAAGATGTTCCAGTTCGTACCCAGCCCCGAAAAACTCCCACCTCGAGGGCACGTTTCTCGAAGGTGTGGAGTTTTTTCAAGGAATGCGCCGAGGACAGATATAGTGTTGTCTGCACAATTTGCCTCTCGAAATTGATTAGGGGCTCTGAGAAGAGCAACCTGTCCACCACTTCAATGCGCCGTCATTTGGAATCCAAGCACTGGAATCAGTGGCAGGCAGCAACGGCAGGACAAAGGCCGCCTGCCGTTCACGCCACTGCCACTGCCTCTGCCTCTGCCACTGCCACTGCTGACTGTGCTGGCGATGCACTCCAGAGGACGAGCCAGGACACCACTTCATCTGCCTCCGCCACTTTGTTGACTTCTACCTCATCCTCCCCTGGTCCTGTCTTATCTCCTTCTCCTGCACCATCAAAGGCACCATCAGGCGTTTCTTTACAACAACCCACCATCTCTCAGACATTGGAGCGGCGGCAGAAATACACTGCTAACCACCCACACGCGCAAGCCTTGAACGCCAACATCGCTAAACTGCTGGCCCAGGAGATGTTGGCGTTCCGGCTTGTTGAAACTCCCGCCTTCCTGGACCTGATGGCAACTGCGGCACCTCGCTATGCCGTCCCTAGCCGTCACTACTTCTCCCGGTGTGCCGTCCCCGCCTTGCACCAGCACGTGTCACTCAACATCAGGCGGGCCCTTAGTTCCGCGCTTTGCACAAAGGTCCACTTGACCACCGACGCGTGGACAAGTGCATGCGGACAGGGACGCTACATTTCACTGACGGCACACTGGGTGAATGTAGTTGAGGCTGGGACTGCTTCCCAAACTGGCCCGGTGTACCTCGTCTCCCCGCCTAACATTCCTGGCAGGGACACGAGAAGAACACCCCCCTCCTCCTCCTCCTCTACCGCCTCCTCCTCCGCCACCGCCTCCTCCTCCGCCACCGCCTCCTCCTCCGCTGTTAGATTGACCCCAGCTACGAGTTGGAAACGTTGCAGCACTGGCGTTGGTAGACGTCAGCAGGCTGTGCTGAAGCTGATCAGCTTGGGGGACAGACAGCACACTGCCTCCGAGGTGAGGGATGCCCTCCTCGATGAGACGGCAATATGGTTTGAGCCGCTGCACCTGGGCCCAGGCATGGTCGTTTGTGATAACGGCCGGAACCTGGTAGCAGCTCTGGAGCTTGCCGGACTCCAACATGTTCCATGCCTGGCCCACGTCTTCAACCTAGTGGTGCAACGTTTCCTAAAGAGCTACCCCAATGTTCCAGAGCTACTGGTGAAAGTGCGGCGCATGTGCGCCCACTTTCGCAAGTCGACAGTAGCCGCTGCTAGCTTAAAATCTCTCCAGCAACGCCTGCATGTGCCACAACACCGGCTTTTGTGCGACGTCCCCACACGCTGGAACTCAACGTTTCAGATGTTGAATAGAGTGGTTGAGCAGCAGAGACCTTTGATGGAATACCAGCTACAAAACCCTAGGGTGCCACAAAGTCAGCTGCCTCAGTTTCACATCCATGAGTGGCCATGGATGAGAGACCTTTGTGACATCCTACGGGTCTTTGAGGAGTCCACAAGGAGGGTGAGCTCTGAGGATGCGATGGTGAGCCTTACAATCCCGCTCTTGTGTGTTCTGAGAGAATCCCTGATTGACATCAGGGATAACTCAGATCACACAGAGGAGTTAGGGATAGCATCCGATCCGTCACAGCTGGAGAGTAGGTCCACACATCTGTCCGCTTCACTGCGTTTAATGGAGGAGGAGGAGGAGGAGGAGGAGGAAGAAGAGTTGTCCGATGATGTGATGGTGATACAGGAGGCTTCCGGGCAACTTCGAATCGTCCCATTGTTGCAGCGCGGATGGGTAGACATGGAGGATGAGGAGGAAATGGAGATTGAACTTTCCGGTGGGGCCAGAGGAGTCATGCCAACTAACACTGTGGCAGACATGGCTGAGTTCATGTTGGGGTGCTTTACAACCGACAAGCGTATTGTCAAAATCATGGAGGACAACCAGTACTGGATCTTTGCTATCCTTGACCCCCGGTATAAAAACAACATCTCGTCTTTTATTCCGGTAGAGGGGAGGGCCAATCGCATCAATGCTTGCCACAGGCAATTGGTGCAGAATATGATGGAGATGTTTCCAGCATGTGACGTTGGCGGCAGGGAGGGCAGTTCCTCCAGTAGGCAACCAAGTTCTCACCGGTCCACACAAACGAGGGGCACACTGTCTAAGGTCTGGGACACCTTGATGGCACCCCCTCGCCAAAGTGCCGCCACGGAGGGTCCTAGTGTCACCAGGCGTGAGAAGTATAGGCGCATGTTGCGGGAATACCTTTCCGACCACAGCCCTGTCCTCTCCGACCCCTCTGCGCCCTACACGTATTGGGTGTCGAAGTTGGACCTGTGGCTTGAACTTGCCCTATATGCCTTGGAGGTGCTGTCCTGTCCTGCCGCCAGCGTCCTATCTGAGAGGGTGTTCAGTGCAGCCGGTGGCATCATCACTGACAAGCGCACCCGTCTGTCAGCTGAGAGTGCCGACCGGCTCACTTTGATAAAAATGAACCACCACTGGATAGAGCCTTCATTTTTGTGCCCACCTGTGTAAAGCACCCCAACATGAAACTCCATGTCTGTACTCAACCTCTCCAATTCCTCCGCATCCTCATACTCATCCACCATAAGCGTTGCACAATTCTGCTAATACTAGGCTCCCTCCAACATGATTTCCCCCAACTCTGCTGGTTAGAGGCTCCCTCCACCCTGATTTCCACCAACTCTGCTGGTTAGAGGTTCCCTCCACCCTGCTTTCCCACAACTCTGCTGGTTAGAGGCTCCTTCCACCATGAATTTGCCCAAACTGGGCTGTTTAGAGGCTCCCTCCACCATGAATTGGTCCAAACTGGGTTTTTTAGAGGCTCCCTCCACCATGAATTGGTCCAAACTGGGCTGGTTAGAGGCTCCCTCCACCATGAATTGGTCCAAACTGGGCTGGTTAGAGGCTCCCTCCACCATGAATTTGCCCAAACTGGGCTGGTTAGAGGCTCCCTCCACAATTAATTGGTCCAAACTGGGCTAATTAGAGGCTCCCTCCACCATGAATTGGTCCAAACTGGGTTTTTTAGAGGCTCCCTCCACCATGAATTTGCCCAAACTGGGCTGTTTAGAGGCTCCCTCCACCATGAATTGGTCCAAACTGGGCTGGTTAGAGGCTCCCTCCACCATGAATTGGTCCAAACTGGGCTGGTTAGAGGCTCCCTCCACCATGAATTTCCCAAAACTTGGCTGTTTAGAGGCTCCCTCCACCATTAATTGGTCCAAACTGGGCTGGTTAGAGGCTCCCTCCACCATGAATTTGCCCAAACTGGGCTGTTTAGAGGCTCCCTCCACCATGAATTTGCCCAAACTGGGCTGGTTAGAGGCTCCCTCCACCATGAATTGGTCCAAACTGGGCTGGTTAGAGGCTCCCTCCACCATGAATTTGCCCAAACTGGGCTGTTTAGAGGCTCCCTCCACCATGAATTTGCCCAAACTGGGCTGGTTAGAGGCTCCCTCCACCATGAATTGGTCCAAACGGGTTTTTAGAGGCTCCCTTCACCATGAATTGGTCCAAACTTGGCTGTTTAGAGGCTCCCTCCACCATGAATTTGCCCAAACTGGGCTGTTTAGAGGCTCCCTCCACCATGAATTGGTCCAAACTGGGCTGGTTAGAGGCTCCCTCCACCATGAATTTCCCAAAACTTGGCTGTTTAGAGGCTCCCTCCACCATTAATTGGTCCAAACTGGGCTGGTTAGAGGCTCCCTCCACCATGAATTTGCCCAAACTGGGCTGTTTAGAGGCTCCCTCCACCATGAATTTGCCCAAACTGGGCTGGTTAGAGGCTCCCTCCACCATGAATTGGTCCAAACTGGGCTGGTTAGAGGCTCCCTCCACAATTAATTGGTCCAAACTGGGCTAATTAGAGGCTCCCTCCACCATGAATTGGTCCAAACTGGGTTTTTTAGAGGCTCCCTCCACCATGAATTTGCCCAAACTGGGCTGTTTAGAGGCTCCCTCCACCATGAATTGGTCCAAACTGGGCTGGTTAGAGGCTCCCTCCACCATGAATTTCCCAAAACTTGGCTGTTTAGAGGCTCCCTCCACCATTAATTGGTCCAAACTGGGCTGGTTAGAGGCTCCCTCCACCATGAATTTGCCCAAACTGGGGTGGTTAGAGGCTCCCTCCACCATTAATTGGTCCAAACTGGGCTGGTTAGAGGCTCCCTCCACAATTAATTGGTCCAAACTGGGCTAATTAGAGGCTCCCTCCACCATGAATTGGTCCAAACTGGGTTTTTTAGAGGCTCCCTCCACCATGAATTTGCCCAAACTGGGCTGTTTAGAGGCTCCCTCCACCATGAATTGGTCCAAACTGGGCTGGTTAGAGGCTCCCTCCACCATGAATTGGTCCAAACTGGGCTGGTTAGAGGCTCCCTCCACCATGAATTTCCCAAAACTTGGCTGTTTAGAGGCTCCCTCCACCATTAATTGGTCCAAACTGGGCTGGTTAGAGGCTCCCTCCACCATGAATTTGCCCAAACTGGGCTGTTTAGAGGCTCCCTCCACCATGAATTTGCCCAAACTGGGCTGGTTAGAGGCTCCCTCCACCATGAATTGGTCCAAACTGGGCTGGTTAGAGGCTCCCTCCACCATGAATTTGCCCAAACTGGGCTGTTTAGAGGCTCCCTCCACCATGAATTTGCCCAAACTGGGCTGGTTAGAGGCTCCCTCCACCATGAATTGGTCCAAACGGGTTTTTAGAGGCTCCCTTCACCATGAATTGGTCCAAACTTGGCTGTTTAGAGGCTCCCTCCACCATGAATTTGCCCAAACTGGGCTGTTTAGAGGCTCCCTCCACCATGAATTGGTCCAAACTGGGCTGGTTAGAGGCTCCCTCCACCATGAATTTCCCAAAACTTGGCTGTTTAGAGGCTCCCTCCACCATTAATTGGTCCAAACTGGGCTGGTTAGAGGCTCCCTCCACCATGAATTTGCCCAAACTGGGCTGTTTAGAGGCTCCCTCCACCATGAATTTGCCCAAACTGGGCTGGTTAGAGGCTCCCTCCACCATGAATTGGTCCAAACTGGGCTGGTTAGAGGCTCCCTCCACCATGAATTTGCCCAAACTGGGCTGTTTAGAGGCTCCCTCCACCATGAATTTGCCCAAACTGGGCTGGTTAGAGGCTCCCTCCACCATTAATTGGTCCAAACTGGGCTGGTTAGAGGCTCCCTCCACCATGAATTTGCCCAAACTGGGCTGTTTAGAGGCTCCCTCCACCATGAATTTGCCCAAACTGGGCTGGTTAGAGGCTCCCTCCACCATGAATTGGTCCAAACTGGGCTGGTTAGAGGCTCCCTCCACCATGAATTTGCCCAAACTGGGCTGTTTAGAGGCTCCCTCCACCATGAATTTGCCCAAACTGGGCTGGTTAGAGGCTCCCTCCACCATGAATTGGTCCAAACGGGTTTTTAGAGGCTCCCTTCACCATGAATTGGTCCAAACTTGGCTGGTTAGAGGCTCCCTCCACCATGAATTTGCCCAAACTTGGCTGTTTAGAGGCTCCCTCCACCATGAATTGGTCCAAACTGGGCTGGTTAGAGGCTCCCTCCACCATGAATTTCCCAAAACTTGGCTGTTTAGAGGCTCCCTCCACCATTAATTGGTCCAAACTGGGCTGGTTAGAGGCTCCCTCCACCATGAATTTGCCCAAACTGGGGTGGTTAGAGGCTCCCTCCACCATTAATTGGTCCAAACTGGGCTGGTTAGAGGCTCCCTCCACAATTAATTGGTCCAAACTGGGCTAATTAGAGGCTCCCTCCACCATGAATTGGTCCAAACTGGGTTTTTTAGAGGCTCCCTCCACCATGAATTTGCCCAAACTGGGCTGTTTAGAGGCTCCCTCCACCATGAATTGGTCCAAACTGGGCTGGTTAGAGGCTCCCTCCACCATGAATTGGTCCAAACTGGGCTGGTTAGAGGCTCCCTCCACCATGAATTTCCCAAAACTTGGCTGTTTAGAGGCTCCCTCCACCATTAATTGGTCCAAACTGGGCTGGTTAGAGGCTCCCTCCACCATGAATTTGCCCAAACTGGGCTGTTTAGAGGCTCCCTCCACCATGAATTTGCCCAAACTGGGCTGGTTAGAGGCTCCCTCCACCATGAATTGGTCCAAACTGGGCTGGTTAGAGGCTCCCTCCACCATGAATTTGCCCAAACTGGGCTGTTTAGAGGCTCCCTCCACCATGAATTTGCCCAAACTGGGCTGGTTAGAGGCTCCCTCCACCATGAATTGGTCCAAACTGGGCTGGTTAGAGGCTCCCTCCACCATGAATTTGCCCAAACTGGGCTGTTTAGAGGCTCCCTCCACCATGAATTTGCCCAAACTGGGCTGGTTAGAGGCTCCCTCCACCATGAATTGGTCCAAACGGGTTTTTAGAGGCTCCCTTCACCATGAATTGGTCCAAACTTGGCTGTTTAGAGGCTCCCTCCACCATGAATTGGTCCAAACTGGGGTGGTTAGAGGCTCCCTCCACCATGAATTTGCCCAAACTGGGCTGTTTAGAGGCTCCCTCCACCATGAATTGGTCCAAACTGGGTTTTTTAGAGGCTCCCTCCACCATGAATTGGTCCAAACTGGGCTGGTTAGAGGCTCCCTCCACCATGAATTGGTCCAAACTGGGGTGGTTAGAGGCTCCCTCCACCATTAATTGGTCCAAACTGGGCTGGTTAGAGGCTCCCTCCACCATTAATTGGTCCAAACTGGGCTGGTTAGAGGCTCCCTCCACCATGAATTTGCCCAAACTGGGCTGGTTAGAGGCTCCCTTCACCATGAATTGGTCCAAACTGGGGTTTTTAGAGGCTCCCTCCACCATGAATTGGTCCAAACTGGGGTTTTTAGAGTCTCCCTCCACCATGAATTGGTCCAAACTGGGGTTTTTAGAGGCTCCCTCCACCATGAATTTGCCCAAACTCTGCTGGTTAGAGGCTCAATCCACCCTGATTTTCAAAACAAATGTTGGTGCCAACCTCAACTTACTACAAGGGCCAAATTCACTGCTGGTGACAAGCTCTCCTCACTGCAAGTGCCAAATACACATGTTTCAAGGTGTTTTCCTACTGTCAGAGAGGTGGTATTGAGTGTGTAAAGTGTGTAGTTGTTAGGCTGTGATGTTGGGGTAATAGAGGGTCTTTGGTGTGTTAGATGCCCCCAGACATGCTTCCCCTGCTGTCCCAGTGTGATTCCAGAGGTGTTGGCATCATTTCCTGGGGTGTCATAGTGGACTTGGTGACCCTCCAGACACGGATTTGGGTTTCCCCCTTAACGAGTATCTGTTCCCCATAGACTATAATGGGGTTCGAAACCCGTTCGAACACACGAACATTGAGCGGCTGTTCGAATCGAATTTCGAACCTCGAACATTTTAGTGTTCGCTCATCTCTAGTCAGAATGAATGCTATCTGTATATTATCTGTTATATACAGTGTAATTGTAATGGATGTCTATGTATTCACCCTTAGTTATTCTAAAATACAGCAGATTGTTGTTTTCCATGACTGCTGTTTATTTTAGTAATTGTCAGCGCTTTTCCTGTCCTTCCGTAACCTCAGGAAGCAACTTTATTAAAATACGTTTTCCATTCTGGGATGATTCTTATCATCTGAATCTTACAGTGTATACTTCCGTGGAAAGACCCAAAAGGGAGTGTTGAAGAGAAACTCAAAGGTTATGAATATTTCTACACTAATTTTAATTCCTATCTGTATTTCAAGCTTGTTCACCAAGCTCATCTGAAAATGTCACTAATATGTGGTAGAACTAGAAGAAACTATCTGTCATTTACAATACACAGTATTTACATACTGACTTTCCACGTCTGTGCTGACTACTACAAAACAATTTTGTTTCAGCTTTTCAATCCTCTATGTATTCTCATACCGTCTACAACCATTGGTTTTATTGCTGTAATTTGGTGCAAAATTGTGGTTTAATGCCAACCCAGAAGTAGCTTAAGGAAGAAAATAGTGTCTAACATGGCTAAAAAGATGCACCAAAACTCTCATAGTGTTAAATTTGGCACATCCTCTGCCTGCCTACTCTATTTTAAAACTGTCTAAATTTATGAAAATAGTAAAAAAAAAAAAAATCTTTCCCATTATCTGTAAATACCGTGGGGAAGGTAAGAATTTGATACACTGGCGATTTTTTCAAGTTTCCCCACTTACAAAGAATGAAGAGGTTTGTCATTTTTATTGTAAGTACACCTGAACTGTGACAGACAGAATCTAAAAAAATCACATTGTATAATTTTTTAAAAATGAATTTGTATTTAATTGTATGAAATAAGTATTTGATCACCTATCAAGCAGCTAGAATTCTGTTTCTCACAGACCTGTTAGTTATTCTTTAAGCAGCCCCCTACTCTGCTCTCATTGTATTAAGTGCACTTGTTTGAACTCCTTACTTGTATAACTGAGACCTGTCCACACTATGAATCACACTCCATCCTCTCCACCATGGCCAAGACCAAAGAGCTGTCTAAAGATACCAGGGACAAAATTTTAGACCTGCACAAGGTTGGGATGGGCTACAGGACAATAGACAAGCAGCTTGGTGAGAAGGCAACAACTGTTGGTGCAATTATTAGAAAATGGAAGGCAAACAAGATGACTTTCAGTCTTCTTTGGTTTGGAGCTCCATGAAAATCTAGCATTGTGGATTAAGGATGATTCTGAGAAAGGTCAGGAAATCAACAACTTCCTTCCTTCAGTAAGAGTATTGAAGATGCCTCATGGCTAGGGTTGAGCCGATCTTGAAATTTCAGGATCGTTTTTAAAATCCGATTTCCGATCATTTGCCATTTGAACCCAATCCCGATCCCAATGCAAGTTTTTTAAATAATCGGAGATCGGATTTTTAAAACGATCCTATTCACTACACAGCATGTAGTCCAAAAATTGTTTTAATTTTTGGACCCCACACTGTGTAGTGATTAACCCCCCCACACACCAGTGTCCGCTTACCTGAACAGCTGCAGAACCCTGTTCTTCTTGGTCCGGTCCTCTGTCCATCACATATCTTCAGAGCGCCCTGCGCCTCCCCTCCCACCACCTCCCTAGACTAATATTGTAGAGATGCAGGGAGTAGGGAGGGCTTGGTGCGGCTGGAGAGTGTGGACAGGGAGATGTGAGTGCATCA
This sequence comes from Leptodactylus fuscus, assembly GCF_031893055.1. Taxonomy (NCBI): domain Eukaryota; kingdom Metazoa; phylum Chordata; class Amphibia; order Anura; family Leptodactylidae; genus Leptodactylus; species Leptodactylus fuscus. The sequence continues at coordinate 71,317,253 of NC_134267.1, read as the reverse complement.
TTCACGTCTCCCCTCCCAGTACCCGCCCACACTCTCCTAAGCCCCACCTTCTCTATAATACTAGTCTAAGAAGGCGGAGGTGGGGGTGGAGCACAGGGTGCTCTGAAACCACATGAAGGAGAGAGGACCGAATCAGCAGAGGACAGCGGCAGCACTTCTCAACAGGTAAGTTGAGCGAAGTTCACAAGTAGATAGATATTACTGTACATTGACTTGTCTAGTAGAATAGTTCCCCTGTAAAGAAAAGTCTCCTCTGACCTCACTCAATGGCCTGTGATAGGCCACGGCTGTACCAAGTATAGGGGAAAAACAAAGGGGAAACTAACAAGAAAATAACAAGGGGGAGCTATAAAGCAGTGACATGTAATATAGAACATATAGACAAGACATAAAAACATAGCTATATGTACAAAGACAAACACAATATAAGCAGGAGCACTTTGGGATGCTGCATTCTCTAAACCTGTTCAATATTCTGTTTGGCCAGTTACATCCAGGATTATAACCATAAGAGATACAGAGATAGAGTCACACCCAGACCTAAGGAGGTCCAAAAGGCCCTTTGTCATACAAGAAGACAACTATATTATAAAGGCCACAGGGTAAAGCGAATCTCTTTTAGGCTAAGGCCCCACGTTGTTGTAATGCAGCATTTTTGGCTGCGGTGGAAATGCAGCAGGAAAGTGAATGAGATTCTGGCTAATCCTTTTCACAAATTGTGGGGAAAAAATGCTCTGGGAATGCCATGTTTTTCAAAAATGCAACATGCCAATTTTATATGCGAAAATGTTTGTATTTTCCTTACACATATAATAAGGGAAGAAAAACACAGAGGGATACACAGCAAAAAAGGCAATTAAAAATGTGTTTTTGTTGTGTACTTTAGCTACATGGGTCCTTAGTGGAGATGAGCGAGTAGTATTCGATCGAATACTACTATTCGATCGAATACTCGTATTAGTCGAATACCACACGGGAAATTTCCATTGAATTCAATGCAAAAACCTCCTCGTGCTGCTCATCCTGCTACTTCCGGAACTTGGAGGATCCAAGTTGTCGAACTTTGGTTTCCATGGAAACCGGGACAACATTCCCGTTTTTTCCCATAGACTATAATAGGATTCAATATTCGAACGAATACTACTCGCTCATCTCTAGTCCTTAGCATTATAGATTTTGCATTGGAAGTCGAATTCTGAAGCTCCAATCTTATCTTTTTTTCCAAGTTTTAGTAATCTGGGTGACATAAATTCATCTTTGAATCACTTTGAATCACATGGATCAAGCAAATTTGATTACTGTTTCTGCAATATGTGAATGACATGAAATGAAATCTCGTTCACTTTGCTGGTACTGTAAAACACAGCGATTTTTCACTGAGTTTCTGCAGCAGCCAAGAAACTTTTTGGAATGTGTGCCCTTAGACTAAAACTACATTCAGACAACAGTGATTAATGGCTGTTTGACGTTCGGGTTTTTTTTGGGGGGGGGGGTTTCGATGGACATCACACGGCAGCATTAGATTCAATGTCAGTGAATAGTGGCTGTTTCATTTTCTGTTATTTTGACAGTCCATTGTAACGAGCCGAAAAAGTATAGGTCATGTCCTATTTTTGTCAGTTTTCATGGATTCCTCCATTCAGTCAAATATATCCTGGATCTGTGAAAATGGGTGCCCCCCTCTGTGCATGTTGGCCATGAAAAATGGAGCAGAGAATGGCCTGGCAATCCAAGGAGCTATGAGAGGCAAATAGTGATGAAGCTCACAATTCACCTCCCTGTATTGATGTGATTAGACATTGTAGGAGCATCATGTGAGCTGAGTACTTATTAAATCCATACACATCTATCACTCCCTGGGTATTTACCAGAGCAATGTGCGCTTTCCTCTGTACAGATGAAATGACTTCTTATGCACTCTTATGGACTCCATGGACCATATCTTGAAACATTGCAGGACTTAAAAGTTGCTAGCATCAGGTTTGAGCATCATGGCAACTTCTTTATCTGTTTACACAGTACTCATTGAGTAATAATTAGAGATGAGCGAGTACTGTTCGGATCAGCCGATCTGAACAGCACGCTCCATAGAAATGAACGGATGCACCTGGTACTTCTGCTTTGACGTCGGCCGGCCGCTTAACCCCCCGCGTGCCGGCTACGTCCATTCATTTCTATGCGAGCGTGCTGTTCGGATCGGCTGATCCGAACAGTACTCACTCATCTCTAGCAATAATCCAATGATCAGGAAAGCAGGGACAGTAATAAAACGGTTTTTTCAGTATGGTAATCTTGTAGCATCATGATCTCTGTTCAGCTGCAAACTGCATATTTTCTTGTCAACCTGTCCAGCATCCAGTTCAATTATTTGATGAGGAGAGAACACATTAGAACATAATCAGACCTGAGAACATGAGTCCATTTGTTGTTTGCTAATGCTTGTGTAGTCCTGCTCCAAAGCAAGCTGGCGGGCATTTTAGATGGCGTGTTAGAGTACTGCAGTGTTTTTTTAAGTATAGAATGGGAAATGATCTAAAAAAAGAAAACTTGTCCAAAATGCTTTATTTTTGGGATTAGACATTATCACAACCCTGAATAGTTAAGGTACTACATTAATCCAACTAGATTTTACAGAGTTCACTGGCAGGGTTCAGGGACAGATAGAAAGGGCTAATATACATAAAAAAAGAGGAAAACCAAACCTTGATGATTAGGTAGTGACTGATGAAATGCTGCTGCACAGGATGAAGGGACAAAGAGAGGGTATTGGGGCTGTCTCCTGGTATTACTCAACTCAGCAAAAAAATCCATTGTCTGACCCGAAAACAAAGTTAAGTTAAAGTTGACAGCTTAGTGTTTGAAAGCAACCACTCAACCATTGTTTAACATGGCCTCCTGTGTAATGTCACTATTACTCATTCTTTTTCTAAGGTCAAATGAAATAATGAAGCTCCACCATGTAAAGTTTAGATGTTTGTGTATTAGTTAAATGATGCTCCATTTTATTCCAGTGTGTTACATTATATTATTAGAGAAGCCCATATTTATTAGCTTGCATTTTTACATCATTTCTACTGAGTTCGACAGATTGCTTTAAGATCATATTCAAAAAGGGCCATAGGTTGAAAGGGTTTGTCAAAAATAGTAGTGAGTTTTGGGTCAGGAGACAAGCTGATTGTTGCCAGATCCCGCTGGTTTCCACCAAATTCGTAACAAAAATAAGTGAAAAAAAGATTTATCTATCAATCCTTTATCTCCTCCTCCTATTGGCAGAAGCAAATTTGGGAAGAAACAATTGGCTGGAGCTGACAACTATCTTAAAGAGGTCTTTTCACCACCTTCACCAATTCCAATTCATTGTATCCTATAAGAGGTGGCACTCCACTAATTCCAGCGTAGTTGGAATTTTTTCTCTTGCTAGAGCAGAAAGGCAGGATCCTCCCACCAGAGAGCAGCGACCATAATTCTGCTCAATTTAGTAAGTGCGGTCTAGAGAAGAATTCTAACTGTGCTAGAGTGAGGGAGCATCTACTGAAGGAACAGGGAAATGGGTTTGCAAAGGTGACCATCCAGGTGCGTCTTCTGCCTGTCCGCGGGGAAACTTTTTTTTTTCATTTTTTCATTGAAGTGAATGAGTTTGAAAGCTGACCACAGGGTTTCCATCTCCTGTCCAGTTTCACTGGGCAGAAGACAGAAACCGGCTGGATTACACAAACTGGACGATGAGCGCAGGTGTGAACCCGCCCTGATTGTTATTTTGTATCTGTCTTTCTTTTGTATCTGAAATCCTAATAAAAATACAGTTAAACCAACAAACAAAAAAAAGTTTTTAGCGTAGGCATTTGTTTTCTTTTACTTCCTTATTCTGATTTTATTTTATATATTTTGCTACTGTATACTGTATATATACATTTTGTCACAGAAAGAGTAAATTTAAAACATAACTTTTAATTTTTAAGATAAAAAACAAACAAAAAAAAAAGCCCCAATGTGCGCTAAAAATTGAGAAATGATACACACTATATATGTATATATATAAAGCTCAACTCCCTGCGCAACCCACTACTAGCACGGCCCCCGGCCCCCTCGGCAACAGTGGCCTCTTCCCCCTCGCATGCGCCCATACCCTTCCTTCGCCGTGGCGCCCCTGCCGCTGCTCCTGCCCACGCACCCCACAGGGCCCCCCTCCACAGCATGTGACAACGGCCCCCGCCGTGTCAAGACACATAAGTTCCCCCAGGGCCCCCCCATGGGCCGACCCCTGAACCCCCAAAGCCCCTCCCCTCAACCCCCTCGCAGCCTCAAAGCTCCTACCCCCCGCACCCACCAACCCCCACCCCGAGCCTGCTACAGCGCGTCTCGGCATGGCTACATGGCAGCCTAGGCTGCCATCATTTTCAGGCCAGGCACCGGCTGAACAGCACCCGGCCTGCTGTACTCACCGATGAGGTTGTGGAGTGATATGCGTGGCATGGCAGCAACATCAGCTGGCAGGTGTGGCCCGTTCCCCATAGTCTGCTCCTCCAGTTGTCAAGTTACCGGGCACGTATAACTGTCTGCCAAACGGGTGATTGCGCATCCGCAGCCAAAGCCAGCATCGGGCACCGTGCAGTCGGCCGGCATGGCAGCATCACTCCGGAGCTGCAACCAGCATCCATGTTCTGCGGCGCATACTTGGTCACTCTTGCTACCCACACAATGCCGCCAACGTATCGGGCCGCTCTGCTTCCCCTGCGGCCCGCCCACAAACTGCCGTGATCTCAGGTCCTGCAGCGGAGCCAAAGCCAACTCTCACCAGTCTCATTCGGGATTTTTGGGGGACTGTGGGACCTAAGAAGTGGCCTATGTTTCCTTCCTGGTGAATATCTAGGTATGTGTGAAATCTCACCCAAATCCGTTCTGCCGTTTGGCTGTGACTGAGGAACAAACATCCAAACACACAAACTTTCACATCAATAATATTAGTAATATACTATATATATATATATATATATATCTATATATATATATCTATATATATATATATATATACACAAAATATAAATATATACAATGGGTCATAAAATACCATTAGATATATTCACATGTTTATTTATTTATTTATGTATCTATATATTTTTTATTTCACAGTTTTTCACTTCCTGGGGCATCTATAAGAGCCAACAATCCCCATATGTGGACAATAGTGACTTGCCGAGCTGTATTGGGTCTTTTAAGCAAAGACAGCAAGTGGTCGCTGTTAGGTTAATATTCAATATGAAATACTGGAAAATCGGAAAAAATTTGAATAAGATGTTATTACAAGAAAAAGCATTTGTACCATTTTCTCACAGGTTTGTTTTTATATGGTTTGTAATGTGGTAAAAATTTATATTCTTTTTGTTATGTTTTAATAGCATTAAAAAAATAATAATTTCACTTTCATTTGTGTAGCTGTGTACAGAGGTGATCTTTCTGAAAGCTAAACAGTTTTTATTTATCAGAAAAAAAAAAAAATGCAAGAGGTTAGCTCACCCTGGAATGAACGTCCCAGGTGCACGACCCTGTCTCCTGACTCCTAGGAGCTTCAAAATTCTTTGAAAGACCACATTGCAAGAAGGATCCGCAACATCTTGGGTACGTATAAAATTTAGCCTTTAATCCATAGGTTAAAAATGAGCCCCGATGGGCAGGCAAACAAAGTAACTAATACATACTAAAGTGCAGAAAAAAGTTAGGTGACTTTTTTCTGCACTTTAGTATGTATTAGTTACTTTGTTTGCCTGCCCATCGGGGCTCATTTTTAACCTATGGATTAAAGGCTAAATTTTATACGTACCCAAGATGTTGCGGATCCTTCTTGCAATGTGGTCTTTCAAAGAGTATTTATTTATACTATTTTGGGGAATGTATGATGCTTTGATCACTTTTCATTCATTTTCTTTTTTTTTAGTGTTACCCCTGTAACGGATTTATGGAGAGTCGCAGGAGCTGATAAGACTAGCCAACTGTTGAAGAAAGCTAGAACTACGTTTCCCAAAAGGCTTGCTGCAATGATCTGGAGACAAGTAACTGCCATTGAAAAAAATAACTGATAGGGCTGGGGCACCACCAATTGTTCAATAATTTCTCCCTGTATTTGTTTCACCCTATACAGTAGGTTCTGGTTCATGGATATAATTTGAGCAGGCCCAAAATTGTCACGGGACACTTTGAGCTCAGGCATCTTGGGAACTCCCTCCTGACCTTCAGCATCACCAGCTAACACAGACAGGGGAAAATTATTGCCATCTTGGGTCACCCATGCTGCTGGTGTTTCTCTGTCAGGATCAAAGGGTTCAGGGTTAACCTTAGGCAAGACATTACCAACCTTAGCATTTTCAGGATATGGTAGCTTCTATTTTTTCCACATATACCAAAAAAGAGGAAAATCCTTCCCTATGATCACACTATTGAAGAGGGATTTAACCACTGCTGGGCCAGAGGCAGTTGTTATGGTGACCTTTGCACCAGGATACTCCCTATTTTCACCATGTAGGCACAAGACCCCAATAGTGTGTCCACTGTACAGTGCAGTGCCGACCAGATCATGGTGCACCCGGGTTACCAGGTTCCCAGAGTCCAGGAGAGCCAGTACATATCGCCCTGCTACAGTCACAGAGCACATCTGTGGTTCAGTCACTTTCTGCTGAACAAGCAGGGTGAGCAAACAGGGATACTCGCTTGTAACTGCTGCAGTCCATGGACTCAGTCGTCAGGGGACAGTATGCAGCTACGCAGCCCAGTTCATGGCACCGCCAACACCTGAGGCGGTATGACTCTCCATTTTGAGACCTGGATCTAAAGTTTACAGTCCAAGCTGCCTGTTCCCCCTCTGAGTGTCCTCCCACCACAACCTTCCTCACCCCCACAGTAGTTGATACAGTCTTACCCGTCTTGTGGGTAACAGGTCTTGGAACTGTCTTCAGTAGTTCCTTGATGGCTTGATATCATTCCACCAAACATACCAGGTGGTCAGCCATTGTAGGTCCCTCTTCTCCAACCCAGTGCTGAATCTTAGGTGGAAGCAACCTGGTGTATTTGTCCAATATCACTCTCTCCACCATCTGTGCCGAGTGGCCTCCTCAGGTTAAAGTAATTTCTTTACCAGATACACCAGGTCATGCATGTGGGATTGGGGTGGGAGACTCTCAGAGAAAGTCAAGTGGTGCACTCTTCCAGCACATACATGCATATTCACACCAAGATGTGCTAGGATCTCACCTCTCAGTTTAGGGTAGTCCTTAGCCTCCTGTTCACACAGGTCATAATAGGCCTTCTGAGGTTCACCAGTGTGAAAAGGTGCAACTACGTCAACCCAGTGATCACTTGGCAATTTCTCCCGCTTGGCCACTCACTCAAAAACCCCAAAATATGCCTCCACGTCATCTGTGGATGTCAAATTTTGCAAGGAACTCTCGCAGTGGTCTGTATCCTCTGAGTCTCTTTTGCAACAGCACACTTCTGCTGTCCTCTGGTCAACCAAATCCTTGCTGAGCAGTCTCAGCTTCTCCATCAGCAGCAAGTTTATGCCCCTGCTACTGTGTCTGTGCTTGCTGCTCTCACCTCACCACTTCCATCAGAGGGTTTTTTTTGCTGCTGTGCCTGAGCTTCCTGCTGTCACCTCTAAGCTTCCATCTGCACTTGTTGCTGCTGTGGCAACATTTGCTGCTGCTCATTCTGGTGGTCTTCTTTTTAATCTCTCCTGCAACCTTCACCAAGGACCTAGGAGAGGGAAGAAAACAATAGGTGTATGTCTGTTTAAGACTGTTTAAATTGAATTTACCCGCATCCTCCACCATATGTGGGGGAGGCAGCTCAGTAGCAGCAATGGTGCGGACCCAATCAGTGAAAGACAGGGACACAAAATATGTAGCAAACAGGATTACTTAGAAAGAAAACTGGAAAATAAATAAATAAATAAACCTTTAATTCAAGCACAAAATGTGAAACAAAATCCTGCTCATCCAAGCTCTTAACTAAGCATTAACAAAAATAATAATAAATATTTACTAATATATTAATATTTACTAATATAAAAATAATAATAAATAAACGAAACCACACTTAGGTCCGAATCCTGGGGCTGATATAGCGAGTCTCCTGCACTCTGCCTGTCACCTTCGTACATCATCAAAAATGATGATATTTGTTTTAAACAGCCTGTTTCCATTCTGCTTAATATGTTGCTGAATCCCACATAGGATGAAACTGTCTGTTTAGAAAAATGCTATTGCTTTTATCTAAGTAACATCAAAAAGTCTATAAAAAACAATTGACATTATTAATTATTGTTGAAATCATTGTCACCTACCAGATAAGAATGCTCAGCTGTTGAAAAGTCTTGTAGTTTCTCAGTATTCAGAAATATGAGAATTGTATAGTTCTACCATTCTTCATTCATTATTCATTAAGTCTGATTCATTAAGACCTTCTGCATTTAGGCAGATATAGTTCATAAAGTCTGAATAGTATATTTCCTACCTTTACCCGATTGAATGTGGTCTGGGGAACTAGACTCCCTGCAGCATAGTGATAAACAGAGACTTTTGATGTAGACACTATGATGTAGAGTCCAAGGCTTCTGATTGGGTTTGCATCGGGAAATCCATTCAATGTACGGACTGGATTTGTTGATCAGTATTCCCCCATGTGCAGCAGACCCTAGAATTTAGAAATCAATATTATCAAGGCCAATCTTAGGTCTCATTCACATGTCCACGTCCGAATAAACACATTGAATGAATGGGTACATACGGTGTCTACAATAAATGTACATGCCATATATAAGTGATATGCAAACATGAATAAGGCTGTAGAAGTGTGTATATAATGTAGTTGTAATGATCTGTCTCTGCTGAGGGGATTGGGATCTCAAGTGGCTCGGCGAGTCATAGCTTGTTACCACCACAGATCTAAATATTAAAACGGTGTTATTAGACATTACATATCACTGGTACATTACATTATGCATGTAGGTGTTATATTGTCACTATGGGATGGTGTTACTTGAGCTATATAAGTAAAGTTATCATTATTATTATTCATTACATTTGTAGTGAGAAGATTGGTGTTCACACTTTATAACACTTCGCTCTTCTGCTATTTAGATATGTGGGGGTACTGGAACAATGGAGAGGTGGATTGATAAAATAGTAGTTACACACGGAGCCCAGTCGATTCCATTGACTATAATGGGGTCCATCAGCTGTCCATTGTTTTTAAACTGAAAATGATTTTCAGCGGACGCAGATGTGAACATATCTTTCTGCTTTATATAGGCAACTGTACAGAAATGTCATCCACCCAGTGTTATACCTAGGCAGTATATGTAATAGTTATTTGCTCAATGTATGACAATATTTTCCAAATATACATTGTGGATATTTTTAGATATATGAATTCAGATGACGAAATGGATAAGTTCTCCTTTCAGAAAATATTGTTTTGCCTTAGACCAATGATAGATTGATACTTGAAAGGAACAACACTGGTAGATATACAAAATTCTGTTTATCTGCAACTTAGTCAACAGCTGTTAAAAACCTTCACCCCTAAAGAATTCTAAAAGACATAGTGACTTAAGATGAATTAAGGTGAAAGTATGTTGACAACAGAAAGTACACTAGATTTTTCTTTAACAGATGGTCAGAGTAAACAGCTGTTTGCCATCACTGGAGACATTTCCTTCAAAAAAGCAAACAAGTCGAGTTACATTTCATTCTTCTACTTTTTCTTTATCCCTTTGCCACTGTGGCATGCGTAGGTCATGTTTACAGAACTGTGACAAAAAAAATGAATTCAGCTAAGAACTAGTAGAAATGTAAGAGATTTGCCAAATTTATATATGTATATGTATATAAATATATCTACATGTACAGTGAAGGAAATAAGTATTTGATCCCTTGCTGATTTTGTAAGTTTTCCAAGTGACAAAGGCATGAACAGTCTATGATTTTAACGGTAGGTTAATTTTAACAGTGAGAGATAGAAGATCAAAAATAAAATCCAGAAAATTACACTGTATACATTTTATAAATGTATTTGCATTTTGCATAGAGAAATTAGTATTTGATCCCCTACCGACCATTAAGAGTTCTGGTATATCATCCCTTTAATGGCCCTGACACTCCTTTTACTGATGCCCACACCGTATAAAGCCTCCTTTACTGGCACCCACAGGGCATAATTCCCAGATTACTGACCCCCACTTGGTAAAATACCTCCATTACTGGCTCCCACAGGGTATATGACCCCTTTTACAGGCCATCACATATTTTAGAACCCCCTCTCATGGCCCTTTCACTTATCCCCACATGGTATATTGCCCTTTTATTGTCTCCTATACAGTATTCCACCTTCTTTTACTCACCTCCACACAATTAATGCCCCCTTTACTACTCACCTGCATACACTGAGCAAAAGAGTAACAATGTTTTGAACTTTTAACTTTCAGGCTCCATCTCATCATCCACTACTGCTTTGAATATAAGACTACAATAATTTTAGAGACAATCAACTTGGCTATCTCATACATAAATTTGACTGAAACCTCAACTTCAATATCATCATAAAAAGCGTTGTTTGCAACAAGCGTCATTCCATGTACCTATGAAGTACATGGAACTTACTACATTCCTGTATATGTGGAACATGTGTTCATTCCATTGCCTACATATATAAGCTGTTTATTCTACATCTTTGAAGCACAGGGAATTTACTCCAGGTCATGTTACCCTGCGTTCAATTGTTAGATTCCATGCTGTATAGTGAATAGGATTGCTTTTAAAATCCGATCTCCGATTAATAAAAAAATCCCATTGACTTGCATTGGGATCGGAATTGGGATCGAGATCAGGTTCGAATGAAAAATGATCGGAAATCGGATTTTAAAATCGATCCTGAAAAGTCAAGATCGGCTCAACCCGACTGGAGAGTGGACCCCCGCAGCATAGGATGCTTTCTGCAGTGATTGCACAGCAGGCATCTCCCAGCTCATCCTACAACAGCAGGAACAGTGGATACAATGTATGGTATCTCAGCAAAGGCAGCAGCTGGCTTTCCTGTGCACATGAAACATCGCATACAGTGTTCATTCAGCAGCAATGGTTTTTGGGGGATGTCTTATTTTCAGGGGGTGCCTTATATTACGCAATTCAACAAAACCTCCCCATGCCTTACTTTCGTGAGATGACCTGTTTTTGGCGAAACACAGTATTCACACCTATTCATTCCATACCTATGAAGTACATGGAACTTACTACATTCCTGTATATGTGGAACATGTGTTCATTCCACTATTACCTACATACATAAGCTGTTTATTCTACATCTTTGAAGCACAGGGAATTTACTCCAGGTCATGTTACCCTGCTTTTTATTAATTCTCTGAGCTTTGAAGGTACAGTCTCCTGCTGTGTCCTGTACTCCGCCACATTTCTCACCTGATCCTTCCCTGTCTCTGATTCTATCTGCATCCTCACACCTGTTCACACCTGTAACACAGACTATGTAGTTAATTCTTACAGCTTGCTGCTATATATCTAAGTGTATTCACAACTTTGACCTTGGTCAGTTCAGTACAATATTACCAAGTGCAACACTCTAAGTGCACTGATCAGAATTAGGCCATAAGGGAACTGAAGGTAAAACCATCCCTTGAAGCAATTCGAGAGAAGGGCCGAGACTGTAGGGCTGTTTCATTCCTTGGCCTGTAGCTGTTATTATTTAAAAGTGGAGCCAAATGGGTAACTCCATGGGCATCTCCAGGTGGATGAAATAAGTGGGGAGGTGGAGCATGGTATATACAGTGTTGTCCAAAAGTATTGGCACCCCTGCAATTCTGTCAGATAATACTCATTTTCTTCCAGAAAATGATTGCAATCACAAATTCTTTGGTATTATTATCTTCATTTAATTTGTCTTCAATGGAAAACCACAAAAAGAATGGTCAAAAAGCCAAATTGGATATAATTCCACATCGAACATAAAAAAGGGGGTGGACAAAAGTATTGGCACTGTTTGAAAAACCATGTGATGCATCTCTAATTTGTGTAATTAACAGCACATGTTACTTACCTGAGGCACCTAACAGGTGGTGGCAACAACTAAATCACACTTGCAGCCAGTTGAAATGGATTAAAGTTGACTCAACCTCTGTCCTGTGTTCTTGTGTGTACCACATTGAGCATGGAGAAAAGAAAGAAGACCAAAGAACTGTCTGAGGACTTGAGAAGCAAAATTGTGAGGAAGCATGAGCAATCTCAAGGCTACAAGTCCATCTCTAAAGACCTGAATGTTCCTGTGTCTACTGTGCGCAGTGTCATCAAGAAGTGTAAAGCCCATGGCACTGTGACTAACCTCCCTAGATGTGGACGGAAAAGAAAAAATGATGAGAGATTTCAACGCAAGATTGTGCGGATGGTGGATAAAGAACCTCGACTAACATCCAAACAAGTTCAAGCTGCCCTGCAGTCCAAGGGTACAACAGTGTCAACCCGTACTATCCGTCGGCGTCTTAATGAAAAGGGACTGTATGCTAGGATACCCAGGAAGACCCCACTTCTTACCCAGAGACATAAAAAAGCCAGGCTGGAGTTTGCCAAAACTTACCTGAGAAAGCCAAAAATGTTTTGGAAGAATGTTCTCTGGTCAGATGAGACAAAAGTAGAGCTTTTGGGGAAAAGGCATCAACATAGAGTTTACAGGAAAAAAAGAGGCCTTCAAAGAAAAGAACACGGTCCCTACAGTCAAACATGGCGGAGGTTCCCTGATGTTTTAGGGTTTCTTTGCTGCCTCCGGCACTGGACTCCTTGACCGTGTGCTTGGCATTATGAAGTCTGAAGACTACCAACAAATTTTGCAGCATAATGTAGGGTCCAGTGTGAGAAAGCTGGGTCTCCCTCAGAGGTCATGGGTCTTCCAGCAGGGCAATGACCCAAAACACACTTCAAAAAGCACTAGAAAATGGTTTGAGAGAAAGCACTGGAGTCTTCTAAAGTGGCCAGCAATGAGTCCAGACCTGAATCCCATAGAACACCTGTGGAGAGATCTCAAAATGGCAGTTTGGAGAAGGCACCCTTCACATCTCAGGGACCTGGAGCAGTTTGCCAAAGAAGAATGGTCTAAAATTCCAGCAGAGCATTGTAAGAAACTCATTGATTGTTACCGGAAGCGGTTGTTCGCAGTTATTTTGTCTGAAGGTTGTGCTACCAAGTATTAGGCTGAGGGTGCCAATACTTTTGTCCGGCCCATTTTTGGAGTTTTGTGTAAAATGATCAATGATTTGACTTTATTTTCATTCTCTTTTGTGTTTTTTTCATTGCAAGCAAAATAAATGAAGTTATTAATACCAAAGAGTTTGTGTTTGCAATCATTTTCTGGAAGAAACAGAGTATTATCTGACAGAATTGCAGGGGTGCCAATACTTTTGGCAAACACTGTACAATTAATACTATGTGCAGTGCACTCCAATATCTGCTTAGAAGATGATCTGGCACAGCATGTAGCAGTGGTGACAAGCTTTTTGGCTAAAGCCCCACATAGCGAGCCTTAGCCAAAAAAAGCTGCAGAAAAGACCGTAGCGGAAATCCATCACGTTTTGTTCTGCAACAACCTTCACAGAAAGTCAGCAGAGTTTTCCTCTTTCCTCTTTTCCACTTTCTGTCCCAATCATACCTATATGAAAAACAACAGCATTTCTGTAGGTATAACTGACAAGCTGCAATCTACAAAAATGTGAATGTTTTTGAAACCACAGCAGGTACTCTAAAATTTCACATTATTTGCCTCACTGCAGCCAAATTGCAGCACTTACACTACGTGGGACCCTGGCCTTAAGGTATTGAACATCATCTTCAAAAGTGCACTTGCTAAGATAATCTAACACATGTTTGTTGACTTGAGAAAGGAGTGTAGCCTTATTTATGCAAGAATGGAGTCAAGGGATTGTTTAGTAAACCCTTATCTGCCACTAGCTATTCTGAAGAGCTGTAAGTGCTGTTCCACAAACTAGTTGGTACTCTTATGGCCAACTAGATGCTGAACTAAACAGCAACCACTAAACTCCCCCTTGGAGACACTGAAAGGCGGTCAATTTTTGCCATGGTAAAAACACCTCAAACATTGTTTACGTTATATTTGTGATGAGATGACTCTTGGCCCAAATGTACTGATGATATAAACTTGTGGTTTGATCTGCAAATTAATTACTTTTAGATTAAGTTAATGGCAAGCTGGTATAGAATAGGAATAAAACACAATCTAAAAGTATGCATTTTAGGCTCTCCAAACATAGTAGTACATCACAGGACTCTGCAAGCAGCACTTTTTTCTCCGCATGTTTCATGCTGAAACTGAGAGGAAACCACACTGACCCCATTATAGTTTAAGGGTCCATGTGGTTTCTTAACTAACAACTTTTTAACGCTTATAGGTTTTCATTCAGGGGGTCCCCAAGTGGATTCCCCAAACAGAATACCGAAAGCAGATGTGAACTTGGCCTAAGTATTTGCTTTAACATTTATAAAAGAAAATGGATGTAACTTTGTAACTAACAAGTGAAATCTCTACTGATCACTAAAATAAAGAAACTTTAAGGGTTAAGGTATTATTACACTTTAGAGTTCTTACAGTTTAGTCATTAAAAGAAAGAACTGGGTCAAAAACAGCCAATCATGTCGATCACAGATATTTTCAGCCAACGGTTTGCTGCTTGCTTATCTAACATGGTTGATCTTTTGTCATTTAAAAAAACTTGCAGTAATTTCATGGTTATTTCAGTCAAAAATCTAATATGAATGATCAGCTTAAATAGGCCCTGTTATTTTAACAAAAATTGCAATAAATGATACAGGTCATTAAAAAAAAATAGAAACACTGAGTGAGAAACTTCCAAAAACAGCAAAATGTAAGTTATATATTTATATATTGACCAGAAATAGTGTTACTTCATGTACAAACGCTTAAATTATCCTGAGAGATCCAGTGGAACAACAGCTATGGCTAAGGGAGCGTTCACACTACCGTCGGTGACCGACAGGTAGTGTCCGCTCCTAGTGTCTGCTCAAAATCTGTCACAGACATTAGGAGCGGACACTAGCTGTGTCCGTGACACCTGTCATTCATTTCAATGGGCATCGGGTGCGTTCTTTTGCACTCCGCGCCCTTCCTTCCCTGTCCGCAAGTGAAGATGTCCGACTTCTCAAGCGGACAGAAGAACCCTGCATGCACGCCCCCTAACCTTTCATGATCAGTTTCTGTACTAAGTTTTCTGATTTGCTTTTAACCCCAAACCAGGAGTGGATTAAAAAGGATTAAGAGGATCAACTGCCTTTAAAACGTATTCTCTATATCATCTACACCTGGTTTTGTCTTCAAAACTACATAAGAAAGCTTGATGCAGAAGCTGAATGTGTGAGGGTTGTCTGAAGATGTATTTATATCTTTAGGTGTTTATGAAGCAATATTCTCACTCAAGGTAGGTGGCTGTTTTATCAATCCTAACATCTGTGTAGCAGGTCAATGACTCCAAAAACTTGATACTTTAGCTAGAAGATGAGTTCTACAACAGATGGTATGTCCTCAAATGAACTGTAATGTCTGTCTGAGGGTACCTGAAAAGTCTAAGACAAATGAGATAGACAAAGCTTGAAGACCAAAATCATTTTTCAAAATAAACCAAGGCACGTTATAATTTGGTCTGTTATATAGCAAAATACATTGATGTTGATAGCAAATACATTGGTGATGTTGATAGCTGCAGATATGCCATACATTGCAACATAGATCTATAGACATAAAGTTAGATCATATCAGGGCTTTTTTGTTACTATTCAGCACAATTATAATGAGCCCATACAGCAATACAAATAAAAAGACATCCCTTAGTTTTTCTTTACATAATGTCATAACTTACATGATACATTACGTTAAATGATGTGAGTGTCCGCCTGGGTGCTCCTCCAACCAAGCTCCCTACTGCTTTTTGCCCAATGCTGTTGGGCGTTCTGGATTATGTGGTCGCCAGACCACTTTTTTGGATAGGCTGAGGTCGCCTACATGGTAGATTGTGGCTAGACAAGGTTATCCCTTGTCTCCAGTGATTTTTGCTGTGAGAGTGAAGCTGTAGGCAGTGTATATCACACAGTATCCGATGCTAACTGCTTTTAAAGAGGACCTTTCATCAGATCGGGCACATGCAGTTCTATATACTGCTGGAAAGCTGACAGTGCGCTGAATTCAACGCACTGTCGGCTTTCCCGATCTGTGCCCGGTGTAAAGCGCTATCGGCCCCGGTACCGTAGGGCTTTACAGTCAGAAGGGAGTTTCTGACACTTAGCCAGGGACGCCCTTCTGCCCACAGCGCCTATAGCGCTGTACTGTGGAGCGGGGAGGAACTCCCCCCCTCCCTCTCCTGATAATACTCGTCTATGGACGAGCTGTGTGAGCAGAGGGAGGGGGCATTCCTCCCCGCTCACACTGTGCAGCGCGATAGGCGCTGCTGGGCAGAAGGGCGTCCCTGGCTAAGTGTCAGAAACGCCCTTCTGACTATAAAGCGCTACCGTACCGGGACCGATAGCACTTCACCCGGGGCACAGATCGGGAAAGCCGACAGTGCGCTGAATTCAGCGCACTGTCAGCTTTCCAGCAGTATATAGAACTGCCTGTGACCAATCTGATGAAAGGTCCTCTTTAAGTTTGAAAGGGTTTGTGAAAAAATGTCATTATTTATAGATGATATTTTGGTATATTTATCTAAAACATTGAAAAGTTGGGGACTTTTGGAAGTATATTCGGTTTAAAGATCAATAAAAAAAAAGTCAACATTGCTCCCTTTAACGGGGTGTTAGCTTGGCAATGTAAACTGATGTTCTGATTCAAAAGGAATCTAAATATCTAGGCATAGTGATATTTGAAAACCTAATCCATCAAACTAGGACCAGCCTCATCAGAAGAATCAAGAACCATAAAACGAAACCAACCTATTATAATAATTATAAGTCACTGCAAAAAAGTAAAATAAATATAAATTTATTGACATAAATTACAAAATAGATATCAAATACAAGAGACTACAGCAGGGCAAGATGGAAATGCCGGAACAGACACAAAAACACAGGACAATGTGTCCTAGGGCTGAATTACAAATAAATTTACAACCAGTGCAAAAAATACATGAAATACAATGAAAGATCACACATTTTTATAATCAGTCATCAAAACCTGCACATGGATGCACGTAAATGCTTGTACAAAGCCAAGCCATATATACTAGTATATTATGCCTGTACCATATCACTACGTCCACAATGGAATAAACAAGTAGATAAATAACATAATTACAAAAATAAATACCTAGTGACATGATTGTAGACACATCCCCCTGACGAAGGCCTCTGCGCCGAAACGCATTGGCATATTGAAGCATAGGGTCCGGTCCCCAGGCTGTCTGCACTACGCTATCCACATGGGTAAGCTCTGAGCCATTTTTCCGTTCTATACTCACATCCCGTTATGGATACTTACCTGTACTGATATGGTCATCTTGGAACATGGTTCTTGTTCTATGTGGGAGGTACTTAATGAATTGTATGTAGCTATTTAAGGTTACTCTCTGCACTCTAGTTATCCTCAGTCTAAATGGGCACTAACTGCTACAATTTTTTCTTTAACAAATAACACTTAGCATAAAACATAACTTTTAATATAGTCAGCTAAAAACTTTGAACAATGTAGCTAGGGCTGAAATAAAATAAACAACTCAATAAGCACATAAGGAACACTATAAGGATGTTACTTTCTTGCAATGTCCCTACTGTTATGTGCCAAAGATACAATAGGGTAGTTGAGCTTTGGGGAATAGTGACCACAACTTTGCAGGTGCTGGTTTACACTAATCATGTGCTCCAACAGTAATGACCTGACTGATACCGTCGTTATATAAGGTAGATACCCCTTACCCCCTTGCTCTAATATTCTTTAGACTGCTCTAGAGCGTCTGCTCATTCACACAGTTCTCTTGACACTTAAGCACATAAGCTGTGTCCCTGTCTGTTTAGATAGTCAGCCATTCTTAGATAACACGGGGTTCACACTAAATGTGCTATTAGTTACTACTCTCTCTACGCGTTTCAAATACACATTCTCATCAGGAGAGGATAAGCAAAATAATAAAGAAGATATTGCGGTTAAAACCGCATTTCCCGGTTCCCTGATGGTGGGAGCCAGTACTGAGTGTCAAACGCTGACTGCTATCACGCTGGGGTTTAAATAGAGCCCTAGCGCTCATACGGGCACGCCCACTAAACGTCATGCGGATCTCCGCCAATCAACTCGCAGAGTATCCGAACAGGGGAACCTCCCCTCCCGTGGGCGTGTTCATACTCCTGCGGCGCTCAGTTACACAGCGCTTCTACTATGTTATGACAGGAGAAAACCAGGAGGTAAGTAAATACAAATATTCATGCAGGCCGTATACCGGACTAAGACTATGAATGGACCATTAGACCCTACTGTTGATGGCACATACGTGAAGTAGGACCATTAGACCCTACTATTGATGGCACATACGTGAAGTAGGAACCAATCTCACATTATAAGGATGCGGTACCGCACTCAGGGCTAAGTGAGGTAATCGATATGCTCGGGAGACAGTTCTTTACCCATACTGTTACCTAATCACTGATCCTCATCCCTACCCCACAATAACCACCCCTATGCGGAAACGCTACCCCATGCTGCCAGTGTGAACAGTGTTCAGAAGAACATACTAAATATATTAAAAAATCCAAAGTTATCCCATCATCAGATGTAACTTGTTCTAAACAGATACGCTACTGATTCTTAGGACACATTTCCAATGAAATGCAGGTTGTGAATCTCTCAAACCATGAACTGACACCAGATGAACATAGGGTACTCAAAAAAGGTTTATCATTTGTACCAACGGCACGGTTTGACCTATTCTCATGGGTAAAGGGTGTATCATTATTCACACGCAAGCTTAAATGGGTGAAACACATGAACGCAGTAAATAAAAAGAAATGTGAAGAAATGGGTATTGATTAGAGATGAGCGAACAGTGTTCTATCGAACACATGTTCGATCGGATATCAGGGTGTTCGCCATGTTCGAATCGAATCGAACACCACGTGGTAAAGTGCGCCAAAATTCGATTCCCCTCCCACCTTCCCTGGCGCCTTTTTTGCACCAATAACAGCGCAGGGGAGGTGGGACAGGAACTACGACACTGGGGACATTGAAAAAAATTGGAAAAAGTCATTGGCTGCCGAAATCAGGTGACCTCCATTTTAGACGAATAGTGGATTTCAAATCCGGGTCATATGAGAATGTGAACTTTGTGACTATGAGACAGGGATAGCTGTACAGGCAGGGATAGCTAGGGATAACCTTTATTTAGGGGGGAATGTTATTAAAAATAACTTTTTGGGGCTCTATCGGGTGTGTAATTGTGATTTTTGTGAGATAAACTTTTTCCCATAGGGATGCATTGGCCAGCGCTGATTGGCCGAATTCCGTACTCTGGCCAATCAGTGCTGGCCAATGCATTCTATTAGCTTGATGAAGCAGAGTGTGCACAAGGGTTCAAGCGCACCCTCGGCTCTGATGTAGCAGAGCCGAGGCTGCACAAGGGTTCAAGCGCACCCTCGGCTCTGATGTAGGAGAGCCGAGGGTGCACTTGAACCCTTGTGCACCCTCAGCTCTGCTACATCAGAGCCGAGGGTGCGCTTGAACCCTTGTGCACACTCTGCTTCATCAAGCTAATAGAATGCATTGGCCAGCGCTGATTGGCCAATGTATTCTATTAGCCTGATGAAGTAGAGCTGAATGTGTGTGCTAAGCACACACATTCAGCTCTACTTCATCGGGCTAATAGAATGCATTGGCCAGCGCTGATTGGCCAGAGTACGGAACTCGACCAATCAGCGCTGGCTCTGCTGGAGGAGGCGGAGTCTAAGATCGCTCCACACCAGTCTCCATTCAGGTCCGACCTTAGACTCCGCCTCCTCCGGCAGAGCCAGCGCTGATTGGCCGAAGGCTGGCCAATGCATTCCTATGCGAATGCAGAGACTTAGCAGTGCTGAGTCAGTTTTGCTCAACTACACATCTGATGCACACTCGGCACTGCTACATCAGATGTAGCAATCTGATGTAGCAGAGCCGAGGGTGCACTAGAACCCCTGTGCAAACTCAGTTCACGCTAATAGAATGCATTGGCCAGCGCTGATTGGCCAATGCATTCTATTAGCCCGATGAAGTAGAGCTGAATGTGTGTGCTAAGCACACACATTCAGCACTGCTTCATCACGCCAATACAATGCATTAGCCAGTGCTGATTGGCCAGAGTACGGAATTCGGCCAATCAGCGCTGGCTCTGCTGGAGGAGGCGGAGTCTAAGGTCGGACCTGAATGGAGACTGGTGTGGAGCGATCTTAGACTCCGCCTCCTCCAGCAGAGCCAGCGCTGATTGGTCGAGTTCCGTACTCTGGCCAATCAGCGCTGGCCAATGCATTCTATTAGCCCGATGAAGTAGAGCTGAATGTGTGTGCTTAGCACACACATTCAGCTCTACTTCATCAGGCTAATAGAATACATTGGCCAATCAGCGCTGGCCAATGCATTCTATTAGCTTGATGAAGCAGAGTGTGCACAAGGGTTCAAGCGCACCCTCGGCTCTGATGTAGCAGAGCCGAGGGTGCACAAGGGTTCAAGTGCACCCTCGGCTCTCCTACATCAGAGCCGAGGGTGAGCTTGAACCCTTGTGCAGCCTCGGCTCTGCTACATCAGAGCCGAGGGTGCGCTTGAACCCTTGTGCACACTCTGCTTCATCAAGCTAATAGAATGCATTGGCCAGCACTGATTGGCCAGAGTACGGAATTCGGCCAATCAGCGCTGGCCAATGCATTCTATTAGCCCGATGAAGTAGAGCTGAATGTGTGTGCTAAGCACACACATTCAGCACTGCTTCATCACGCCAATACAATGCATTAGCCAGTGCTGATTGGCCAGAGTACGGAATTCGGCCAATCAGCGCTGGCTCTGCTGGAGGAGGCGGAGTCTAAGATCGCTCCACACCAGTCTCCATTCAGGTCCGACCTTAGACTCCGCCTCCTCCAGCAGAGCCAGCGCTGATTGGCCGAATTCTGTACTCTGGCCAATCAGCACTGGCTAATGCATTGTATTGGCGTGATGAAGCAGTGCTGAATGTGTGTGCTTAGCACACACATTCAGCTCTACTTCATCGGGCTAATAGAATGCATTGGCCAGCGCTGATTGGCCGAATTCCGTACTCTGGCCAATCAGCACTGGCTAATGCATTGTATTGGCGTGATGAAGCAGTGCTGAATGAGTGTGCTTAGCACACACATTCAGCTCTACTTCATCGGGCTAATAGAATGCATTGGCCAATCAGCGCTGGCCAATGCATTCTATTAGCGTGAACTGAGTTTGCACAGGGGTTCTAGTGCACCCTCGGCTCTGCTACATCAGATTGCTACATCTGATGTAGCAGTGCCGAGTGTGCATCAGATGTGTAGTTGAGCAAAACTGACTCAGCACTGCTAAGTCTGCATTCGCATAGGAATGCATTGGCCAGCCTTCGGCCAATCAGCGCTGGCTCTGCCGGAGGAGGCGGAGTCTAAGGTCGGACCTGAATGGAGACTGGTGTGGAGCGATCTTAGACTCCGCCTCCTCCAGCAGAGCCAGCGCTGATTGGCCGAATTCTGTACTCTGGCCAATCAGCACTGGCTAATGCATTGTATTGGCGTGATGAAGCAGTGCTGAATGTGTGTGCTTAGCACACACATTCAGCTCTACTTCATCGGGCTAATAGAATGCATTGGCCAATCAGCGCTGGCCAATGCATTCTATTAGCGTGAACTGAGTTTGCACAGGGGTTCTAGTGCACCCTCGGCTCTGCTACATCAGATTGCTACATCTGATGTAGCAGTGCCGAGTGTGCATCAGATGTGTAGTTGAGCAAAACTGACTCAGCACTGCTAAGTCTGCATTCGCATAGGAATGCATTGGCCAGCCTTCGGCCAATCAGCGCTGGCTCTGCCGGAGGAGGCGGAGTCTAAGGTCGGACCTGAATGGAGACTGGTGTGGAGCGATCTTAGACTCCGCCTCCTCCAGCAGAGCCAGCGCTGATTGGTCGAGTTCCGTACTCTGGCCAATCAGCACTGGCCAATGCATTTCTATGGGGAAAAGTTAGCTTGCGAAAATCGCAAACTGACAGGGATTTCCATGAAATAAAGTGACTTTTATGCCCCCAGACATGCTTCCCCTGCTGTCCCAGTGTCATTCCAGGGTGTTGGTATCATTACCTGGGGTGTCATAGTGGACTTGGTGACCCTCCAGACACGAATTTGGGTTTCCCCCTTAACGAGTTTATGTTCCCCATAGACTATAATGGGGTTCGAAACCCATTCGAACACACGAACAGTGAGCGGCTGTTCGAATCGAATTTCGAACCTCGAACATTTTAGTGTTCGCTCATCTCTAGTATTGATCCTGAGGACTTGGAGAATCTTAGGTTACTGGAGGAACTATGGAGGGAGGGGGAGGGACTTGAGGAAGTTAGGTCCCTTACGGATCTTCAACCGAGGAGTACTAGTGCACCCCCAATAAATGAGAATGGATCCATAGAGATTTTTGAACAGATGGTAATCAGGGATCTGACTAGGCTTAAGACATCTGACCTAGTAAAAGGCAATAATCTGACATATACAGAGATGATGGCATTAAAAGATCTATCGAATACCTAAAAAATCGTTATCAAACCGTCAGACAAAGACGGGAACATTATAGTTACGGACCGAAAAATATATGTGGATATGTGCCTGTCACTCTTGGAGGACCGAGACACATACAGAGTCCTTGATCAAAATCCCACAAGCATTTTTAAAAAAGAGCTAGACTCTATCTTAAAGAGGGCCTTTGAAACAGGCCTGATAGGTAAGAAGGAACTGACGTTCATGGAGAATAGATCCCCTACTGTATCCACATTTTACAGTCTCCCTAAGCTCCACAAGGGGGTGTCACCCCTTAAAGGGAGACCTATAGTCTCGGGCATAGGGGGATTAATGCAGGGGGCGGGTATCTATTTGGATAAGGTACTACGCCCGTTTGTATCATCACTTTCCTCCTATGCCCGAGACACGATGGACGTCCTGAGACAGTTACAGGACGTCCATCTTCCACCTAATTCATTTTTGGCGTCTTTAGACGTCGAGGCGCTTTATAGCTCGATTCCGCATGACAAGGGATGTGCAGCTATTAGGTACTTCCTACAGAGCAGGAGAACTCAGCTTACAGACCATGGCGAGTTTATCCTGGAGTTATTGGAGTTCGTGCTGACTAGGAATTATTTTACGTTTGACGGGCGCTTCTTCCACCAGCAACGGGGGACCGCGATGGGGAGCTCAGCGGCCCCGACATATGCAAATTTATTTTTAGGCTGGTGGGAGGAGCGCCTAGTCTTCACAGAACAGCACAAACAGTGGACTCTGGATATCTCGCTATGGTTACGTTATATTGATGACGTGCTGATTTTGTGGACGGGTACAGTTGACAGCTTTAAAGCTTTCATGGAAAAATTGAACATCAATGACATCAATATGATATTTACCTCAACCATCGACCCGGTCACCATAACGTTTTTGGACATCACGGTCACGATCGATAAATCTGGCAGATTAGAAACAAGTCTTTATCGCAAAAAAACAGCTACTAATTCCCTCCTCAGATGGGATAGCTACCATCCGGCACCCCTTAGAAGGGGGATACCCAAAGGGCAGTTTCTGCGTGTGCACAGGAACTGTTCTGATTTGGAGGATTTTCATCAGAAATCATGCGACTTGAGAGCCAGATTTAGACAGCGCGGTTACCCTGATTCACTGCTATTTGAAGCAAAGGAGTATGCAGAGAGCAGTGATAGAACGGAACTACTGACACCAAGACAACATTTGAGAAATGACAATAAGGTGGTCAGGTTAATAGGCAATTATGACCGTGGGTACAAAAGTGTCTTGGGAATTTTGAGATCTTATTGGGACATCCTTGTAATGGGTCCAGAGGTGAAACCCCTTATAAATGGTACACCAAGTGTCACTTACAGGAGAGGTAAAAATTTATGGGACCTTTTGGTCCATAGCCATCTTAGACCTGTTGGCCCCGAAAAGACATGGCTGAATCGGGATATTCCACATGGCACGTTTAAATGTGGTACATGTAAAGCATGTGAATACATTCAAAAAGGGAACTCGGTATTGAGTGTGACAACTAACACGATTTATGACACGAGACAGTTTATCAACTGCCGGGCGGCAGGAGTAATTTATTGTGTCACGTGCCCGTGTCCACTAAATTACGTTGGAAAGCCCCGACGGGAATTCAAAAAGAGGGTCCTGGAACATGTGGGCTACGTTAACAGGAAAGAAGATAAAACCCTCTCCAATCATGTGTGGCAATATCATGGGGGTAACCCTGGAATGTTGAAATTCCAAGGGATCGAACATGTACCTGAACCAGCAAGGGGTGGAGACTGGGACCGCCTCCTTTTACAACATGAGGCGAGATGGATTTTTAAATTTGAATGTGTGAAACCAAAAGGTCTCAATGACCAGATTTCCTTTGCTCCATTCATTTAACTTTACAAATTGGCAATGTACCTGGAGTAGGTGCGACCAGTTGTGATATGTTTGTGGCGATGAAGACTGACTAAATCTAGACTGATGTCAGTTCTATATCAATCATCATTACAGTGAATAAATCAATAATTGTTGGAAATGTGTCCTAAGAATCAGTAGCGTATCTGTTTAGAACAAGTTACATCTGATGATGGGGACACTTTGGATTTTTGAATATATTTAGTATGTTCTTCTGAACACTGTTCACACTGGCAGCATGGGGTAGCGTTTCCGCATAGGGGTGGTTATTGTGGGGTAGGGATGAGGATCAGTGATTAGGTAACAGTATGGGTAAAGAACTGTCTCCCGAGCATATCGATTACCTCACTTAGCCCTGAGTGCGGTACCGCATCCTTATAATGTGAGATTATAAGATTGATGTGCCATCAACAGTAGGGTCTAATGGTCCATTCATAGTCTTAGTCCGGTATACGGCCTGCATGAATATTTGTATTTACTTACCTCCTGGTTTTCTCCTGTCATAACATAGTAGAAGCGCTGTGTAACTGAGCGCCGCAGGAGCATGAACACGCCCACGGGAGGGGAGGTTCCTCTGTTTGGATACTCTGCGAGTTGATTGGCGGAGATCCGCATGACGTTTAGTGGGCGTGCCCGTATGAGTGCTAGGGCTCTATTTAAACCCCAGCGTGATAGCAGTCAGCGTTTGACACTCAGTACTGGCTCCCACCATCAGGGAACCGGGAAATGCGGTTTTAACCGCAATATCTTCTTTATTATTTTGCTTATCCTCTCCTGATGAGAATGTGTATTTGAAACGCGTAGAGAGAGTAGTAACTAATAGCACATTTAGTGTGAACCCCGTGTTATCTAAGAATGGCTGACTATCTAAACAGACAGGGACACAGCTTATGTGCTTAAGTGTCAAGAGAACTGTGTGAATGAGCAGACGCTCTAGGGCAGTCTAAAGAATATTAGAGCAGGGGGGTAAGGGGTATCTACCTTATATAACGACGGTATCAGTCAGGTCATTACTGTTGGAGCACATGATTAGTGTAAACCAGCACCTGCAAAGTTGTGGTCACTATTCCCCAAAGCTCAACTACCCTATTGTATCTTTGGCACATAACAGTAGGGACATTGCAAGAAAGTAACATCCTTATAGTGTTCCTCATGTGCTTATTGAGTTGTTTATTTTATTTCAGCCCTAGCTACATTGTTCAAAGTTTTTAGCTGACTATATTAAAAGTTATGTTTTATGCTAAGTGTTATTTGTTAATGTAGTTATCCTGTTTGTATACAGTTATTGACTTTTGATTATTTACATATACTGCCATCTAATATTACGCTATACCTCCACATGTTATGCAGCAACCGTTGGGGACCTGATTTAATCTGATACCCTATTCTTCAATTTTTTCTCCTTGTACTTACAGATTTTCCTTTTTATATGTGTCCATGCATTTATATTTTTTTGATATTTAATAAAATTCTCTTTGATACGACATCGTTATATACTTTCGTGGTTTACACTATAGAGAGGTGTCATACTTACCTTGTTGTTCTGTCCAGGGAAACCAGGAGCCCACCTCTACGCGTTTCGCCTAGCAAGGCTTCTACACCTCCTTACTTTTTATGAGTGACTTATAATTATTATAATAGGTTGGTTTCATTTTTTGGTTCATGATGCTGTTACTTCCCAAACCTTTTGTTTACATTTAAGTGCGTTCTTTGATGGATTGTGTCATCAGAAGAATCAGGCAAAGAAGCGCTCACCCAAATAGATAGATTGGAATTTTTATTTATTTTCACGAAGTGTTTCAGGCTGCTTAGACCCTTTCTCAAGTGCAATGAATTCACCTTAAAACAAATATAAAACAACAAATTGCATAAATAATACAGAAAAATTGCATATATAGTACAAAAAATTACTAAAAATTATATATTGCGCTCACTGTCAAAGAAATCTAGCGCAGGGCAAATGTTTACTAGATCCCAGAGAAATAGCAAAGAAACAACGACAACCAATAGCTTTGTGTAATTTTACAATGCAAATCCATATACATCAATGAATTTATACAAGTGGCAATCATGAATGATACATTAATCAAAAGTAAACCAACACTAGCTTTAGGATCACTAGAAACCAGAGGAATTGCACCAAAGAGAATGTTGTCATTGAACCAATGCGTGAGATTGTGTAACCAAACCTAGACTCAAATTAGTCTGATAGTCATTTATTGTATTTCACTTTATTTCACGCAGCTTGTGATCTATTCTGTGGCGGTTGGAGTTACATTGTATTCCAATGACTAGCTATCAGACTAATTTGAGTCTAGGTTTGGTTATAATTCATTGATGAATACAGATTTGCATTGTAAAATTACACAAACCTGTTGGTTGTGGTTGTTTCTCTGCTATTTCTCTGGGATCTTGTAACATCTCTGCCTGTTCGGGTCACTGTACCACCCTCTGCTTGCGTGTCCGCGGCGCAGGAGGCGGGTGCAGTTTGGTTCTTGGCTTAAAGTTTTTGGTCGCACTGGGTGAACTCGGCTCTAGTTTTGTGATTGTATTTGCACCACACCCATCTTCTGCCCTTATTGCCTCTGTCCATTAAGTGGTTAATTTTGTCTTGCCTGTGATTGACAGCCTGCCTTCCTGTCAACTCCAGGGGCGGGTTCTTCCTCCCTATTTAGCGTTGGCTCTCATTCACACCAGTGCTTGCTATTGCCTTGTGCATACTTGCTAATTACTGTCACAATTTTGGTTGCATTCTAATCCTTGAACTCTGGCTTTCCCTACTGACTATTCTTTGGACTCCGATTTGGCACTGCATCGTTCGACTGTTTACTGACCCTTGGCTAGCTGACCTCCCTTTGTTGTTGTCCGTCTTGTCTGCGTTTTGTGTCTCACATATCCAGGAAGGGACTGTCTGCGTGGTTGCCGCCTATTACGTAGGATAGGGCCTGGCAATAGGAAGGGTCAGTTGGGGGCTTCAGCTTAGGGCTCACTGTCTCTTGTGTCCCGTCCCAGGGTCCAACAGCTACCGGGGAATTGCTGTCCTAGCAAGTTCCTAACAGATCTAGTAAACATTTGCCCCGTGCTAGATTTGTTTGACAGTGAGCGCCAAATTATTTTTTGTAATTTTTGTGCTATATATGCAATTTTTCTGTATTATTTATGCAATTTGTTGTTTTGTATTTGTTTTAAGGTGAATTCATTGCACTTGAGAAAGGGCCTAAGCAGCCCGAAACGCATCGTACTATCTAAATAAAAATTCCAATCTATCCATTTGTGTGAGCGCTTTTTTGCCTGATTCTCTGTCATATGGTGCTGATTTGATCCATAATCCCGATTTGGAATCAAGTGATTGAGGATATAAATAGGCATATTCCTTAAATGTATTTGTCGAAAATATATTGTATATTCATGGTATTTCTAATATTTGCTCAGTACCAGTATCAATAAAGTTGAACTTGTCAAAATTATTTTATTTTGCATGCAAGTTGGTTGTAAAGAATGGTTATTGGATCATGTCCTCACTTTAAGGGAATGGATTAAAGGGGTATTCTAGGCAAAAAAAAACTTTAAAAAAAAGTTTTGAGTGATTTCTGAGTTTCTTTGGGAGCTTCTGGCATCTTCTGCATTTGTTAACGTGGGTAGCTTCCTGCTTTCTTAGCTTCAGTTCCCCCTCTCACTCTTTCCCCCTCCCTCTCTCAGACCCCCTCCTTGTTTCCCTAGCTAGCCTGCTGACTACTAGCCCTACCTACTTACTTACTAACTAACTCAGCCCCCTCACCCCACCCCATTATACTTTCCTGTCTTGTGTTCAGAAGATTAGGTTCTTCTGTCCCGCTAGCTTCTTCTTCTGTGGATTTATTGCACATCACTTCGCTCTGATGCTTTGTGTCCCAAAGAAACAAGACTAAAGACAAATATGATAGAGTTGGTATTGTATTGGTGACGCTGCCTTTCTGGAAATGGGGAAATGGAAAATTAACGGATTATCAGAAAGTGTGCCTAGGGCGGTCATATGACAGCCCTGGTGATGTAGGTAATTATACTTTTTTTTAAAAAAACTAAGCAAATTAGAAGTTAGGAGGTGGGAAGGGGTTTAGTTTAGAGTTTATTTTTTATTTATTTATCATATAACCCCTTTAACCTTGTGTTCAAAATCTTATTGTTTGAGAAGTACAGAAACTTACACTGCGAACTATGACACCTGAACAAAAGGCATTATTTTTTTTTTCCTGTTATGGTGGATAAGATAGGGAGGTATAAAGCAGGACTTTTCTCTCCACATTTTTCCACCCTTTTTGGGCGGAAACCATTATAGTCTATGGAAAACCTGGTCATTATATGGCCCACGGGCCACATCCGACCATCTAACTCTCTCTGATCTTTGCTTGTTTAGGCAAAGAGAGGAGATCCGGGATGCACAGGCGCACTGCCACTCTTTGGAGGTAACAGTGCGCATTTACTATTGCGCATGCATGAACATTCATTTTCAGACCCCGCATGCTGTGCTACTTCATCATGTAAAGTGACGGGCCCAAAAATGAAAGTATGTGCATGAGCAATAGTACTTGCATGCCGCGACTTCCAAAGAGTGGCAGTGCAGTGTCGGTTTCCCATACACAGGCCCATATAACATCAGACCTCTGTATGGCGTACAGAGATCTGATGTGCAGGCTTCTCCTCCCTGCTTTTCCCTTCAGCCTAAATGAGAAAAGGCTGGCCTGCGAATGGTCAGTGCCCCGTACATTTCTAACTATATATGGAGACACAGAACGCATAGCCCTAAAGTCTATTTTGTCTATTTGCTAACAATATTGGAGGTTAGACT
Organism: Leptodactylus fuscus; assembly: GCF_031893055.1. Classification (NCBI taxonomy): domain Eukaryota; kingdom Metazoa; phylum Chordata; class Amphibia; order Anura; family Leptodactylidae; genus Leptodactylus; species Leptodactylus fuscus. The sequence continues at coordinate 71,287,721 of NC_134267.1, read as the reverse complement.
TACTTGTCATTATTGTTTATGCTTGTGCCTATAGTACAAGGCGAAGCGGGGGCGGCAGTGAGCACTCTCGGGGAGGTTGGTAAATAGGCCGCTACCTGCTGGGGATACTCCAGCAGGTAGCAGCCTATTATAAAACCACTTCCTCTTCTTCTCCCGGCACAGTAAGACGTCTGCGTCTCAGCGTAGGCGGCGTAAGGATGCCGCCTGCGCAGGAGAGGGGCCGCTCAGGTTGTTTTAAGAGCGACTGCTCTTCGGGTTAGTATAGGTCAAAAAAAGTTAAAAAAAAAAAAAAAAATTCACCTGGGCCACCGCCCCCCTCCGGAGGGCCGCCTCACCTTGCCTCATTAGAGGTATGGCGCTGAGGGAGGTATTCGATAAAATACTACTCGCTCATCTCTAGCGTACACTAGATTTATGAATTGATAAATCAGGCATTCCTTGTATTTATCAGGTCCTTTATTAAAATTGGCAAATGAAACAGTCCATGTACCTCTACACTGTAGAGACACATGGAAAAATAGATAAGAATGGGCGGAGACTACAGAGAGGTGGGTGGGGCTAAATTTGCTGCGGCGCGCTTAGGCCGGATTCACACAGGTCTTTTGGTACAGAACCTGAAGCAAAAGCCGCTTCAAGTTCCGGACCAAAAAATGGGTAGCTGCGACTGAATGCCGGTACGCTGCACCAGAATCCAGTTGCACACTTCACTCCGGATTAGGCCCAATGAATGGGCCTAGTCAGGAGGAGGGAGTGTCTTCAGGCCGAATCGCAAGGAAGAATGAGCTTGTCACTTCTTTTTTTCCGGGAGCCGGAAAAAAGAACTGACTGGCTCCCATTGAAATCAATGGGAGCCGTCTTTTTGGTCAGGATTTTGAGGCGGATACGGCCTCAAAAGTCTGACCAAAAAACCTTGTGTGAACTTATCCTTAGCCCTCTAGAACAATTTCAATGTCTCATGTGGCCCCATGGAAAAATTAATTGTCCACCCCTGGTCTATGGGGTCTGCAGGTTTCTGTGGTTAACTACTTTTTACGTGGATTAGGTTTCTATTCACTGGGTCCCCAAGCAGACCTGAAGAAAGGAAAACAGAACGCTAGTGTGAACCTCATGTAAGTTTGCATTTTGCTTTTTGTATTAAGACATTGTTAAATAAAAACTAAAAAAAAAAAAAAAAAAAGTTCTTATTTACAAAATAAGTATATAAGACTAATCAAACCTCTGAATTATAAGGGTCAGGCTGATTCTCAAGGGACATTTTGGTTACATTTTGGAACCAAACATATTTGAAAAAAATCATGGTAAGGGTATGTTCAGATCTGCATTGTATTATAAGCTTTTCTGTTCCATCAAAAGAAAAGGAAAAACTGAAAAAATGGATCAGTTTAAACGTCTATTGATTTCAATGGATATTTAAAACTGTTCAGGTCTCGTCCATGTTCTTACATTCCATCAAGATTTTGTTATTTTGATAGTTAATAAATTTACCTACAGGACTTTTTCTTCCATTCAGAAAAATGGAACCATGACGGAAAGCACTAGATCCATTTTTTTACATTAAGGTCATTGAAAGATGGATACAAACAGATGGCACTCCATTTATATTGATATGTTTATTTGTTTTTTGGAGTAGCTGGGAAGGTTACAGATCTGTAAAAGACAGATACCTTGATTACTTGATTTTTTTGAAGCCAAAACCATGACTGAATTCACTAAAAAAGGAATAGTGTCATCTGTCCTGTATACTTTTTACCACTTATAGGCTTATAACCAAGTCAATTTCTCAGCTACGGACGGCACCGTTTCTGTCTGGTTGGACTTCATCAGCGCAGCCTAGAGAGAATTGAATTGGTAGAAGTGAGAGGCTGAGAGACCAGATTATGGGGATAATGTCTATCCTTAGGGAGAGACCACCTTCTCAGGTCTGTGGAGACTTATACAGCCATAGTTGCTCCACTGCAAGGGAACATGGGAAGAATATGCAAATCTGTCTCCCAAGATGGTACATTAGAACCTCTATATCACAAGAACACTCCTTAGATACATATAGGCCAGAGCCCCACATGGCCTGTAGGATGCAGAGGATCCATAGCCTCCCCTATAACAACCACTCAAAGTAGTGTTATTCAGTAGTTGTTATAGGGGAAGAATTCATGTATTCTTGTATCTTACTGTATGTTTTTTATGGATTAATAAAAATAAAAAGTTATATTTTTATAAGAAGTTAGAGCTCCGTATTGTTTTTTTTTCCAGTTTTTATGTCTTCTCGCAGCAAATTTTGTAAACCCAATTGAAAAATCCATTTGAAAACACTCATCCAGGCACACATAGTACAAAACAGATTACTAAAATTGTCATGGCATATAGCTGTTGCTCTGTTTATTTGTGAATTTTTTATATTACATTCATAAAAATGCATGGAATTTTTCAAATGTTCCTTTCAATTGGATTAACAAAATGTCAGAAAAACTCAAACCCTGTGTGAACCCTGCCTCAGATGTGCTCGCAGGGATGCAGCTGTTAAAGTAATAGCTTATTATAATTTGTTAATTGCTGTTCCAGTTGGGATGGCAGAATTAAGAGCAGATGGAATAGTCCTGCCAGTTCAGTACTGGAGTAGGAGAAGACTAGGAGTCTTCATCCAGCTTCCCGAGAGAGACTTCATGTGTGAACAGAGCTAGTATCTCACATTTTCATGCTACTGTTCTGCAGTCCAGAAACAGTAAGCTGCCTACAACTGCTGCGAGGAGGTTGGAGAGGTCTTGTGGCATTTTCTGGAATATGAGGACAGTTTCAATAAAGACTTTAGGACTAAAGGACCCTATGTCTCATGAGTCCTTTACCTGCAACTGAGATCATTACACTATAACCTTGCAGCGCCGGAGTCCTGGGGTTGAAACCAAGGACAACATTTGCAGAGTTTTTATGCTTGCGTGGGTTTCCTTATGGTACTCTGGTTTCCTCCCAAAAAGACATACTGACTGGAAATGTAGATTGTGAGCCCTATATGGGACAGTGACTGACAATATCTATAAAGCACTGCGGAATATACTGGCATACATAAATAAGCAAAATAAATAATAAATGAGCACTGCATTTTCGATCCAGCTCAGGTGGGTTGAAGACTGTTAGGACATATCGCAGTTAAAGACTACACCACCATGTGGTACTCCGCAGGTACCCTCACCTCAGCACCAGCCTAGGAGGTGAGTTGGAGTAGATGGTTGAGATGCTTAGTCAATGTGACAAGTATTTTTTAAACTACTGTTCCTCCCACCCTCCAGGTTCCCTTCAACAGATTGCTGCACATTAACGAAAAGTTCAAACATTATGTAGGGGGCTAGGAACAAAAAATAAAAATTTGAGGAAATCCAACTACCTATCAGCTTTGAATTGCTAATGAAAATATGAATAATTGCAATAAAAAACAACATCATTTATGTTTAATTAATGTTAAAAGAAAAAAAAACAATGCCAGATTTGACTAGGTTGTTTAAATCCTTCCCAGAAAGAGTTAATAAAATTAAGTCAATAAGTTATATCACTCCAAAATGGTATTATTAAAAAGTACATTTTATCGCTCAAAAATAAAACAGTCATATGGCTACATCGCCAAACAAAACAAAAAATAAATATAGCTTGTATAATGTGAAGACAAAAAAAAACCCCAAAATCATCAAATCATTTGGACAAAACTGGCTGCCGCAGGAAGGAAAATGCATAACCATTGTGAGTGTATATCTGGATATAACCTAAGGTTAGAACGTATGAGAGAAAATATACCTGCACTAACCCCCCCGAATGCCACCACATACTCCTTCCCCACACACACAAATCACTCTTGTCATAGGAGTTAGTGGGAAAATAGCATGGGATTTGGTGTATCATGCAAAGTGGATGGGGTTCATGTGAATCCCATGCCCACTTTGCGTTTAAAACCGCAGAGCGGACATGCTGCGGTTTCAAAATCCAGCGCGGTTTTTGAAATCGTAGCATGTCAATTATATCTACGGTAACAGAAAGTCTGCGGAGGAAAACTCCGTGAACATTCTGTTCAAAGTGCTGTGGGAAGAACCGCAATCTGTTGCCGCTATGGTTTTTCCCACAGCGCTTTATAGTTACAAATCGTCCCGTGGGGCTTTAGCCTAAAGTGGGATCCCCTGACACACAACCCCATTTTAGAAACTAAACCCCTCAAGGAATTTATCCAGGGGTGCAGAGGGCATTTCTACCCCCAATTGTTGCATTAATTTACTTTAACCCCTTCCCGACATGCGCCGTAATAGTACGGCACGTGTCGGGTCTGTAACTATGGCGACCGCCCGGGAGCCGGGCGGCCGTCATAGCCGCCGGGTGTCTACTGCTTTAAGCAGTAGACAACCGGCTCTAATGCCTCCGATCGGTCCCCGGACCGATCGGAGGCATTAACCCCTCCGGCACTGCTGTCAAAGGCGCCGGAGGCGCCATTTTCCCGGCGGCGCATGGGCGCCGCCATTTTGGCAGGGATCGCCGGCTCCTGGAGCATGCTCCAGGGCCGACGTCATGTTGCCATGACAGCCGGGAGCCTTGTTAAAGGCTCCCAGCCGGTCTGCAAATTCTCTCTTTTGCAGGCTGGTGTATGCAGCCTGCAAAAGAGATGATGATTTTTTGCAATGCATTGCAATGCATTAGCATTGTAATGCATTGCATTAGTGATCAGACCCCCTGGGGTTCAACACCCCTAGGGGGTCTAATAAATGCAAAAAAAAAAAAAAAAGTAAAAAAAAATATAAAAAAATATAAAAAGTATTAAAAGTTCAAATCACCCCCCTTTCCCTAGAACAAATATAAAAGTAGTTAAAAACTGTGAAACATATACATGTTAGGTATCCCCGCGTCCGAAATCGCCCGCTCTACAAATCTATAAAAATATTTTTCCTGTTCGGTAAACACCGTAGCAGGAAAAATAGTCAAAAGTGCCAAACCGCCGTTTTTTCACTGTTTTGATTCTGATAAAAATTTGAATAAAAAGTGATCAAAGCAATAACATTTCCCGAAAATGGTAGAACTACAAAGTACACCCGGCCCCGCAAAAAAAGACGCCCTATGCATCCCCATACACCTATGTATAAAAAAGTTACGGCCGTCGGAATATGGCGACTTTTAGAAAAAAAAAATTTTAACACCGTTTTGGAATTTTTTTTAGGGGTCAAAATGTAAATAAAACCATATAAATTTGGTATCACTGGAACCGTACCGAAACACAGAATATAGGGGACATGTCATTTTGGCTGCACAGTGAACGCCGTAAAACCAAAGCCCGTAAGAAAGTCGCAGAAATGCATTTTTTCTTCAAATCCACCCCATTCTGAATTTTTTTCCTGCTTCCCAGTACATTATATAGAATAATTAATGGTAGCATCATCAAGAAAAATTTTTCCCGCAAAAATTAAGACCTCATATGGCTCTGGGAGCGGAGAAATAAAAAAGTTATGGGGTTTAAAAGGAGGGGAGTCAAAAACGAAAAACGAAAATCAAAAAATGCCATCGGCGGGAAGGGGTTAAAAAAATGAATGCACCATCAGCTGTTCAAAGTGAAAATGACAATTTCTCCAGAAATCCATCATTTCATTTCACAGTATGTTGTGTCCAGCTTGCGTCAGAGATGAATGCTCCAAAAGCTGTTGTACCAAGGATAACCCGCATAACAGTTTTTGGAGTGTGTATTTCTGCTGTAACAAGCTGGGTGCAACATATCAGGCACTAAAATGGTGGAGAAATTGCAATTTTAACTTTTCACTGCGCATTTATTTCTGGAAATTAAAAAAATGCAATACTTGGTGGGTAAATATGTTCGCTATCCCCTTGGTCAATTCTTTGAGAGGAGTAGTTTCCAAAATAGAGGGTCCATTGTAGAGGGTTTTTATTATTTTGCCTCAAACCCTCTGCAATTGCTCCCCAATGCAGTGTTAATAACTAGAGATGAGCGAACAGTGAAATATTCAAGATTCAATATTCGTTTTGAGTAGAGCCTCAATATTCGACTACTCGATCGACTAACGAATCACATTATAGTCTATGGGAAAAAATGCTCGTTTCAGGGGAAACCACTATTCGACTAAAGGAGAGTCACCAAGTCCACGAATAGCAGGAGGAGAGTGTTTAGGAGGAGCGCTGTGCAGTTAAAGCGCACGGACCCCATTATAGTCTATGGGCGTTAACTGCACCGCTCTTGCAGTTGCGCTGATAAAAAGACAGCTCCCTTGTAACAGCAAGCCACCAGCTCTCCTGACTAGCAAGGGCGAGCCTGCGGCAAGTCAACGCTGGTTCTGCAGCAGGCTCGTCCTTGCTAGTCAGGAGAGCTGGCAGCTTGCTGTTATGAGGGAGCTGACTCTCTTTCTCACAGGAATGAATTGACCAACGTTGATTGGCCAGTGTACAGCATTCGGCCAATCAACGCTGGTCCTGCCGGAGGCTCATCTGTGTAGAGGCGGAGTACAAATCGGACCACAGTGGAGACTGCTGTGGTCCGATCTTAGACTCCGCCTCCTAACAGACGAGCCTCCGGCAGAACCAGCGTTGATTGGCCGAATGCTGTACACTGGCCAATCAACGTTGGTCTATTCATTCCTATGAGAAAAAGTAAGCTCCCTCGTAACAGCAAGCTGCCAGCTCTACTGACTAGCAAGGACGAGCCTGCTGCAGAACCAGAGTTGATTTACCGAATGCTATACACTGTATAGCATTCGGCTAATCAACCGATTTTCGCCATGTTTCGCCAATCGCCGCCCTCCTGAACGTCACAGGAGGGCGGTGATCGGTTGCTATGACAGCCGGAAGCCTATTGAAGGCTTCCAGGCTTGTCTCTGCATGAGATCTATTAGACGATGCCAGAGGCATCGTCTAATAGAAGTCCTGCGATTTTCCTATTCACTGCAATACTGTAGTATTGCAGTGAATAGTATGAGCGATCAGACCCCCTAGGTTTCAAGGTACCTAAGGGGTCTGATCATAAATGTATAACAAGAAAAAAAAAAGTTTTTAAAAGTATTAAAAAAATAAAAAAATATATAAAAGTTCAAATCACCCCCCTTTCCCTAGATTAGCTATAAAAGTAAATAAAGAACATTAAACATAAACATATTAGGTATCCCCGCGCTCCAAAATGCCAGAACTATAAGAATATTAAAACAATTATCCCGTACTGTGAACGGCGTAGCGGCAAAAAAAATAAAAACAGCCAAAAAGCGTTTTTTTCAACACTTTGCCTCCTATAAAAAATTGAATAAAAAGTGATCAAACCATCAGATCTTTCCCCAAATGGTATCAATCGAAACGTCATCTTGTCCCGCATAAAAAGACACCACAACCAGCTCCATACATGGAAATATGAAAAAGTTACAGGTGTTAGAACATGATGACACAAAAAAAATTTCTATTTTGCAAAGTTTATCATTTTTTTTAAAAGTATCAAAACATTTCAAATACTATATAAATTTGGTATCACCGTGTTCGTACTGACACGTAGAACACAGGTAACATGTCATTTGTACCAAACAGTGAACGCTGTAAAAATTAAACCCATAAGAAAATGGCGCAAGTGCATTTTTTCTCCAATTGCACCTCATTCTGAATTTTTTTCCAGCTTCCCAGTACATTGCACAGCATATTGAATGGTGCCATTACAAAGTACAATTTGTCCCGCAAACAATAAGCCATCATGTGACTCTGTGAACTGAAAAATGAAAAAGTTATGGCTCTTAAAATGTGAGGAGGGAAAAACGAAAATGCGAAACCAAAAAATGGCCTGGTCCTTAAGGGGTTAATATCCCCTTCAGAACTGATGTGATGCTTAAAAATTGGGTTTTGGAAATTGCTGTTAGACTTGTAAGCCTTTTAACATCTAAAATAAATTGATGAGAGAGTATAGTTTAGCCAGAGATTAGAGATTTGCATTTTGCGGAACTCCTGCTGAGAATCTTACAGTTATAAGTTATCCTGACCATCTTGTCACCCAACTGGCTATTTACTGTCAATTAGGCTCTGTGGTGGCCTGAGACTTGCCCATATGCAATAATGACCAAAAATAAAAACAACACGACCCAGGAAAAAGATTAGAAAGATGTCATGGCTGTGGCTATTGCTATGAGGGGGGGTTGGAAGTTGCGACCAAACTTGGAAAATTTGATCTAGTGGCCTGTACAGACACAACATTAAAGGGGTATTCCCATAACTCTTGTTCTGCAGCCTGAAGGCTCTGTACTCTCTTCACTTCCTGCATTTCTCGCACATTGGTGGGTGGGGTTTCACTTGCTCTGCTATCTGCTATGATCCACAGTATGACGCTGATGTGGAAACTGATATAACAGAGCTGGATTTGAGTCAGCTTGCATTACATACAGAGGTAACAGACTCCTCAGCCCTTATCAGCTAAATTCAATTAAACCGGCTGATAAGTGGAAAAGCTGAAGATAGACAGCACAGTAATCCTGGAGCTCTCACCTCCCCCTCTCCTATATGAGGAGCTCCGTTGCTTGTCAGCCTCCCCCCCCCCCCCCCCCCCGAGAGCAGGCAGCTACTTCACTTGACAAATGAGCAGATAATCCCAAGGGCCAGTGTCAACAATGAAGTGAATAAATTAAGATAGTGGCCAAACAAAGCAGTTTTGATAAAGCAATGTATTTAGGAAAAGTCTTATATCCACATAAACTAGCAGTATAGGTAGGATCCTTGTTATGGGACAACCCCTTTAAATGGTGGAGCTGAAGAATTTGGCAATACAGATAACTAGGATTGGGCTCTGGAAGAGATGCTGCCACTGCATTGGTAATACATGCTCCCAGCGATCTCTCAAGGGCCCACCCCAGATTCCCCTACTGCAAACCAACCTAGCAACACACTGCAGACTCCCTCACCTGATCCCACAATGACACAATTCAAGACTGCCCTGTCTTTACTATATAATATGTTAATGGGAAGTCTCGAGAGGATGTGAATATAATTAGACATGACATGCAATGTGTAATGGAGAGAGTGGGGGCTGTAGCGGGATGAGTTTGAGACATACAGGATCAGTTACATCTTCTTAGAAGATACATTAAAATGCTGACAAATACATCAAGTGGTCTACTGGCCAAGACTGATGACATTGAAAACCACCGGAGATGGATTAATATTCATGTAATTGGAGTCCATGAGAAGGTGGAGATATGAGACTTTTGCCTTAGAAACATTGACATTGGTTAAAAGAGAGCCCACAGGGTGCCAAGGTGAATCCTAGCTGTCTTCTAGGGATCTGGAAAGGCATTGAATTTTGTGAAAATATGTCATGGGTATCCATATGGGAGAATGATGTAGGATATGTAAAAACTGAGGTAGCTCCCACACCTACGCAATAGAAGTAGATTGTCGACTGCAGAGCACAAAGCAGAGCTGGGACAATAGCACGCACCAGCAGAATCAGAAAAGAAGTATAGGCTGTCCCACAGGAGGAACCCTGGAAAAAAGAAATGTAAGTATAATGGGGTCAGAGGTTGAGCTGATTAGGCTGGTGAGGATTAGTAGTGGGTGGGATAGCTAGAGAGACAGGGAGGGGGTGTATGGGAGGCAGAGAGAAAGAAGGGAGGGAGAGAGCGAGAGACAGAGAGGAAGAGGATGATTAAGGTGAGAGGAGTTAGTGTGGAAATTACAGAGCAGGAAGCAGAACCAGTAAACAAATGCAGAAGATACCAGGAGCTCCCAGAGACACCCAGAAATCACTTAAAACACTCCTAAAGGTATATGGGTGCATTTATTAACTCATTAACAGCACTAACTGACTTTTTTTAAAAAGAAAAACAAACTATAAAAGGATGGGCTTAATCTGGAACCTCTTGCCAGGTTGATTCTTTTTGTGACTGGAGCTTTATTTGCTCCAATGTTTCACCTTCTTTGGCCATCTGATCATTGTGCAGTAAATACACCTTTAGCAGTTACTGCAACTGGAGTTGGTTGGAGTTCTTACAAACCAATTGACTGTTCATCAACATTTGCAAGTTGCAGTGTTATAAGCTGTACATCATCCACTCTGCTTTGTGGAACTGTACTGTCCATCTACCCTGTTTTACACAATCACGCTGCTCCATCATAACCATCTGAACATTGTTACCACCATCACTGGACAGGTCACCCTCATCTGTCTGACTCTGCATTACAAGAGAACAATCTTCATCTGCTCCACCGTCACTTACTCTCAGAGGGTTTCTTTCGTTTGTACAGCAGTGTTTGCATTTTCTACTATACCTTGATCATCCACTATAATACATAATGGCAGTGCTATATTTCTGATTGATGTCAACTGGTTCATACCCATGCATCTCCACCAGAAGTTCATTCATTTCTTATTCTTCTCCACCTGTATCATCAAAGTTAGTGTCAAAATCTGCAGGACTTGAAAAAACATTGTCTTCCTTATACAGCAATTCAGATTGGGTAGGTTTATGTTTCCTGTGACATTCTTTTCTGTGCACATCTTCACACTGGTCACACTTCCATTTGGTCACATTTTGATGATCCTTCTAGTGCAGCGTCAGTATATAACACTCATAAAGTAGCATGAGTACAGTAGTAGCATTTCTTGGCTTGCCTATGAAGTGTGAGCTGTTTAACTATGTGAACATCAAACTCACTTTACTTTACGACAGCTGTATCACATCACAGCCAAAGAAATTCAGCAACCTCCTCATTATGCTTCTATCACGGGCCTAACTAGCAAAGACTGGGTCCCTCCGCATATCACCCCCTTTCCTAACCCCCACACAGTATAATACTCCATTTACACCAACTATAATGTCACAAAGTGGCCTCCAATGAGTATAATGTCCCATAGCGGTCCCTCCACACAGTATACTGTCCCATAGCAGTCCCTCCACACAGTATTACAGTGTTTGCCAAAAGTATTGGCACCCCTGCAATTTTGTCAGATAATACTCCAGTTTCTTCCAGAAAATGATTGCAAGCACAAACTCTTTGGTATTAATATCTTCATTTATTTTTCTTGCAATGAAAAAACACAGAAGAGAATGAAAAAAAAGTCAAATCATTGATCATTTTACACAAAACTCCAAAAATGGTCCAGACAAAAGTATTGGCACCCTCAGCCTAATACTTGGTAGCACAACCTTTAGACAAAATAACTGCGAACAACCGCTTCCGGTAACCATCAATGAGTTTCTTACAATGCTCTACTGGAATTTTAGACCATTCTTCTTTGGCAAACTGCTCCAGGTCCCTGAGATTTGAAGGGTGTCTTCTCCAAACTGCCATTTTGAGATCTCTCCACAGGTGTTCTATGGGATTCAGGTCTGGACTCATTGCTGACCACTTTAGAAGTCTCCAGTGCTTTCTCTCAAACCATTTTCTAGTGCTTTTTGAAGTGTGTTTTGGGTCATTGTCCTGCTGGAAGACCCATGACTTCTGAGGGAGACCCAGCTTTCTCCTACCGCAGGAATTTTTCAATTTTCGTTTTTGACTCCCCACTTTCAAACCCCCAAACTTTTGAGAGCCATATGAGGTCTTAGTGCTTGCGGGACAAATTTTTCTTCATGATGCTACCATTAATTATTCTGTACTATGTACTGGGAAGCTGGAAAAAAATCATAATGGGAAAAAAGAGAGAGAAGGACACCAAGCGCACTAAGTGAAGTAATGATGCAATGGGGTGATAAAGAAAAAGAAAAATAATTGACCAGTAGGCCTCTCACCTGGTGGGGTTGTGATTAAGTCACAACACCCTACATTCACATTCGGAAAGTAAATACTTCTGGTGAGAGTGGCAGCGGTTCCAGGGCAGAGCACCGGATCATCCGGGGAAATAAATGTAGAGGAAGGAGAGACCCAGGATCCGCGCTCAGAGGTCACGCCAGGTGGATGACAACCAATCGGCAGATAAAATTAAATCGATCTTTATTGGTACAGAAAAATCCCAACGCGTTTCGGGTAAAATAAAACCCTTTTTCAAGTGCGTAAATTACTGTGAAAGGGAACAGAATAAAAGATACTGAGGGATTGTAAAAACAAAATCTAAAAAAAAAATAATAAAAGCAATTCTTTGGATATAAATGCATCTAGCCCAAAAAATGATATAGATCATATTTGACAATAAAAAACCATTTACAAGAAGCAAGTGTTAAAAGAATGGAAAAATGAAATAGATGAACAGTGGATCATTATCTCACAGAGATATGCATAAAGAACTACAATTACAAACTGAGATATGGTTCAGAGAAAAAAGGCAAAAATATAGACACTCAAAAACGTAAAACATGGCTAACAAACGTCAAAATATTTCAACAATATAAATATATCCGTAAAATCAGTAAAATAATAATTTAAATAGAATGCATGGTCAAGAAAATTAGAATTTTCAACAATATAAAGGCTAAGAATATATGACATATGTGAGAGCAACTACTTGGCGTATGTGGAAGCTTTATATAAAACAGATATGGCTGTAAATATATATATATATATCTCCAAACATACCAGAGTGAGAAAAGTCTAACTGATTAAGCTGAAACACACTGGTTAGAGTACAGAGGGTCCACACCGTGAAGTAATATAAAATGAAGGAGCCAAACCTTCATAAGAACTCCAGGCAGAAATATAAAATGCATTTGAAATAATGTGTTAAAATATAGCGGTGCTTACCCAGAGCATGTCGGGCAGGGATGCATGTCTGCCTGATCCCAGTTGTCAGTTTAAATAGAAGACGGAGCGCTGGTACATCCGCGCGCTCAAAATAGGGGGTGCGCATGCGCAGTGCACTCCACGTGGAGCTACGGCCGTAGAGCCTCGGCGTGCTGGTCGAGACAGTGCGCATGCGTCTAGGTGATGCGTGGTTACAGAGTGTTTGTTAAGCTCTAGTGGCAACAATTTGTTGCTATGAATGCTGTGATAGAGTATAAAGAAGAAAAGGTTTTTTATTGTCAAATATGATCTATATCATTTTTTGGGCTAGATGCATTTATATCCAAAGAATTGCTTTTATTATTTTTTGGGGGTGATTTTGTTTTTACAATCCCTCAGTATCTTTTATTCTGTTCCCTTTCACAGTAATTTACGCACTTGCAAAAGGGTTTTATTTTACCCGAAACGCGTTGTGCTTTTTCTGTACCAATAAAGATCGATTTAATTTTATCTGCCGATTGGTTGTCATCCACCTGGCGTGATCTCTGAGCGCGGATCCTGGGTCTCTCCTTCCTCTACAAAAATCATAATGGGGTAGATTTGAAAAAAAGCGCATTTTCGTACGGTGCGGTTTTTACGACGTTCACTGTGCAGCCAAAATGACATGTCATCTGTATTCTATCTTTCAGTATGATTTCGAAGACACCTAATTTATATGGTTGTATTTACATTTTAACCCTTTAACAAAAATCCAAACCTGTGGCAAAAAAAAAATTCCGCCATATTCTGACACCGTTACTTTTTTTTACACTTTGGTGTACGGGAATACATAGGGCGTCTATTTTTGTGGCCAGGTGTACTTTTTAGTTATACCATTTTGGGGAATTGCAATTGCTTTCATCACTTTTAATTAAAATTTTTATCAGAGGCAAAACAGTGAAAAAAAGGCGGTTTGTATTTTTTGACTTCTTTTCCCGCTATGACATTTACTGTATGGGAAAAATATTTTTATAGATTTTTAGACTGGGCGTTTTCGGACACAGGGATACCTAATGTGTATGTATTTCACTGTATTTAATTACTTTCATATGTGTTTTAGGGAAAGGGGGTGATTTGAATTTTTAATACTTTCTATTTTTTTTTTTTTTTTATTATTTTTCCATTAATTAGACACCCTAGGGCATGCGCAGTCTGATAAGCCCGAGGCCTAGTCTGAAACCTGCACCGGAAGAAGAGGATGAAGAGGACGTTGCTGATGAAGATGGAGGCGGCGCTGGAGAGAGTTCTCTCTGCTGTGAGCCAAACTGCTGGAGCAATACAGACAATGGACAGTTCACCCTTTTATTTCCAATAATCTAATTTTGTCTGTCTGTTTGGCAATAGTGCAGTTTGATCTATACTATCCACACAGTGTCTTCTTACATTGTATTTACCGACAAAGTCAGTCATGTTAGTGTAAAGTCTATTTTAAGGGTTTCTTTAGCAAGGGTTTAATTTTTTTCATTCAATACATACAAACTGCTTTTCTAATGGCAAAACACTGATTCTGCATGTGCTCTAAAATGCATCTGGATTTTGATGCATTTTTTAACCCAAAATCAAGAGTAGATTCAGCAGAGAGAAATTAAAACTCAACTTCTATTAGAAATATTTAAAATTACATATATATATATAGTGATGCAGTATCAACTCCTAAATTCAATTAACCACAGCATGCAGTGCTTAAGATATCCTACACATCATTGGGGGTTAAGGAGTCAATTGGAAAGCACCCACTCCTGGTCAATTTTACCAGGTAGGGTAAGATGAAAAAACACTCTGGTAAAAATAATATATATCAACGTAGTTGGAGAGATTGTACATAGGAAAAACGGAGATCAATCCTCTCACATCTGATTCTAGTTGTAAGCGTAGAATCAGTGGCCTTAGAACGAGATATAGGGCAAATCCTGTATAGAGGAATTAATATCCTAACTTCATCCTCTCAACGATTTCATGTTACATATATAACCCTATTCCCCTGGCTAAATTGAGCACATTGTGAGTCACCTGCTCTCCTGTCAACGGTATAATCTGCACTGGATAGTAGGTAGGTAACAAATGTGAATCTCACTGTGGTCTATTACCTAATGCACCAATTGCAACCATTACAATTTGCTTACAATCATTAACTTAAAGGGGCTCTATCAGCAAAATCATGCTGATAGAGCCCCACATATGCGTGCATAGCCTTTAAAAAGGTTATTCAGGCACTGTAAAGGTTAAATCAAACTACCTCCCCGTTTTAAAATAATAACTTAAAAAAGAATGTTCTTTACTTACGGAACGTGCACCCTGGGCGGGCATTCAGGGTGTGTCTTCATCTTCTTCCCCGCCTCTTCTTCCTCTGACATCTTCGGGTCCCATCCTCCTCCGGCGCTTGCTCGCGGACACTGATAAAAAAAAATAGCCCGGGCGCATGCGCAGTAGCACGCGGCCTCTACTACGGGTACTGCGCATGCGCCCGGGCTATTTTTTTTATCAGTGTCCGCGAGCAAGCGCCGGAGGAGGACGGGACCCGAAGACGTCAGAGGAAGAAGAGGCGGGGAAGAAGAAGACGGCGCACCCTGAATGCCCACCCAGGGTGCACGTTCCGTAAGTAAAGAACATTCTTTTTTAAGTTATTATTTTAAAACGGGGGGGGTAGTTTAATTTAACATTTACGGTGCCTGAATAGTCTTTTTAAAGGCTATGCACGCATATGTGGGGCTCTATCTGCAGGATTTTGCTGATAGAGCCCCTTTAAACGTCATATATTATACAAGACTAGGGGTCGAATAGAGATACAAAATTGCTATTCATCCCTACTCACAATCACACAATTCAGCATTTTCATAGCACCGATAGGTTCTACTGGCTAATGCCATTCAAGCCTAGTTTTGTTCAGTCTATGCACTGTTAATTGATGTATTTATGTATTAATCTCTCACTACTCAGCATTAGCATAGCACTAGTTAGCTGCACTGACTAATGATGTTCTAAGCTCAGTGCTATTCAGTCTATGCTAAGCATATCGATATATCAGCCTCTCTACGCGTTTCTCCCGGTGATATCCCCTCCACCGGGTTCATCAGGAGAGTTAAACAAGGGTGAGATGTGTAAAGACCCCAAAGTCCAATGATTGCCGTCAAAACCGCATTTTTCGGCGCCCTTATGGTGGACGCCGATACTTATGTTAAAGCCAGCGAGCGCTCCGAAACGGGCTCTATATATATGTTACACGCCCCTGCCAGCAACCAATTCCAAGATCATGCGGGCGGAGGCGATGCGGCAGGACCTGGCCTGGTCTATTATTTTATGCAATGCTACCATTCATGTTTGTACAGCTGCCGCTGCTGCCACCGCTCGGCCTGATCCATCACATTCCACTATACAACACTGTTGGTGCTACCGTATTGACATAAAAAAAAAACAAAGGTAGGCTAATACCCCACGAAGAGGGCCGCAATGAAAAAGTACTGCAAGAAAAATCACGGCAGAAATGTATCACAGTTTTTCCTACAGCGCTTCTCAAAGTTTCTCACAGGTTTCCTCTGTGGACTTTCTGCTTCCATTATGCTTAAAACTGTCGGCATTTCCATAGATATAATTGACATGCTGCAATTTCCAAAAACGCAATGGTTTTGGAAATTGCAGCATTGCCATCGAGCGTATTTTTCTGCATGAAATAGGAAAGGAACAAATAAGAACAGCTTTGTTCAATTCCCCTGCCCACTGCTAGTGCCCTGCCAAGTCTATTTTTCAAATAAGATGGTGATGCCATATTAGTACATAGTGATGTTGTGCCTACATTTGTATCTGTAGGGCCACAGCTAAGTTTCTACTTGCAGAGCTTGGACATTGAGCCATGAATTTATCATTTGGAAAAGTAGTTAAAAAAATAGATGACCACGTGTAGTTGCTGGAGACAACATCAGCAGCAGTGGAAACGTGACTTCCACTACCACCTCCTCCAGCCAGTGTGCTTCCCCTAGGTGTGCCCCCAGCTGCTCTGAGTAGGAGATATAGCTTTTTCTGCAGGTACCATATAACTACCTGTGCCGGTGAACAAGATGAAGGAGACATAGTTGACAGTCCAGAAAGTCCCTGCAGTAAATTATGTGCTACATTACATCCTTCTGTGATTAAGATGAGTGAGCTAAGTAATCAAAAACGTCATCTTCATTCTCAGGAGGTGCAACAATGCTGTGGCTACTGGTGGCATCAAAACCAGAACTAGTGTTGCTGTTGCCACCCCCATTGTTATTATTTTTATTTACAGTTTTATCGATCCAGCACCATTAGGGTTAAAATGCAATATCTTTATGTCACATATTTTAATACCTTATCTGTACATGGTTGTCTGCTAGCACGGATGTTATGTACTGATAAGTTTTTGAAATAAGTAAAATAAAGATATTACATTTTAACCCTAATGGTCCTTGATTGATGAAACTCTTCCTATATTTCAAGAAAAAGTAGCAAAGCAGTAAAAAGATTGCGTGATCAGTGAGAATTAGACTAAAACTGCGTCATTCTGCTTCTTTTTTTGCCAGCAGTTTATATGTACACCAAAAAAAACAACTCTTCACAAACAAAGATTTTTTTTTCAGATTAGCAGGCTGCATCACACTGTTGGATGAACAAGAAAAAAAGTTAAATAACAGATTTTTTTTCAGATTGTCGCAAGCTGTGAGACTGTAAGAAAAAAAAATGGAAAATGGAAAAATTGAAACTTTTTCAGACTAGTGCTGGCTGGAAATTGGATGAGCAAAAAAAAAAAAAAGCCCTAGAATTTTTCTGTTACACTATTTGGTGAAATGCCTCGTGTTCCAGCCAACACTAACTTACAGTATATACTGTGTATGACATCAGAACTGTAGGGTGTCCTCCTACCACTGACTATTGGCTAAGATGCTGTCAGGTGGTGCCAGAACATTACAGAGACTAACAAGACATGTGTCCCTTTTGTATTGTATTATACAGCAGTCGTTTTAGTTTTTCAGACACAAATTTCCATTTATCCGGTTTTATTAACCCTTTCTGACATCCACTGAAATAGGATGGTAGATGTCAGGTATTTAAATATGTTGGCTGCTTAGTAGCTGAGTGGTTGCCATAGTCATTGGGTCTCTGTTGTATTAAATGGGGAAGGGGGGGTGCAGAGGGCGTACGCCAATGGAGTGGGGGGAGCGCAGTGGAGGGGATCAGCAATTCCTCAGTAGCTGCTGGTGAACCCTGGGGAAAGGGGTACGACAAGACAGTGAGCCCTAAGCTGAACCACTCTTCACTTTCCTGGGTCCGCTGGAAAGTCCGCTGGAAAGTCCGCTGGAAAGTCCCCTGGGTCCGGAGATTTCCCTACAGCAAAATCCAGATTTCTGTATGGAGGTTAAAGAATACCAGGAAACAAGCTTGTTGGCGAACTATCTGCATCTTTTATGAATATTGGCAGTGATAGGTATTATTCCTATCCAATTAACTCTAAATTGGTATGCATAATTAGGTTGATGAAAATTAGTGCAAATTAGTACTGATCAATGCGTATGTTTTTGCTCTGTGCTCATCCTAGTCTGAATTGGGCAGTGGAATACATCCGTTAGGAGGGCCTTTACAACCATGTGGAATTTATAAATCTGTCAGAGTAAATTATGTTATTTCATCTCAGACTCCTAACCTTCTATTTTTTTAAGATTCGTCACCTTATGATTTAGATTGTAAATTAAACATGGATCTTAAGTCAAGAGGCATAGAGTTATGTTCTGGGTCATAGTTATGCCCCAGCACATAACTCTATGCCACTTGACTTAAGATCCATGTTGTATGAATTGGACTAGGCTAATTTATACTCCGGGGTATAGATTGGTCTAGTCCAAGTTACATCCCAGAGTATAATCTAGCCTAGGCCACTTTAAGGGAGCCTGCACACGGAGTTACGCTCCTCTCATTCTGAACGTAAAACTCGTTGAGAATGAGCGTGTAAAAAGCAGCTCCCATTGATTTTTATGGGTGCCGGCATACGTGCGCTACCCATTGAAATCAATGGATGGCTTTTTTCCCTATTGCTTTCAATGTGATACGCGTGTATCACAATACACGGGATGACTACTGGGCGATTTGTTGTCCCAGATAGTTGTCCCTTGCATTGAGTGATAAATGATCGCTAACAAGAGATCGCTGAGGAAAAAAAATACATACTCAAAAATACATACTCAACAATAGCATGTCCTTACTACAATAAAAATGTTTAAAGGTAAACACTGATAACATTAAGATGATCAGGCTTACTTTTCAGATAAAGTGCATGTTCTGTTGTTTATTGCAAATTGAAGCTTCAGTATATGTCAACCAATCCATGTCACCAACGTTCATGTAGATGATGCTGTCGCAACTCAACAGATTTACTGTGGCCATGATCTCTGCATCAGTTACCAAGACTCCAACACGAGAGATTCCAGAGATGGTCAAATACTTGTTCACATTTTTGTTCAAGTAATCCTGTAGTTTTTTTTTATCAAGTTAGTTTTCATGTGCTGGATGACTTTATCTCTGAGAAGGGAGTGGTTGTCTTCTGTTATAGTCAGGATGTAGCTGATGGCCTGGAAGTAGCAGTTCCCATAACCTTTAGTTTTATATGTATGCCGTGGTTATCCAAGGTCTCTTGTGCATCCATAGGGTACAACCCTACCAAATGTAAGGTCATGAGTGGTGCTAAGATACTTACTGAACTTGGTAGTGGGTTATAAGTCTTTGCTTGTGTTTCTGTGTGACAGAGTCACTGGGACAATCATCTTGGGCCTGGGATAGTGAAGAAGTCTCTTCATCCTGGTAAATCTTAAAATTGCTGGCATGGTAGGTGTTGCTCAGTAACCTGGCAGTTTTATTGTTCTTAAATTTTACTAATCCCTTGGTCAAGGATTACACAACACATTACAACAGGAAGGCCTACAACCTCCAATAACACTATCACCGCACCGCTATCTGTACAGTCTCCCCCTCTCCTTCTGTCTCTACCCCCTTCCCTCATAGATTGTAAGCCCTCGCGGGCAGGGCCCTCTACCCCACTGTGCCAGTCAGTCATTGTTAGTATTATATCTACCTGTATATTCTGTGTACTGTATGTAACCCCCAAATGTAAAGCACCATGGAATTAATGGTGCTATATAAATAAATAATAATAATAATAATAATAATAACAATAATACAACATGGTTCCATCTTTGAACCCATGAAATGAATACGGCACTGATTCTTGATATAAACAATGGTAGCTGCAGTAATTTCTTTGTTGCTGTTGTGTTGGCAATCAAAGAAGCGCTTCTCGTGTTCCTGGGCAGAGTGGATGTTTGTACTTCTGGTTGAGTGGAGAATTTTAAGAATGGTTGTCAGTGTATTTAACACATCAAAGATGGCATCATCTGAAATGGGCATGGGGTCCACAGTATCATTTTCTGAGGGATTGAAGTCTATAGGAAGCTTGCCCTACTGTCCATACATGACCTCAAATGGAGTGCATTTGGTTGAGGCATGCACAGATGTGTGATAGGCAAACAGAATACCAGGGATGAACTGATTCCGGTTGTTTCCTTGATCATTTACAGTGGATCCGTAAAGTATTCAGACCCCTTTTAATGTTTCACTCTTTGTTTCATTGCAGCCATTTGAAAAAAGCAAACATTTTCATTTTATTTCTCATTAATTTACACTCAGCACCCCATTTTGACAGAAAAAATACAGAAATGTAGATATGTTTGCAAATTTATTAAAAAAGAAAAACTGAAATATCACATGGCCATAAGTATTCAGACCCTTTGCTCACTATTGAGTATTTGCACCCTTTTCAGCTAGTACAGCCATGAATCTTTTTGGGAATGATGCACAAGTTTTTCACATCTTTTTCCATTCTTCCTTGCAGATCCTCACCAGTTCTGTCAGGTTGACTGGTGAACGTTGGTGGACAGCCATTTTCAGGTCTCTCTAGAGATGTTCAATTGAGTTGAGGTCAGGGCTTAGAGACAAAATTGTGCCAAGGCACAGATCTGGCCAAGGATACAAAAGAATTTCTTTTTATTAATAATGGTCAGAAATTTTGGCTAATGTTTTATCTCTGCCAAAATGGCCACCAGAAATTGGGTTGTCATGATAAACCTTCAGGATATTTGGCAGTAGGCTTTTAGTGAGAACTTTCTTTTCCCTGTGGTAAAAAATCCCTCTGCCTACTTGTTATGGCTTGGCTCTTTGGCTGAACTGGGACTTGGCATTTACACATTTCTCAATTATGTTGTGTTGCAGTGTAAAATCTCAAAAGCTGGTCATACAGTTGGTCTTCCATGGTTGTCAAAAAATTGGAAAAGGTTTGTTGTCATAGAGAGCAGAGAGAAATATATGTAAAAAGTTACTACGCACTTATGGGACAGCGCCATCTACTTGTCAGTTCAATGTAAACATTTTTCCATTAATTAGAGACAGGGTGAGGAAACCAGCGAAGTGATAACATTATGGCCTGGAGGGATATAATCTGGCCTACACTATTTTACACCCCCATGTATAAAGTTTATGCCCAGAGGTATACTGTGGCCTGGGCCAAACTATACGGTGGGATTCCACATTAGATGGGTATATTCTGTCCTGGGGGGTTATAGTTTGTCTGAGGCTCTTTTGCACCTGTTGTATACTTTGGCCTAGGCTATGTTATATCTGGGATATGTTATATCTGGGGTACTTTACATCTGGGGTAAAGTTTGGCCTAGGCTGTTTTACATCTGGGGTATAGTTTGGCCTAGGCTATGTTACATCTGGGGTAAAGTTTGGCCTAGGCTTTTTTACATCTGGGGTATAGTTTGGCCTAGGCTATTTTACACCCGTTGTATAGTTTGGCCTAGGCTGTTTTACATCTGGGGTATAGTTTGGCCTAGGCTATGTTACATCTGGGGTAAAGTTTGGCCTAGGCTTTTTTACATCTGGGGTATAGTTTGGCCTAGGCTATTTTACACCCGTTGTATAGTTTGGCCTAGGCTGTTTTACATCTGGGGTATAGTTTGGCCTAGGCTATTTTACATCTGGGGTATAGTTTGGCCTAGGCTATTTTACACCCGTTGTATAGTTTGGCCTAGGCTGTTTTACATCTGGGGTATAGTTTGGCCTAGGCTATTTTACACCCGTTGTATAGTTTGGCCTAGGCTGTTTTACATCTGGGGTATAGTTTGGCCTAGGCTATTTTACATCTGGGGTATAGTTTGGCCTAGGCTATTTTACATCTGGGGTATAGTTTGGCCTAGGATATTTTACATCTGGGGTATAGTTTGGCCTAGGCTGTTTTATATCTGGGGTATAGTTTGGCCTAGGCTATTTTACACCTCGGGGTATAGTTTGGCCTAGGCTGTTTTACATCTAGGGTATAGTTTGGCCTAGGCTATTTTTCATCTGGGGTATAGTTTGGCCAAGGCAGTTTTACACCTCGGGGTACAGTTTGGCCTAGGATATTTAACTCCCGGGGTGTACTCTGCCGTGGATCAAACTATACTTGGGCTTAATCTGGGAGGAGTTTCATTTGGCCTGCTACACCAGAAGCCTTAGGAGGCCCTTATATAGCATCTCTTCAAATTCTGAGGCGATCAATATTCTAAACAATACACTATAGTCACAGGTCCATTAATGATTTTACACTGGGACCCACTAGCTTCACGTTACATCTCTGGTCATGTGTGTTCTGTAGTACAGTCCATAGAGGACAGTGTGTATTACACATAAATACCACAAAATTAATAAATTGCATACTACAATATGATGTGCATCTGGGTTTCCTTTTACTTCTCTATAGCATGAGCACTGATTTATCTGAAAAGAATTGTCAGACAAGTGTCGCCTCTGCCGTCTAGTTGCTGTGCTGGCAGTACTCATTTACTGCTGATGTTGTTGCCTTGGTAAAAATAATAAGAAAAAATCGAGCCCCTGCCACCTAGCAGATCTTATGCAGACATATGCAGAACTTGGAGATGCTTATTCATAAAATAGACAGATAAGGACACAATGCTGACTTCCCTGAGGACTGGCTTATCTTTCATTCTCATGCTCAGAACCACACTCACAAAGATGATACGGAGCGCCTCGCAGCATACAAATCAGAGGAGTCCCATAAAGCAGCATTCCGGGCGAGTTTTCTCTTGGCAACCACTGAGAAAAACACGTTTGTGCTGATATCTGCATTAGACACTGCAAGCCCTCTGCAGGACAATGGTACGAGTATACTGCCAAATTCATGTAATTTTGAAGCATATAAATATTCAGCCCTTTGTGCAGCAGATAACATGGTCTTTGAACAATGATTGTATGAGAGGAAATGAATACAATAGTTCATGGAAGTAACTTTTTTTAGCACTGTCAAGTTCAAAATTAGATGTGATTCAGAGCAGAATATGAGGTTTGCACAGTTACCCCAGATCCAAGAAGCTGTTTTTCCTACCTTAGCATGTTGAGTTATAAAGGGGATGTCCAGCTTGGACTCTGTCTTACTTCTTTCTATCTGATAGCACAAAGCATTTATTATACCAGAACTGAACTGTAAGCAAGCCAGAATAAAAACTAAATCTGCCCCAATGAATATTACTGCTGGAAAATCTCACAATTAGCCCTCATGTTTAGGGGACTAGAATTCTTTTCCCTTTTAGGGTGCATTCACATGGAGGAAAATGGCGTTGAATTTGGTGTGGAATCTGCGTCAGATTCAGTGCTGAAAAAAAAGCCTCCCATTGACTTCAATGGGTTCCTTTTCCTACTAGCATTCACACAGATTTTTTTGGTGAGGATTTTGACGCTGAATCCATGTCAGAATCCATGTGGAAAAAACGCGTCCTCATAGACTTCTATGGGTTCCGCTAGCTTTTTTTTCTGCTAGCAGATTTTTACCACTAGCAGAAAAAAAGCTTCCTTCAGGCGCATTCCGCATGCAAAAACCAATGCAGTCAATGGGAGGCAGAAAATCCACATGGAATTGGCAAAAACCATGTGAAAAAAACGCTAGCGAAGCTCACCAAAATCCTCACCAAAAAACTCAGTGTGAATGGACCCTAACAAACTATTGACTATTGCTTTTAATGGATTTCTGTGGTCGTCGGTGGTCAAAGGCTAATTACAATTTCTAACAACACCTAGCATTGTGCTTTCCCTCATTCGGATCCACCAAAGGACCCACAACCTAGAGACGGATCATTGTTTCATCACTTGCACACAGACACTGGCAGACCCCATGGAATATAGGGTGAAGGACTTTGCTCTTCGCCGATTTTTGCAAAGTCTCCAATGGATATATACGCGCAACAGAAATTGCATTTTACATGTGTCAAATATAGTAACTTGTAAAAGTGTATATAAATTAATGCAATGCACATTTCCCTATTTCTATGATAGTTTATAATATTTACACAAGTGGAATTTTTCCACAGGTCTACACAGGTTGCAGTGTACTTTTAACATGAACATAACTAAAACAGATACATTGTATGTGATACATATCCTATATGTTATAAATAGGCTTTCTACTTGTATCTAGTCACAACAATATTACATGCACGCAAGTTTAAGCAAGAATGCAAATTACAAGTAACTGTGACTGTAATTGTGCCCAAATCACTTACAGCAACATAAAGGCTAGGGCCGCACGTAGCGAGCTGCAGCCAAAAAATGCTGCAGAAAAGATAGCGAAGGAAATGTATCCAGAGTGTTTTTCACAGAACGTCCACAGAGTTTTCCTCTGTGGACTTTCTGCCCCTATTACACCAGTGTTTCAATAGGTATAATTGACATGCTGCAATTTTTGCTGAAGATTTTTGTGTGGATGGGAGTAGCGAGAATCCCATCCACTTTGCCGCTGCTTTTTGGCAACGTAGAGCTCAGGCCAAATGAATGTATTTGTCACACTGGGTGTGGTGCCAAGAGTTTTCTGCAGCATTTTTCACAGAAAGTCCGCACAGTTTTCCCCTGTGGATTTTCCTCTTCTATTACAGCTATATGGAAAACGCCAGCATTTCTGTAGGTATAACGCAAACATTTTTGAAATCATGTAATTTCTGCAGATTTTTTTTTTTGCAATGTGAGGATGGGATTAGCCAGAATAACATCCACTTTGCTGGATCTGTAAAATGTGGCATTTTTACGCTACTTTTTTGCTGGTGTTCTGCATTGTGCTGTTATTTATTCTGTTCGATACACACAGTTTCAATAGAAAGACTTCTGAAACACCTAAACCCCTCAATTGAGGAAGAAAATTGTCTATCTGTGAATTTCATGTTGGTGTGATATTATACACCTCAGGGGCATAACTACCAGGGTAGCAGCGGTAGCGGCTGCCACAGGGTCGGGGGCTGGTAACGGGCCCTACTTCCTTATCGATCCTGGCTGGGGCAGGGTTCATTAAGTGACTCCGTGGGCCCCAGAAGCACCATTATACTGGGGGGTCTTTTCAGACCCCCGAGTATAATGATTGAAGGCCCAGGAGAGGTAAAGAAACATAAAAGTGTTACCTCTCCGGGCAGGCTTCGGGCCTACTTGCGTGATGTCCCTAACGTCACATGACTGGGACCTGTGTTCATATGCGTTGCGACACAGCAGGCCTCCCGGTCACATGACGTCCCGAACGTCATTGAAGATGGCCGACAGTGGCGGGGAGTGCAGGGTAGTGCAAGGATAGGTAAGTAACAGTGTTTTTTATGTTTTTATCCCCCTGGACCTCCGATTATTATACTCTGGGGTCTTTTCAGACCCCAGAGTATAATAATTGCTCATGGGTGTCCACAATGGGGCGTAACATTGTGTGCAGTGGCCACTATGGGGCATATTACTGTGTGCAGGGGTCATTATGGGGCATAATAGTGCGTGCAAGGGCCACTATAGGGCATAATATTGTGTGCAAGGGTTACTATGGGGTATAATACTGTGTGCAGGGGCCACTATGGGGCATATTACTATGTGCAGGGGTCACTATAGGGCATAATAGTGTGTGCAGGGGGCACTATGGGCATAATAGTATGTGCAGAAATGCGGGGGGTCGGTTGGTCGAGGTCTTTGGCTTCGGTCGGGGCAGGGGGGAGCCCCATGTCAAAAGTTCGCCATGAGGCCACACCATTCCTAGTTACGCCACTGATACACCTACTTCTTATAACTTACCCATGTAAGATACTGAAAGAGAATCTACATTAGTCACCTAGAAGCCTGGACTATGTGCCGCTTCTAGCTTGTTAAAATTCTGCTGCCTTTCATTTCAATATAAAATAAAATGCAATTTATCTTGAAAATGAAATTGAACCCACTTTAATAACACTGTTCTGTCTTGCTCCAGATTGAATACTGACAATTGTGTAGTTCCAAATGTCCATTCTTGTCCCTAAGAACCACTGTATCACTTTCCTGACCCTCCCTTCAACTTGTAGCCTGAAGGCCAAAGAGGCCTTTGAGTGGCCCTTGCACCATCTGCCAAAGTTAATGTCATTATATATTTCTAAACCTAAAGACAACCTGTTATTTTCTATTGAGTAAAATTTTTGTTATTCATAGCAAAGCCTCATATAAATGGCACATTGCAGAATTATTTATTTAGAAACATTTTTTTTTTTTAATAATAATATTAACCACTTCAGTACTATGCCAGGGCAGTTTGAGGGCTATAACAGGTTTTTCATTTAGGTTTTTCAATTCATATTTGTTTTTATGGTGACACATAGGGCTTTATTTTTAAATTATTTTTATTTTTGGATGCATGCATGTGGAAAGTATTTCTGGTTTTCACATGTTTCACAATTTTGCTACTAAAAAAACTTTTAAAGGCCACGGCCCCACATTGTAGAGACGCATTGTTTTTTATTGCAAATTTTGTTGCATTTTTTTGAGCCAGTCAGGAGTGGATTGAAAAGGAATGGAAAATATGAAGGAAGCACTGAGGGTCAATACACATGGAGGTTTTTGGCGAGGGTTTTGACGCTGAATCCACCTTAAAATCAGCCTCCAAAAAAAGCCTCCCAAGGGTCCATTCACACGGAATTTTTGGCGAGGATTTTGGTGCTTAATCCATGTCAGAATCCATGTAGAAAAAATGCCTTCCTATAGAGTTCTATAGGTTCCGCTAACTTTTTTTTTTCTGCTAGTGGAGGGAGAGAGCCTGATAATAGCAGAAAGGGGGATTTCTCTCTGATAAGGTAGAGTTTCTCAGAATCAACTGTAACATTCATTTATGCAACATTTGCAGCAATGACAGGTACTGTTTAAACTGAATTTGGCATAAAGCCACGGTCATGGTTTAAAAACAATTCTGTCATCTCTGATAGGGCCTGGCTGACGATGACCTGAATTTCTTCTCCACTTCTTGCAGAACTAACAGCTATTAAGAACACTGGGCTAGCTTTACTGTCTAGGGGTTAGACAGTGAACGCTTGGACTAAACAGCCTCTAGATGCAAAAGATCTATCAACCTTTTTAGTTTCTCAGAGAATTAGAATACACTTAGAGAATGAGAGCTAGTTTACACATAACCTTCCAGGGCCATATATTTAGAATATATGGACGGATTAAAAAGAAATACACGCCAAATACGTCAATAGTGTAGTACACCAGAGGTTTGTTTGATGAATGATAAATCTGCACTTAGTCTTGATCTTGGTAAATTTACATTTTCTTTCCTTTTGGCAATTATTATTATTATTGTTTATTTATATAGCACCATTAATTCCATGGTGCTTTACATTTGGGGGTTACATACAATACACAAAATATACAGGTACATATCATACTAACAGTGATCGGCTGGCACAGTGGGGTAGAGGGCCCTGCCCGTGAGGGCTTACAATCTATCTATCAATTACCCTTCTCTAACTTTCTATCTATACTTCCATAAAGACCAACAAGCTTTAAAATAATGTTTTGGAATCCCATTCTTCTTATCAGTAGATTTGTCTATTAAGTCATCTAAGGTGGGAAGAATTTGATATCCTCTGTGCTGCCTCTTACAAAGAAGCAATGTTTCCTTACCATGTTTTCCAACTGAAATGAGAATTGGAGAGTGATGGTATTCTGACTGGCCACATGGCATTTCTTCAAACTGCGTCTACTGAGGCATCTGCAATAAAATTTGTTTTTTGTGAGGGCTGAAATGGAGGCTACAACTTTTTTCGGAGGGGCTTCTACTTAATCCAACCTGATGAGAACTTTACGAGAAGGAAACTACATTATGTTTAGAAGATGCAGCCTCGGCTTCCCAGGTCTTTTCTAACAAGCCATCTGTCTTCCCAAACATGTGTTATCTCTAAATTCCATATAACAAAGTGGTAAAGAGTTACTATGTAATGATTTCAAGGTTAGGTGATATATCCCAACTGGTTGTGTCCTCCTCATTAAAAGGATAGTTCTAAAATCACAGTAGTCCTTAGAGCCCTCAGTAATTGCTCTGTGTCCTTCAAGGGAAACAATACAGACTTCAATTGTCCTCGGATGTTAAGGAACAGTCTGAATTAGAATTTGTAATATTCCCTTGAATGAGTTTGTGTTCTGAATAAGCCTTTATTCACATGAACAATGATCATGGCCACATTAAAATCAATTCATGTGAAAGGGGCTACTCACGTGACCGATTGTTTGACAGTCCATTTTAATGAACTTTCAAAAAATAGTGCATGTCCTATTATATTCCCTTTTTCATTGATTCCTCGGTAGATGTAAATCTGTGGGTCCTACATATGCAAACAAATAAAAAAAAATTTATGGCTGTTTTGCACATTTTGTTAATTTGAATAGAGGCTTAGACTTATCTGACATAGGGTAGTAGAGGAAGTAATGGGGTAATTAGAATGTCTACAATTAATTATTATTATTATTATTATTATTATTATTATTATTGTTTATTTATATAGCACCATTAATTCCATGGTGCTTTACATTTGGGGGTTACATACAATACACAGAATATACAGGTAGATATAATACTAACAGTGACCGACTGGCACAGTGGGGTAGAGGGCTCTGCCCGCGAGGGCTTACAATCTATGAGGGGAGGGGGGTAGAGACAGAAGGAGAGGGGGGAGGCTGTTCAGATGGGAGTGCGGTGATAGTGTTATTGGAGGTTGTAGGCCTTTCTGAATAGGTGAGTCTTCAGGGCCTTTTTGAAGCCTGTGATTGAGTGGGTCAGTCTTATGTGTCTTGGTAAGGAGTTCCAGAGTATGGGGGATGCACGGGAGAAGTCTTGGAGACGGTTGTGTGAGGAGCGGATGAGGGCAGAGCAGAGTAGGAGGTCATTGGAGGATCTGAGGTTACGTGTGGGCAGGTAGCGGGAGATTAGGTCAGAGATATATGGAGGGGACAGGTTGTGGATGGCTTTGTATGTTAGTAGCTTGAACTCGATTCGCTGGGCTATGGGTAACCAGTGGAGGGACTGGCAGAGGGCAACAGCCAATGAACATCGGGGGTGAGGTGGATTAAGCGAGCAGCGAAGTTTAGGGTGGACTGGAGGGGGGCGAGGGTATTAGCCGGGAGTCCATGCAGAAGGGTGTTGCAGTAGTCTAAGCGGGAGATTATGAGGGCCTGGACGAGCATCTTGGTAGTTTCTGGGGTGAGAAAGGAGCGGATTCGGTGGATGTTCTTGAGCTGGAGGCGACAGGAGGTGTTGAGGGTTTGAATATGTGGTTTGAAGGATAAGTCGGAGTCCAGGGTTACCCCAAGGCATCGGGCCTGTGGGACAGGGGTAAGTGGGGTTCCATTAACTTTGATAGATGGGTCAGGTGGAGGGGCCATACAGGATGGGCTGAAGATGATAAACTCTTTTTTATCCATGTTGAGTTTGAGAAAGCGGAAGGAGAGGAAGGAGGCTAAGGCCGCTAGACAATCTGGAACTCTGGCCAGCAGGGAGGTAATGTCAGGTCCAGAGATGTATATTTGGGTGTCGTCGGCACAGCAATGGTACTGGAAACCATGAGTTTCTATGAGTTGGCCCAGGCCAAGGGTGTAGATGGAGAACAGGAGGGGTCGTAGGACGGAGCCTTGGGGGACACCTACAGAGAGAGGGCGTGGTGAGGAGGTGGTGTACGAGTGGGAGACGCTGAATGTGCGGTCGGTGAGGTATGAGGAGATCCAGGAAAGGGCCAAGTCTGAGATACCAAGGGATGAGAGAATTTCTAACAGGAGGGAGTGTCAACTGTGTCAAAGGCAGAGGAGAGGTCGAGGAGGAGGAGAACAGAGTAATGGCACTTGGCTTTGGCGGTTAGCAGGTCATTGGTGACTTTTGTTAGGGCAGTTTCAGTGGAGTGCTGGGGTCTGAAGCCTGACTGTAGTCTGTCAAAGAGCAGGTTGGACGAGAGATAGGAGGAGAGTTCTGAGTGGACATGTTGCTCAAGAAGTTTTGAGGCGTACGGGAGCAGTGAGATGGGACGATAGTTGGCTGGAGAGGACGGGTCGAGGGATGGTTTCTTAAGTATAGGAGTGACAGCGGCGTGTTTGAAG
Source organism: Leptodactylus fuscus (assembly GCF_031893055.1). Classification (NCBI taxonomy): domain Eukaryota; kingdom Metazoa; phylum Chordata; class Amphibia; order Anura; family Leptodactylidae; genus Leptodactylus; species Leptodactylus fuscus. Next base: position 71,257,589 of record NC_134267.1, on the reverse strand, counting down.
GCAGAGGGGAAGGATCCATTGGTTAGGGATAGATTGAAGAGATGGATTAGGGCTGGAGTGATAACTTCAGTGAGCTTGGGGATGAGATGTGATTGAATCTACAATCTACAGTCTACAATCAGAAAGGACTTTCATTCTTGAATTATGATTCCTCACATGCTACTCTTTGAATGTATGTTACTACCAGATAAGGGAGGTTTATTTTTGGACATGCCACAATCCTTAGAAATAGCTTTTGTAGCAGATCTTCTATAACTATTTTTCCCTAAGAATAGTAAATGCAGTGAAAGTCTATTGTGTACAATGCTTGCAGCTACTGAGGTTTCAGGTTCTAAGCAAGCCATTTCATGGTGATTAAGCATGCTTCGCCTGCTAGAGAGATGCTGCAAGGGCCAATGTAGATATGATCAACCACATGCCTCCACCATCTTCACACATGTAATGGCCCAGGCATCCCATGCAGGGGAAAGTTAGCTAGGTGCAAATGGAGGGGAAAGTACAAACAATTTGGTAACACTTAAAGGGGTTGTCCCATGAAAAGCATCCTATGTATACTGCTAGTTTATGTGGATTTTAGACTTTTCCTAAATACATCGCTTTATCAAAACTGCTTTGTTTGGCCGCTATCTTAATTTACTCACTTCATTGTTTACACTCAGCTTCTATGGCCACTGGGCTTATCTGCTCAGTTCCCAAGTGAGGTAGCTCCCTGCTCTCGGGCGGGGGGGGGGGGGGGTGTTAGCTCTGAGCTGTGTATGTCTGACAAATAATGGAGCTCCCCAAATAGGGGAAGGGATGGTGAGGGCTCCAAAATTTCTGATTCTGGTTTCATTGAATTTGGCTGATAAGGGCTGAGATAAGGAGTCCGTTACCTCTGTATGTGATGCAAGCTGACTCAAATCCAGCTCTGTTACATCAGCTTCATACTATGGTTATGCATTTACAACCAATCCCTCATTACTGACTGCAAACATAGCAGATAGCAGAGCAAGTGAAACCCCACCCACCAATGTGCCGAGAAAACCAGGAAATGAACAGAGCACAGCCTGTAGGATGGTGAACAAGGGTTATGGGGGTTATGGGAATACCCCTTTAAGCTGTGAGAGATGGTCTCGTATGTCCAAGAAATAAGTACCCAATGAGGATGGAAAGGTTTTTTTGACAGATTATTCCTTTAACATTAGATCATCTAATTCTGTTACAAAGGTCTCCTGAAGAAGAAAAAAGCTGATCACAGGATGTGCTGCTGATGGGATCTAGTGGGCAGCTGTAATTCATGGGGGAGTCTGTGAGAAAATGTTCAATTCATCGGTCGTCCCAAAGTTTGACTGCTATAACTGTATAGACACTTTTCTTCTATTCATCCTCTTGTAAAGAATGTCCCTTGTTCCTTTGTATAGGTCTTGGAATTAAAAATAAAAAAAATCATGTGCTAGATCATTTTATGGATCAGGTTTTTATTTATAAATGCTTTTTACAATGTGTAGCATAAACTAAATTTCCTATATTTCATAAGCCGTAGGACGAGGGATTTATAAAGGAGCATAATGGATATTGGAATATTAATGATAAATGAATTATAATGATACATTCTGGGTTGCTAGGTATCACTGCCCCGAGCCTCATTAAATGGTGCCCTGCGTAATAACTTCTCTTAGTAGCTGAATATTAAAATCACACAGTGTACAAATAACACTCTCTAATTAATAAACTAGGGAATAGATATTCATCCCATACAGTTGTCTTTCCACAGGTCCCAACACAAATTGTTGGATCAGGGCTACAAGTTATTGGGTCTGGACCATCGTGGCCAGGGGCACAACTTCCAATAATACGAATGACATGCCTTGTGCAAAACACGTAAGTACATGTGCATGTCTGAATTAAGTCTAAGGCTACACAGTGATTTGTGTTTTATCATAGCTCAATCCTTTCGTGACTCAAAGTTGCAGTCACAGCAATATTGGAGTTGATATGTGACCCCTATTCACTTGAAATTGCACAGATTGGCAGGATATCAAGAAGTGAGGATCACTCTTTTATGCCAGGGCTCCATGTTGCAAAAATACTGCGTTTTACACTAAGCGGATGGGATTCTGGCTATTCCAATCCACACATTGTAGAATAAAATCAGCAGTGGAAATACTATGATTTCAAAAATGTAAGTGTTTTTGCAAATCGCAGCATGTCAATCATACCTGTGGAAACTGTGGTGATTTCCATATAGGTATTATAGAAGCAAAAAGTCTGCAGAGGAAAACTCTGTTGGCTTTCTGTGAAAAACACTGCAGTCTTTTCTGCACTGTTTTTGGCTATGTGGGGCCTTAGCCTTAAAGGGGTTGTCCAGGATAAATGGAAAGCCCTACAGTAATCTAAACACACTGCCCCTTCCTACTCTCTAAATAACATAATTAATCAAAAATGTATATTTTCCCATATCCCTACGGTGGTCATGTGACCGTCCCAGGTACATTTTCTGATTATTCAGTGATCGTAGTAGTGATCGTCATTACTACTCCCCCCCTCCCCATTCACTCCATCCTCCTTACCTTCCAGCCTTCTTCCTGTGGGATGGCTCCTACTTCTTTTCTGACTGCTGCTGCTTCTCCAAGCGCTGCTCTGCGCACTGCTGCTGATAATCCACCTCTATAGCACAGCTCCCACACATGCACAGAGGTGGATCATTGCTACAGAGAACAGAGCAGCGCTGGGAGAAGAGCATGCGCCTGCAGAATCAGTAAAGAAGGATGGACTGTTCTGCAGGAAGAAGACTGGAAGCAAGAAAGGTAAGTAAGTATGTAATGTGGTCAGAGGTTGAGCTGAGTAGGTAGGGAAGGGCTAGTAGTGTGAGGGATAGCTAGAGAGACATGGAGGGGGTGTACAAGAGGGAGGGAGAGAGGAAGGGGCGAGAGGTGAGAGAGGTTAGTGTTCAAGTAACATAGTAGGAAGCTGAACCTTGTGAACAAATTCAGGAGATACCAGGAGCTCCCAGAGACACCCAGAAATCACTGAAAACACTGCTAAAGGTATTCGGTGCATTTATAAACCCATTAATAGCACTAACAGACATAAAAAAACAAAAAAAAAAACATTTTTTTGCACCGAAAACCCCTTTAAGAATTAAGAAAGATTGGTTATAAAAAAATAACGTTACTGATTATGTGATCAAAATCATGTGACTGAAATCGAGAATTTAATATTGAGTAATTTTAATAATCAATACTTGTAACTTTTTTCTTAGGGTTTCTATGGGTTAATGTCGTGTATTTTTTATCTCCCATTGTTTTCCTTAGCAGCTCTGTGCACAAGACATCTGAAAAGAGTGAAGCGAGAAAATATGCATGAGAAAGTGGTGTTTCGGAAGCTGTCTTTACTAAAAATAATCATTCATTGTAATGCATTTTTATGCTGGCTCTAATCCAACTGAGAATATATCTCCTAAGTGTCACCATACCCAGAATGCCTTCTAACTAATACAGGAGAATCCCACTTAAAGTGGATCTCAACTTTCAAACTTTTATTTTTATGGCAACATTTGCGACAGTAATAAATGTTTTAATATACTTTAACAGATTTTGCTCTTTCTGTATTTTTTCCTTGTTTGTCCTTGTTTTTCCTTGTTTATAAGTGCACAAGATATAATAATGCCATTTTGTATCACAGTCATTATAAAACGTAGAACAGTACTGTGGGGTCAGAAGAAAGTAGAAATATGTCTTTGATTTCAAGCTCCTCTTCATATCCAATGAGTGAAGGAATGACTGAAGTCTTGGAGAAGTATTTGAGGACCAGTGGAGGAGCAATTGAGAGGTTTTAGAAATACAAGTGAGAGGTACCCAGAGTTTGCAACCAGGTAAATCAGTTGTGAGATCTTGTACAAACCTATGAAACCAGGAGCAAATTTATGAGACGGTAACTTCATGCAGATATACTTGAGGAATAACTAGACTTTATCTCCGAGGACAATAAGCTATACCTCTGGTCAGCATTTTACTTCATTTGGGCATCTGCCTGGACCAGGGATGCTTTAATCTTTCAATTATTTTGGAAAGGAAGTTCATAAGAGTAGAGTTTGTAGCAAGCAACACGGAAGCAGGAAGAACAATGTATGGATTTTATCCATATACTATGGAGAATGGAGGATTACTAGTAGACTCACCAAAGTGGTTGTCATAAGAGAAGTCATCCCAGGGAAGCAAAAACATTCAATCATCATGTCAAAGGTTGAGGAAGTGATGTAAATAGTTCCCCAAGACATGGTTTGCTCACTCATTGGACCATGCTTACCATTGGACAGAGGATGGTACGCATAAAAAAATGTCCAACTAAACATTCTGCAACATTCCACCACTGGGAAACAAATTTGAAAAGAACATGATGAGAGCAAAAAACAACATAACAGTAATTGCTGTATTAATAGTATTGGAAGGTATTTTTCCCTCTTGGCGCTCCCTCTGCAGCTCCGTTGTTGTCTTTAAGCGGAAGTATCCACCCAATGTGACAGCTGAGACCAGTCACCAACCTTAAGAATGGAACTAGAGATGTCACTACCTGTGACATCCTCATTTCACTTCCTGAGGCCACTGAGGCGGCTGATTAGTCTTAGCAGTCACATCACCACTAAGGCCAAACCGTGGCCTCAGCAAAAGGGATCCAGAATGTACAATATGTAAAGTGTTCTACATATTGTACTTTGAGTAAATAAAAATACACCCTTTTGCGTCAAATTTACGTGTGTACAGAGTCTATTTCCAGAGTACTGTCTAATGTTTGGGACCCTACTCTGTACCAACTGGTGGTGCCAATTATCTACACCAGGGGTCTCAAACTCGAGGCCTTGGGGCCAACTGCGGCCCTCGGGACAATAGTTTGTGGGTATTTAACTAACCCGACTCCCGGGCGGCCGCCACAGCTGACAGATGTATACTGTATACTGTATACTTAGTCATGGCACGACTAAGGAACAGTAGGTTCTGAAACGCGTTGGCGTTTTTTATTTCTTGTCTTTTCTTTTCTTTTGTATGTCCCCTTTTTTACTGTAATATGGAATAAAAGCTAATTTTTTAATTAAAAGAAAACTTCGGAGAGTTGCGGAGCTTTTTTCTATTTCTTCCTGCTTTATTTTTATGTTGATTTTATTTTCAAATGTGTTTTAAAGAGACCTTTGGGGACATCTGATCACTGTTTTTTTTTGTATTGGAGGCTGATTCCTCCTATAACTGGGGATGGTACATTAGCCCCAGTTGCAAGAGGAATACAGCCTCCTGCACGCTGTATACACAGTATACAAAGCTGATCTGGATCCTGTAGGACCCAGCAGCTCTTGTAAGACACTGACAACGGTGGATCACTTGACTGCCGGGTCAGAGGGCGGCCGCATTATGGCGGCGCCCATAGCAGTGTATACAGCGCTCATTGAGTCTCCAGGCCTGAACCCAATCAAAATTCTTTGGAGGAAGCTGAAACTTAATGTAGCCCAGCGACAGCACCAAAACCTGAAAGATCTGGAGAAGATCTGTATGGGGGAATGGGCCAAAATCCCTGCTGCGGTGTGTACAAACTTGGTCAAGAACTACAGGAAATGTCTGACCGCTGTAATTGCAAACAAAGATTTCTTTAATATTAAGTTCTGTTTTTCTATTGTATCAAATACTTCTTTCAAGCAATAAAATGTACACTAATTAGTTAGGAATCATACAATGTGATTTTCTGGATTTTTTTTAGATTCTGTCTTTCACTGTTGAATTGTACCTACGATAAAAATTACAGACCTTGGTAGATGGGAAAACTTGCAAAATCGCCAGTGTATCAAATACCTATTCCCTGTCGTCAAACAGCAGCACAAGTGGGGTATTCTGCCCCTGTCTGCTGGTAGGACAGATGGCATTTTTAATTCATTAACCAGCACAACCTGGCCCTATAAGAGGGCACAAGGACCTCCCACCTGCGTGTTTTTTTCTGTCCTGCGATGGTGGGACAGGTGGAGGAGGCCTGTGTGGTCTCCTGTATGGTTTGGAAGAAGGTGTTTGCAAATCTTCTCTTCCTTTCCTTTTTTCTGGGTAAAAAATATGCAAATCTAGTCTCCTGGATGGAATTAGGAGAACAGAGTGCACTCTGTACACCACCCTATAGAGGGCAGCATCCTTAACATCATGAATGACTCAGTTATAAAGTCTTTTAATCATAATGTGGATTTAATTGCTAAATCAGTATTTCTGTCCTAAAAGGAACAGATTCCCAACTATGGACAGCGCTGTTTCGGCTTATTGGGCCATCCTCAGCATAGTGTAGGGATACTGATTTAGCATGGTGAGAGACTATAGACCAGGATATGGGGGCACTCATCCACATTAGGGAGAGTGTTCGCCTACATAGGCAGTACGGAGACTTACAAGTCATTCCTGCTCCGCTAGGGATTATGGGTAAAAAATATGCAAATCTAGTCTCCTGGATGGAATTAGGAGAACAGAGTGCACTCTGTACACCACCCTATAGACGGCAGCATCCTTAACATCATGAACGACTCAGTTATAAAGTCTTTTAATCATAACGTGGATTTAATTGCTAAATCAGTATTTCTGTCCCAAAAGGAAGAGATTCCCAACTATGGACAGCGCCGTTTCGGCCTATTGGGCCATCCTCAGCATAGTGTAGGGATATTGATTTAGCATGGTGAGAGACTATAAACCAGGATATGGGGGCACTCGTCCACATTAGGGAGAGTGTTCGCCTACATAGGCAGTACGGAGACTTACAAGTCATTCCTGCTCCGCTAGGGATTAAGACTTTATAACTGAGTCGTTCATGATGTTAAGGATGCTGCCCTCTATAGGGTGGTGTACAGAGTGCACTCTGTTCTCCTAATTCCATCCAGGAGACTAGATTTGCATATTTTTTACCCATAATCCCTAGCGGAGCAGGAATGACTTGTAAGTCTCCGTACTGCCTATGTAGGCGAACACTCTCCCTAATGTGGACGAGTGCCCCCATTTCCTTTTTTCTTTCAGAGAAAGATTGAGGTTTATATTGCAGTCATATTTTCAGTGCTGCAGTTTGATTCATTGCCAGCAGTAAGGTAAACTAAATCCCCTTTGAGTTTTTCCTTTTGTTTTAGTGCAGCTTGCACTAATATCTATTACTGTGGTTGTTCTGTCAACTCCTGTTATGTTGTGTTTGTCAGTGCCTGTGCACACTTACCTAGGCTGCAGTTGCAGCAGTGGACATTATGGGCAGCCTTCAGCTGTTCTCTGTGTTTAGTGCAGAAACTAAAGCACTAAATGTCTATTGCTATGGGCAGTCTGTCAACTCCCTTGCTGTTGTTTGTCAGTGTCAGTGCACACTTACCTGGGCTACAGTTGCAGCTGTAGACATTGTGGGCAGCTTTCAGCTGTTCTCTGTGTTTAGTGCAGAAGCTAAAGCACTAAAAGGTCTATTGCTATGGCAGTCTGTCAACTCCTTTTCTGTTGTGTTTGTCAGTGCCTGTGCACACTTACCTGGGCTGCAGTCACAGCTGGGGTGAGGGGAGTTTCTCTTCCCTCATCAGGCTCTGTGGTCTCGCTCGGCTGTTAAGCTGAGCCGCTGCCACTGCCTTAAATCGCAGCTAGTGTGAACAGCAGCCAGTCTTATGTCAGTGAGGATCACTGATTTCCAGCAACTCTCACATCCCAAGGCGGGGTATGCTGAAGGTGCTCAAGGGAAGACTATTCTTGATAGTGAGCTCCCTTGGTGGCGCGCGGTGGTTTTCTTTCCTTTTTCCACCATTATTAAAATCCTCTGGCGAGGGTATGTTTTAAGTTTGAGGGCCTGATGCAGCGGCAGGCCACGCCCCTCCGGCCCTGGACCTATTTAAGGGGCAGTTTGCACTGGAGCACTACCGTACTAGTTTCCGGTGGGGCTACCTAGTTTTTTCTCTAGGTCGGGTACCTGTAGCTGGCTGTAGCTACAGGCATATCTGGGAAATTGCATTTCTAACCACCCTAAGTGGTGAGAATGGGTGCCTGTGTATTCTCACAGAAGTGTATTAGCACTGAAGTGCCTCAGCCCCGTAAAATAGAAGGTCTTGGTTTACCTGTGGTCCAGAGTTGAGTGGGCTCCACGTAGGTCCTCTACCCCTCCTCCGGGTGACCACAGAAGACGGGTGTCTTCCTCCAAGTGGAGGTATATGGCTGCGCTGTCTGCAAAATACCTCTTCCTGACGGTAGGAAGAGTTCTTTTTAGCCTGACATTCAGGGGGAAAAAAACCCAAAAAACCCGTATGGGGGTTTTATATCTGCATTGATACTGCTGCCGCTCCTGCTGAGGCCCTCCTCCTGAGGTAAAAGAATTCAGGGAGGAGTCTCAAGGATATAGGGGTTCTACATCCCATATCTCCAAAACATAAGAAATTGCGCACAGATGGGCACTTATTATCCCTTCCATCTCTGGAGCATCTATGCGTGAATGATCAGACCATCTCAGCTGATGACGAAGCTCCAGTACCAGCAGACCTATACTCCCTAGGGGAAAGAAGGCTGATGAAGTCCATCCGGTCAGGCGACCAAGGATGTTGATGGGGAAGCCTCCCCGTCCACCTCTGGGGGGCAGGCGCCTTTCCAAGTGGACGCAGCTTTGGCCAAGCTGATGGAGACCGAGTGGAAACATGCTGAGAGAGCTCATTTTAATTCCAGTCCCTATTTCTGAACAGAGGACTGTCAGAGGTCGAGACCCTGTACCCCATAGCCTCAGCACAGCTAGATCCTTTGGGTCCACCTCCTAAGATGGATTGGTAGTCGCGGAGCTCTCTCGTGGTACGGTGGTCCCTCTGGATGATGGTTCCAGGTTCCTTCTGGACCAACGTGTGTGGGACCCTGAGAGAATGCTATTTCCGCGGCCTCAGCTTCGGCCTTTGTGGCCATAGCCTCCACTACTGTAGCGGATAGCTTATGCTCCCCGTCTTGCCCAGCTAAAACGGGTTATTGATTCCAGGGTCCCTAAGGACGACATAACGTCCTCAATGTCCTCCCTGTTTATGCTGCTGACTTCATGGGCGAAGCCTCCCATCAACAATTGATAGTAGCCTCTACGAACATGGCTCAACGCCAAGGTGGAGAAGTTCTGCTCTCTGTACCAGGAGAACGATCCCTTGGCAGTGGATGCCTTGTCCATCCCATGGAGGTTCAGGCTGGCTTACATATTCCCTCCAATACCCATCATACCAGAGTACTGATGGAAATAAGACAGGACCAAGTCCAGGCGACTGCCACAATGCCATTCTGGCCCAAGAGGACTTGGTTTGCCCAGCTCATAGGCATGAGTCATGGCATATATTGGAGGCTTCCCCCTCTCCCAGACCTGGTCACTCAAGGAGGTCAGAGATGCCAGGTTCTGAGGAGATTCAACCTGACAGCCTGAAGGTTGACCAGTCCCTATTAAGTCATAGCGGGCTGTCAGAGGCCGTCCTGAGAACTATCTCCTGCACCAGAGCGGAATCCACAAATAGGAACTACCGCAGAGTCTGGAATGTCTGCAGAACCTGGGGGTCAGAGCATGGCATAGGAGTGACCGACCCCTCTGTGGAATCAATACTGGAGCTCCTCCAGGACGGCCTAGACAAAGGGCTATCTCCAGCAACCTTGAAGGTACAGGTAGCCGCTTTGTCCGCCTATCTGAGGAGGCGTTTATCTCAACACCCCTTAGTGAAAGGGTTCCTTAGGGGTGCAACGAGAATTAGACCTTCGGTGTCAGCCCCCGTTCCCCCCGTTTTATATGTTTTGTTTTGAAGAAATATATGCACTTGAGAAAGGGCTGTGTGGCCCGAAACGCGTTGTGTATCAATAAAGGATGACCTATTACCTATACCGGGCGAGTGCTGTTTTCCTTCTTGGCCGAAACCTACCAGGGGGCTGGTCCATGTGTTTCTCTGCATCTTTACGTCTGAGTGACGTCTACAGCAGCTGCCTAGACCCTTGAATTAGGGTGCTACGAGTTCCTTGAGTGTTGTGGTATTACACAACCTCTTCAGGTGAGGGGGCATTTGTCCCAACCTATATTAGTCCAATTTTGTTAATTTATTACACGAGGATCCGCTCGGTGTGGTCTCTTCTCTTGTATCTACTGTTCCCCAATGAGACCTTGGGATCGTGTTGGTGCTTTATGTGACCCACCGTTTGAGCCACTGGAGGAAGTGGGTTTAAAGCTGGTAGCATTTAAAGAAGCTTTTGCTGACGATAACCTCAGCTAAAAGGGTTGGGGAGCTCCAGGCCCTGTCATCAGAGGAGCCTTATGCCTCCTTTTTCAGTGACAGGGTTCAACTCTGTTTTTACCAGGGTTTATACCCAAGGTACCCTCTTTGGCAAACCTGAACCAACTCATTTCGTTACCAACCTTTGTACCGGAGCCTTCCTTCCCGGAGGAAGTTAGGCTGCACTCCTTAGACCTGGGCAGATGTCTCCGGATCTACCTCGACCGGACCCTGCCTTTTAGGAGGTCAGAACACCTCCTGATCAATCTAGCCGGGAGGTTTAGAGGTCAGAAGTCCTCAAAGGCCTCTATTTTCTGTTGGGTGAGGGGGGCCATCAAGATGGCCTTATCAACTCGGAGTTTGTCCCCTCCTGAGTGCCTAACGGCGCATTCGACCCGGGCGGTGTCTTCATCCTGGGTGGAGAGGTCAGCAGTTCCATTAGAGCACATCTGTGCGGCCGCCTCTTGGTCCTCTCCCCTCACCTTTGTAAGGCATTACCGCCTAAACTCCCGGGCGTCTGTCGCGACGGCTTTGGGCAGTCAATCCTGACCTCTATGGGCCGTGGAAATCCTCCCTGAGTGGGGGGATTACTTGCTACCTCCCCACTTGTGCTGCTGTTTGACGACAGGGAAGCTGAGATTATGAAAGATAATCTGTTTTCCCTTAGTCATAACAGCAGCACAAGGCTCCCTCCCTATTACTTTTTGTAAATTATTGTTATGTGTGTTGTATAGATTATATACTCTTGTATTAACACGCAGGTGGGAGGTCCTTGTGCCCTCTTATAGGGCCAGGTTGTGCTGGTTAATGAATTAAAAATTCCATCTGTCCTACCAGCACACAGGGGCAGAATACCCCACTTGTGCTGCTGTTATGACTAAGGGAAAACAGATTATCTTTCATAATCTCAGCTTTTCCTCACTGTATATGTACGGTTTTATCATGTTTTATCATTTTTACAAATAAAAAGTCACTTTATGAATATAACTTTTTTAATGATTTGTTGACAGAGATATGTAAGGGCTCTTTATTTGAGGAGCAAGATGTACTTTTTATTGGTACCAATGTTTGGTATTTTTTAACTTTTGATCACTTTTTATTGCTAATTTTTGGGGAATGCAATGTGACTAAAACACATTATTTGCAGTATATATTTTATACAGCATTCACAGTACGAGATAAATAAAGCTACTTTTGGATAGTCGGGGCTTATATGCATATGTGGATACCTATTATGTTTGTTTATTTTTTATTTACGTTATGTTGTTTAATTGTAAATATGTTTGTTTTTTTTTTTGCTTTTTATTGTTTGTATATTTTTTATTGTTGATTTTAAACTTTTTTATCTTTTTTACTATTTACTGTCACACAGGGGATTTGAACTTAGGATCTGCGATCCCCAGTACAATGTACTGCAATACATAGTACTGCAGTACATTGCACATAGGTTCCCTATATGTAACAAGGAGCAACACTCAGGAGGCTTTTGCCTCATACAATCCCATTTTGCCCTTATTTTTTTTAAAATGGTGTTTTATTTCAAAATAGGTCTTACAGGACACCCAAATGGAAGATATGCAGATTCCACTAGAACGTATCCAACTAAGGTTAGGGGCTGTTCACACAGAGTTTTTCGTCAGTAGATTTTGAGGCGGAATCCGCCTCAAAATCCGCTGACAAAAACGGCTCCCATTGAGTTCAATTACTATACTGCATTACACATATTGCATAGCTGCTCCTTTTAATAATATTGCATGATACGAAAGATTATACTGTAGTGGTAGAAATAGAACATAAAAGTTTGTACTAAATATCGTTCTGCAGGGAGAGATTCCCAGATTAACATTTCTGTAATCTGCCACATAAGTGCCTTCGCTTGACAGCCAGCATCGCCATTTATTTTCTTTCAAGTAGCCAGCATTGACACTGCAAGTATTCGGAGCGATGTTATGAACCAAACCTGTAACATTTTGTATGGAGATTGGAAACTAAAGCAATAAAATACTGATCTATACTGGGAATGTGGCCAGTTGTTCTCCACTTGCTGTACTACTATCACCCAACATAGACAATTTAAAGGAGATTCCCATAACAACCAATCTTATTTCCTATGCACTCAGCAAAATGTCCTTGTTACCCATTGAAAGGTATTAGCCAAACCGGGCTTTTTCTAGTGACATATACAATATGTCCTGTAGTATCACATTCCCAAGATTTCTTGCCCAGTGTTTGCTTCAGTCGGTTGCTCTTCTTAGTAAACATCAAGAGTTTCACAGTTTTAGATAGGGATTGCTATGGAGTCACACATCCAATACCCACCTTTGTACGATACCCTCCTTTATACTAATAACACTTTACAGAGACTATTATAGATATGCTAAGTTTCACAATTTCTCCACATTCACACTCCCAGGTCTGAAAAAGCCATGAATACTAAAGCTAAATGTTTTTTTTTTTATTTCCCAAAAGAAAGGATGTGCATATTAAAGCACCTTTAGGCTGGGGTATAAACTCCGCAGTTTACCTTCAGCGTAAATGCCGTGGAAAAAAAAACGCAGCATTTTACATTCTAACGAATCCCATCCTCAATTTGCAGAGAAATAATGCGCAGTGGACATGCTGCAATTTCTAAAACCTTTGCCGTTGCATGTCAATGGTATCTACAGAAACACTGACGGTTTCCCTATAGGTATAATTGAAGCAGTAAGTCCACAGTGGAAACCTCTGCAGAATTTCTGTGATAAACGATGCAGGAAAAACCGCAAAGCGTTACTGCCATGTCTTTTCCCTCAGCACTTTTTTACTGTGGGACACTATGTGGACCTTTAGCCTTAAGGAGTTACTCTTCCTAAGAAGCAATGTGTTGTTGTTTTTTTTTCATTCAAGTGCATACTTAATGTAACAGGTAAAATGCCAATGTGACACTGGCTCTGAAGCTCACAAAATGGTGCCTTTGTCAGCTTTGACCGAGGTGCCGGGTCGTCTATGATGGCAGTCCGCTGTATACCCAACATCTGCTGTACTATTATGGTGGATGTCAGGAAAAGGGTACAATGTTCCTCTCCAGTTACCCCCACAGTATAAAGTCCTTCTACCAGTGAGCCTACATTATAATGATCCCCTCCTGGTTCCCCTCAGAGTTTCATGTCTCCCTCTTGGTTACACCTAGGTTCCCCCAGAGTTTCATGTCCCCCTTCAGTTTCCTCCACAGTTTTATGTCCCACTCCAGCTTTCCCGCACAGTTTCATAACCCCTACGGGTTCCACCACTGTTTTATAGTGGCCTCTTCACACAGTATAACATCCCACAGTGGCCAATTCACACAGTATAGTGTCTCATAGTAGTCTCCATACAGTATAATATGTCATAGTGGCCTACATACAGAATAATGTCCTATAGCAGCCCTCCACATAGCATATTGTCCCATAGTGGCTCCTCAACATAGTGGAATGTCCCATAGTGGACCGTACAAATCCTGGGAAGTTCGCCCACAAATACTTGCAATCTCACCCCCTCAGGGACTACCCAGTGATCAAACGGCAACCGCAGTGGCATAACTAGGAATGGTGGGGCCCCGTGGCGAACTTTTGACATGCCCCCTGACCAACACTGAAGACCTCAGAGTATAATAATCAGAGACCCAGAGGGATACAAACATAACAAACTACTTACCTATTTCCCGACTCCCCTGCATTCTCCGTCGCTGTCGGCCATCTTCCGGGACGTCATGTGACCAGGGTCCTGCGTCGCGGATCATATGACGTCACACAAGTAGGTCGAAGCCTGCCTGGAGAGGTAAGTAACACAGTTTTTTATGTTATCTTACCTCTCCCCGGCATCCGATCGTTATACTTGGGGGTCCAAAAAGACCCCCCGAGTATAATAGTGTTTGTGGGGCCCGTGCCGTCACTTACCGATCCCGGCCCCTGCCAGGATCGGTAAGTATATAGGGCCCATTACCGGCTGGAGTAACTCATATTAAAAAAAAACGGCCTATTAAAAAAAAAAAACGCAGCAGTAGCAGCTGTCGCTGGGCCCCTAATGTCCCGGGCACTGTGGCAGCTGCCTCTGCTGCTATGGCGGTAGTTACGCCACTGGGTAACCGCCTAGTTTGTGTGGATTTCCTCCCATACTCCAAAGACATACTGATAGGGAAAAATATACATTGTGCGCCCTATATGGGGCTCAGTATCAAAATAAAAAAAAAAATATATATATATTTTTTTTAAAGATCTGCATGAGTTTCTTGACTCTGTTAACATATCTGCTGGCAGGAAAGACCATTTATTGCTAACTGTAATTTTAACATATGAAGAGTGCTCCTTCCCTCCCCCACAAGTCTCCCATGCAAATTTCTTTGATTCAATGAGTGTAACTTCAACCAGCGCAGCTGTCAGAATGAAGCCGTCTTGGAATGCTCACAGGAATAATAGTATGGTACACGTGTTTGTTTGCTTCTGAGTTGTGAGTCTCTGTAATGGATACTGTTTTCATTCATAAATCATCTACCAGTCATGTCTGTGCCAATGTTGTGTTTCGCAAAGATAATGTCATGTACTCGCCAAGTATTCTTAGTCAGAATGTTTGGTGATGAAGTGGTAATGTTTTATAGAGAATCTGTCACAGAACACCTCTCTTCTTTCCTTCCGTAACACAAGGAACTCCAGTGGGAAACCACAGATACAATATTTAGGTTTTTGGCGCCTGTTATGCCAAAGCTCATGCTCTTACTGAATATCTATGTTAGGCAGGTTGTTACATTTGGATAATTCCTACACACATAACATTTCTCTCTACAGTCACCTGATTGCCAGGGGAAGAGGTTTGGTAGGTCCCATAACCAGATGACCTAGTTCCCCTGTAGAACACCACAAGACAAATTAACTGATGGACTGTCTGTTTAATACATGGACAATCTGTGTAATACATCTACAATCTGTGTAATACATGGACTTTATTACATGGACAATCTGTGTAATACATGGACAATCTGTGTAATACATGGAAAGTCTGTGTAATACATGGACTGTAATACACGGACAATCTGTGTAATACATGGACAATCTTTGTCCACCAGAGAATGCTGCTATTTGTAGACCTGGGTGAGAAACTCTTATCCCCTAATACTGCATCCATCAATGAAATGTGAATGGGGAGAGCAAGATTTTAAGATGTTAAATCTTTGTCTTGCAGTTGTTATCACCCTCTATGAAGATACATGTATGATCGACTAGGCAGAACAAATGATTGAACAGAATTGATTAGATATTGCTAGATCATGAAACAGATTTGTCCTCCATAGATGTGAATGGTTGTAATCCCTTTGAAGTCTGCTACTGAAATAACAAAGGACAATATAGCCTTCAACATTAAGTCTGACAGAACTGCAAGTTTTACACTGTTACATTTATTAGGCCAGGGCCCCAAGCTGCATGTCAATTATACCTACAGAAACGCTGACGTTTACCAATTAGGTATAGTAGAGGCAGAAAGTCCACAGAGGAAAACTTGCAATTCCACCACAGTCTTCTCCACAGCACCTTTTGGCTGTGGCTCGCTAAATGGGCCGTAGCCTTAATCAGTGATGTCACTCCCATAAGGAGTAGAGTAGGCACAACTTTGCTAGACTTACAATAAAAGACTGAAAAACTCATCTTCTACATTCATTAAGTGGGAGCTAGGTCTTGGCATATAATTGTGTGTAACATTTAAGCTGTAAAATTTGCACCTTGGGTGTCATCCCCAAAGAAGAGTTACTTTAGGCCAAATTATTATGCGTAATAGCAGAAAATGGTGCAACATTTAAAGGGAATATCCAGGTTTCAAAAATTATCTGCAAATACATCCACATCAGTGCTAAATACTCACTGCTCCCTTGTGCAGCCTTTGCTTAGCATTATTTACTTGCTGCTCCTTGGATTACTGTTATTAACATGCAGTGAATCTGTGCACAAACTACATTTCCCATGATTCATCTGCCTGCTATAACTTTCTGTGTTTGCTGCTCACAGGAGGGGTTGGAGAAAAAGTAGTATGCAAACAAAACATCACTGCAGCATGTGACCTCAGGTGTAGGAGTGATTTATTAATGTGATTCCATTGCAGGAGAAACTGGAGAAGGCAGTGTTACATAGGGAGTGAGTGCAGGCAGATGAATCATGGGGAATGTAGTATGCAGATTCAGCCAAGCAAAAGGGTGCACAAGGGTACAGTGAGTATTTTTCACTGCTGTGGATGTATTTGCAGATCATTTTTGGAAGCTGGATAACTCCGTTAATAAATTAAGTGAAAATTACGTTAACTGTTTCCATTACTTAGCCTGGCATAAGCATATGGACCATACATATGTATTATTTTGCATTTCATAAAAGGAACAAGTGGATACTTCCTTATGCTACTTGCTGACATGTGTTCCAGGATGGCAGTGTGATTTGTTAAACTTAGCATTTCCATTTTTTTCCCATGAAACGTCAGCTTTAATTTCTCTGGTATAGCTGCTCTGTCACTAATAGTATTACATAAGTACTACTCACTGTACTAGCAATAATAATGTATTACTAATACACTGTTACTACCACTACACACCATAGATATTAAGGTAGGTGGCCTTGAATACATTACTATTAGTAATTATCCCATAAACATCATCTAGTAAAAATCATATATGAATTTAGATATATGTTAAATGTAGAACGTCATTGCAGATTACTTCCTCAAATTAAATTAAGGCCTTTGGTAGCCGTTGGCCATTCTCACATCATAATTTTTTCTGTTCATGCAAGCACAATAATTACAGTTCCTGAAAATAGTGTAAGATTTGCAAATACATTACTATAGATGGTTTAGCGTCTACACACAGAAGATAGACAACAATCAATTCTGATAAAGATATTGCAGCAACAAACTAAATTCTTCTGCCCGTGAAGTACAGCAACTTTGTTCTAGATTGTGTGACATTCACTGGCATAAACAACTATGTTTGCACAACATAAGAAACTTTCCATCATTACTGCTATGAACTGCCATCATTACCATTTGCTTCTATGAAGTCTAAAGACATTGGTCTGCTTGCATATGAAACAGAGTGCATCACAGAGAGATCCAAAGGGCAGACTGCTTAAACTGTTCACTTTGGTCTGTACTTTTTTTTGTTGCAATGACTTGTTGACAAGATGTCCTGCTGCTTGGACCCCCAAAATCAGCTGTAAAGCTGACAGTGTTCAATTGCCTTGGAGCACTATCTCAGCTGAAATGAAGTATTACAAAAATTTTACCAAATGTCAAAATGGGAACTACCCCATCCCTATGACATATTCTTCATAGTAACAGAGGGTTATGGGTGCTGCAGCAGTATCTCGATGTTATCAAGAATAAGGTGAGTAAACAGTGCAGCACCCAGCCTACAAGCAAGTGCTGCACACTCTGGGAAACAGCTGATCTACAGAGGTCCTGACAGTCAATCTAAAATTGATGTCCTATCTTAAAGAGGGCTTTTCACCATCTCCACTTCTAGGTATCCTTTAATAGATGCCGTTCCACTGATTACAGCCTTCACTGTT
Source organism: Leptodactylus fuscus (assembly GCF_031893055.1). Classification (NCBI taxonomy): domain Eukaryota; kingdom Metazoa; phylum Chordata; class Amphibia; order Anura; family Leptodactylidae; genus Leptodactylus; species Leptodactylus fuscus. The sequence continues at coordinate 71,239,811 of NC_134267.1, read as the reverse complement.
CCCGATCAAGTATTTTTGATGTCTTATGTACTATTTAAGCTCTGTAATCTCAGTACGAGGCAGGGGGTGTGATTCAGAGTTCCAGTCAGAGGAAGCCAGTGTCAGAGCTCAGACTCCTACCCCATGACTGCTCCTGCCTGACACCTTTCTCCTGACAGTATAGAGCCTCAATAACACATCAGGCACCAAATCTAAGAGCATCGGTTGTGCAGGAATGGTGGGAGCTAGAGAATAAATTCCAACAGTGCCAGTATCAGCAAAACAGGAGAAAGGTCCTAATGATAAATCATCAAATTTTAAAGGCTAGGTAACCCTTTTAGGCCTGGACCCCACGTGGCATAATGGGTGCAGTTTGGCCCCAGTATTTAACAGTCCCTAGCGAATCCCATCCTCACACTGCATAAGAATATTCGCAGCGGAAACCATTGCGGTTTTATAAATCATAGAATATCAGTTATACCTACGGAAGTGCTGCCTGTTTCCCTATAGGTATCATTGAAGCAGAAAGGACTTTCTGTGAAAAAATGTGATGCATTTCCGCCATGGTTTTTCCCACATTACTTTTTTGCTGTGGCCCTTTCTACATGAGGCCTTAGCCTTAAGGAGTCTTACAGTTGATTGTAATTGATGTTCAATAGGACGCCAGCAACAGATTAGTGGAGGTTCATCAATAGCAAGGAAATAGAATAGCAAGGAACATGGGTTATCCACAGGGGGCTTCACACCCCAGCTTCATACCCCAACCACTGTCTCCCTTGTAAAGACAATAGCCCATGACACCAGGAATTGATACTCATCTCTGCTGCCTGGAAAGTTCAGTACAGTGACCATTACACAGGTAGCAGATATGAGTGTTGATCTAAGCTGCTGGTGGTGCAATATCTTTACTAGGGAGACAGTGGTTGGGGTGCCAGACGTTCCCCATCTGCTGTCATCATGCTGCAGCATCTATGTAATCTCCAGCTGGTCACGTGTCCTCCAGCCCTTTGGATCTGATCACAGTCGGACCCCCATGTGACAATGAACTTTAAGTCCCTGGATATGTAGCAACTAAAAAACTGCAATTTTGCAATACATCCTCAACTATATCAATTTAGCATATACAAATCTTGACGTAATGCTAATCACAGTAAATATAAACTCCAAAAGTATCATTCATAATATTTATTTTGGAAAAATAGTTTAAAAATTAATTCCTTCATTAACAAAAAACTGTAGAAAAAAATCAAATACCATTTGCACAATATTCCATAAATACATATATATACAAAAAATATAGTCACATAGACCTGAAGTGCCTTTATACATATTTACCAACTTTAAATTATAAAAATGACCATTACAAATACTCGAGCTTTACAAATATCGTAAAAATAGTCTTACAAGTTCAAAAAAATAACGCACATTTTTGACCTAGTGAAAACACCTTTTAGTATAAAAAAGACTAAGCCAGGCAGTATCTGTAGTTTAGCAACGTAGTGGCTCATAAGGATTAAAAATAAACACCTCAGGCAGTGCGCTCTTCTTCTAAAGAATGTAGAAGTCCATTCATTAAATATATATTTATACTTTTATATATATATATTTACTGTATTATAATTATAAAAAAGCAACTGTCCATAGTGCAATGAAGAATGGAGAAGAACAGAAATGGCAGTGCAACAGTTTGTGTCCGGACACAGAGACTAGCTTGGGGTGTCCATTTTGTTTTGCAGTCATTTTGCTAATTTCAGTAGAGAACCAGCTCAGCCTGAATTTAGTGTCTCAGCAGCAGTCAACAAAGGGATGTCCCTCTCCTCAATTATCAGCAGCATTCATGTGGGCGTCACCTCTGAATATTCGACAAGAATGGGTTGTACAGCTTCTTTACTACACCTGTGGAAAACAGAAAAGATAATATTAGTCATATGCTAGCATGCTATCTCTGGGTTACTATTAATGCAGTGGCCATACTATGCGAACAGGTTACTAAGATTCTTGCATTCAAGCTTGCTTTACTTTGCATACATTAAAATGTTACTCCTTACTTACATTTTACATAATATCAGGAGTATAGGGTGCTTATGGATCCCTTGTACCAGTCCTTGGCCCTATCTACCAATAGGCTGTGTGCTGGAGGCCTACCAATAGGCTGTGTGCAGGAGGCCTACCATTAAGCTGTGTGCAGGTGGCCTACCAATAGGCTGTGTGCTGGAGGCCTACCAATAGGATGTGTGCTGGAGGCTGTATGGTGGAGGCCTACCAATAGGCTGTGTGCTGTCAGCCTACTAATAAGGCTGTGTGCTGGAGGCCTACCAATAGGATGTGTGCTGGAAGTCCACCAATAGGCTGCGAGCTGGAGGCCTACCCATAGGCTGTATGCTGGAGGCCTACCAATAGGCTGTGTGCTGGAGGCCTAACAATAGGCTTTGTGCTGGAAGTCTACCAATAGGCTGTGAGCTGTAGGCCTACCCATAGGCTGTATGCTGGAGGCCTACCAATAGGCTGTGTGCTGGAAGCCTACCAATAAGGCTGTGTGCTGGAGGCCTACCAATAGGCTGTGTGCTGGAGGCCTACGAATAAGGCTGTGTGCTGGAGGCCTACCAATAGGCTGTGTGCTGGAGGCCTACCAATAAGGCTGTGTGCTGGAGGCCTACCAATAGGCTGTGTGCTGGAGGCCTACCAATAGGCTGTGTGCTGGAGGCGTACCAATAGGCTGTGTGCAGGAGGCCTACCATTAGGCTGTGTGCTGAAGGCCTACCAATAGGCTGTGTGTAGGAGGCCTACCAATAGGCTTTGTGCTGGAAGTCTACCAATAGGCTGTGAGCTGGAGGCCTACCCATAGGCTGTGTGCTGGAGGCCTACCAATAAGGCTGTGTGCTGGAGGCCTACCAATAGGATGTGAGCTGGAGACCTACCCATAGGCTGTATGCTGGAGACCTACCAATAGGCTGTGTGCTGGAGGCCTACCAATAGGCTGTGTGCAGGAGGCCTACCAATACGCTGTGTGCTCGAGGCCTACCAATAGGCTGTGAGCTGGAGGCTTACCAATAGCCTGTGTGCTGGAGGCCTACCAATAGGCTGTATGCTGGAGGCCTACCAATACGCTGTGTGCTGGAGGCTGTATGGTGGAGGCCTACCAGTAGGCTGTGAGCTGGAGGCCTACCCATAGGCTGTTACTTGGGTGCACATACTTATTCAGATAACAATTCTTATGTTATTTTCTTCAAACATCCTACTAAAAGTTAGCATAAACCAGCCATACTAACCTCAGTTGCTATAATGCATTCATCTTTCTCGTCTGATATGACATAGACTGACTGATATTTTGTGTCTTTAGATGAGGAGTGATTTGAGTCTGGTCTCCGTTTTTCTGAAGAATCACTGTGGATAACAAATATAAAGCGCATGGTTAGATGACTTGCACTAAGTTAAGAAATAGGGAATAAAGTTAGGAGTCTTCCTCAGTTAGAATCCACAAGATATTCACCTTTTCAAATGTGAAGAGTGAAGATCTTCTGAGTCTGAGTCACTTGAGCTGCATTTGGCTTCACAATTCCTCCGTTCCTCCTTGGTAGTGTCCTCATGCTTCAGTTCATGTACTAAATTGTAATCCACAGATGGGTATCGTGTCTTGAAGCCATTTTTATCATTATTGCTTTCACTGAGAAAGTCCACTTTCTTATTTGTATTTTTAATCTGAGTGGTGCCTATAACACTTACAGAAATGTCCTTTTCACGCTGGCAGGTTGCCAAATTATTCATAGTCTTGTTCTCGCCACGAGTAGCCACAGGCGCGTGACGCTTCCTATTCACCCTAAGACGCACATAAACAACTACCGCCGCACAACCGAGCAGCAGCAATAATGCCAGGATGATTCCAGCACAAACTGCAATCCAGGGGAATTGTCCACTTTGCCTTTCTATGTATTTATCAGTTTCAGTTTTTGTTTCAGGCAACAAGAACTGGCAGTTAAGTCCTCCATAGCCATGAGCACATTCACACACATAGCGGTTGTTTCTCTCATGGCATGTTGCCCCATTGTGGCATGGGTTGTGCTCACATTTGCTGACAGGCATACTGCAGTTTTTCCCAGTGTACCCAGGAGGGCAAGTACAGGAGTAGTCATTAATCCCATCCTGGCATGTGCCACCATTTTGGCACGGGAAGGAAGCACAGTCATCCAGGTTATCATCACAATGTCTCCCAGAGAAGCCTTCTTGGCACTGGCATATGTAGGAATTTCCAAGGTCTTCACAGCGAGCTCCTATAAAAATGTAAATTGGGGAATGTTAAAAAATTATTTACTACACTTTCTATGCACACTGCTCCAATAAATATACTGTGAATAATCTTCTGATCAATTCAATTCTAAATATCTCATCCACTTAGATCTTATAATGCACGTGTATCTGAATTAATATAGGGCTATGTAGAACAATTAACATGTATGCCTTGATAAACATTAAAACGGCATGAATGGCATGTGATCTTACCATTGGCACAAGGATTGGAACTGCAATAATCAATTTTCTTTTCACAGTTGAAGCCAGAGTATGCGAATGGGCAGAGGCAACTGTATCCACCATCTGGGTTATCGGTGCATCTGCCTCCATTGAAGCATGGCCCATCAGCACAAGTCATAGCACTCAGCTCACAATTTTTACCATAGAAGCCTGGCGGACATGCGCAGGAATAGCTGTTTTCTAGGTCCTGTGAAAAATAAAGGATTTTTTTTCAGTATATGTACCATAGATAAGGACAGATCTATACAATATAACATATCCTAGGAATAATTTTAATAAGAATATATAGTTATACATATTTTCAATGCTATACATTACATGAAAATAGTGTTCAGAATTATCAGAATAGAACTTACCGTGCAACTTCCTCCATTTTTACAAGGGTTGGCGTCACATTCATTGATCTCGATCTCACAGTTGGACCCAGTGTAGCCTGGACGGCAAGAGCAAGTGTAGCTTCCTTGACCTGTGTTGGTGCAGGTTGCTCCATTCTTGCAAGGTTTGTGGTGTGTGCAGTAGTTAAGATCTGCATGGTAAGTAAGGGTATTTAGTTAGTGCATATTATTTCTAACATTTTATTTAGTAACTTATTATTAATTGATTGATTCATCCAAATTTTGTTCATTAGCCTACCTTGATTACAGAAAAGTCCACCCCATCCTTCTTGGCAGTTGCATTGCCATGGCTGCTGGCACGTACCATGCAGACAACCTGGATAGCGGATGCATTCATCACAGTAGCGACCTTGCCAACCAACACGGCATCTAGTAAGAAGAAGATTACAGGATATTGAGTATGATAAATCTGTACATTAGAACATGTTTGATATATATATATTATATTTATATATGGTAAATAATGTAATAAACTTACTTGCACTCCCCAGGCTTCTCACAATAACCATGGTGCTCATCACATCCCGGAAGACAGATTGCTGTAAAAGAAGGGATGGAAACATAAGAACTACAGTGTGGTGTATCAGCGACAATACAGAGGCATGTGAATGTAACAAGTGAGCTAATCCGGCCAGACTAGTGATCTGGCTTGGTAACTAGTGTATTACTGGTCACTTGTAAACAAGCTGTCTCTATAATACATTTATACACAGACAAAAGAGAGCTCAGAGTCCTTGTCTCCCCTCCCCCTTTGCATGCACTTTTTTCTCCTAGTGAGGGTCAGAAGTCTTTTTTTCTTTGCCTAATTCTATACACACGGTTCCACCCCTTAATATCCCAGCGAGTGTGTGCAGATAAGAGTGGACAGCTGGTGTGCAGGGTGCCAGTACAGGACAGCTGCTCTATTGTCTATTCTCTCCCAGCAGCTGCCCTTCTGCAACAATACCCTAGTGCCTCCAGCCAATCAGAGGCAGGGGTGCTCCCCCTATAGCCAATCAATGGCGAGATCTAATCTATGGCACGCGTGTGATTTCTCTGAAAACTTTTCATTATTATTATCATTTAAATAAATGGTGCAAAGTTCTCAGCAGAAAGAGGGGCACCGCCTGACAAAGAAGTGTGGGGGAAGGGGGGCCTTCCTGCTTCTCGGGCTTAAGACAAGCTTGTTAAGCAGGCAGAGCACATTTTACACAGCTATGTGACACTGGAGGCACAAAATAGAGTGGAACAACCCCATTAGACAGAAGAAAAAGGAGCGAATCAACATGATTAATGAGGCACCCCGAGTAATAAATGTGTTATTTCATGGAAGGAATCAGCCATGACGCTCACAGAGAAGCATTGTTATTGCACATCTGATAATAATAATATGGTACATCTATATTTATTACAGTCTCTCTCCTGAATTCAGCCACATAAACATGAAGATACTTACGTTCTGTGCAGTACTGGCCCTTCCAGCCAGGGTTACAGATCTTCTCTCCCTTTTCGCCACAGTAAAAATGTCCAAAAGCATCATCCCTGGGCCGGCAGTAGTCCGAGCATCCTTCTCCATAGTAGTATTCATCACACACAAAGCGGTAGGAGTATTTGAGCTCAGTGCGGCCACTGCTGTGTAAATCCTGGGACCACTCCTCACCCACAGTCAGATGTCTCTGGGTGGAGAGGCGGCTGATGAGACGCTCTGGATTCTCTGCCAAAAGAAGATCATTCATTACAACTATTGCACTGTACACCAGCTGGCAGGACCTGTGCACTTGCTACTGTACTACTGCCCTGAACATTATGTGATCTGACGACTGACACAGCGTCAATAATGTTTTAATAACTAATAATGATATATTATAAATCTGCAAGACTCCTGGACAAACTACTGAAAGCACTAGAAGTAAAAGACTCTCTTAGTTAATATCATAAACTGAATTCAATCTAACGCTCAAAGCTCTTAAAGCTCAGTAAATGGCCACTTGGTAGCACTTTATACATGTAATGACATAATTAAGTGTGAATTAGCTCCTTACTATCAGCACTAGATAGACTTGGAGATTACAAGGCATCTTACCTGTGTTAAGATCATCTGGAGAATCAGTGTGCAATGCTTCAATGATAAGGGAGAATGTACCCTGTGCAAGAAAATGGACACAGTAAGGTTAGCACAGCTAAAAGAATTATCGCATACAAGATCAGAGCTATTATTATATATTTAGGACTGATTGTTACACCCCCCCGCTCTCTAGGCGAGGCACACAGAATTGTGTTGGCTAGCTTCATGTTTTCACTTTTCCTAAGGAAATGGGTGGACTTTTAGTAGTTATTTCCTGGTATGATTTTATGTTTGTTTGCTTTATTATTCAGTTAGCGAACCTCTGAGGTGCCAGTCGCTTCTACAGTCGCTTCCTCTGGTTAACCCTCCGCTGCCCATTCCACATCTTGCACTGCAAGCCAATGACCTTTTGTCATATTTGGCCCTTCTCAATGTATAACGTGCAAGGCAAAAAAACGAAAATTCCCCTTCTTGTTTTATTTAACCCTTTTATGGTGGCATCAGATGGAGAAGCGGAGAACAGGGCTCCTAGCCTGGCTGTTGTCATCAATCTTCACGCTTAATTTAGCCACTTTCACACATTGAGGATGGCTGTAAAATGAATCCTTTTGGGAATTTCACGCTGAGCTGACAATTATACAACCAGCTCTAGAGACAAGAGGGGGAGAGTAAGGTAGTGGCATTTCCAACACCATAACACTTGTTCCTTCTGGGAAATAAAGAGCCTGGCCTAAGAGAAATAACACTTCTCATCTCCTTTCACATACAAATCTCAGGCCTTCAGTTCCATAGCTTGGAGCTGTGACTACCAGATATCCCCCCAGGATATAGAGACAGATGTAAACCCTACAAGTGCCCCCTCCCCTCAGGCAGCTGCCAGTCCTTTATCTAAGTGCACTGATGCTTTTATCCAGGGGTTTATTTCACCTTCCATGTTCCAGCCGCACCCTGTGTAGACAATGCCCTGCCAACCACCCTGATGTTCTGCTTCTAGTGCGGCATCTACTCGCTACATGTATATAGACAGCAGCAGCTCCAATAGAAAAGCTTACTCACAGGCCAGGTGAATCCAAAAGTGAAGCGGATGGGGTTGGTAAAGCTGGGGTCCGAGCTGATGCTGTCCGGGACGGTGAACGAGTTGGAGCCCAGCACAGGGGTGACGGCGCTGCCATAGGTGCAGGGAGGCTCCGGGGAGACGCTGCTCTGATAGTGTTTCAGGCAGATTCGGAAGAAGGTCTTGCAGTCGCATTGCTGTAACCCCTTGGAGCCGGACGTCCCGCTGCGGCAGCAATTCATATTGCCGATAGGACCCTTCTTATTGACAAACTCCTGCAGCTTGAGCTCAAAGAGTCCGGAGCAAGTGACCTGTAGGACAGACAAACGCCGAGACATCAGTCTGTAGTCAGGAGAAGACACCCCGTCTACTATACAGTCTGTAGTGTGTCATATCACCATATATGCGCTCAGTATCTACTGCAGCCAGCAGACCCCTCTCCATCAGTATACATATCTAATGTGACATAGCCATCTCATCTGTGTGCATATATAATATATATTAGGTCTTATATGTCCATACACCTATGCACACAGCTCCTATAGACAACTATATATCCAGGATCACCAGGTATACAGCTCCTATAGACATTGTATATCCAGGATCACCAGGTATACAGCTCCTATAGACACTGTATATCCAGGATCGCCAGGTATACAGCTCCTATAGACACTATATATCCAGGATTACCAGGTATACAGCTCCTATAGCCACTGTATATCCAGGATCACCAGGTATACAGCTCCTATAGACACTATATATCCAGGATCACCAGGTATACAGCTCCTATAGACACTATATATTCAGGATCACCAGGTATACAGCTCCTATAGACACTATATATTCAGGATCACCAGGTATACAGCTCCTATAGACACTGTATATCCAGGATCACCAGGTATACAGCTCCTATAGACATTGTATATCCAGGATCACCAGGTATACAGCTCCTATAGACACTGTATATCCAGGATCACCAGGTATACAGCTCCTATAGACATTGTATATCCAGGATCACCAGGTATACAGCTCCTATAGACACTGTATATCCAGGATCACCAGGTATACCGCTCCTCTAGACACTGTATATCCAGGCTCACCAGGTATACATGCCACCATCACAAGCCCTATGTGGTCCTTACCTGGCACAGGAGTGCGGCCACCATTACCAGGCTGATCGCGGGCTGAGGTCCCATATTGGCTTCGGTGCCGTCTGCGGTACAAGGCAGGCTCAGCCCCAGTAAGCTTGTCCCAGGCAGGCACTGTCTGCACACACCAGTCCCTGTGTCTTGTCTCCCCTCTAGAGACGCCCTCTCATTGAGTGACAGTTCTTGTGAATGGTGATAGGTGGAGACTGGTGCTGGGTTAGGGGACTCGCAGCACCTTGTGTGCCCCTAAACCTTCAGCTCCATAGGGGTAAAAATCAAGCAACAATCCACATAGGCAGGAGCTATAATCCCAGTGACTGTAGATGTCCTGTATGTATGTAGTGTCCTAAGGCTCTGTACAGATTAGGAATCCCAGGTGTTCGTGGCTTGCGCGACTGAGTTCTCGGCGACTCTGCCTGTGGCTGCCCGCCTGCCTCTTTATATGGAGCTTGCCGTCTGCATAGCTAATGAGATGGAAATGAGCAGACCCCCAATCTGTCCAGAGATGTCACAAAGGAGCCACTTGCCGAACCCTCCTCTCTATGGATCGCCAAATGGTCAGTGAGCTGTAAAATGTGCAACCTCCCTCCTCCAGCCGCCGCCTCCCTCCTCTCCTTCCCCGGGCACTGTGCACACACACACTCACTTACAGTCCTGACACCAGCACTACTAGTTCTAGCAAGCAGACATTATATACTTGCCAGTCATGTGATCACACGTTCTCCTAAAAGCTGCATCAAAGGATGGGAGAGGAAATCAAATCCATAGAAGAAAAAAAGCACCTCTCCTCCTATTCCCCCCAAATGTTGGACCCCCCACCCCCTTATCACCGCCCCCGTTAGTTCCTGCCCCCAATCCCCCCAGTGCCCCATGTTCTCACCTACGAAGCATACATAATAACATTCCTTAAGTGAGACAATTATGTATTAAAATCACATAATAAGAGATCCAACACCCAGGGGTCCCTAGGTTTTTAGGAGTAGTCATAAGTATCAGCAAACTTATCCATATTGCATATTTCCTGTGAGGGACAGTACTACACAAAGTAACTCACTATTTATTATATACTACCTGATTTACAGTATATTATATACAATATACCGTCTTTTATATTCTAATTGTATGTTACCTGTACTACTTTAGACTTTAAGCAGCGTCCTGTGCTATGTATTATATACTAGGTAAATTCCTTTCCATATAAGCAGTGCTGTGTGCTATTTATTATATACTAGGTAAATTACTTTCTACTATAAGCAGTGCTGTGTACTATATATCATATACTAGGTAAAGAGTCCACAAGGTGCAGAACGACATGCTTAGCAGGAAGATCAGATTTCTTCAGCCATTCCCCGCTGTGCACCTGTCACTGCCCGGATCTACTATTGACTCTGCTTTACCTGCGGGCGTTGTGTCAGTGAAGGTGCATGCTATATGACCAGAGGATGAAGGTGCATGCTATGTGACCAGGGCATGAATGGGCATGCTATATGAGGAGGGGAAGAAGGGGCATGCTATATGACCAGGGGATGAAGGAGCATGCTAGGTGACCAGGGAATGAAGGGGCATGCTATATGACCAGGTGATGAAGGTGCATGCTATATGACCAGGGGATGAAGGTGCATGCTACCGGTATGTGACCAGGGGATGAAGGGGCATGCTATATGACCAGGGGATGAATGGGCATGCTATATGACCAGGGGATGAATGGGGCATACTGTATGACCAGGTGATGAAGGTGCATGCTATATGACCAGGGGAGGAAGGTGCATGCTATATGACCAGGGGAAGAAGGTGCATGATATATGACCAGGGGATGAATGGGCATGCTATATGAAAGGGAAAGAAGGGGCATGCTGTATGACCAGGTGATGAAGGGGCATTCTATATGACCTGGGGATGAAGGGGCATGCTATGTGACCAGGGCAAGAAGGTGCATGCTATATAACCAGGGCATGAATGGGCATGTTATATGACCAGGGGATGAAGGGGCATACTGTAAGACAAGGTGATGAAGGTGCATGCTATATGACCAGGGGATGAAGGGGCATACTGTATGACCAGGTGATGAAGGTGCATGCTATATGACCAGGGGATACAGCTTCCCTCCAGTAGCCATTCCCTTTCTATACTTCTATTGCCGGCACACAGAGAATAACAAGGAATTACTATCACCATTTGGCCACGTGAGGATCAGTTAAGGGACCCTCAAAAGAGACGTTCATAGATATACATATACAATGTACTGTGATGTAAATAACATAGTATATTGCAGTGTGGTGTGTATATAAATACATGAACTCTAATGTGATGTAGTTAGACCTGCATGCACTCTATTAGATGTATATGGACATTAGTGTTGTATATTGAAGTGTATACATTATAATGGTCCTTGCACATGTACTGCAACATAAGAAGACTTTAATGTGGTACAGTGTGATGACGGTATACCTCCTGTATACATTACAGTGTGCTGTACATAGTCTTGTATAAGGTGTGTGCACTGCAGTGTGATGTATATGGACTTGTATTTACTGCAGCGTGGTGTACATAATCTTGTATACACTATTATCCATATAACTTTGCATACAATGTAATATGGTGTTTAGACTTTTTATACTGTAGGGTGATATACATAAACTTGTACGTACTGTAGAGTGGCGTACATAACCTTTTATACAATTTAATGTATACCGACTTATATATAATGTAGTGTGGTGTTTATAAACTTGTATATACTGCAATATCATATACCTGACTTGTGCGTACTGTAGTGTGGCGTACATAGACTTCTATACATTATAATGTATAGAGACTTGTATCCAATAGAGTGTGGTGTATATAGACTTGTATCCAATATAGTGTGGTGTATATAGACTTCTATATACTGTAATGTAGTGTACTTAGAATAGATATGTACAGACTGTAGCACGGTGGACATAGCCTTGTATATATATGTAGAGGCGCGGTGGCCATGGCTTGTATACAGTGCAGTGCGATGTACTTAGATTCCCCCTAGGAGTGAGCGCGGTGTGTGTCGCTCGCGTGGCTGTCATTAAGGGCCCGTGTTATTGTGCAGGGGATGAATGAGCTGCTCCTTTGTGCTCTCAGCTGTATGGTAATGCGGCCAGCACCTGCTCCCTGCACAATACAAGGCAGAGAAAGAGCTCCCCTCCGCGCAAGATGGAGCCTCTGCAACAATGTGCACACACAGGAAATCCTTCTCCCAGCGTCCTCTGTGTACACATCTATCACACAGTCACTTACCTCTTATCATACTGAGGGGTGCTGAGCGTGTTTACAGTGTATTCCTGCCAGTGGTTTACATGTGCCATGGACTACAGGTATGCACACTGTCATATACATAGCTGGCAGGCCATACCCACAGGTTACAGCCAATGTAATGGATATCCTCGTATGACTGCAGGATGAACTTGTGCAGAGTTTATGGGCTGACCTGTTGATGTGTGCTGTACTGCCCTGACACCTACAGGCTTATCAGTAAAGTAGACGAGTATGGATGATACATCTATATCAGGTAGGTCAGTGCCTTCATGGGGAGAATAGCTGGTACATAACATACTAGTCAAACACATGCTGAGGTGGTCAGGGTCTCCTGGATACAAGGATACATGTTGTGCTGAAGTTACAGTCATATAGAGAATCAAGTATTCCAGACAGAGATATTACACCATCACAAATTAGATAGCCTAGGAATATTATTAGTCCCTTGGTACCATGTTAGATTGGCCTGTGTATATATGAGGACTCTGAAGTTATGGCCTCAGAAATACCAAAGTCTCCAGTGATTCAGAAATAAGTAACAGTGGTAGAATCACATATCATGTACACACATTGGTCACATAGCACATGAGGGGCTCACCTACACTTACACATAGATCCATGGCTCATGTAAACCAGCCATCAGCTACAGTGGTAAAGCTGGGATAGCTGCTCATCACATTGTGGATGCAGGACTTGTCCTCGTAGATGGAGCTGTGCATTTAGGTCCAGGGTATTGAAGTTGTAGTTACCCACATATCAACTACTGTGATAATCTGCCCCTCACCTACTAGATACATGTCCTGGTAGGTTGTGAAGTCAGTAAAGGAGGATGCTGAAGTTGTACTGTGTATCTAGGAGCATATTGAAGTTGTACTGTGTATATCGGAGCATACTGAAATTGTACTGTGTATCTAGGAGCATACTGAAGTTGTACTGTGTATCTAGTAGCATAGTGACGTTGTACTGTGTATTTAGTAGCATAATGACGTTGTACTGTGTATCTAGGAGCATACTGAAGTTGAACTGTGTATCTAGGAGCATACTGAAGTTGTACTGTGTATCTAAGAGCATAGTGAAGTTGTACTGTGTATCTAAAAGCATAGTAAAGTTGTACCGTGTATCTAGGAGCATATTGAAGTTGTGCTGTGTATCTAAGAGCATAATGAAGTTGTACTGTGTATATAGGAGCATAGTGACATTGTACTGTGTATCTAGTAGCATAGTGACGTTGTACTGTGTATCTAAGAGCATAATGAAGTTGTACTGTGTATATAGGAGCATAGTGACATTGTACTGTGTATCTAGTAGCATAGTGACGTTGTACTGTGTATTTAGTAGCATAATGACGTTGTACTGTGTATCTAGGAGCATACTGAAGTTGAACTGTGTATCTAGGAGCATAGTGAAGTTGTACTGTGTATCTAAGAGCATAGTGAAGTTGTACTGTGTATCTAAAAGCATAGTAAAGTTGTACTGTGTATCTAGGAGCATATTGAAGTTGTGCTGTGTATCTAAGAGCATAATGAAGTTGTACTGTGTATATAGGAGCATAGTGACATTGTACTGTGTATCTAGGAGCATACTGAAGTTGTACTGTGTATCTATCAGCATAGTGACGTTGTACTGTGTATCTAGGAGCATAGTGACGTTGTACTGTGTATCTAGGAGCATAGTGACGTTGTAGTTGGTGACATATCAATGATTCAGTTGATCCAGGAATCAGCTCTAGTGATATAAATGTGATCACAGGTCCCACGTGTATGGGGTAACACTGGTGTAATATAGAGGGTAGTTGGGGGGAGGTTGTTCGACATTCCTGGCAGCCCCCTCCCTTAGTATAAGGCATTAGTTAAACTGACGTGACACAGATTTTCCCATTACTTGTGCACAGCGCATGTGAATGGCGCATAAAATCCATCAGAGTCTTCCCAGTGCCCTTATTCATGGGCAGCTTAATTTATGCCACGCGATTGTGTATTGGGGAAATGAAGCAGAAAGGGCCTTTCTTCTGGTCCCCTCTTTCCTCCTCTCTCGTCCTCCGTGCAGCTCCTGCTCCCCCTCTTCCATCTTCCTTTCAGGGACTGGGGATAACTGGGAGACTGTTTAACTTCAGGCTTTCTATAGGGGGCTGTTGTAGTTTAACTCCTGCCCACCAGTAGCTGAGAGGAACAAAAGACAGACTCCGGCCCGGGCTATTCATCTATTCTTTGCACTTTAATTTTCATTGATTGTGAAGACAAGGGGAGCCCCTTTGGGGACTGGAGCTGAAGGGGATGACACGCCTTTAGACGCGATCAGCCCCCTAGCCAGCCATCTGCTCCCGACCAAATGGCGTTTTTTCACTACCCAATTGCATGTCTACATACCTTCTGTAACCCTTTGTCTACCAGCCGTCAATGAATGGGTTAAGATAGAGAAGCTAGCAGGCAAATACTCTATCTCAGCACTACTTCGCATCCTATGAAGTCAGGGTAATATGAAGTACAAAAAGTCTGGCTGACATTTCTGCATGCCAGGCTCATGACCACAACAGGCAGTGTAAAGGCTAGTTCACATGTAAATTACGTGGGGCTTATTTTGGTCCGGAAAAAAAAACGCTTCCCAATTAGGAAGCGGTTTTTGGACCTTGCCGCAGTTATTGGAGTGTTTTCTGGAGCAGTTTTTGGTAAAAACCCCTTTAAAGACGCCAGGTGGTTTTCCCTTCTTCTAAAGTGAATGGACCATAAAAAAAAGAGCGTTGCGCTTTTGGTCGTGGTTTTTGCAAAAAAAAACGCGGCAAAAAACGCACGTGTTTTTCGCTTCTCATTCACTTCTATTGCTTTCCTCAAGCGGAATCCGCCTGAAGAAAGGTCATGTCACTTCTTTTTTCTGCTAGCGGCGAAAACCTGCTAGCAGAAAAACGATTAGCTATGGAGGCGGATTTTGAGGCGAAATCCGCAGTCAAAATCTGCCTCCTTGCCCCTGTATGAACGAGCCCTAAATAGACACAGGACAGGAATGCTGGATTCTTTATGGCACACTCCTGGATCTGAACTAGATTACCTTATCTGTATCAGTGCAGGGATAAGCCAGGTGCAGGCCATACTTATATTTCTAGAATGAAAGGAGCCGATAAGTTTATAACCCCAATGTTTGCTCATAAAAGAGTGTTGTGGCTGCTCCTTAGACTTTGACCATTTCATTAGAACAGGTGAAGCTCTTATGTAAATACAGTCCATCCGAAAGAAAGACTGGGCGCAACACATAGCAACTTAGATCCTCAAACACAACCTTTAGCATTAGATATGTAAAGAAGAGGGAAAGAAGAAATGAAGACTGGTCAAGAAAATGAATGAAGAAGACTTTGAGAAAGGAAAGAATGACGGAGAAAATTTCAATGGAAACTGAGAAAGTAGCATTTAATTCAGAATGAATTAGGAATAAAAACTTTAGAAGAAATGGAAGAAAAAAGTGGAGGGAAAGAATTACGTTTAAATGAATGAAAACTGGGAGAGAGAATGAAAACTGAAAAATGAATGAAGACTTCTGAGTGTTTATCAAAAAAACAGATATTTACATACACTAGTGAACTCTCATGGTTCTTAGGCCATCATGTTAGTGCTTATTCACACAATAGGGCTTTTTGGCCAGTCAGTACACAGGCCATAGAAAATAATGGATCTGTTTACACAACTTCTTTTTTAACAGTCCGTGTGACCGATCCGTTAAATAATATAGCAAGCCATTTTCCGGTGAGGCCCTGTTCACATCTGCGTTGAGTTCGGAGTTTCTGTTCCCCTCTCTGCATGAAAAATGCGGAGAGAAAAGCCCTGCAAGCAGCACTTTTCTCTCCGTAATTTTCGTGCGGAAATCGAGTGAAAACCACACGGACCCCATTATAGTCTATGGGGTGCTCGGGCATCCTAAGGTAACCACTTTTTTATGCGGATTAGATTTCCATTTGGGTGGTCTCCAAGCAGACCTCCTGAACAGAAACCCATGCGCAGATGTGAACCAGGTCTTAGTTTTCACACATCCTTTGATAAACTAAGGTTTATGAGAGATCGCTAAAAGCGGGTTACCTTCAGGCATACTCTCTCCTGTGAATAAAGTACTTTCTCACAGCCATAAAGAAAGAATCAAGAAAGGCAACAGCAACACAGAACCATATACAGGATGGAAAGAAGACTATACTGTAACAAATATGAGACTCAGGCCTGGTTCACATCTGTGTTTGGCATTCCATTCGGGGAGTCCGCATGGGGACTCCCCAAATGGAATACCGAACACATTGACAAGCAGTGAACTTATGAAAGCACACGGATCCCAGAGACTAAATGGGGTCCGTGTGATGTCCGCACAGAAAAGCAGAGAGAAAAGTACTTCATGAACTACTTTCCTCTCCCCATGACTCGTGCGGACACCGCGCAGAAGACACATGGACACACTTGTCAATGCGTTCAGTATTCCGTTTAGGGGGTCCCCATGCGGACTCCCCGAACGGAATACCAAATGCAGATGTGAACCAGGCCTTATAGAGTCCTTTATAGATGCAGTGTATGGCCCTAACCATTTGCTGTTAGATAGTTATTTTATGTATTGTCCCATTTGAACAGAACTCAGTTCTTCTTGTTGATCAGTACGATTCATCCACATTTACACTGGACAGGTGTTGAGCACATGATAAAGAATGACCCTTCTAAAATTTCCCATACAATCCCCATACTTTGGTACAGTTAGTAATGTGTATGCATAAGTGTTCCAGATCCTAAACAACTGTACAAATTCCCAAGTGTGCAGCTAGCTTTCACTTCAAAGGCATGTACTGTATGTGTGTATGAACATCAAACTGATGTGATGCATTATTTACAATCTGCCAGGGGAAAAAATGGCTGATTTTACAGAATAGTAACTAGTGTCATAAGGAAAAGAAGATATATAGACTGTATCCTCAGAAAGTAATTGTACCCTCTGTCCTGGATAAAACAGCCCCCCCCCCCACACACACACACTCATAACGAATCATGTTTTTAATTTGGCCCTTCTTAATTACAGATGCTCCCTATTAATTACATTCTTATTTCTACCTACACTCATACAGTAAGAGTCTCATATTTATGGATACACCACTATAGTGATACACCTATATTTAAAGTTGTTTCCTTGTAGTGATAGTCATTTTTTCAGCTACACTCTTTAGAGAGGGTCTTATGTTTATAAGTGCAACAATACAGAGATACCGTCATATTTATAGATGCACAGACTCCTGTAGTGATACACTCCTGAACATCTACACCCTGTAGTGATACACGCTTATTTATAAATGTACCTCCTATAGTAATATGCTCCTGAATAGCTACAGCCTGTAGTGATACATTCACACTTATAGTAGCACCCTTGTAATGATACACTCATATTTATAGGTGTACCTCCTATAGGAATACGATCCTGAACAGCTGCAGCCTGTAGTGATATATTCATACTTATAATAGCACCCTTGTAGTGATACACTCATATTTAAGGCTGTACCCCTTTAAATATACACTGTTATTTATGGCTGCATGCTTATAGCTATAAACTGATGTTTAAAGCTGCACCCCTATAGTGATACACTTATATTTATGTCTGAACTCCTTTAGTGATATACTCATATTTATAGTGGCACCCCTGTAACGATAGACTCATATATATGGCTGTACCTCTATAGTGATACACTCTTGTTTATGGCTTCAACACTATAATGATAGACTCGTATTTATAGACAACCCTCTAGTTAAACACTAATGTTTATAGTTGCACCCCTACAGTGATGCACTCCTTATTATAGAGGCACTCCTATAGTTATACACTGATGGGTATAAAGGCACCCCTTTAGTTATATACATATGTGTATGGATACACCCCTATAGTGATACACTCATTTATATAGAGGCACCCCTATAGTTACACACTAAGGTGTATGGATGCACCCTTATAGTGATACACTCATTTATATAGAGGCACCCCTATAGTTATACCCTGATATGTATGGATACACCCCTATAGTGATATACTCATTTATATAGAGGCACCCCTATAGTTATACACTGATGTGTATGTATATACTCCTATAGTGATATACTCATTTATATAGAGGCACAGAGGCACCCCTATAGTTATACACAGATGTTTATGGTTGCACCCCTATAGTGATACACTGATTAATATAAAGGCACCCCTATAGTTATACACTAATGTGTATGGATGCACCCATATAGTGATACACTCATTGATATAGAGGCACCCATTTAGTTATATACATATGTGTATGGATACACCCCTATACTGATACACTCATTAATATAGAGGCAGCCCTATAGTTACACACTAATGTGTATGGATACACCCCTATAGTGATACACTCATTTATATAGAGGCACTCTTACAGTTATACACTGATGTGTATGGATACACCCCTATAGTGATACACTGATGTGTATGGATACACCCCTATAGTGATACACTAATTTATATAGAGGCAGCCCTATAGTTATACACTAATATGTATGTATACACTCCTATAGTGATATACTCATTTATATAGAGGCACTCTTATAGTTATACACTGATGTGTATGGATACACCCCTATAGTGATACTCTTTTATATAGAGGCACCCCTAGTTATACACAGATGTTTATGGTTGCACCCCTATAGTGATACACTGATTAATATAAAGGCACCCCTATAGTTATACACTAATGTGTATGGATGCACCCATATAGTGATACACTCATTGATATAGAGGCACCCCTATAGTTACACACTAATGTGTATGGATACACCCCTATACTGATACACTCATTAATATAGAGGCACCCCTATAGTTACACACTAATGTGTATGGATACACCCCTATAGTGATACACTCATTTATATAGAGGCACTCTTACAGTTATACACTGATGTGTATGGATACACCCCTATAGTGATACACTAATTTATATAGAGGCAGCCCTATAGTTATACACTAATATGTATGTATACACTCCTATAGTGATATACTCATTTATATAGAAGCACTCCTATAGTTATACACTGATGTGTATGGATACACCCCTATAGTGATACACTCTTTTATATAGAGGCACCCCTAGTTATACACAGATGTTTATGGTTGCACCCCTATAGTGATACACTGATTAATATAGAGGCACCCCTATAGTTATACACTAATGTGTATGGATGCACCCATATAGGCATAATCCCACACCAGCAGCACAGCATCGTGCATGTCAGTAAGGGGTTTGTGTGGAGAAGCAATTTAGGAAGGGGGTGGGTGGAGGCTGCTGGGGGCTGGATTAAGAAGTTGAGAGAGTAGTAGCAATGGCATGTGCTGATTAGAATAAGAAAGGGCAGTCGCGTGGCCCAGCTGGCACCTAGTACAGCCACCGCCTCCCCCTCTCCGCACATCATCTGCCGCCGCTGCTGCAGCCCTCATCTCCATAACAAAGCCCCTGTTTACCTGTGATCCTGCACCGAGGGGCATTCCTTTGTCTGCAGATCAGATTACTGGGGCCAGCTGCTACTCAGGGCTTCTCTGGACAAGTGACCAGGCCGGAGATAAGGGGCTGCTGCGGGGTTAGGACACAAGTGATATAGTAGTGGATGGATCACGCAGGATGCTGAGCCTGGGCGCGTGTCTATAGACGGGACTATGAAGACTGACATCGTCCCATTATAGGATCCTTTATACATTCTTATTCCTTATAATCACTGTGTTATTATATGTGTGTCTTTATTGTTATAGAATATGCTTTATTGTTATAGGCACTACATGATATTGTATGTGTCTACATATCGCTAAGCTCATATATATATATATATATATATATATATATATATATATATATATATATATGTATATAGATAGGTAGCTAGATCTCACGCACACACACACTATATATATATATATATATATATATATATATAGTTTATCATCAGCGCATGCGCCGAGCAGCAGTGTCACTAGCAGCATTTACCAGCGGGCTGAGGTCAGGCGCGTGCCTGCATGCCAGGAACATCTGCCGGTGCCCTGGGGTAAATGCAGCTCATGTGATCTATGGGATTACAATAGTTGTGAGGCAGCCCCCTCCCCAGTGCCCACGCACCTAACAGATTGCTATCGATCGTGCTGGCAGTGTGAGCCGCTCCCGGCAAGCTTTCACACACTCTGTGCATGGAGGACAGCATAGCTGCACAGCGCTCCTGCAGCATATGGGGCCTGAGAGATCCCAAGGGATCCCCATCTATCTTCATTCACACTGCAGCTATCTGCCCGGGCTTTCCCTCTTCATCTATTTATTTAGCAAGCCCTGTAAAGTCATCTAGAGCCCCCTGGACCTGCATTACAGTAAGACGGTGGCATCTTCTGTGGGAGATTTACTGGACCTGCTTCATAAGGCTTCTCTATGGGCTGGTGTTCAAATATTCTGGAGTTAAAGGGGTTATCTGGTTTTCTAAGACTGATAGTCTTATGAAGCAGGTCTATCCTTAGGATAGGCCATCAATATTATATCTTGGGGGGTCCCACACCCATGATCCTCGCAGACCACCATTACCGAGGCAGCGCGGAAGAGTTCAGTGGGGCTGTATCTACACTCACAGCTACAGTTTGTACAGCTGCCTTAATACTGGTGATCTGTGGGGGTCTCGCAGATCTAATACTAATGGCTTATCCTAAGGATAACCCCTTTAAGACCCCAATAGATAATTACTGTGTAACTTACCATGGAAGTGATATGCACAGAAAAGACTTTTCTGTGCATATCACTGCATCAGCATCCCGTCTACCTCGCGACACTAGCTCCCAACTAGGCCCATTCATTTGGGCTTAAACCGGAGCAGAATGCCGTGACTGGATACTGGTTCACTGTATGCACTGCATCGGCATCCAGTCGCGGCTAGCCATTTTTTGGACCAGATTCTGAGGGTCCATTCACACGGAGTTGTTTTTAAAAAAAATTTATTGTGAGTCCCCTTTAGAGATCACAATGTACTTTTTTTTTTTTCCAATCAGTATGTCTTTGTAAAATAGGAGGAAAGCCACACAAACACGGGGAGAACATACAAACTTCTTGCAGATGTTGTTCCTGGCGAGCTTTGAACTCCAGTGCTGCAAGACCGCAGTGCTAACCACTGAGCCACCGTGTTGCCCTTCATTCACACGGAGTTTTTTGGCGAGGAAAAAAATCTGCTTCAGGAATTAGGAAATTTTTTTTTTTCTCCAGCACAGTGTATGGACCTTGAAAAAACCACGACATGGATTTTCCGCCTCCCATTAACTGCGTTGGTTTTTGCAGGAGGAATCCGCTTGAAGGAAGCCTTTTTTCCGCTAGCAAAAAAAAAAAAAAGAAGCTAGCGGAACCCATAAGGTGCATTCACACGAAGTATTGTGGTGCTGTTTTTGCCACAAAACTCATGTAAAGAAGCAGCGCTGTAAAACAGAATCCCATTGAGTTTAATGGGTTCCGTCTTACGTGCGCTACACATTGAACTCAATGGGAGACATCTTTACCCATTGATTTCAATGTGTTACGCGGGACACGTTGAAATCAATGGGTAAAAAAGCCTCCCATTGAGTTCAATGTGTAGCGCGCGTAAGACGGAATCCATTGAACTCAATGGGATTCTGTTTTACAGCGCTGCTTCTTTACACGAGTTTTGTGGCAAAAACAGCGCCACAAAACTTTGTGTGGATGCGTTCATAGATGGGTCCATTCACATGGAGTTTTTTTAGTGAGGAAAAAATAGGCTTCAGGAATTATGAAGTGTTTTTTTCCTCCCGCACAGTGTATGGACCTTGAAAAAGCCGCTAGCGGTTTTTACACGTGGTTTTTGCTAATTCCATATGGATTTTCCACCTCCCATTGATTGTGTTGGTTCTTTCAGGCGCAAAAAAAAAGCTAGTGGAACCCATAGAACTCTATGGAGAGGCACTTTTTCCACGTGGATTCTGACACAAATTCAGCGCCAAAATCCTCGCCAAAAAACTCTGTGTGAATGGACTCTGAGGCGGCCTCCACCTCAGAATCCGGTCCAACAATAACTCCCGTGTGAACCCAGCCTTGGAGTGTTTTTTTTTTAGACAGAAAACTGCCATATTTTTTTAATAAAGTGCATTACATTTTGGTCCAGAATCACATGGCTTATTGAATGAGACTAAGGGCTTGTTCACATGGCAGAATCTGCCACTGATTTAGAGGCAGTTTCCGCCTTGATTCTTCCTCCTATTGATTTCAATGGGAAGAATAGATTGGACAAGGATGCTGAAAACATAAGCATTTTGCTGGATCTTACCGTGGATTCCTCTGGGGCGGAAAATTAAGAGGAATCTGAGGTGAATATCTGCCTCTAACTCCTCTTCATTTTTTTGAAGTATGAACGAGCCCTTCGCTAAAATCCCATCCACTTTGCCCTGGCTGTAAAACGTTGCAATTTTTCCTGCGGTGTTTACGCCACGTGGGGCCCCAGCCTTAAAGAGTTTTTAATGTTTGCCACTTTTGCATAATGTTAACACTTTCATAAACTAAATATTTTGTTTCTGTGTAGCCATATTCTAAGAGCCATAACTCATCTGTACTATTTTGAGGTACATTTAACTATTTGATCTCTTTTATTTCCCACATTTTTCACTATGCGGGTTATATAACATGTTAGCTTTTTAGTGCTGTTGTTTTAGATGTGTTTATACCAATTATGTACTGTGATACCACTTGTAATTGTTTTTTTTTTTTACTTTTTAAAAATATTTTTACATTTTTATTTAATCCCAGTAGGGGGCTTGAACCTGTGATTACTTGTATAATAATCTTCAAAACCCAGAAAAAGAAAAAGGACGTCCCAAGAAAACCTTTTCTGATACAATACAACACAGACGTATACTCTCTTTGGGGTGGTTAGACCTTCCTCATTACCTTCATGGACACAGCAACATTTCTTTAGGGAACACATATTGTATAGTCTACTCTGAGTCTGATGAAGGCCAGGATGGTGGCCGAAACGTCACTTGTATTATATTACTCTACCATATCACGTGTATTTGAATAAAAATCATTCAAGCTTATTTTGAAGGGTAATCCTTCTTTTACTGTCCTGATTTTTACGCACGGCCCCATATATTGGACCATGAAAATATGGGGCCATAGAAATGAATTGGTTAGTGTGCTAGTTGTGAAAAACATGGCTTGTACACTCACTAACTGTGTACAAGGTTGTGTGCATGAGGCCTAAGTCTTTTGTGTAATAGAGCAGTTTCATCTTTAAACATTACTTTTTACTGAAATAAACAATCCTGTTTCAATCACTAATTCCCCTCACAAATCTGAAGAAAAACTAAATTCTTAAGGGCTCGTTCACACGTGAGCCCAGGGGAGGTTTTTGACAGCGGATTTCGCGTCAAAAACCTCCCCTTACAATGGTGGTCTATGCAGATCGCCAGGCTTCTTTTTTCCGCTAGCGGCGGGCTGCTGCTAGCGGAGAAAAGAAGCGACCTGCCCTATCTTCAGGCTTCCGCCCCCGGCAGCACCCTCCTACTGTATGTCGGCTCATTCATTTGAGCCGACAGCGGAGGGGAAAGCCGCGACCGCGATGGTCGCGGCAGGCGGGTTTTGACCAGAGAGAGACGCGGCTCATCATGTGATGAGTACACAGGTGCACAGCTCGTTACAGTCACAGCACAATATTCAGACAGCGGTCTGGTAATCAGCTGTGCACCTGTGTGCTCATCACATGACCATGGACCGTAAATCACATGACCATGGTCAGAGATTTATCCTCTAGAAATAACAGAATGAATGAATTCGTCTCCTACCTTTTGCCATATCCAGCGCCGCCTTCTTCCTGAGCTGTGTCCTCCCCTTCTGTGTCGTCGTCTTTGAGCGTCATGGATGATGTATGCGCAGTCGGCTCTAAAAGGCTCTCGCAGCCAGAGCCGACTGCGCATCCATGACGCCCAAAGAAGACGACACAGAAGGGGAGGACGCAGCTCAGGAAGAAGGCGGCGCTGGATATGGCAAAAGGTAGGAGATGAATAGCCTTTTTTAAGGCTATTCCGACGTGGTCAAGAGAAAAAAACTTCTTTTAATGGTAGAATCCCTTTAAGCGGCGGCCGCCGGCAAAGTCTGCGTGCCGCTTCCATACATTGCATTGGGAGCGTGCTATTTGAATAGTATTCGCGCATCTCTATGAGATAAGCGAATACTATTGCCGCCGCTTCCATACATATATAAGGCGCACCGGACTATAAGGCGCACTTTCGATTTCTGAGGAAATCGTAGGATTTTATGTGCGCCTTATAGTCCGGAAAATATGGTATATTGGAAAATTGTATATCTTTTTATTGTACATTTGTTTGTCGATATTGGTCTGAAAGTGGCCAAACCCCTTTAAGCTTTTTTTTTTGCAGAAACTTAGACATGGTTGTGCAGGAACAAATCACAATATTAGGGCCCATGCACACGATGTAATGCGGCGCTCATTCTGACACGTAAACACGTATTGACTTCAATGGGTTCCGTCTTCCGCACGCTACACATTGAAATCAATGGGAGGCTTTTTAACCCATTGATTTCAATGTGTTACGCGTGTTAAACAGAGTCCATTGAAGTCAATGGGATTCTGTTTTGAAGCACTGACTCTGACACATATTTACGTGTCAGAATGAGCGCCGCATTACATCGTGTGCACGGGGCCTTATTTAGCACAATAGACTTGGCAGTGGCAAAGGCACTGGCATGGGAAGCCCATAAGACTGTTCTATTCCTTCTTCCCATGATCTTCCTTGTAGGCAGGCCACACCTATGTTGTTATCATCATGACCAACTGTTTCTCCTCCTCCTCTTCCATGCCAATCCATAAGGGAATGTGTATCAAGCAAATAGCTCCCATGCGTTTCACCCTACTTTAAACAATGATAAAACGATTTGCCTTTGCACTTATCTGCACATCACAACTTGGTAGAACTCTACCTTAATGATGGTGGAGGATCTATGTGAGCAGCAGAAGAACGATTATTGCATGCGGCAGACCACAAAGGTAATATGTTATTTCGAGAAACATCAATGGAGATTAATGAGGGAAGAATGCCAGCTTCTCAAGCACTTTGAAGAAGCCAACACATTTCTCATCATGAATGACTTCAGCATTAGAGATGAGCGAACAGTAAAATGTTCGAGGTTCGATATTTGTTTGAGTAGCCCCTCAATATTCGACTACTCGAATCGAATATCGAACCCTATTATAGTCTATGGGGGGAAAATGCTCATTTCAGGGGTAGGCAACGTTCGATCAAATTATACTTACCAAGTCCACGAGTGAGAGTCGGGCTGGATCCTCCAAGAAGTCTTCTCCTTGCAGCGTCCCCGCGGCATCTTCCGGCTCTGAATTCACTCTGCCAGCCATCGGGCCTGGGCAGAGCCAACTGCGCATGCCCGCACTACAAGTGGACATGCGCAGTCGGCTCTGCCCAGGCCTGATGCCTGGCAGAGTGAATGAAGAGCCGGAAGACGCCGCGGGGAAGCTGCACGGAGAAGACTTCTAAAGGTAGGAGAAGAACCAGCGTTGATTGGCCGACTGTATAGCATTCGGCCAATCAATCCTGGTTCTGCATCAAACTTTTACATTCGAACAGCGAGTGGTACTTGATCGAGTACGAGTATTTCGAATACCGTAGTATTCGATCGAATACCTACTCGATCGAGTACTAGTTGCTCATCTCTAGTCAGCATCAGTAATATCCTCCCTCTATATCTTAAAGCAAACACTTACAAAATATAAAAGTTTCCACCTCTGAGTCAATGTCATCGCCCTGCATTAATGGAGAAGGATATGGATCTGGGTCAGGATCATTATGATAGAAAAACTGGAACTCCTAGACTTGAAGAGGAGGAGGAATACTATCTTTTTAGATGCAGAGGAGGCCCTTGATATGTCACAGGCACAGATAGGGGAGGAGGCTGACCCTTATTTCTTGTTGAACATAGGAAGGATAAAAAAGAAGAGGAAAGGAACGAAGAAAGAAATGTAAAATGTTACTTTTATAGAGTATATTTAAAAAAGTGTTAAAAAATATATTAAAATGAGTAGCCAGGTACAGGTGAATATATGGTGTTATGTAATCCACAACTATGCCACAGACCTAAGACACAATGGAAGGGATGATTAGTAAAACCGATGGTGTGGGAAGGTAACTCAGTAGAAGCAGTGTTGCAAATCCAACCAGTCAGAGACAGGGACACAAATCTTGCAGCAAAGCGGTTTGTTTAAGAAAACCAGCAAAATAAACCTTTACGTCAGGCACAAAAATGAGCAAAATAAAATACAGCCATAACTTCAGGCAAAATAACGTCAAACAAAATCCTGCTCGTCTGAGTGCTAACTAAACAGAAAAATACTAAGGGTGAGTTCACACTGGGTTTTTTGGTATGGATTTTGAAACCTTAGCCGCCTCAAAATCCTGACTAAAAAGATGGCTCCCATTGAAATCAATGGGAGCCGGTCAGGTCTTTTTTCCGGGAGCCGTTTCTTCCGGCTCCTGGAAAAAAAGAACGGACATGCTCATTCTTCAGGCCGATACACGAGGTGAATCGGCCTGAAGACACTCCCGACTAGGCCCATTCATTGGGCCTAATCCGGAGCGGAGTGTGCGACTGGATGCAGTGCACTGGCATTCATTCGCAGCTATCTGTTTTTTGGTCCGGAACCTGAGGCGGCCTCCACCTCAGGTTCCGGATTAAAAAAAAAAACCCTGTGAACTTACCCTAACTGTACGTGTGGTTTATTACTAGGATTTGTCCTGAAGTGCAGGCTCTGCACCCTTTTATGGCCCAGCAACAAGCCTTAGTTTTCCATCTTCTCTGTCAGTGCCACAGCTCCAAGTGTCGAGAGCAGTAAAAGCAGCAGCCAGGCCCAGTACAGTATCTGGAAGATGACAAACCAGAAATTTTTAAGAACCAGAGCATGAAGTGTAATGGCCGAGAGGGTTTTCAATGCTGCCAGGTATTGAAACACCTAAAATGACGTGTACGATGCACTCACGTCTCCCCGCCCTGTAACCGCCCACACTCTCCTAAGCCACAAGCCCCGTCTTCTTCCTAGGTCTGTAATACTAACCTGGGAGGCGGGGGCAGCGAGAAGAGGCGCAGTGAACAGCAGGGACCAGACCAGCGGCAGCGATCTGTGCAGGTAAGTGGACACCAGGGGGGACTAAGTAGCCAGAGGATTTTTTTTCAATCACTACACAGCATGGAGTCTAACAATTAAAGCGTTCAATTTTTAGACTCCATGCTGTGTAGTGAATAAGATTGTTTTTAAAATCCGATCTTCGATTATTAAAAAATCCCATTGACTTGCATTGGGATCAGGTTCGAATAGAAAATGATCGGAAATCGGATTTTAAAAACGATCCTGAAATCTCAAGATTGGCTCAACCCTAGTCAAAATGCATCAGGCATGGATCCGGCTGGTGCCTTCAAATAGTGGTGTCACATCTCTCTTTATCACCATCTTCCATTTACTGTACTGCTGCTGATGCTGACATCTACCACCACTCAGCCAGACATGTTCTGTCCGATCCATTATATCATGCCATGCTGCACTGCCACACATTGCCGCAGCTGGTAACCATCACTGTCACCACTCAGCCACACAAGTTCTGCGGTCCGATCCATTATATTATGCCCTACTGCACTGACACACGTTGCCACAGCTGGTAGCCACCACTGCCACCACTCAGCCAGACAAGTCCTGTGGTCCAATCCATTATATTATGCCCTACTGCCCTGACACATGTTGCCACAGCTGGTAACCACCACTGTCACCACTCAGCCAGACAAGTCCTGTGATCTGGTCCATCAAATTCCTCTATACCACATTGTTGGTGGCACAGTGTTGGAATTTAAAAAAAATAAATAAATATTTTGATTTCACATTTGCTCTCATCAAATTATAGTTTTTGGATTTTTGGCTTTTTTTTCTTTTTTTTGAAAAGCAATGTATTCAGCACTTTCCAACTAGGGTCACAGCCACAAATTTGTCTCCTAAATAACATCAATAGTACTGGCAAATTTTTCTACAAAGGCATTGCTTTCTACAATATAGCCGCCATGCATTTCTAAAAAAAAACACGGGCAAACACCTTTACCCCTAATAAAAGGGTAATTTTTTTGGGCGTTTTAAATGTTAAAGATGTATAAAAGCGAGTGGCAGCACAGTGTATATTTATAAATTCTGAGTTTGCATAGATAGATATACATGTCATTTTCATTTTGATATAACTTCAGCTAGGTTCACATTAGTGCCAGGCTC
Source organism: Leptodactylus fuscus (assembly GCF_031893055.1). NCBI lineage: Eukaryota > Metazoa > Chordata > Amphibia > Anura > Leptodactylidae > Leptodactylus > Leptodactylus fuscus. The sequence continues at coordinate 71,211,060 of NC_134267.1, read as the reverse complement.
TCTGTCATTCAGGTCTGTTGGGGAACCCAAACGACAGAGAGCCGAACCGCTACAATAGTGGTAACACATGGAGACCAGCAGACCCTTTTGACTGACCACAAACTATAAGCAGCAGAGAGTTGGAGTAGTCTCGAGCAGACAATCCAGGACAGATGTTTTAAACCATTTTATAATGTTCATACTGAACTTGTTTGACCAAAATTAATCTTGGACATAAGCCACCTGAGTCAGAAACTAATCAAATTTTGAGAGGCTCGCCCATCCCTAACAGTTACCTGCAGCATGCAGATTTTGTTTGCAAATTTCAGCCTTTAAGACTAAGGCCTCATTGGCCGGAAACGCAGCGCTTCTTCCTGCAGCGCTTTGAACAGAAAGTTCACAGGGGTTTCCTCCGTGGACTTTCTGTTACTATTATATCTACGGGAAAGCCGCCGGCGTTTCCGTAGATATAATTAACATGCTGCGATTTTGAAAACCGCGCCAGTTTTGGAAATCGCAGCATGTTCGCGCTGCAGATTTTAACGCAAAGCGGGTATGGGATTCGCATGAATCCCATCCACTTTGCTGATACTGTATAATGCCATGATTTTTCCCGTGGCGTTTCCATTGCAGGCAGATCGTGGCATTTCTGACTCGTGGGTCAGGGCCCCACGTGTTTTTTTCCGCAGTGTTTTACAGTCACAGAAAACAGAAAAATACGTACAGCGAGCGCGCTAAGATTTCCAAAACCGTTGCAGTTTTGGAAATCGCAGCATGTTAATTATACCTACAGAAACCCAAGTGGTTTCCATATAGGTATAATTGAAACAGAAAGTTTTCATAACTTCTGTGAAAAGCACTGCGGGAAAAAACGTGGTGGCAACGCATCGTGTTTTTTTCCGCAGAGCTTTTTTTGCTGGTGCTACTTGGTTATATGGGGCTTTAGCCTTACAAAGTAAAGACTGAAATCCGTAAATTTGTATTTCTGCAGTGAAAATTACAGGTTTTTTTCCTACTAAATACTTTAATCACTTTTCTGATACTGTGAGGGTTCATCCACATATTTTGGATCTTAAGTATTTTACTGGCAAACTGAGTGAAATTTCTCAATTTCTCATCCACACAGAGCATGTTTTCCTGCTGTGAATTCCACACATAACCTCACTTATGTGAACATTTTCAAAGCACAGCTTGTAAATGTATGTTTTTGCATTTTTTAGGTTTCTCCCTATAGGCTTTCACTGAGGAGCATAACTCCTGTGATGAAATCCACAGTAAGATACACTTACAAATACACAACAAATTCTGTGAAGAATCACTAAACCCATGAGGTCAAAAATGAGCCAAGCATTGAACAGAAATATGCTGCAGATTTTCGATGCACATTTCCACTACCGAAAATCTCCATTTTGTCTACAACAGAACTGCGAGCCAGAGACAGACCCCCAGACATCTTCCCCAGTGCTATCCACAAGGCCAGATGGACTTTGCAGAATCTGAGAGTCTGAATTGTCACCATGTCAGGGGACAAAAGCAATGCCCAGTAGAAAGCCAAGGGTCAAATCTGGACAGGTATGTCAATAACAGAATCAACAGGCAAATAAATAATCCAAAGACCAAGCTGACGATCAGTAAAGCAATCAAATATATACAATCAGGTATAGCCTAACTAGAGCAACTAAATTAATTGGCACCTTAGTCAGGAGGGAGGGATCTTAAATATGCCTCCTCAGCTGCTAATTGGACAAGCCCAGGAAACTTCTGAAAGAGCAGTATTTTCCCAGAATGACGCAGTAATTTTAAAGGGAGACTATCATTAGAGAATCACCCTTTGAAATAATGGCACATTGGAATAGCATTTAAAAAGGCTATTCTACTCCTATCTTCCATTCTCTTCTCCTCCTCGCCATTTCTGTAAAAATCTGTTTATTGCAATATGCAAATTACATTCATGGAGCACTCCCCCTGTGCTCCGAGAACCCCTGCGTCATAACCTCTCGCTGCCCATTAATTCTGTTCATGCCCCTCTTATGTCCTCCTGATCTTTTGCCTTCTGTAAGGATCTGAGGCTCCGCTTTATGCAGAATGCGCATGCTCCACCACCATTTTGCGGTGGTCTGCTACATGCTCGGGTAACAGATCACCAGAAAATGGCAGCGGAGCATGTGCAGTCAGCGTATAATGTAAACAACCGACGCTATGCTATATGCCGACTGTGTAAGCTCCGCCGCTATTTTGCACTATCAGTCCTTGTGATAAAACGCGTTTTTTCAGACTGCCTTTCTAAGCTTGCACTGTTTACTATTACTAAATCTGGGCCATTGTCTCCGGTAGAGATGAGCGAACAGTGTTCTATCGAACACATGTTCGATCGGATATCAGGGTGTTCGCCATGTTCGAATCGAATCGAACACCGCGTGGTAAAGTGCGCCAAAATTCGATTCCCCTCCCACCTTCCCTGGCGCCTTTTTTGCACCAATAACAGCGCAGGGGAGGTGGGACAGGAACTACGACACCGGGGGCATTGAAAAAAATTGGAAAAAGTCATTGGCTGCCGAAATCAGGTGACCTCCATTTTAGACGAATAGTGGATTTCAAATCCGGGTCATATGAGAATGTGAACTTTGTGACTATGAGACAGGGATAGCTGTACAGGCAGGGATAGCTAGGGATAACCTTTATTTAGGGGGGAATGTTATTAAAAATAACTTTTTGGGGCTCTATCGGGTGTGTAATTGTGATTTTTGTGAGATAAACTTTTTCCCATAGGGATGCATTGGCCAGCGCTGATTGGCCAGAGTACGGAACTCGACCAATCAGCGCTGGCTCTGCTGGAGGAGGCGGAGTCTAAGATCGCTCCACACCAGTCTCCATTCAGGTCCGACCTTAGACTCCGCCTCCTCCAGCAGAGCCAGCGCTGATTGGCCGAATTCCGTACTCTGGCCAATCAGCACTGGCTAATGCATTGTATTGGCGTGATGAAGCAGTGCTGAATGTGTGTGCTTAGCACACACATTCAGCTCTACTTCATCGGGCTAATAGAATGCATTGGCCAATCAGCGCTGGCCAATGCATTCTATTAGCGTGAACTGAGTTTGCACAGGGGTTCTAGTGCACCCTCGGCTCTGCTACATCAGATTGCTACATCTGATGTAGCAGTGCCGAGTGTGCATCAGATGTGTAGTTGAGCAAAACTGACTCAGCACTGCTAAGTCTCTGCATTCGCATAGGAATGCATTGGCCAGCCTTCGGCCAATCAGCGCTGGCTCTGCCGGAGGAGGCGGAGTCTAAGGTCGGACCTGAATGGAGACTGGTGTGGACCGATCTTAGACTCCGCCTCCTCCAGCAGAGCCAGCGCTGATTGGTCGAGTTCCGTACTCTGGCCAATCAGCACTGGCCAATGCATTTCTATGGGGAAAAGTTAGCTTGCGAAAATCGCAAACTGACAGGGATTTCCATGAAATAAAGTGACTTTTATGCCCCCAGACATGCTTCCCCTGCTGTCCCAGTGTCATTCCAGGGTGTTGGTATCATTTCCTGGGGTGTCATAGTGGACTTGGTGACCCTCCAGACACGAATTTGGGTTTCCCCCTTAACGAGTTTATGTTCCCCATAGACTATAATGGGGTTCGAAACCCATTCGAACACTCGAACAGTGAGCGGCTGTTCGAATCGAATTTCGAACCTCGAACATTTTAGTGTTCGCTCATCTCTAGTCTCCGGGACTGAATCTTGGCCTTCATATATACTAATACATGTTATGCATTGGTTTAGTTTAAGAGTATATACTAATTCATGTTCTGCATTTAATTATTTTAAGGGTATGTTCACATGGAGAAATTTGGAGATGACTTTTAAGGTGGATTCCGCCTCCAAATCAGCTCCAAATTCTGCTTAAAATCATCTCTTCTGTTCATTTCAATGGCAGGCAGATGTAGATTTTCTCTTATTGTGATTTTTATAACTAGTGGGGCAAATAAGCACCATGCCTGATCTTCAGGTTGGGTTCCACCTGAGAGCTCCCATTGAAATGAACTGGAGGCGGAAAAATACTGCCTGGTCGAGGATGAATTTGACACCAGATTTTCAAATTCAGTAGCAGACGCTGTGATAGATTCTACGAAGAGTTTGGTAAAGCAAAAAAAATCTTCTTCTGAATTCCTGAAGCAGTTTTTTCCAGCTTTGAAAAATTCTGGACTTACCCTAAGACACCAAGGGTATCATCATTAACACTTTCATAGACCACCATTACAATTTATTCCTAAATTATCGTAGAAGACCATGGATATTAAATATTGATCTTTAAAGGATTTGTCTGTGAATTTTTGATTTGCCATTTCTAGAAGAGGTCACCAGCTTGATGATCATGATGTTTGTGTTGATCTCTGTCTCAGTACAACAATTATATATACATCCAACAGACCTAACCCTAATATATCCATTTCAGTCTCTGGCCTTACCATAACTCCCAGGCAGTATGCCCATTGCCTCGGCTGTTATGTTTGGCTCAAACCTTTTCTTCAACCCCCCATGCTCATGTCATCTTCACCTCAAAAACATCTCCAGAATCTGCCCTTTCCTTACCACAGATACATTAAAGACCCTTATAGTTGCCCTGATTCACTCTCAACTTGACTACTACAACTTACTACTAATCGGTCTTCACCTCACTAAACTCTCCCCTCTACAATCTATTCTGAATGCAGCGGCCAGGCTCATCTATCAGTCTAGATGCTACAGCGATGCCTCTGGTCTGTGCCAGTCGCTACATTGGCTGCCTATTCATTACAGAATACAATATAAACTTATCACCCTCATCCACAAGGCTCTCCATAATGCTGCACCTCCCTACATTAACTACTTCAGCTATGTCTATCGCCCAACTTGTGCACACTGTTCACTCAGTGACCTAAGACTAACACCCATTATCAGAACCTCCCACTCCTGTATACTTCACCCGAGTTACACCACTTCTCTTGAATGCTCTACCCCAGACAATCATATTAACTCCAAATTTCTACAACTTCAAGCGCAAACTAAAGACACATCTTTTCAGACAGGCCTATCACAATTTGTAATGCAAATCCCACAGTTAGAGACCCTAAAACTTACCTTCTTTTGTTCACCCTCCTACATTATCCTACAGGATATGATGTCATATCGGGCTGTAACTTTATACTGCTCATGCAGCTTTATTTATGTGTAAAGAAAGTAATCTCTATCACAAAAATGGCTTCTCCACCGTATAAGCAATGCACTCCCTCTGCCTCAAAGTTTGCGAGCAGGGACCTAAGTCCCATTGTGTGGATTGACTATTACACTGTAATGTATCTTTTTGTTTGTACTTGCAGCATACAATTTTTAAAGTGATTCAGAATATGTTGGTGCTATAAAATTTAAATATATTATTATTAATAATAATATGCTTCAACTCCTTCACCTGACTAAACCACCTTAGCATAGCATAATAGATAAGGTTGGATAAAGACAAAGGTCCATCAAGTCCAACCTACAGTGTTGACCCAGAGGGTGACTAAAAACCCATGACCCTGATGCCAATTGCCTCATTTAGACTAAGGCCCCTTGTAGCAGGCCGCAGCAATAAAGTGCTCCGGGAGATGTACACTGAGAATATTTTTCTGCAATGTGTGGATGGGATTAGCTAAAATCCCATCCATTTTGCAGGTACTATAAACAGCTGTGGTCTTTGCCTCCGCAAAATTGCGTTGTTTACCTTACATGTGGACCTTAAAGGGGTTGGCCACTTTCTAACCAATATTAAGAGACAGATGTCATTGTTTGTATAATAAAAAGTTGTACAATTTTCCAATATACTTTCAGTATCAATTCCTCATAGTTTTCTAGATCTCGGCTTGCTGTCATTTATTCTGTTACTTCTAGGAGATAAAAGTCTGACCATGGTCATGTGATTTACGGTCCATGCTGTGACTGTAACGATCTGTGCACCTGTGTGATCACCACATGACCATGGACCGTAAATCACATGACCATGGTCAGCGTTTTATCCATTAGAAGTAACAGAATGAATGGCAGCAAGCAGAGATCTAGAAAACTGTGAGGAATGGATAAAGAAAGTAAATTGTAAAATTGTACAACTTTTTATTATACAAACAATAACATTTGTCTCTCAATATTGGCCTGAAAGTGGCCAACCCCTTTAAGGGGACAAAATCCCTTCTCTAATTCAAATCCAGCAATCAGTATACAATCCTGGATGAAATTGTTCTCACCAAAAATCTAAAACCCTTGACCTAGAGAATTTTTATGTTGAAGAAAGGCATCCAGGCCCTTCTTGAACTTGCACAAAGAATCCACCATCACAGCATGCTGTAGCAGTTAGTTCCTTAGGCTCACTACTCTTGCAGTAAAGAATCCATGTCTATGATGGAATTAATTGCAAATATTATTCTTTCTTATTCTTATGGAAGGGACCTCAAGGGCCATCGGGTCCAACCCCCTGCGAGTGCAGGTTTTCCTAAATCATCCCAGCTATATGTTTATCCAGATTCCGCTTGAAGATTTCCATTGATGGAGCGCCCACCACCTCCCGTGGCAGCCTATTCCACTCTCTCACTACCCTCACTGTCAGAAAGTTTTTCCTAATGTCTAATCTGTATCTCTTTCCCTTTAGTTTCATCCCATTGCTTCTTGTACTTCCTTGTGCTAATGAGAATAGGGTAGATCCCTCTGCACTGTGACTACCTTTCAGATATTTGTAGACTGCTATTAGATCTCCCCTCAGCCTTCTCTTCTGCAAACTAAACAATCCCAATTCTTTTAGCCGCTCCTCATAGGACATGGTTTGCAGACCTTCCACCATTTTGGTTGCTCTTCTCTGGACTTGCTCCAATATATCGATGTCTTTCTTGAATTGAGGCGCCCAGAACTGTACACAGTATTCCAGGTGTGGTCTGACCAGGGAAGAGTACAGCGGAATAATGACCTCTCTTGATCTAGATTCAATGCTTGTCTTAATACATCCCAGAATTTTATTAGCCTTTTTTGCAGCAGCACCGCACTGTTGGCTCATGTTGAATTTGTGATCTACTATTATGCCCAAGTCCTTTTCCCCTATGCTATCACTTAGTTCTATTCCTCCCATACTATATATGGTTTTTACATTTCTGTTACCCAGATGTAGAACTTTGCATTTGTCCCTGTTAAATACCATTTTGTTCGCCTTAGCCCATTGTTCCAGTGTGTCTAAGTCCTTTTGAATACACTCTCTCTCCTCTCTAGTGTTGGCTATTCCTCCTATCTTCGTATCATCTGCAAATTTTATGAGTTCCCCAATAATTCCATCGTCCAGATCATTTATAAAGATATTAAAAAGTACTGGGCCCAGAACAGAGCCCTGCGGCACCCCGCTTTTGACTTTCTTCCAGTTGGATGTGTAGCCATTTAGTATTACTCGTTGTGCCCGATCATTAAGCCAGTTGTGAATCCACCTAACTGATTTTTTGTCAAAGCCATACTTAATCATTTTTTCAATAAGAAGGTTATGTGATACTTTATCAAATGCCTTACTGAAGTCAAGATATACTATGTCCACGGCATTCCCTTGGTCCAACCATTCAGTGATTTTGTTGTAGAAGGAAATCAGGTTAGTCTGACAAGATTTATTGGTCATAAAGCAGTGCTGGCTCTGGTTAATTAATGCCTTCCCATCCAGGTACCGAAGTAAATGTTCCTTGACAATTTGCTCAAAGATTTTTCCTGCTGACTTGTAGATTAGCAGGGATATTACCACTAGCCCCTGAACCCCCATGAATATTAGTATGTTAGAATATTACTAGACAGTATGTTTTGGAGAGTCAGGGACTCCTAACATCATGGATAACTATAATGCCAGGAATCCACCTCCTAGCACAGGGTACAGGCTGGTAAACTCAGTAGTGTGAAACCAGCCTTAAAATGCGATTTTCCTTCTTTGCTCCTCAAATTTGAGATAATGCTTGGAGGCAAATGAGGAGACGCAATACTAATAGCAGTCACTGTGGTGTAATATGCTTGATCTGCTGTTCATGGCAGAATATGTTTCTGAAATAATACAAATTGAATTGCAGAAAAGGATAAGAGTATGACACACTTCTACAAACCTCTTATGGCCCCACAGCTTGAAGTATGTACTGCATGAAATTTGTATTTGTGGAGAGGCCTCTGTATACAGGAGTCCTATGGACTGTCAGTGATTAACATTCCTATAGCAGTTCTATAGAGTGCCCCATCCCTTCATTCTTTGTCTGTGTAGTGTGAATTTGTAACTTGCAGTTCCTAGTGGAGGTCACTGCCTTGATGATCATGGTGTTTTTTTGTTGTTGGCCTCTGTCTCCAGAGGGTAGAGAGCAGTGACAATATTCACCCTTCACCTCCATCCTAAATCACCACTGGGTAAAATAGATGGGGGTAGGGTTGCAGGGCGTGTCCCAAAGCATTGGAAAGCCTCTTCCCTTTTTTCTATAAGCATCTGCCTAAGAAGAACAGATGTGGGCACCTGCAGTGACAGGCTGCATATGTTCCAAACCATTCATAGCCATTCAGACGTGTCTACAATGGGAAGTCTTTGTGTAGCCAAAGTCACTAAATATATTAATCTGACTTGGACTCCTTAGAGATGGATCTACTCTGTTTAATTTGTGATCTCTTCTGACAATAACAACTGAGCATAATCCCCTCCAGTCCAGTATCTGCTCCTCTTTATGGTTCTTCTTTCCAAATCCCTGATATTTTATCTTAGAACTATTCCACCTGTCACGTGCACCTTCAATTCATTTTTTTTTGCCTTCCTAAACTCCTACTATTTTAGACTTCGTATGGTAAATCAGATTATTGTATGATATAAAATATAACTTTCACTACTGCTAGCAATACATTTCTAAATCATAGATAGATAGATAGATAGATAGATAGATAGATGCCTAGCATTTTACTACCTAAATTGTGTCATTGGCCTTTTATACATAGCATCTCTCTCTCCCATTTTGATTTGTTTTTGCTTAACAATGGTTTCTTTGGGTGCTATTGTAAGCCTCACAATGTAGAGGGACATCAGGCTGTGAATGAAGACAGAAGTAGTTTAAACAAACCCAGCTCTTTCCCAATGCCCTCCTCCATTGTGAGGTGAATAGGCCTGCTTAATTTGGCTGCTAGGAAACAGAGCTTGCAATAAAGCATGTCATGAATGAAAGTGCTCTAATAAAAAGATAAACTATGTAAAAAAGTAATTCCTGCAACCAGTCACTAGGTTTTTTTGTTAAGTGAATAAAATAAACAAAGTCTTTGTTAACTTTCTTTCAGAAGAAAAACAATGTACAATGGACGCACAGAATATAGGTCCTATGCAAAAAGCTGAAAAACACAAAACCGTAAATAAATGTAAGGTCATCAAATAATTATTTTAATAGAATATTACATATAATGTCGATTCCACATGAACCGGTAATCTATCCGTCATCTCATGGAAATGCCTAGAAATAAATCCTGACCTCATTGTAGGTTTTATATAATATTTGCTGTCATTGCCTATTTCTGGGCCTCTAATGTTTTATGCTGAAATTTATTTATTTATTTATTTATTTTAAATCTGTCAGCCCTATACTTGCAAAGTAGACCAAATTCAAGCTGCATCTTTGTTTCCTTGCATTTGAAAGACATGTTACATGTACTGTGGAGTTTTCTTAGATAGAATAATATATCTTATAATATTTTGTTATAGCACCTTTTAATGGGTTGGCTGATATCTCTAGCTACTATAATCATTAAAGTGTAGAATTTGCACTAGGGCATTGGAGTAATTTTCTTGTTTTATAGCCAAATACATTATTATCTGTAAGTATGTAAGTATAATTAAAATATTATTAAAATTATTTTTATTATTTCTCACACAATTTTATTACATTTTAGTTTCATTCATTTAGATAGGTTATAAAATATATTACTGAGCTTATTTTTTCTGTAATTACTTTATCTCAATCATATGCATGAAAAGGAATTAAAATCTGTTTGGCACAATGTTGCTTGAAAAGAAAAACAAATAGCAAGAAAGACAAGAAACAGTACAAATGGAAATATAGTGCTAAAATGAATGTGAAATCTCTGTTTTTCAACATTAGAGAATGTGTGCTGGTTTGTGTGCAGTTTACAAGTGGCAGATGGCTTCATTGTATGGTACATACTTTAACGGGAACCTTTACAACCAATCCTAAAGAATGTGACCTGCCACACGAGGCATTGGTCCAGGGCCAGAAAACCCCGCTTTATGAGGATTTAACAATTACTTGCTAACACAGCCATGACTAGTAAGCATTTATTTATGTTGATGTCTTGTGTTGAAATCTGCCTGTATTTTCATAATAGTAATCTCTAAAACAGAAAAATACTAATTTTCTGGTAATACTGGTGTAATATCTTCCCCAGATAAGTGATGCACAGGCAACCAGCCATCCACATGATATAAAATTAAATTATCAGAACAGACCTTCTATCATTGTCTCATGGTTCAGTTCTGACTTTTGGAGGAGGAATGAAGCCTGCATAGACACTGTGACCTTTCTTTGATTATGCAGTCTCATATGCAGCAAGCTGTGGCACACTGATATTCTTCACAGCCAGCAACACTTTCAGCAATTTATGCTGTAGTAGCTCTTTGTCCCAGTATCAAGAGAGTTTGAATCCAGTATGTTGCAACTGATTTGACATGGGGCTGATTGCTAAGTCTAAGACCAAGGCCCAACCGCGGCGGGAACGCATCGCAGTTATTCCCGCAGCGCTTTCAACAGAAAGTTCAGAGTTTTCCTACGCAGACTTTCTGTTATCATTAGATCTACAGGAAAGCCGCCGGCGTTTCCATAGATATAATTAACATACTGTGATTTCCAAAAACGCGCCAGTTTTGGAAATCGCAGCGTGTTCGCGCTGCAGATTTTAAAGCAAAGTGGGCAGGGATTCACATGAATCCCATCCACTTTGCTGTTACTGTATAACGCCGTGATTTTTCCCACGGCGTTTCTGGACCATGGGTCCCTGGCCGAAGGGATTCCCTGCTAGTCACTGTTTAACCCTTGTACAAGAATCTGGAATTCATAGCTCGGAATCCCCAGATTACAAACACAAGAGTAGTCTTCTTTTAGGGTGTATTCAGACTACTGTTGGGTATCTGTTTTGATAGGGTCTGTTAAACCCCCCCCCAAAAAAACAGTTATCATAAAGGACATTGCGGACACTTACTGTTGTCCATTTTTTAACTGAACCATTTAATGGAACAGTTTAAAAAATGGACACACTGATTCCTATCTTGGGCACCCCTGACTTCCCTGCAGCTTTTCACTCGCCCTTTCTCTCTCGTCCCACCAAGCTTTCCTCCCATACATTCTCCCAAGTATTATCTCTTTAATCTCTCCTTCCCTATCCTGACCTAGTGCCCTCAGACACCAGGGACCTCACCCCCCACTGGCAATATTTGCAGCTTCACTACTTCAACACATCCTTAAAATGAACACTAGACCTTCACAGGTCATTGTCACTGTTCAAAAGTCCCTGCAAATCCCCGTCTGTGCCACTCCGCCCTGTCTTGACCATCTATGGCCTACTTTCTGACACGTCAGATGGCACCCTACCGGCTTATACTACAGGTTGGGAGAGAGAACTTAGTACTAAGTTTCTGCCACATGTGTAGCTCTCTACCTTCCAGTTGAGCCATAGATTTAGAGATTCTATAATGACTGGTACTGTGCCAAGGGACTAGCGCAAGGCAAATGCGGTGCCTATTTTTTAAAAAAGGATCTAGGTCTTCCCCAGGTAATTACAGATTGGTGAGTTTAACATCATTTTGGGGAAACAGTTTGAGGGGTTTTTAAGCGACTATACACAGGAGTATGTGATGGTACATAATATCATAAGTGACAGACTTACCTCTCCCTTGCTCCGCTGTACTCCTCGCTGATGTCGGCCATCTTCAATGACGTTTGGGTTGTCACGTCACCCGGGGCCTGCGTCGTGACATATAAGGTAGGCCCAAAGCCGGAGCCATTAGAGGTAAGTAAATAGGGCCCGTACTCCAGCCGGTAATGGCCTGTTAAAAAAATTAAAAATACCGCAGCGGTAGCGGCTGTCACCAGGCCCCCTAATGTCCCGGGCCCTGTTGCAGCCGCTACCACTGCTACCCCGATTGTTATGCCCTTGACAGCATAGCAGAAAGCTAACAGCAGGTAAACAAAGACAGAGTATGCATCAGCAACCATAGACACCCAGAAATCACTCCAATAACTGCTAAAGGTATATGGGTGTACTTATTAACCCATCGCTAGCACTAACACACCTGGCAAGTACAGAAGTTGTGCTGCTATACATGGACGTTTCTAGTTTCTAGCCAGCTGACCTAATTTAGGCAGTCAGAGTCTCCATAACCAGAGGAAATATCAAGGATATGAGGGACATACCATTAGCTATCTGAAGTACTTTAGAAATATAACCTGAAGTTAACGCTGCTGCTGTTGGAGTTTAACATACGGTCATAATGTTCTGCTGGGTTGTGCCAGTGATCCTGAATTTTGATGAGACATTTCCCAAATACTCCCATTGGGTATGATTGGCTGTCTTCTCAGCACCAAAAAGAAACACAGATACTGCATCACGCACCACAAAACTAATCAGGTCCATCAATCTCTATGTATTGTCTCAGGGAAGTCTACCTTTCACAAATCCCATCTGATCTTGGTGGACAAGGCCAGGTAATATCTGTTAAAGCCGCTCAGTAGTTTAAAGTGCAATTTAAGTTCCGTATTTAATAAAGAGATGGGCCTGAAGCTGCCAGATCTGTCCAGGTTCTTTCTTTGGTTCAGCAATGTAATAGCTGTAGCATGGCGTACATGGAGTATCTATTATGTAAACTAACTGTGGATTGTAACAAGTTAATTAAGGAAAGTTTGTGGGAGAGTAATATAGAGCTACAATGTTAGTCATTGGTCAGCCCATATTACTATAGCATATAACTAGTGCTTCATGTGCATTTTAATCTTTTAGTGACACATTTTGCCTTAAAGAGATTCTATCATTAGAATCCCTTTTTTTTAAAACTAAACTAATCCTGACTGACGGTGAAGAACTACTGAATTCAGCCCACTGTTGGCTTTCTAGCGGTATATAAAACCGCATGTGCTCCAGGTGATCCTCTTTAAGGCTATTCCTACATGTTAGTATTTAAAAAAGGGGATTCTAATGATAGAATCCATTTAAACCAGTAACATTTTATCCCTTGCTGAATTCCCACGTTCTTATTTTTTGTATTTTGTAGCTACATAAGACTTTTTGATCAGTTTTTATAAATTTTTTCTTTTTGAAAGGCTAGATGATCTAGAAAGATTAATTCTGGCATTTGATTTTATAGTTTATGGCGTTTATCATGTACAATAAACATTTTATTCATTTTATTTTAGGGGTTGTTACGGATGTGGTGATACGAATTGTGTGTGTGTGTGTTTTTCACTAACATGGGGGGGGGGGTCTATTTTTACTTTTTTTTTTTGTGGGGGGGTTAAACAATTTAGTTGCTAAGGGCATCATTGACCGCATCATATAGGGATTAAATGGCAGATATGATTTCAGATTGACAATAGAGGATGATAAAAAGAACAAAACCTCTTGGTACCCCTTTCCTGGGGTCATCAGAAATCTCTCCCTGCACACTGCCAGCTGCAAACATTCCTCTGCACAATGGTTAAAGTGACGCTGGGTTCACACTAGCGCCCGGACTCCGATTTCAGGACCGGGTCCGGCCGTGAGCGCTGGTGAGCGTTTAAAAAACCCCAAAAACCGGTTTCGCAGCGGAGAGCATAAAACGCTCACCGGCGCTCACAGCCGGACATCTTTCAAACCCATTCAAATGAATGGGTTTGAAAGAGTCCTGGAGCTTTCCGTCTCCTGCACTGTTTTGTGCAGGAAATGGAAACCTGTATGAACAGAGACCGGGCGCAGATGTGAACGAGCCCTGAAAGAGCAAGTATATGCACCCCTGCTTTCACTAATGATATCTCTAAATCTATGTGGGATACAGATATGATCTTGGTCTTATTATAAAGCTAAAATTTGTTTTCATGTTTTCAAAGTCCTGCACAACCCCTTCAATAGTCTGTATAATGTCAGACTGAAATAGCGGCAGAAAAATCTTTCAGCTGTGGTTGAGTTAGTGAATGTATGGATAGTAAAAGAAAGAAGTGGAGGAGTTTGAGGGTTACACAGTATTGGAATTTACTTTGAGATTATACGATTATATGAATGATTTCTGTCCAGTTAGGAAGTGCACATAATATGGTGCACCTAGTAAGACACTATGGACTTATTATGTTGAGCCTCATACAACACACTGGAGAAACCCAGAGGATGGGAGTAATAGTAGTGTTGCCAATGGTAGTCCAAGGACACTTATCAAACTCCTCCAGCTCACCTCACCAACTTGGGGCAATGTTGTGGAGGCCTGCAGTGGTACCTTATGGTGGTGATGGCAGTTCCCACAGGGCGCTTCCAGTTGCGAGGAGTCTTTTCTTCTGACCCAGATTATAATGGTCAGAAGGGCCCTTGATGTTGATTGTAGTTATGAATAAGGAGACAGAAAATGAACAGCATTTGAACAAAATGGCGGAGCTTTACTGAGATAACAGGAACCAATGCAGTTTCCTGGCTGGAGGCAATAGTACTATGGGAAATGGTACTGAGCCTAGTTTTTCACAGCAAGGGGATACCCATAAATAGATTCCAAGTCCAGTGCCTGATAACTTCACTTTGATATAACTATACTTGTCCCACTATATTTATGGGGGCTGTAAATGAGTTAGTCCCAATGGCAAACTTATTACCTTGGTAACGCAGGGTTCAGGCTGTGAAGCTCTGGTAAACCTCAACTTGTCCTTCAACTTGCCATTTCTTCTTTCTCAGGGGCTGACAGACAATTATTTCCTGTCTCAGGGCTGTACCAATGGTGATGCTAGGCTAAGATAAAATAAGATAATCCTTTAATAGTCCCACATTGGGGAAATTTCAGCGTGTTACAGCAGCATAGTAATACAGATACAGGATAATACAGAGTAATATATTATAGACGTAGACACAGATAAGCTGAGAAGAGAAGATATACTAGGAGTCCATGGCAGCTAAGGAAAAAACAGAAGAGAAAGAGGAAGACCTCATGGTCATCCTCATAATCATTAGTTCTCTGTGCGGAGTGATCTTCGTTTGGTCTGATGTAGATTATACAGCCTGGTCGCGGTTGGAAGGAAGGACCTGCGATAGCGCTCCTTCTCACACTTGGGGTGAAGCAGACGGTCGCTTACAGTGCTGCCAAGTCCCATCAGGGTCCCATACATGGGGTGGGATTTGTTCTCCCGCATGGAGGTCACCACAGACAGTGTCCTTCTGTCACCCACCACCTGTACTGGGTCCAAGGGGCTCCCCAGGACAGAGCTGGCCCTCCTGATCAGCCTGTCAAGTCTATTTCTGTCCCTGGTTGATATACTGCTTCTCCAGCAGGCCACACCGAAAAAGATGGCTGAGGCAACCACAGAGTTGAAGAAGGCCCTAAGAAGTGTCCCCCGGACTCCGAAGGCCCTCAGCCTCCTGAGCAGGTAGAGTCTGCTGTGGCCCTTTCTGTGCAGCGCCTCCAGGTGATCAGCCCAGTCTAGTTTATTATTGAGGAGCACGCCCAAGGCTTTGTAAAGAAGTGACCACACTTTTCTTGGGGCTGCAACAGGCTCTTTCAGTGACTTCTACTCTCACGCTAACCAAACACTCAACTGCCTAGAACAAGTTTGGTATGAACCACACCTTAAAGGGGCTCTATCATCAAAATCATGCTGATAGAGCCCCATATATGCATGAATAGCCTTTAAAAAGGCTATTCAGGCACCGTAAAAGTTATATTACACTACACCCCCGTTTTAAAATAAAACCCTAAAGAAGAATGTGATCTACTTACGCATCGTGCACTGTGGGCGGGCATTCAGGTTGCGCCGTCTTCTTCATCCACGCCTCTTCTTCCTCCGATGTCCTCGGGTCCCGTCTTCCTCCGGCGCTCGCGAACTGACACTGATATAAAAAATGGCCTGGGCGCATGCGCAGTAGCGGCCTCTACTACGGCTACTGCACATGCGCCCAGGCCATTTTTCTTATATCAATGTCAGTTCGCAAGCGCCGGAGGAAGACAGAACCCGAGGACATCGGAGGAAGAAGAGGCGTGGATGAAGAAGACACACCCTGAATGCCCGCCCAGCGTGCACGATGCGTAAGTAGATCACATTCTTTTTTAGGGTATTATTTTAAAGCTGGGGGGTAGTGTAATATAACTTTTACGGTGCCTGAACAGCCTTTTTAAAGGCTATTCACGCATATGTGGGGCTCTATCAGCATGATTTTGCTGATAGAGCCCCTTTAAATTGACTTAAAATATAGCCCAGCACTCTCTCAGGGCTGCTAGAAACCTGGCGCTCTTATGGTCCAATCACAGGAGAGCTGCTATTGAATTAAATAGCAGCAGTGATTCCTCTGTGGTAGTCCTGATATCATCAATCCCTGTGCTGTGACACTATGTTGTCATAGTATAGAGAGAATTTAAAAAAAAAAAAGTAAAAAAAATTGGCGGTGAATGAAAGAAAAAAACAAAGCTTCCTGGCAGAGATGCCACTGCTATTGCTGGCGGAGGCCCCACTATGTATAGACACTTCTGCTATTTGAATTTAGCACCAAAGTGCCTGCTCTGGCTGCAGTTATTGAATTCAATAGCAAAAGTATCTCTTTTGTGATTGGCCATTTGAATTTAGCACCAGAGCGGGCCCTAAATCTATACGTAGTGGGGCCACTGCCGGAAATATATATATTTTTTTACCACCATTTTTTTTTTTAAAACTATCCCTGTACTTTACTTATCTGCATCAAGCAGCAAATTTCCCTCTGGATGTCTTCATGCCAACTGCAAATAAGCAACAATAATGAATGACAATATTAACATCATGGCTGCATAGTAGTTGGGTACAATAACACATTGCCCCAGCATGGAGCATGTCATAAATTTGGGGGTGTAATGGTTTGAGCATTGAAGTCTGCGACAGGTGCCTACAACTTTAGAGTAAGGAGGGTGTGAAAGGTATTAGGCTAAGGCCCCACGTTGCAGCTTTTTTGTTGCAGATTTTGCTGCTTTTTTTGAGCCAAAACCAAGAATAGCAACAAGAGGAATGGGAGATATATATGCATGACATGGTGCACGCTTTATTTTTTGTGTGTGCTGAGAGGCATATGAATTGCACTAAGCAAAGTGTTAACCATGCTTTCAGAACTTTGTATTAAAGACAAAATGAGGGAATTTTTTCTTGCCTCTAAAGGGGAAGCAAAATAGGTGCAGTACAAAAAGAGACACTTTGTAGACAGGTCCCCACAGATAGCACCAGGCAATCTCCGCAGCCAGTGCTAGCCACATGTCTGACCAGGAAACCTTCACCACTCTAACACCTTAGCCAGTGCTACTGCTACAAGCAGCAACAATCAATATATCAATTCCTGACTTATCTTCTTCAATACTGTCACCACTGCTACCATCACTACAGAGTGGGACATTATCTCCTGTCTTGTCCAACCTGTCCCATACTGCCCTACCAGTCAGACATCTCCTGCGGCCTGGTCATTCTTGTTCTGCACTGGTTTTACATTTGAAAAGTAATCAAAAACTATTTAAAACCTACTTTACAAATGCTAAATTTGTTGCTTGCTAAATTTCTAGTTTGCCAGTACTACTAGTACTCCATACCCTCAGAGGTGTAGCTAGTGGTGGGAGCAGCAGCCCTGAACCCACTGACTGTAAAGGGACCTCTAGGGACTATTGGGTAGAATAATATTGTGTGAAAGGACCACTGGGGAGAATAATATTGTGTGAAGGGACCATTAGGGAGAGTAATACTGCATGAAGGGGTCACTGGGGACTATAATACTATGTAAAAGGACCACTAGGGACTAGTGGGAGCTGTAATACAGGGTAATTAGGCCACTAGGGACTACACTATTGTGTAAAGTGGCCACTGGGGACCATAATTCTATGTGAAGGGGCCACAGGGAACTATTGGGCAATAATATTGTGTGATGGGGCCACTGGAGACTACAATACTTTGTGAAGGTGCTATAGAGGACTATTGGATATAATAATATTGTATGGAGCCACTGGGCACTATTGGGTTCAATAATTCTGTGTGAAGGGGCCACTGCAGACTATAATACTGTGTAAAGGGACCACTGGGAACTAACGAGAGAATAATACTGTGTGAAGGGACCACTGGGGACTATAATACAGTGCGAAGGGACTACTAGGGACTATTGGGGAGAATAATATTGTATAAAGGGACCACTAAGGACTATTAGGGAGAATAATATTGTATGAAGGGACCATTGGGGAGAACAATATTGTGTGAAGGAGCCACATGAGACTATTGGTCAGAATAATACTGTGTGAAAGGGCTATAGGAGACTTTAATGCTGTGTGAAGGGATCACTTAGAACCAATGTGGACTATAATACTGTGTGAAGGGACCACTAAGAACTAATGTGGACTATAATACTGTGTGAAGGGACCACTAAGAACTAATGTGGACAATGATACTGTGTGAAGGGTCCAGTGGGGAGAATAATACTATGTGAAAGGGCCACAGGAGACTGTAATATTGTGTGAAGGACCACTAAGAACTAATGTGGACTATAATACTGTGTGAAGGACCACTAAGAACTAATGTGGACAATGATACTGTGTGAAGGGTCCAGTGGGGAGAATAATACTATGTGAAAGGGCCACTGGAGACTATAATACTGTGTGAAGGGACAACTAAGAACGATTGGAGACTATAATACAATGAGAAGAGGTCAGTGAAGACTAAAACACTGTTTGAAGGGGCCACTGAGGACTATTGGGAACCATAATACTAGATAATTGGGCCACTGGGGACTATTGGGAACCAAGATTATGTGTGTATGGGACACTGGGGACAATAATACTATGTGATGGCGCCACTAGAGACAACAATTTTGTGTGAAGGTGCCAATTGGAACTATTGATTATACCAATACTGTGTGAGGGGGGGGGGGGTCACTGGGGACCATAATTCTATGTGAAGGGGTCACTGGGGATCATAGTTCTATGTGAAGGGGCCACTGGGGACTATTGGGAACCAAGATTATGTGAGTATAGGACAATGGGGACAATAATACTATGTGATGGGGCCACTAGAGATGACAATTTTGTGTGAAGGTGCCAATTGGAACTATTGATTATACCAATACTGTGTGAGGGGGGGTCACTGGGGACCATAATTCTATGTGAAGGGGTCACTGGGGATCATAGTTCTATGTGAAGGGGCCACTGGGGACTATTGGGAACCAAGATTATGTGTGTATAGGACACTGGGGACAATAATACTATGTGATGGGGCCACTAGAGATGACAATTTTGTGTGAAGGTGCCAATTGGAACTATTGATTATACCAATCCTGTGTGAAGGGGGTTACTGGGGACCATAATTCTATGTGAAGGGGTCTCTGGGGATCATAGTTCTATGTGAAAGGGCCACTGGGGACTATTGGGTACCATAATACTGCATGAAGGGGCCACTGGAGACTATAGTACTGTGTGAAGGGACCACTAAGAACCATTGGGGACTATTTAAAGGGACCACTGGGGATAATAAAACTGTGTGAAGGCGCTAATTGGGATTATAATACTCTGTAAAGGGACCACTGGGGAGAATAATATTGTGTGAAGAGACCATTGGGGAGAATAATACTGGGGACTATTGGGAACCAAAATTCTATGTGAATGGGCCACTGGGGACAATAATACTGCGTGATGGGGCCACTAGGGACTACAATATTATGTGACGTTGCAACTGGGAACTATTGGCCATAACAATACTTTGTGAAGGGGGCCAATGGGGACCATAATTCTATGCGAAGGTTCCACAGAGAACTATTGCAGGCAATAATACTGTGTGAAAGGACCATTGTGAACTATAAATGTGTGTCAATTGGCCACTGAGAACAATAATATTATGTGATGGGACACTGGAAACTACAATACTGTGTAAAGGGGCTACTGGAAATTAAGAGGTAAACTAATACTGTGTGAAGAGGCCTCTAAGGACCCAAAATTATGTGTGAATAGCCCCCTGGGGACAATAATACTGTGTAACTGGGAACTATTGAGTATACTAATACTGTGTGAAGGGAACATATTTCTATGGTAAGGGGCCACAGGGAACAATTAGGGGTAATAATATTGTGTGAAGAGACCACTAAGGACTATTGGGAACCATAATTACTTGTCAATGGGCCACTGGGGACAATAATACTGTGTGAACGACCATTGGAGACTACTATACTATGTGAAATGGCTACTTGGAATTATTGGGTATACTAATACTGTGTGAAGGGGCCACTGGGGACTATTGGGTGCGATAACACTGTGTAAAGGGCCAGTGGGGACAGAAATACTGTATGAAGGGGCCACTGGGGATTATTGGGTAACATAATTCTGTGTGAAGGAGCTACCGGGGACAATAATTCTATGTTAAAGACCACTGTGGACTATTTGGTATAAAAATACTGTGTGAAGAGGCCACTGGGGGCTATTGGGTCTAATAATACTTTATCAAGGGACCACTGGCTACTATTGAGAACAATAATTCTGTATGAAAAAGACTGGAAACTATTGAGTACACTAATACTGTGTAAAGGAGCCACTGGGGACCATAATTCTGTGTGATTGGACACTGGGGACCGCAATACTGTGTGGAGGGGCCACTGGGGAATACTTGGAACCATAATTCTCAGTGAAGGGGCCACAGGGAACTATTAGGGACAATAATAAAAAAAAATACATGTTCTATCTTTATCTGTTTTATTTTATTTATTTTTTTTTAAATGTAGATTGTGAGCCCCACATAGAGCTCACAATGTACATTTTTCCCTATCAGTATGTTTTTGAAATATGGGATGGAAATCCATGCAGACACGGGGAGAACATACAAACTCCTTGCAGATGGTTTTATGCCCTTGGCGGGATTTGAACACCAGGACTCCAGCGCTGCAATGCTAACCACTGAGCCACCGTGTGGCCCCTTATCTTTATCTGTTTTAAAAGATACTCGGACCCACTTGAAATCAATGAATCCATTTTTAACAGACGTAAAAATGGATTGATATCCTAGACACGTCCATTGTGGGTGGGTTGGGTAAAAAATAAAAAAAAGTTACGGAACATAAGACACTTGGCCATCAATAACAGAGAAATGTAACATATGTTTAAGGGTCAGTTCACATTAGCGTTTGGCTTCCGTCCGGAAGGATTCCGCACCAAATTCGTGCGGGCAGTGCGCGGCAAGCACACGGACCCCATTATAGTGTATGGGATCCATGTGCTTAACTGCACAGCACTTGCAGTTACGTTGGTATTCCGTTCGGGGAGGGGGGGTCCTCATGCGGACTCCTTCCGGCCGAAAGCCAAACGATAATGTGCAGCAGTAAAAAGTGTCTGTTTTTGTTTTGTTTATGAATAAGGCCTTAGAGTGGCATATATAACATTTTAAGGAAATGTGCACTTCCAGCCCGTAACAAACTGGTTCAGACCCATATCAAACTTTTAGCCCAAACCAAACTTTTAAAGATTTGTTCATCTCTAGATGTAACCATACAATCATATCATGAGGGCTGAGATTGACAGTGCTTTGACTGCACTGTTGTGATGGTGATGGCGGGCTTCATAGTTCAGCAATTGTTTCAGCCACCTTGCAATTCTCCAGGCAACTCCCCCCTCCACCGTTTTTTGAGCTAGCTTTCCATTTACTTCCTCTGTACAGCATCTGCTGACCTGAGTGCTGCAAGATGCAACAGCGGAGCTCAGTTCTGTAGATGGTATTCCCTATGCTCTCTGCGCAAGGTAAGAAAAACTAGTACATTGCACACATTGCTTGTCCCTGCTGCAGCAGTGTCAGTAAATTATCATTGTGTCATGCTTGGGTCACATGACGCCTCAAAGTGAGGCTAGAACTGTGAATCCTGTAGTGCTTGAATCCTGGGCACTTGAGATGTAAAAGCACTGGAAAGGGAGAAATAAGGGGGGGGGGGGGGCATGATCACTCAGCCAGCACAGAGGGCAGAGAGTTCTTATGAGAAAAGGATTAATTTCAGTGGGTCAGTGGGGCTGAACTGATGGGAGAGTGATGAAATGAGCAGCTTCATGAGAAACAAACCTCATATTATGGTGTCCAGCATAAGTGATGCAGGACACAACTCTTTTCGGGATCTGGCTTCATTTCTTGCTAACATATGTGCCAGGAAAATTCCTAGCAAATCTGTTAAAGTGTAACTAATGTTTGTTAGACATTTTTGTAATAGACTTAACCTATCTAACTTCCTATTAATAGAAAACAGGCTCTTAAATTCTCCCTAGCAAATCCTTTAAGTGTTCATTTGCATCACATAAAGTTAAGCTTATACAGAGTATTTTGCTGCTGAATTTTTGAGGTGGAATTTGTCTCAATAAGCAACTCCCAACTATCCCATTCATTTTAATGGGAATCAGGGCGGGTTTACATCTGCGCCCGTTCACGCTTTAAGCAATCCTGCGGGGTTTCCGTCTTCTGCCCCGAGAAACTGGACAGGGAACAGAAACCTGCCAGTCAGTTTTCAAACCCATTCAAGTGAATGGGTTTGAAAAGTGAGCGCCCGTGAGCGTTTTGTACCTGTCCACGGCTAAACCGTTTTTTTTAACCAGACACAAAGTCGGACTTTGTGTCCAGTTAAAAAAAAACAAAAAACGGTTTGCTGCTGTTTTTTGAGCGAAAGCCGGAGTGGATGGAGCAGAAGGTAGAAGTTTAAGCGCTTCTTTTGTATTTCTGATTCCATTTCTAGCTATTCTTGGCTTCGGCTCAGAAAACAAATCAGCAAAATTTGCAACAAAAAAGGTTGCCATTCTGCAAAGTGGGACCTTAGCATCAAGGGGTTACCCATTGTGATGATATGACCTTGCTCCTTCATATCAGATGTCCCTGCACTTGAATGGGTTAATAGAAGGCAGAACTTTTCCACAACTGATAGTAAGTGCAGGGAAACCTTCTGTTATAGAAGACATCTCTGGACTGGGGGTTGCTCACAGTCAAGTCATGATCAACTAACCCTTGCACTCGAGGTTGGTCATGTGAACTCCTAACTTCTGTGGCAGAAGTAGCCCCTGCAATAGAAAGGGATAATTGTGCTCAGAACTCGACCACGACTAAGGCTGGAGTGCAGGGACTCCTTCTGTAGCAGGAGTCCTTGGAATTTGGCGCATACATGCCACACAGTGTCACATCCCCGGCCTTCATACACCAACATCGAATGGTTACTAGAATTCATCAGTCAATGAATTCTAGGAACACCTGCCATCTCATGAGCTGTCGGGAAGGACCAGGGATTGAAGGGAATCACCGCGCTCAACTGATTGTCAAATGGATAAACTTTATTTCTGTATAAGGCACACACTACGCGTTTCGCGCACAGCGCCCTTTTTCAAGTGTATAAGCTGCAAACTGATCGCTGCTGTATAGGGGTCTAGGCATGTGACACTGCCACGCATGAGAACTTTACTAATACAAAGAGTATGGACAATATATGCACAAGCACATATAAAAAAAGGGCGCTGTGCCCGAAACGCGTAGTGTGTGCCTTATACAGAAATAAAGTTTATCCATTTGACAATCAGTTGAGCGCGGTGATCCCCTTCAATACCTGGTCCTTCCCGATATCGTTTGACACCAAAGGTGGCACGGATCCTGCTGTCTCATCACCTGGGATGGAACCCCCCCCCCCCCCTCCTCTAAGTGGTTCTAAGTTATATTTAATGGTTGTGCACACAACCTTCTAAGGTGAGAAGCTCTCTTACTTTACCTCTCATCTTACATACGGTACCTCACCATATGCAGCTCGGTGCTGTTCTTTGTCTTTACCTATAGCTCATGAGCTGGACCCAGGAGAGGCAAATGTAATTTTTTTGTTTCTCTTTTTTTTGCAGATCTGATTTGTGAACTACAGTGGATTCCATGGATTACTACGGCTGGCAAGGATTTTTTTTTTTTTCAATAAAATGGCCGATGATTAGGGTTATTTTGTGGTGTTTTATTTCAATAATATACTTATTTTTCAACTTTTGCATGTTTCTTTAAATGTGAGTTTTCCCACCCTGGAAACCACACTAATTTATTGGATCTGACAGTTTATGAAAAATAGACAGGGGGAGGGGGGAGTCCAAGTCTTTTTTCAAAACCAGCCAGATTCACTGAAGGTCCATTCACACAGAGTAAACGCGCGCTCATTTTGGCAAAATATACGAGTAAAGAATACACGTGTAAAAATAAGACTCCCATTGACTTCAATGACATTTTTTTACACGTCTAAAACGCATCAAAAAATGTGTCACGTTTTTTGGCGCATTTTTTACACGTGTAAATGGATACTAAAGCAGCAGCCTAGCTTTAGAAGGGTGGAAAAACTCATGTGTTTGGGGTCTTTGACCTGATAAAATCAGCCTGTCCCCTAGTACTGGACTGTAGCCAACTTCTCCCAGATCTCAGTGCAGGGATGCCTTCAATAGCAGAAGAACTCACTAGATTGGAAGGGGTTAATTGTGTTTAGAATGTGACAGTGATTAACCCTTTCCAAGAAGTTCTTGCACTCCAGTGGTTACCCACATTCATGACCTAACAGTCTCTGGTCTCATGATCTAGATCTAATGATCACAGGTTCAAGGGCTAAAAAAATAAATAAACAAAATAAATATTGCATTGCAGTTATCTGGCCGACCCGCAGAATAAAGGTCATATTTACAGCACAGTGAATGTCGTAAAAACAAAACCTTTAAATAAATAGTTTTTATCTAATTCCACCCCTTTCTGATTTTTTTCCAGCTTGCCAGTACATAATATGAATATTAAATGGTACCATTACATGGTACGAAGTAGAACCCCTGGTATAGTGCCTCCTTTCCTGGCACTCACACTGCCCCTTTATTGGCCCCCATATAGTAAGTGCTAGTGACTTTAGACAACCATCTGCCATGGGCCCCTCTGGCGTTTGTCCAATTCCCTTTAAGAATAATGTCCCATAGTGCATAGTATGATTTTCCATAGCGGCTACACACTTTTTGTTGCAAATTTTTGGTTTTTGTTCCGAATTGTCAAAAAATTTCAGGTTCAGTTGAACCCCAAATTTTTGAGGTTCACGATCTACTATTATTATATTCTGGTCTCTTGAGACCTCAGAGTACAATGAGCACTGGCTCAGGGGAGCAGAGCAAAAATAACAAATGGCATTACTCACCTCTCTTAGGCTCCTTAACAGGTCTTAGGGACTCAAATGACATCAGAGATTAGACCTCAATGGTCACGTGGGTTACGCCGGTGGCCCTGTTTACTGATCCTGGGTACGGTTGCCTCCACTTCTCTCCTCAGTCTCGAGGGCTCGGATACTGTGCTCACTAGCATCAGCAACGTGATGTGGGATGCAAGGCCCCTTGGAGGGCTGAAGCAAAGGCAGCGGTGGGCAAAATCAGGGATTGTTAAGTATATAGAAGCCATTACCTGCTGCCTGGAGCAGAACTAGTAAAGGCTGGGTGCCATAGCAAACTTTTGACATGCCCCCTCCCCCATGGAATTGCGCCTTCTATCCTGGCCACCGCACACTGTAACGGACCATTTACACTCAATATAATGTCCCAAACTGGTCTCCACCCAGTATAATATCACATAGTGTCCCCTGCACACAGTATAATGTCCCATTGTAGCCCTGGATGCAGTATAACAGTACGCAGTCTCACAGTGGCCCCTACACAGTATAATGTCATACAGCACACCCTTCACACGGTATAATATTCCACAGTGACCCCTACACACAGTGTAATGTAACATAGCAGCCTCCATACAGTATAATGTCCCACAGTAGCCCGTCCACACAGTATTAGGTGCCATAGTGGACAGTCCACACTATATAATGTCACATAATGGTCCCTTTATAATGTTTTATAGTGGCGCACTCTCACGGCTGTATTTACACCACTATCTGCAACCTATAAAATAAACAGGACGAGGCCCCGAGGCGGCTGCACCAGTTTCACCGCCGCTTTCATTCTTACTAGACACCAGCATGACGGTCCTGCAGTTCTGCACACTACTCTTGCTATTACACTCGCTGGTCATTCCCCATCACACATCACCACACACAGCTACACGGTCCTCGCTTTCTTTTCACCAGCAGCCCGCGTTGTACTTTGTACCACGTGCTGTTGTTATCACATGACCGTCTGACGTCAGAAGGTCCTTGAAGATTACAGGAAGCAGCGGGTTTGTATCCTAATGTAAGCGTGTGGCTGTATCTGTTGTGGCGGACAGGAGGATAGACGTGCGGCTGTGGGGTGCTGGGCACTTAGTGGGCGCAGGCGCGGCTGGTACACATTATAGCAGTATTAGTACAGGCATACTGGCACCATGTTATGGCTTACTGGCTGAATGACAAGCACACTCCTATGGGGTCCTAGGATTCAGACACAAGGCTATAGGGTAATAGCCCAGCTGTATTGCAGCCTGGCCTTTGCTTGTCCCCATCTCTGCCTCAGTCACTGAGATGTCCAGTTGCTGCCACAGGATAGTAAAATGTGTCCTGTAGGGTTTGGTTGTAAAGCCATATCAGTCCCATACTATGGCTATAATAATCCGATCGAATCCTCAGCACATGGATATTTTGGTGCCATTTAATTATAAAAGTGTTATTTTTTTTATTTATTTAATTTTACATTTAGAAGCAGTTTGAGGTCTTGTTTTTTTTGGGACCCTTAGTATTTCTCAGCTGTACCATTTTAAAGCCCAATGTATGTTAATATGTATATGTTCACTTTTTTTTTTCTTTACCAGGGGGATACACCATAGGGAGAAATATTGCCAATGTTTTTGTTTTGTTATATCTTACACTGTTAAGCATGTTAAATTTATTGTACAAAGAAATTCTGAAGCTGTCGTGAGATGTACTATAGCATTTTATTAATATTTACTTGATTTTAAAAGAATCCTATCACTCACAATTTTTTCTAGTTACCACATCGGAAAGCCTTAAGAAAGGCTATTCGTCTCCTACCTTTCGTTGTCTTCTCCGTGCTGCTGTTCGCCTACAATCCTTGTTTCTCTCTGTATGCAAATTAGCTCTCTCGCAGCACTGGGGGCGGGCCCAGCGCTCAAACAGCACTGGGGGCATCCCCAATTCTGCGAGAGAACTCTCTCCAGCGCCGCCTCCATCTTCGTCAGCAGCGTCCTCTTCATCCGGCGATGGCTTTTAACTTGTAGGCCTTGGGCATAGGAGACTGCGCATGCTCACAGGCCACGAGAAAAGGGCCACTTACACAGTATTGGATGAAGAGGATGCTGCTGACTAAGATGGAGGCAGCACTGGAGAGAGTTCTCTCGTAGCTTTGGGGACGCCCCCTGGTGCTGTTTGAGCGCTGGGGCCCGCACCCAGTGCTGTGAGAGAGCTAATTTGCATACCGAGAGAAATCGGGATTGTAGGCGAACGGCGGCATGGAGAAGACAACGAAAGGAAGGAGACAACTAGCCTTTCTTAAGGCTATTCCGACTTGGTACATAGAAAAAATTGTGTGTGAGTGATAGGATCCCTTTAATGAAATAAAATAATTCATTTGCATACCTACTATATTCAAGGGATGACTTAATAAGGACTCCTTCACAACATCGTAGTGGTTTTTACATTCCACAAATACTGATCCACAAAAAAAACATGTCATCTTCATCTGAATCTGCAAAAAGTGTTGTATGATTCCCTACACTGGTCTGTTCTGCAAATGTGTCCAAAAATAGTAGTCATATGGGTGGGCCCATAGAAATGAATGGGTCTTGCAAATAAAAACAAGGATCGTGTGAATGAGGCCTTAGCTTTTGTGATGACTACTGTGGGATCAGTAAGCACGTTACAGTGACTGCCAGTGTCTAAGCCCCTAGGTGCTGCAGTTGCTATTACCTTTGACATTTGTTAAATGAAGTGACAGGGATTGACCTGGGTTAGTTACAGCTGTGACTCCTACTAGTGATGAAACAGCTACTGATCATGTGACATCCCTGTGCTGTGCACTTACAGCATTCTATAGGAAGTACTTCTAGTATGTGCTATAGATGTACAGAAAATATACGGGAAAGAATTCAGGAAACTTTATAGAGCTAAGTGATTGTGTTACACATTAGGCAACTTTCTAATGTGTTTTACTGATCATTTACAAGCTCTCTGTCTGCTCTAAATGAGGGAAAACTCCCTGGTTTACTTTAAAAGGGGCGTTGCTCAAATGACAGGACTGAAGGGAGTCTAGGGTCTATTCGGGATACAACAGTCTTTGGGTCTCAAATGGTCTGGATGAATGAGGCTTTATGCTGATTTTGCTGTTTATACCCAGTGATACTCTTCTATGCTATACCTGTATAGAATAGCAAAATATTACAACTCCCTTGTCACTTATTTATTGCCATTCTTAAAATGCCTGCCTGAGTAACCTGAAACCAACTCTTTCTGAGTTGGCCAACAATTTATTACAAAGAACATGGAGGACGTAAGTAGTGCTATAGATTCATGTGCCTGGTTCATGAGAACAAAAAATGTTGGTAGGCTGAACCAAGAACTCCTCTACTTTTCTACAACCCACAGACTGTCATGGGATGAAAACAACAGACATTAAAGAGGACTTTCACCACCTCCACCAATTCAAATTCTCAGCATCTGTTAATCGGCACTGCTCCACTAATTCCGGAACATTTGGAATATTGTCTCTAGCCCCCATGGTGTCCTAGCAAGAAAAGCAGTTAGTTTTGGTGCTTGATCACACCATTTGTCTGCTCCTGCCTGACTCCGCTCTCCTGACAGTACAGAGTCTAAATACCATATAGGGTACCAAAACTAACAGAACTGATGCTCTGGAATGGTGGGGGCTAGAGTAAAAATTGCAACTGCTAGAATCAGCTATTAACATATGCTAAGAACTGAAGTTGGTGGAGGAAACACATGACAGAAGCTTTCTTCCAGCATGTTTTTTCCTTTTATGACAGAAGAAAAAAGTTGTATATACAAGAAAGCTTCCATCATGTTCATAGGACTACGACTGAAGGCACTCCATTGGTGTCCATCAGTTTGCTACTGTTAATATGCTTTGATATATCCTATGAGGGACGAGGTCAATGGATGTTACTTAACTTTTCATTATAAAAGCAGTAACATTTGTCTCTCAATATATGTCTGAAACAATTATTTTAAGTCTGTGCCTTTTTTTTCTCACTCCAACTCCAGCCACAATTGATTCTGACTCCACAGCGCTGGTTGAATAATTGAATCAGCTCTTTAGGCAGCTGCTATCAAATGCTACCTGTCTATACGTGTCCTTTATGTCTTCTGTCCAATAGTATAATTCTATCAAATGACTACAAGTTTTGGTAGGACACTGAGCAACACACGTTGTATCATTTATAGATAATTGTATACATAAATGTATATCTGTATTGCATTCATATAATTTTGATGGTGCAAATTAGGTAGGAAGTGTCACATGGGTGGTCCTATTTCCAGCCCCATTTCAAATCCAAGTCTCATTTTTCAAAGGATAGCAATAACTTCAGATCACTGTTAGGCAAGGCTTACAAACAACACCCTGAGTACTTGCCGGGGAATTGAACCACCCTTGTGGTACTTATAAGCTATTTTTCATAATGAAGGAATGAATGAAGATCAGCATCCAAAGTATCTGAGCATATGCTTAAGTGACCTACCAAGTGCTTAGAGTCTTTTGGTAAATCTAAATCATTTGACTCCTTTTTCATAAAATATATTTATATATATTAACTATATTCTTTTTTACTTAATAGATTTGTTTCCAAAGTGTTTTGCCAGCAATGGGTATCAAAGGACTGCAGGGCTTTGCACAGAATTCATGTCTCAATGTTTGTAGCATGGTCAGCCTAAAGACTATGGCCACAAGACACAAGTCTTTATATCCAGATTGTGTTCCTACCATTGTTATTGATGCAATGGGATGTCTGCGTACCTGGTACACACCAGATGACTGGATTCATGGAGGACAGTGGAAGGAATATCTTAGCAATTTACAGGACTTTATTGCAGCATTTACAAATGCTGGAATTCGATTAGTGTTTGTTTTTGATGGCGTCATCGAACAAAAGAAACGAGCAGAATGGGTCAAGCGACGAATGCGTGACAGTAATGAAGTGTCAAAAATATTTAATTTTCTTAAGTCCAATAGACGTCAGCCTGGCCGCAATATGTTCTTTATACCATCAGGAATATCTACGTTTACACGATTTGCCTTGAAGACTCTTGGTCAGGAAATAATTTGCTCACAAGTTGAAGGAGATTATGAGGTAGCTGCTTATGCTCTAAAAAACAACTGTCTTGGAATTTTAGGGGAAGATAGTGACTATCTCATCTTTAACACAGTCCCATACTTTTCCATTAATAAACTCCGCTTGGACAAGCTTGTCACTTTGATGTATTCAAGGGAAAGTTTCTGTGGAGAATTGGGCCTTCGTCTAGAAGACTTGCCACTTCTTGCTTGTCTTCTTGGCAATGACGTAGTCCCAGAAAACATGATGGAACAGTTTCACAAGCAATGTGTTGCTGCATATAGATCACTAAATATTGAACATAACAAGAGGGCCATTGTCATCAGGGCTGTGGCTACTTTTATTTCTAAGATACAGCTTTCGCCAAATGGTCTTGAAGAGTTAAAAAAGATACTGCCTCCAAGATTTGATATGACGTTTTTGGAGAAAGGGATACAGTCATATGTTCTACCGCAACAAAATTGTCCTTGGATATCGTCAACTTCACAGTCCTGTCAAAACTGCATTGGCAAGTCAGGATCATATGTTTGTAAGGATCAGGAGATTGTACAGGTAATGTATACAGTGTTTTGTAGCTGTAAAGTTTGCACATACCTTGTGTTATTACTAAACCACCGTAATCCATTAGGCCCCATTCACACGGGACAAGAGGGGGTGGATTTTGGCATGGAATCCATGTAATAATCTGCCTCCTCAAATTGGTGGTCTATTTAGACCTCTGGCGTTCTTTTTTCCACTAGTGGAAAGGAGCTGCCCTTTCTTCAGGCAGATTCCGCAGCTGAATCAGCCACAGTGTCCGCCTCACGGCAGCACCCTCCGGACTAGGCCCATTCATTTGGGCCTAATCCGGAGCGGAAAGCCGTGACGGGATGCTGTGTACTGCACTGGCAACCCATTGTGGTTGTTGCGACGGAATATGCACACGCGTAATTGCGTGTGAATTAACCCTTAGCAAACCAATTGGGGGTGATTTACTAACAATATGTTCCTAAATTCTGGCTCAAATTGCATCTAAAAATTGGTGTGCGTCCTTTGGACAGATTTATTATGTGGTTTAGACTTAGTGTGTCTTACTGGATAGTTTAGAAAAGGATGGATAATTGGAATCTTAAAATGTACCAGTTTTTTGAAAAAACTCCCTCCATAACAGCACCAGCTAGAGGTTGATTCCCCTCCTCCTAATAGGAGCACGAAAAATCACACGAGGTTAAATAGCCCTTCCTCCACCTCCCCCCCTGAGCATACTGAAAAGAACCGCCTTATAAATATGTTGGACTGTATGCCACATACAACTTCATAAACATATTACGCTAAGTTCACATTAGCATTTGAGCTTCTGTACGAGGCCCTGCCCCATATTCTGCTTAGAATCACCAGAGAGAATAGTTCTGCAAGGAGGACTTCTCTCTCTGCTGTTTATAGACTATATGGTCCGCAGGTTTCAGCGTGTAACCGCTTTTTAAGCCTATAGAGTTTATGTCTTTCAGGTTCCCATGTGGACCCGACAGATGGAAATCCAATGCTAGTGTGAGCCTAGTGTCAGACGTGATCTCACAGCTCCATGACATACTCATGTAGTATACCACATATCGGTGCATGGAAATTCAACCCCTCAGTTAAAGGGTACGAACAAAACTGTGGAGAAATAAGGAATGAATCCAGCACCACAAAAAAAAAAATCATAAAACTTAGCTTTTAATAATCATGTCTTCATTAAAAATCATGATACGCATGCCAAACAAAAAATCTCAAAACAGTGAAAAACTGCTATGACTAAGGGACTCATGCGTCAAAACGTGCAAGCCTAAATCTTTTCTAGTTTTGTAATTTGTTTTGTCATGTGTTTCCTTGGAGTTTTTCACTGTTTTGGGATTTTTTGTTTGGCATGTGTATCATGATTTTAAATGAAGACATGATTAATAAAAGTTTTATGATTTTTTTTTTAAATTCTATTTGTGGTTCTGGATTCATTCCATATTTTTCCATAAATTTAATCAGCATATAAAGGAGGGGAATATAAGGGTGCTGTGATGGAGGGATACCCTAAAACCAAATTACTGGTAAGTACTAATTCTAGTTTCTTAAAAACGCCCTAACTAGGGTGTAATAATGACTTAAAGAACTTTCCTACCATTTATAAAGGTCCCCATTATAAGACAGATTAACCATATTTTTAAGGCTGGAATGGGTTAACCTATTGTGTGCTTTTTCCTGTCCCTAATAGGGGGATCGTATTCAACCTTCAGGTAGTGCTGTCATGGAGGGCTTCCTTAGA
Organism: Leptodactylus fuscus; assembly: GCF_031893055.1. Taxonomy (NCBI): domain Eukaryota; kingdom Metazoa; phylum Chordata; class Amphibia; order Anura; family Leptodactylidae; genus Leptodactylus; species Leptodactylus fuscus. The sequence continues at coordinate 71,178,339 of NC_134267.1, read as the reverse complement.
ATCCGAGTACTAATTACTAATTCTAGGTTTTTAATGGTCTGTACAAATGCCTCCCTGGTTTAAGCTATCTATATTGAAGTCAACAATAATAATTCTCTGACATTGTCTCATGAGAATGTATGTCCATACATACCGTACAAACATAGTATTACATTAATGAAAATAATAAATACTTTTCCACTGAAGCTGTACAATGACTCATAAAGCAGATATTAACAAAACCCCTGTGAGGGTACATTTGGACCACTCGAAATACATGGTCACATAAAGTGGCTCAAATCATTCATTTCACTCACTTGGTATAATCATTATATTGTGTGCGACTACTAATGGGACATTATACTGTGAGTGACCGTAAAGGGGGCATTATATACTGTAGGAACACTATGGGTATTTTACAGTGTGGCTACCCAGGGAGGATTATACTGTGTAGGGCCACAAGGGTTGCATTATACTGTGTGGGGGTACCAGGGAGGCACCCTGTGTGGTCCACTAAGGTTTGAGGGCACAAAAAAATGTATGGGTCACTTAGGGCAGGTTATATACTTTGTGTTATATAAAGAAAAGCACTGTTGTCCTGTGGGAGCAGAAAGGGACCTGATTGGACCAGAAGGGGACATAGACAGGGTTAGTGGTCATGGATAAAATATGGAGGATATAAGATAAGATAATCCTTTAATAGTCCCACAATGGGGAAATTTCAGTGATAGGCAGCATTCACACTGAGTAACACTGGCGTTTTTTGTGCTTATTTTGGCATGTAACGCCGCGTTTGCGCCGCGCTATTTTGCGGTGGCGTTGTGCAGCGTTAACGCGGCGCTACGTGCCAAAATAAGCACAAAAAACGCCAGCGTTACTCAGTGTGAATGCTGCCATACAGTTTCATAGATGGTACAGTAGTATATAACAAGAGAGAAAAATACATACAAGCTCATGGCAGAAAGAGAAATCCTAGGAATCATAGCAACTAAAATGAAAGAAACACAGACACACTGCAGGATCATTTAGTTCTCTGTGTGAAGTGATGTTAATAATACAGCCCGACCGTGGTTGGAGGACATGAGGAGGGGGTCACAGCATGTAGATATAACAGGCAAAAAACGTTTTTTTTTGTTTTTTTTTGCAGAGGTGGGGGACATATGCAGCTATCATGATAACATGTGGCAGTTCCTTTGGTAGGTGGTGAGATCTCATGCTCACAGCTGATAGTTCATTATCTTGCATCAGCGCTATTGTCCATTAACCACAAAAAAATGCCCCAAATATCCTTCATCACAAGCCCTCCTCCTCCCTCCTTACCACTGTGTTCTACTGCCCAAAAGAGTCTAAAGCCATCCAGGTATACATGGTGCTGCTCTCTTGCCAAGCTTCCATAAACACATGGGTAGGTGGGTGATGGTAGGTTCCCAGGTTGTAACAGAGTCCCACGTGTCCACAGTAAAAGAAAGAAATACCAGTCAGCTGTAGGCATCTTCACACATCAGAAATAGACTCCAAAAATCATCTCCTTGAAAAGAAGAAGTCCACACTTCCATGTAGGTTTCTCCTCCATGCCACATGGTGTCCATGCTGTCCTTAGCTCCTGGGGGGATGGTAACAGGCACATGTGCACAGGAAAAACTCCAGGTCTTGAGTCATTGTCCATGCTTAACAATAGAAACAAAAGGAACAAAATACTCCACAGGATCTTCCATTCGATTTATAGTTGCTAATTCATAGTGCTAGTTTGCTTGGTTACAGAATTCTTGAAGATACAGAGAAAAAGAGTGAGAAAGGAAAGATAAAGGTTGCTCCCAGCTTGGAGCTCTGTATCAGGCAGCCAGCCACTCAGGGGGCGCCAGGAAGTATGTGCAGCAGACCTGTGGAAAATATGACGAGGAGCATGACAAAATAGTGTGAATTATTTTGTTCATATTTTTAACCTTTAAATAGTGGCATGACCTGAAAAAAAAAATTAGGTGGAAAAAAAACTATTCGCCCCACTGGCACTTTCTTCTTGGAGAGTTTACAAATGTTGGCAAATACGTGTAGATTTGAAACTGTACTATGTTAGTGTTGGAATATTGTGGCACCATGTGGCACTGTTAAGGAGGCATTTTGTGCTGTCCTACCACTCTAGTGGTGCTGGCGGTATTTGGTCCTGAAGGAGAGGTAATTTGTACTGTGTTGTAGTATTAGTTTCACACCATTGCAGAACTTTTTATTATCAACATAATTGATTTTGTGCTTACTTAAATGTTGTATTACATTAAGGAAGCAAAGTTTGTTAATCTGAGTGCTCTGGCGTCAGTTGGTGCCCTATTGGTGAGGACTTTGGGTTAACTTTTAATACGTTGAAATCCATTTAATAGATCCACTAAAAATGGATGCCAATACAACGGCTTAACATTAGGGCTTAATTAAAAAAAAAAAGAAAACGGATATATTGCTGTCCATCTTTTTTGTGGGACACAAAAACTGTACCGCTGTATAAAACAAGATAGGCTTATTTCCTTACTTACTTTTTCAGTGGCATGACAATAACATGTCTTAGGCTTTACTCACATCTGCGCATGGGTTTCCGTTCTTGGGTCTGCTTGGGGACCCCCCAAACAGAAACATAATCCGCATAAAGAAATCAGTTTATCACCTCCCTGTTGTACTCCAGTTTGCAGTGATTCACTAGATCTTAGAAATGACTACATAGCTACACATAAAAATATAAAAGTTAGACTATATTCCAGGCTTGAGAGTGCATGATACTACATGATACTACTCAGCACAGTCCCCTCTCTGATATGAAGCAATGATTATGATGACGTACATGTTGCGGACATAGCTGAGCAGATTAAACAGTAACAAAGTCTGTCCTGCCTAGTATGGGGAAAGGTATTGTGAGCACCTTCACTTCCACTACTTCGTCATGTTTGACAGGTTGTAAAGCTCTCCTGTGCTGGAAATGCCTTTCATGTCTTTACATGCATGACAGCCTGGAAGATTAACAGGTGCCAGAAGTTAAAGATAGATGAAATCCCACATGAAAGCATGAAAAGAAATGAATCAATATTTCAGCTCCTACAAAACCTTTTTGTGAATCAGGGTGCACATAATACATAAACACACATAGAGTTGGAATTCCTATTATTCTGGAGTAGGTGGTACCAGCATGTAGGTCCCAGACTATAGAAAACATCTATAGATTGTGCAACTATTAGAAACCTAAATGTGTCAAGTTTTCAAGCTCAAATACTTCTTGTCATGGAAGGAGGTGTTTCTATGGCCTAACTATATATGTGCACTTTTTAATGCCCCCCCCCCCATCCTTTTCAAAGTATGTGGTTGTACTGTCATTTCTATGGGTAAATTGCTAATTTTGTGTTACTAGTTGTGTGTGTTCTTCTGCACACTACAATCTATCCTGACACTGTCCAGTCAGAGCTGACTTTGTAGGGACACCCTCCCTTGACAAGAGACTATTGTCATAGCCAGGAATAAACATACAAATGCAGAATATATTCCAGAATTTTTACTGTATATTGTTGTGAATGCAAGTATTTACTACAGCAGACACGTTAAAAAGTGGTGACAAATTCTCTTTAAGATTAAGAAAAAAAATTCCTATCAGTTTTCATTAGGGTTGGGCAATGAATCAAAATATAATCGAGATTAAAAGTCCGATCCGTTAATTGTTATGAAATTGCTCACATCAGTTATTTCAATTATTTTGCATTCACACCATCTTGTCTCTCACTGTCATATAGTGTAGATACAGTCCTATGAAAAAGTTTGGGCACCCCTATTAATCTTAATCATTTTTAGTTCTAAATATTTTGGTATTTGCAACAGCCATTTCAGTTTGATATATCTAATAACTGATGGACACAGTAATATTTCAGGATTGAAATGAGGTTTATTGTACTAACAGAAAATGTGCAATATGCATTAAACCAAAATTTGACCGGTGCAAAAGTATGGGCACCTCAACAGAAAAGTGACATTAATATTTAGTAGATCCTCCTTTTGCAAAGATAACAGCCTCTAGTCGCTTCCTGTAGCTTTTAATCAGTTCCTGGATAAAGGTATTTTGGACAAACAATTCAAGTTCAGTTAAGTTAGATGGTCGCCGAGCATGGACAGCCCGCTTCAAATCATCCCACAGATGTTCAATGGTATTCAGGTCTGGGGACTGGGATGGCCATTCCAGAACATTGTAATTGTTCCTCTGCATGAATGCCTGAGGATTTGGAGCGGTGTTTTGGATCATTGTCTTGCTGAAATATCCATCCCCGGCGTAACTTCAACTTCGTCACTGATTCTTGAACATTATTCTCAAGAATCTGCTGATACTGAGTGGAATCCATGCGACCCTCAACTTTAACAAGATTCCCGATGCCGGCATTGGCCACACAGCCCCAAAGCATGATGGAACCTCCACCAAATTTTACAGTGGGTAGCATGTGTTTTTCTTGGAATGCTGTTTCTTTTTGGACGCCATGCATAACGTCTTTTTTTATAACCAAACAACTCAATTTTTGTTTCCAAAATGAAGCTGCCTTGTCCAAATGTGCTTTTTCATACCTCAGGCAACTCTATTTGTGGCGTACGTGCAGAAACGGCTTCTTTCTCATCACTCTCCCATACAGCTTCTATTTGTGCAAAGTGCGCTGTATAGTTGACCGATGCACAGTGACACCATCTGCAGCAAGATGATGCTGCAGCTCTTTGGAGGTGGTCTGTGGATTGTCCTTGACTGTTCTCACCATTCTTCTTCTCTGCCTTTCTGATATTTTTCTTGGCCTGCCACTTCTGGGCTTAACAAGAACTGTCCCTGTGGTCTTCCATTTCCTTACTATGTTCCTCACAGTGGAAACTGACAGGTTAAATCTCTGAGACAACGTTTTGTATCCTTCCCCTGAACAACTATGTTGAACAATCTTTGTTTTCAGATCATTTGAGAGCGGGCTGTCCATGTTCGGCGACCATCAAACTTATCTGAACTTGAATTGTTTTGTAGAAAGAAATGGTCCAAAATACCTTCATCCAGGATCCAGGAACTGATTAAAAGCTACAGGAAGCGACTAGAGGCTGTTATCTTTGCAAAAGGAGGATGTACTAAATATTAATGTCACTTTTCTGTTGAGGTGCCCATATTTTTGCACCGGTCAAATTTTGGTTTAATGCATATTGCGCATTTTCTGTTAGTACAATAAACCTCATTTCAATCCTGAAATATTACTGTGTCGATCAGTTATTAGATATATCAAACTGAAATGGCTGTTGCAAACACCAAAATATTTAGAACTAAAAATGATTAAGATTAATAGGGGTGCCCAAACTTTTTCATAGGACTGTATGTAGTGTGCTGTCATGATAATACTTGTAGCCTGCAGCGGATTCATGTGTCTTTCTTGTTCTTTACAGATTGCATTAGAAGAACACTGGAAAGGAGACAATGTCATGATCTGCAATGTTCTTTGCTTTGGAGAAAGTGATTGCAGTAATACCTTGGAAGATGAAAATGATCCTGACATCCCTGGTCAAGCCTTGGTCTATAGACTTGCTCGTCAGCACATTTATGCCATTCTGCTCGGCACTGGTAATGGTAAGTACAGTATTCAGTGATATATAATATGTTTATTATCCATTTGTTATACCCTCTTCAAAAAAAACGTAGAGGCCGTCTAAAATTGGTGGAGAGAAAAGTCCTGCATGGAGAACTATTTTCTCCGCCGATTACAGTATAAAACCACCAGAAACCAGTAACGTACACCCAGCAGACCCCATTAAAGTCTATGAGGTGCTCGGGTAACAGCTTTATTTAGCAGACGGCCTCTCTTTCTTTTGGGTCCCCATGCAGACCCTAATGATGGAGAGACGAACACTAAAGTAAACCTAACGTATAGTGCCAACATATTTCTTAGCAGTTTAAAGACGATGTCACTGTTCCATTTAGGGCTCGCATTCTAAATTCCTGTCAGTATGTCTTTTATCACTTCAGCCAGAATAAATCAATAGGAAGTATCTCTGCTTCTAAGGCTTCTTGCCTTTCTGCAAACAAGAATTTATTAGAAACAGTCATTTTTGAAGAAGCCTGAGCCTAAGTGTGGAAAAATAGAGCGCTCAGAGTTGGATTCAGTGGTTTAGCTTACCGATTCTATAGACCAGGTGCTATTCCTCTGGTAATCCTTCTGAAAATATATAACTCAATTGACAACTGGGTGTTAATCTTTCCCTTGCACAATCTGATAGCGTCCAACAGGGCTCCCATTTTTAATGGTACGATTAATGAAATAATATTCATAATCAAAAGTCAGCTCAATTAATCATTGTGAACTTGCTCACAGCCATTATTTCAATTATTTTCACCCTGTCTCACACTCCCAATGGCTAAAGGATTTATCACGAACTGTATGCTGTCCAATCAGAATTGCTGAAATATGAAAAACCAGAATTCAGTGGCATGGGGGTGGCTTGCATAAGGGGGAGTGTCGTACAATAATCATTCATTAATTATAATTGAGGTAAAATGTTCAATTAATATTGATTTTGATTTAAGTCATAATTGTCCAGCCCTATTTTACATCCAGTTTATTGAAGTATGGTACACAAATAACAAAGGAAAGGTTCTAAGTAAAGATGCTCCAGTTTTATTATTTCATGGAAAATACAAGTCTTTTCTAAAACAGACATAAGAAGAACTGACGCGTTTCGGTTATCTACACATGTGGCAGAATGGTTGAAGACATTTCTGTGCTTGTAACATTCATCTGAATGGACTTGCAGAATTGTATCCAGGGGTGGTAGAAGCAACCAATTTCACATGTATGGAATGCTTGTTTTCAGTTGTAGAGAATTTCTGCAACAAATATGCTTATACCCTTAAGCTGGCCATATCCAATAGGTTATTATTGGCTGGCTCCCCTGATTTGTTTGGGGGTTTCTTGACTCTTCCCTAATGGCAGATATTGGAGGGTAAGAAGGATCTAGTTTTTGATATCAACATATACAGTTTTCCTCTCGATGGAGATAATCCACCTTCAGAGTAGTTAGGCAGCAACAACTTTCCCATTTAGAACATGTATACATGTATGTACTCAATTCTGGTCTACAAAATCGGTTCTACAGTGATGAACATATATAACTGGAAATATGATCACTTGCCTGCGTCTGCACTTAAAAGGCGCCCTGACAGTAGTTATTCTGTTCAGCTTTGAATTTCCAAAGGCAAACTAAGACATGTCCCATTTTCCCTAATGTGCTCATGAATAAAACAGTGATTTACATGAAAGCGGCGCTTTAAAAAGCTGAATAATGGAGGCATATGTGGAAACTGTAGAGTCGCTACTACCAGGTATTGTAGTTTCTAACCAATTTACTGCTAAAAGACTCCCTTTAAGACCCAAACATTTAGTCCACTGTTTAGTTAAGCAGTATAAGGAAAATGTTTGTTCTTGTACCGTGTTAGCCAGTGGGTAGGAAATATAAAAAAACAAAAAACTTGATAGTCTTCAGTAGTTGATACCTTTTTAATGGCTAACTAATAATGATGACAGATTACAATGTTTCGGAACTCTAGGGTCCTTTCTCAAGTAAATTTCCTTGAGAAAGGACCCTAACTGCACAGTCTTGTCATTGGGCTGTGTTTGACACTACAGCTAAGACTCATTCACTAATATAGGGCTGATCTGTAATAGTAAACACAGGCCATTGTTCCTTTGAAATATAAAGCAGACCCTTATCTCATGCAGTTTTTAAGAGCATATTCACATTTTGTCCAAGTGACGTCAGGTTCATACTAGCGTTTGGGGACCCTGTCCCTCATTCCGCTTAGGCGGAGATAAAAGTCCTACAAGCAAGGTTTTTCTCTCAGCTGATTGGCAGACTATTTTCCGTGGTAACTGCTTTTTAAGCGGATAGGGGTTTCATTTTTCGGGTTCCCCAGCAGAAGAAGAGAAACCCAAATGCTAATGTGAACCTAGCATAGGCCTGTCTAATACATTTGAGATATTTAGAAGTAATAGGTGAATGGTTCAGTCGTCCCCTGTATAGCAGCGAAGTAATGCCATATTTTATATTTGCACCTGGTCTTGCCATAGACATGAGACCCATTGGTGGTGGCACACAGTGACTAACACAAGTCTGAAAAGAAACTGCAGACATAGCTGTTCTTGGGACAAGTGCATATCTTTGCACTTACATCAGTGTTTTCTTATTATGTCTGTAGAGCTGAGACTAACTTCAGTGCTGTAAAGGGAATTGTTGTATTGTTAAGTAAACCCTTTGAGCAGGAAAATGTCTTATCTTTCATCGGGATAACACAGGCGTTAATGACTTGCACTGTAAGTAAAACATGCTCTGTTTATGCTTTTCCTCTTGAAAGAAGAAATGGAAGAATATACTGAGGTGTTTTCATGTATGTGTTAAGCTCAGTCATGTTTCTAGCAATTGTTGTCAAAACCCCACTGAAATATACAATTAGTGTTGATGGGGCTACAAAACACTAAACTATCCATCTATGTGGATCGGAAACCTAAAGCATTACTCAAATAAACAAAGTAGATGAGATTTTTTTTTTTTACTATGAAAACTGGAAAGTCTGAAATGATCATAATCTGAGAGGACTCTTGGCAACAATCTTGAACTATTCTCCCAAAAAATACAGGGCTCCACACTGCATCTGTGAAAATTATACTAGTCTTTGATGTCCATAGCAGCACAGCAATCAACTTACTGAACCGCAATGTAAAATGAAAATGCCAGTTTTAGGGCGGGTTCACATCTGCGCCCCGGTCTCTGCTTTCAGGTTTCCGTCTTCTGCAGACAGGAGACGGAAACCCGGCAGACAGTGTCCACCCGTGAGCGCCTGTGAGCGTTTTGTGGTCTCTGCGGCGAAACCGTTTCTTTTTTAACCGGACACAAAGTCCTGCATGTACGACTTTGTGTCCAGTTAAAAAAAACAAAAAACGGTTTCCCACAGAGACCACAAAATGCTCACAGGAGCTCGCGGGTGGACACTTTGCAAACCTGTTCAAATGAATGGGTTTGAAAAGTGACTGCCGGTTTCCGTCTCCTGTCCAGTTTCTCGGGCAGGAGACGGAAACCTGATAGAGGAGACCGGGACGCAGATGTGAACCTGCCCTTGGTTGTTACTATCAACAAGGCCACTTTTTTATACTGAAATCCCTCTTGAAACATTGTATTGTTTTATTTTTATCACAGCTATACTATGGCTGATAGATTGTCACATATAACCTGTCACTCATGGAAATCATTTCATGTTCTATTAGTATAGAGATTCATACATCCCAGGTTCTTTGAGAGATTCTCAGATTAGTTGTGGCATTTTAACATTCCTTGTGTATTAGTGCACCAAACATACTGTTTAATACTTGTGTATTAGTACACCGTTACCATACTAGGAAGTTGTTATTTAGGTTTCCTGAAGGCTATTGTACACGTCAGAGTGACGAACAGGCTACATGTCTTAAATAGGAGTGTATGTACGGCACTAGCAGTACAGAGCAGCTGTTATGGGTCCCCCTCAGTGTCTGGGGACCTATAGGACAAACCGTGCACCTGCCTTGGGGTCCCTGCTGCACATCATGGGACCTAAACACCAACTCCACTGCTCATATTTGGGGAGCTGAACAGTGGACACAGCAGCTGAAGACAGACCTGTGATGAAGCCACTGTCATGTGACTGTATGAGGTAGCGGAGCTATCTAGTGAAGAGGAAAAATGGAGGCAGAAGGACCTGTGACAGGTTGCTGAGCGTCTGTGCTGAGAGCTTTGTATAGAGGATAGAAGATGTGTTATATTGATCAATGTAGAGAAAAAAGAAAAACAGCACCGCGCTGTATATGGTGTAGTAAATTTGATAAAGTGGCAAATAATTCAAGTGCAGTGATTGCTCTCACCTTTTTGAGTTGTGAGAGATCACAACTGTCAGTAAAGCAATGGAACCATTTGCTAGGGGGTTCCTCCCTGGGATGTTCAGCTGCAGTACCCAATCACCAGTGGTGTAGAAGTAAATGTTAGGACCGAAAACACAGGACTGCGCTTCACCCGTTCTGATTAGGTTAAGTATAAAATTTATCGGGGTTCACACACAACGCGTTTCAAGTCGAAAGACTCTTTTTCAAGTGCATAAGAACTCTTCAACTTAGACACAGAAATAATTTTTAGATTCCAATGGAAAAATTGCTTTTCATCATTCAAAGCAATTTTTCCATTGGAATCTAAAAAATTATTTCTGTGTTTAAGTTGAAGAGTTCTTATGCACTTGAAAAAGAGTCTTTCGACTCGAAACGCGTTGTGTGTGAACCCCAATGAATTTTATACTTAACCTTATCCGAACGGGTGAAGCGCAGTCCTGTGTTTTCGGTCCTAACATTTAGATTGATCAATGGAAGTCAACATGGGTAAATCCTTTCCATGATGAAGAAAAACCTACATGTCGGGTTTTGCTGTCCACTTCAAAAGTCGGACATCTTTGGGAACGGACAGTTAAGGACAGACACGGACTGTAAAAGAACGCACCCAATATCCATTTAAATGAATGCAAAATGTCACGGACACAGTTAGTGTCTGCTGCTAATGTCCGCACAAGATTTTGAACGGACATTAGCAGCGGACACTAGTTGTCGGACGCTTACGGTAGTGTGAACGCCCCCTTAAGGCAAAGAAGTGGAGTATTCTGCAATGGCTAAGTCAATCACCAGATGTCAACCCATTTGAGCATGCCTTTCACTTACTTAATACTGAAAAACCAACAAACAAGCAACAACTGAAGGCAGCTACAATAAAGATCTAGCAAAATACCACAAAGGGCTCGTTCACATCTGCGCCCGGGAGTCCATTTTGCAGGTTTCCGTTTCCTGCACAAAACAGAGCAGGAGATTTAAAGCTGCAGGACTCTCTCATACCATTCATTTGAATGGGTTTGAAAGGTGTCCGGCCGTGTGCGCCGGTGAGCGTTTTATGCGCTCCGCGGCGAAACCATTTTTTTTAAGTCGGACATGCAGTACTCTGTGTCCGATTTAAAAAAGAAACGGTTTCGCCGAGGAGAGCATAAAACGCTCATGGCCGGACTCGACATGACAGGTTTCCTTCTTCTGCATGCAGAAGACGGAAACCTGGGAACGGACTGCCGAATGCTAGTGTGAACCTAGCGTAAGGAGGAAACCCAGCGTTTGATGATGTCCATGGATTTCAGACTTCAGGTAGTCAATGCCTGCAAAGGATTCTCTACAATGTATTACAAATTGACATTTTATTGTTAATATTATGTAATGTTAATTTGTCCAATTACTTTTGAGTAGCTGAAATGAGCAGGCTTTGTAAAAAATAAATAAATAAAATGGTTGCAAATCCTTAATGTTCGACAAGAAACTTCTGTTGAATCCCATTCATTAAACTAGAAGGTACACACTTTATTTGTATCTCAGTTGTTTCACTTCAGATCCAATGTAGTGGCATACAAAGTCTAAATCATGAAGATTGTGTCACTGTCCAAATATATCTGTGAATGTGTAGTCATTTGTAAATGTATAGAAGATAACAAAAAGGAAGAAAAAGCTGCTAATAGAGGGCTCCGTTCACAATTTTGCTGTGGAGCTCCCTAATCACTAGTTTAATCCCTGGGTTTAAGAAAATATAACGATGGCCATACAAATACCAGGGAGAAAGGAGAATAGTGTGGAGATTGAGATACTTAGGTTAGTATAGTCTAGATGGATTTACTTTGTGCTATGTGGAGTTGGTTACATGGGTACTGATGCTGAGGAGGAAGGTAAGGGAATGGTAGAAGGAAGTTCTTGGGGTGAAAGCTAGGCATCAAGTTAATTGGGTTACGGGATTGGGGGTGAGCAGGGATAGGTAAGAACAGCAGGATAATTCTATTTCAACATCACTGGGTAAGGTAAGGCTTACTCACCCAGCCCTTAACCTAATCTTTCCAGTAATGCTGTGTGCTGCAAGGTAGGAATGAGGTTCTTAACACACATGGACGTGGTATTTATGGGCCAACCGATAAAATAACCACAAACTTCATGGAAGGGTTTCTGATTTGTGGAGGGACACAAGGTACACTGCTGGTGTCTTGTTCAGGCTGATTCAGACAACCACAAAGATTGGTCAAGACGACCGACGGTTACTTGGGAAGAAGAGTCAGTGGTGGTGTGTGTGCACCGCTGGCTCCCGGTCTGTGGGGGGCTGGGGATAGATGTGTCCCGTCCCATCGAGTGTTATTAATAAAGCGTGACTGACATGTGCACTCCTTATAGTAAATAAAGTTACTATTTACAGTGTGAGTTCAGTTTGTTTTATCAGTTGTTGCTTTTCTGTATTGTAAGGTTCCCCAGACACATATCCTGTAGTCCATGAGTGGTATGTATGCCGTGGCAATATGCTGCAGAAACCAGAGCTTGTTCCAACACTTCCACTCTCCATACCAGGTAAGAGGACCACAATTTGTTAAGTATAACTATAGTAATGTTTAGTAAAAGCAGAACAGTTCTCTGTAGAATGCCATTGCCTTTAGTTTTCTATAAATCACTAACATGTTAGCAGTAAAGAACACCCACTCTATAGCACAGACCTTTCACCACCACAAAATGCTAAATGATTATACATCATTGATTCCCACTGTGCCCTTTTAACAATTGCCGGTAGTTTTTCTTTATTCATTTTTTTTTTAAATCTTTGAGAAAATAAAAGGTTACCGCTGACTTGGATAATAAGACTTAATTTACATAAGGTGGATGAATTTAAAAAGGGAAATGCCAATCCCTTCTTTGCAAAAACAAACATTTCCTAAAATTCAGTCCAAACCTAATCTCTTTACAAGTAACCCAATTATTTAGCATTGCTTTCCATTCTATTACAGTGAGCCAATACTTATCTATTAATTTCCAAGCCATAAAAAGAGATTGAAGTATTTAGTTATTATACGTCTGTGTATGTGTCTGAAACCATTAGGATCATCTAAAAGACATAATTTAGAGTCAAAAATATTGTTATAAAATATTTTTTCCTTTCAGATTTCTTTTTATTGTATATGTCAACTGGAGATTGTTGCATAGAAATGCTGAGACTGTTGTCTTAATTATACATACCGTAACTGAAATTATATTTTTCCTTCAATGCAAATTAATAAATCTAAAAAAAATCTTTAAAACTACTGTGATTTAAATCCTAAATTTTTTTGGAATTCTGAATAATTCTGGATGAATTATTGTAAAGTGGAATTACTCCTAAGAGATTTGGAAACTTTCGTATCCCCCCCCACACACACACTCCAAGCAAGGGCGCCTAACGGCATCAATACAGATTTGAACCAGTTCATTCTCAAACCCGAGAAGTAACCAAATATCTCCTCAGTATTCAACACACTAGGGAGACAATCCTTTGTATTTGACAAAAAAAAAAAAGTCATCCGCATACATCCTTCTTTTCTAAATACCCTCAGCTTCCTTTGATATTAACCAATGGTTCTAAAAATAATGCAAACAATAGGGCCTATTGCCCCTAGAGATAGTGAACGACTCCCCACAATCCCCCACTGACCCTTAGCCTAGCCGATGGATTTCTGTACAGAATCTGCACCCATTTTATAAAATTCTGTCCAAAATCAAATCTTTTCATAACTTACTATAAGAAATCCAATTAAACTGTATCAAGAGGTGTAACTGCATCCATGGCCAGAAGTGAATTGTCAGAGTCCATCCCCTGCTCCACTACTGAAAATACCTAAATTTATTAACCCTTTGGCAAAACACTGTATACCTGACAACCTGCTCCAGCACCCTGGTTGGAGCTGAGCTCTGATCACTGGTGTTAACCCTCACCCTAGTTCCAAACTAGTGCTGTCTGTCCATTGTTCGGGGCCATCCACTATAATATGGTGTCCACAAAGTGTCCGTTGTTTTTAAACTGAAATCAGCGGATGAAAAAGTCCTTCGTGCAATGAAATGCCCTTTCCTATATATAAAAATAAAAATTAATAAAAACAATGCAGATGTATCACTGCATCTGTAACAAACCTAACCATAAAATGTAAACATTATTTAACTTGCACAGTGAAGTCATGGTTAAAAAAAAAAAAAAAAAGGAAAGCTGGATGATTATTCGCCATCTTACCTCACAAACTTTGGTATAAGAAGTTATCAAAAAATCACATATCCTATGTGCCCCTAAAGAATAACAATAAAAAGTACAGCTCGTCCCGCAAAAAATAAAGAAAATATACATCAGGTATCTCTGTAAGTGTACTGACCCATAGAATAAAGGTTAACATGTTACTTATGCTTTACTCAAAACAGCAAACATTTAAATGGTAAAAATCAATGGAATAATTTTATTTTATTTTTTTAAATCCACAAATAGAGTTAATAAAATGTAGTTGATAAGTTTATAGACACCCCAAAATGGTATCACTACAAAATGTATCTCATCCTGCAAAAACCAAGCCCTTATATGGCTACATCACCAAAAAAAAATAAAAATAAATAAAGCTTGTACAATGTGATGACAAAAAATCCCAAACATCGCCACATAAACTGTCTGCTGCAGGAAGGAGAGCGCATAAGTGTATATCAGGGTACACCTCAAATTCAGAAATTCTGAGAGAATAGACACCAGAGTGATCGCTCTATCATAGTAAAGCAACAGGGAATTTTGGTGTACAATGTACATCGCACATCTGACATATTCTCTTCTCACCAACTGCTATGCATCCACATCTAGAAAAAAACAATGCTCACTACACCAATTGATAAATTCTTTGAGGGGTGCAGTTTTCAAAATCGGGATACTCCCTAGGGGATTCCGGCAGTTTATGCTCACATATATACTCTGTTGTACTGAGAATAACATATTTAACAATATCATATGTGAGTATAAACTGCTGCGTGGGCCCAGTACAAGTGGTGGGTGACAGAAGGACACTGTCCTGGTTAGCTCCATATGGGAGAATAAATCCCACCCCGTGTATGAGACCTTGATGGCACTTAGCAGCACTGTAAGTGACCGATTGCTTCACCCCAAGTGTGAGAAGGAGTGCTATCGGAGGTACTTCATCCCAACCGTGGTCAGGCTACATAATATACATTAGGCCAAGCGAATAACCCTGAAGTCTTCTTTATTTCTTTTCTTCCATTAGCTGCTGGATTCCTAATATTTTTCTCAGCTTATATGTGTCTCCTTCTGTAATATATTACTGTGTATTATCCGGTATCTGTATTATCATGCTGCTGTAACACACTGAAATTTACCCACGGTGGGACTATTAAAGGATTATCTTATCTTATTGTATCCTATCTTATAAGAGAGCACACCAGGGAAGGAATGCTATAATATGATGCCTGCAGTTTAGGCTGGATTCTCATGGTGACAGGTTCCCTGTAAGGTCTTAATAACAATAGTAGATATTACAGATGAGCGAACAGTAAAATGTTTGAGGTTCGATATTCGTTTCGAGTAGCCCCTCAATATTCGACTACTCGAATCGAATATCGAACCCTATTATAGTCTATGGGGGGAAAATGCTCGTTTCAGGGGTAGGCAACATTTGATCAAATTATACTTACCAAGTCCACGAGTGAGGGTCGGGCTGGATCCTCCGAGAAGTCTTCTCCTTGCAGCGTCCCCGCGGCATCTTCCGGCTCTTCATTCACTCTGCCAGGCATCGGGCCTGGGCAGAGCCGTCTGCGCATGCCCGCACTACAAGCGGACATGCGCAGTCGGCTCTGCCCAGGCCCGATGCCTGGCAGAGTGAATGAAGAGCCGGAAGACCCCGCGGGGAAGCTGCACGGAGAAGACTTCTAAAGGTAGGAGAAGAACCAGCGTTGATTGGCTGACTGTGTAGCATTCGGCCAATCAATGCTGGTTCTGCATCGAACTTTTACATTCGAATAGCGAGTGGTACTTGATCGAGTACGAGTATTTCAAATACCGTAGTATTCGATCGAATATCTACTCGATCAAGTACTACTCGCTCATCTCTAGTAGATATCCCACATCTACTCTAAAAATCCACTATTAGTAGGTTAGTGTCAAAAGTGATCTTTTATTTTCCCCTGTTTTTAGTTTAATAGCAGTACAAAGCCTTCAGAATTGTAGTTTGCATTCCTTAAAGGCACAAGCCTTGAACAAGTTCACTGTTATGGGCAGACATTTGGCCCGAGCCTGCCTCATGAATGAGACTAAGCTGACACCAGGTATTTCAGATGCAGAAATAAATAAACACCTATTTTTTAACCTTTCTTAAAGGTAGGGTCAAGTTTCTAGCAGGTAGGGGATTGTTTTGTTAGGGAAGCATTTAGGATTTTCAGTACACAGCCATTCAGCTTATGACAATTCCTGCCAGCCTAAACGTTGTAGGTGAAATATCCATTAAATAACATTTCAATGAACTTTAATATAATCTTATTTCCTTGTGTTTTTAAATCTTGTTTTCCATTTTGGTTACTAAATTGACCTTGCATTGTCTGCCATAAACAGGCTTATTCAAGATAATGCACTTTTTGATTGACAGTGTTGAGCAATCAGCAGTTTTATATGTTTTTGTATGCTTTTGTATGTAAGTTAATGTATTTTGTTTGCTTACTGCAAGGTTAGGTAAAAAGTATTTATTTTATGTGTGTAGGTGTAACACCAACTGTTAGGGAGCTCTGGCTTTCTAAAAACCCTGACATTCAGAAAGAGAGATTCTATACATGCATGGCGTGCTTCCATGCAGAGAGATGGACAGAAGGACTTAGCAGCTTGGACGGCCAGCTTGCTGCTACCTGTTGCTTGCTGATATATCTGTCAGTTCAGGTAATACCAGCATTCTTATGGAAATGTATGTTTCATGTCCTGAGATAAGAGCTGTTATTGACTAGCTGTATATTGTCTATGGTTTCGCCTACAGGTTTATCTGTATTAGTGTCACATTCCTTAGAGGGGTTGTCTGGAATTTTAGGAAAATATGGAATAGACAGCATTAATAAAGAAATACGGTAACCTATGCTCTCACCAGTCACATACCATTTAAAGGGGTTGGCCACTTTCAGACCAATATTGACAAACAAATGAACAATAAAAAGATATACAATCTTCCAATATACTTTCTGTATCAATTCCTCACAGTTCTCTAGATCTCTGCTTGCTGTCATTCATTCTGTTACTTCTAGAGGATAAAAGTCTGACCATGGTCATGTGATTTACGGACCATGGACATGTGATGCACACAAAGGTGCCGATCGTTATAGTCACAGCACAATAATCAGACATCTGCCTGGTAGTCAGCTGTGCACCTGTGTGCTCATCACATGACCATGGACCGTAAATCACATGACCATGGTCAGAGTTTTATCCTCTAGAAGTAACAGAATGAGTGACAGCAAGCAGAGATCTAGAAAACTGTGAGGAATTGATACAGAAAGTATATTGGAAAATTGTATATCTTTTTATTGTACATTTTATTTGTCATTATTGGTCTGAAAGTGGCCAACCCCTTTAACGGTTGGACGTAGATTATTTCCTTATTTTATGCTATATCCTGCTCATCCCACTTTTCTTAAATTCCCAGACAACCCCTTTAAGCTAGCTATCTGCATGATAGTATTGGTGGCAGATGCCGTTTATTTTTATCCGTGTCTGTTGTTTTCTCCCAAGATAAGCAGCATAAGGTAAATCTGTCACCCTTATAGCTCCACAGAAACAACATAATCAAATAGTTGCAAGAGATAAACATGGTTACGGAGTAAAAAAATGACGCGCGCAAAATTACATGCGTATACGCCCGCAATAACCCTTTGAAATGAATGGGATCTGTTTTGAGCGCTCACATCCTGAACGTGTATACGTGCCAGAATGCGCGCCCGTAAACTCCGTGTGAACTGGCCCTAAAGGTGTTTTCCAACAAATAGAAGACTGCAGGACCTTTCTCCCGCTCCATGTTCAACCTGAGGCCAACCAGACTGAATATGTCAATTCAATGAAAGTGATAGAGATATCCAAGTTCTCTGACTATATTTGGCACTCCCATTAAGGTGAATGGGAGCACCCTGAAAACTACCAGTCCTGCCCGCATGCAGCCTGGCTGTACTCAGGATGAATGTGGAATGAGAGAGAGGTCCTGTAGTATTCTGTTCCTGGGAAAACCCCTTTAGGCTGAGCCCCGCATTGTGAAAATCTCGTGGTAAAAAATGCAGAGTTTGTACAACCTGCAAAGCGGATAGGATTTTAGCTAATCTCATCCACAAATTGCAGAAAAATATCCAGTTTTAAATGCTGTGATTTCAAAAACAATCACATTTTTGTAAGTCCCATCATGTCGATTATACTTACGGAAACATTTTCCATAATATGGACAGAAAGTCTGAGGAAAACTCTGGCAATGCGTTTCTGCTGCATTCTTTTCCACGGTGCTTTTTGGCTGAGGCTAGGTGGTGGGCTTTAGCCTCAGGCTACCAGTTATAGCAATATTGTATATTATTTGAATTTGCTTTAATTTTCTATATCTAACAACCACTTGTCGCATCTGGCTGAACTTGGCTGACTCCTGGTTTACCATATGCAGATCTGTACAAAACAAACATAAAAACAAAGAGATGTAGACACTCTTTCCATCATGCCTTAAATTAGCCGAGTCCATTTAAGTTAATTGAAATATACAATTTGGGTATGGACAGGCCATGTAAGGCAAGAGCCTCTAGCCACATTTTCAGACTAGATATAGATCTTTGCTTTTTTTTGTCTGAATTTCTGAAGCTAACATTTGGTTATATCTCAAGTACCTTCCCCTAAAGCTATGAATTTAGCTGTGCAGGTCTTCTGTCTGGTGCCCATTTGCAAACAAAACAATTTAGTGTTTTCTTTTCTTGACTTTGTCTATTCTCATCATCAGGTGGAGAGTCTGACTCTGACAGACGTAGAAGCATTTTTAGCTCAAGCCTTATGCCTTCCAGGGAAATCGGGATCACAGATAAGTAGCTTACAGGTACAGACACAACATAAAACGATATATAGTATTTTTTATTACCGTCAGTGCACCTCTTGTCCTTTATAGTTTTCCTTTAGGGCAGACTAGAATCTATGTTACACATTTACTTCCATTAATGCGATTGACAGATATTTGAAAAACTAGGTGTTAACACATGAATGAGAATGAAAATAAATTCTGCATTTTCCTCCTCATCATAATGCCCTCATATCCTTCATAGAACGGTGCCCTGATCTTCCTGCATTCTGTTTAAATAGGTATTTCACTTTCTAGATGTTCATGCAGAGGATCATGACATTGTTCTGTGAATGCAAATGTGTTGCCTTGAAATGGGGGAAGTAAACCAGGCAAACCTCTGACTTTGTGGGACTGTTTCAATATTTCGGAAGGAGAAAAGTGAAATGTGATTTTTTTTTTTTTTTTATTGTTGCTGGTTGGAGTCAGATATGTAGGGTGAATTTTTCTGAACTAATAGATTATTGCATTTTAGTTACTACTTACGACAAATGGCCTTGATAACTAGAAGCATTATCCATTTAAAAGATGAGCTACACTCTGAATGTGAAAATAACATTTATTAAACAATGTAATGTAATATTTTATACCTATAGACTCGCTAAGCATTTACATTAGCAATATTCCCCTGTGTAGTTGCTGAAAAACTACTATTCCTTTGTGCTGAGCTTGGCTGAGATTGTATTTATTCTTAATTATAGGGGCTCTATCATTGGGAAAAGTCATTTTTTAACTAAGCACTTTAGAAAGGCTATTCCACACATACCTTTTGTATATAAATCGCCTCAGTGGTTTTTGAATTAGCCCATTTTTATACATATGCTAATAAGCCTCTTGGGGTACCCCAGAAGTCTCATCGTGCACCCTCTGTCTATTCTTTTCTATGTAGCCTGTGCTGCTGATGATGATTTCCTGCTTGCACACACAGATAGAAAAGAATAGGAGAGTGGGAGTGCTGCTGGGAACTTCCTGTGCTGGCTGGAAGCTAATTAGCATATGAATAAAAACGGACTTATTCAAAAGCCACTTCTAAAGGCTATGCATGTATGTGCTTAGTTAAAAATGACTTTTCCCATGATAGAGCCCCTTTAAGAGAGGGGAATAAAATTGCTGTGAGACGTTTCTGGCACTAACTAATCTTCCATGAAAAGGAAGGCTTGGGCAGTGCTATCAATATTAATGGGTTCATAAGCAGATCCATATACCCTTAGCTGAGTTTCTATGGGAGCTTCTGGCATGTTCTGCATTTGTTTACTTGGTGTAGCTTCCTGTGCTTCTAGCCTACAACTACCATAATGCATTGCTTCCTCCCCCTACCTTTCTCACAACCTTACAACTCCTTCCTGTCACCCTAGCTAGCCTGCCCACTACTTGCCCTTCCCAACTAACTAACTCAACTCTCTTTTTCATCCCTTATCAAGTTTGGGTGTCAGGTTTTCCTAGACATGATATGTTATGTTCTTTCTTTTTCTTTTTTTTTAATGCTATCTGAAAACATTACTATGTATTATGTAGACACGTATCTTTAACACCTTCCCTCTCTTTGCTGAGCTATTATATTGCATTGAGTGTATAGTTAAAGATATGCTTAAAGTTTTTCTTTAAGATAGTTTTCATAAATTTGTCCTATTGTCATTACATACCCTTTTGCGCAGACACCATATACATATCTGAACATTTTTGAGGTATAAATATGGAGTGCACATTCTAGCCGCTGTGTACAAATCACTGACGGGCCTTTAGACAAAAGACTACCTGACCTTCGGCCAACTTCTTTCTAGCTTATGACTTCAGTAAAAATGTATTGTTCTTGTAGTTTGCACAATATCATATCTTCTTACCTGCTATTAATAATAGGTCATTATGGTTTGACAGACCATAACTTTGTTCATATGCACAACCTGTTAAAGGGATTCTATCGTTAGAATACTCTTTTTAAACTAAATACACAAAGTCTTCTTTTACCTTTATTATTCTGATCTACGCCGTCCTTCCTGAAAAATATCTTCTTTCTTCCTTATGTAAATGAGTTTTCTCGCAGCACTGGGGGCAGTCCCCTGCGCTCAAACAGCACTTGAGGCATCCCCTGTGCTGCTTGAAAACTCTCCAGCGACGCCTGTTCTCTCACTCTCCCATCGCGTCTTCGTCCAAAAGTGCCGACTGCGCATGTCCATCGGCCATTTTCCTGTGGCCTCTCCCGTTAGGCTATTCCTACGGGTATTTAGATTAAAAAGGGTATTCTAATGATAGAATCCCTTTAACACTTAATTTTTCTGATAACATTTAAAACACACTCCTTATCTTCATGTCATCTGCTTTCTCTGTTAGGACAATACAATATATGGAATTATGGGTTTGCAGTTTATGTGCTGGTAGATCTATATTCATAAGCAAAGTATACTTTTTGTAGTACTGTGACATTACAAATTATTCATCTACTTAAAATCTATAGAATTGTCAGCACCTATTTCTTCAAGTTGTATACTTCTGTTTTGATAGATACTCATATTTACATAAAAATCTGAATTAAGGCCGTGCTGTACATTTTCCAGCATACAGTATGCAGTACCAAAGGTGAAATCCCAGCAACTGGCCTATAAGGCTGCTTTCACACGAAGTTAACACTCCGCTCATTCTGACATGTAAACACGTGTCAGATGAGCGGTTTAAAACAGAATCCCATTGACTTCAATGCGTTAGGTCTTATGTGCGCTACCCATTGAACTCAATGGGAGGCTTTTTTACCTATTGCTTTCATTGTGATACTTCACTGGAAGTCAGTGGGATTCTGTTTTAGGGTAAGTTCACACGCGCAAAGTCTCACACGCCGTATACGTGCCACATCACGTGGCACGTTACATTGTGTGAACTTACCCTTACTCCGCTCACTCTGAACGTGTTTACGTGTCAGAATGAGCGGAGTGTTAACTCCATGTGAAAGCAGCCTAAGGGTGATGGCCCAAAGTTTTAAAGTTATCCCTTTTATTTACAGAATAGGGGATAATATGCTGTTCGTGGAGGTGTCACTTTATTTCATCTATTTGCGTTCACACAGAGTGTTTTGGCTCAGGAATTTGGTCAGGAAACTGACTCAAATTCCTCATCCAAAAAGCAACTCACCATACAGTCCTATGGTGAGGCGTTTTTAGGAGGAGAAATTTGAGGCAGTTTCCTGACCAAATTCTTGACCAAAAAACTCAGTGTGAACTATTGCTGACGATAACCAAATTCAGTACTCAGCTTGTTGCTGGGGGAACGAGATGCAAGTTCTCTTTAATCCCTGTGGATAGGGAATAACTTGCAACAACTTTATTTGAAAAAAAAAAAAACAATACAAAAAATATAAAAAACAAAAATAGTAAAAGAACTATTTGGCTTTCTGGCTGCATTTGTGACATTAATAAATATTGATAAAAATATAATTTATTAGGAAATGTTGGCTCCTTTCTGTGAAATCCTTCTGAAATCTACTTTTTTTTTCCATATATCTGTATTGCTAGCTAAAATCTTTACAAACCTTTTCACTGAAGTATGGGTGCATGGGCTCATTTATAGTGTGGGCTATAATGGGAGGGTCACTTCAAATAGATATTTTGGGGGGTTATTTCGAAATGTGGTGTCATATATGAAAGATGAGGTTTTCAGCTTTCATATGACCCCAAGGTTATAAATTTATCTATGTTATATCTGGAGGTATCAATAGTTGAAATACAGTTGCTCTCAATACTATGTTTTTAACTGGTGATATGTCATCTTTGTGTCATATGAAAGATATTTGAAGTGTCCTCCCTCAGCTTCAGCTTCCCTGATTTATATATGAGCCTGCCCACCTATACAGTGTGAGAAGTAATGTACAGATTTAAACTAGGAAAGCATAGAGGCAAAAATTAATGTCATAAATGCTGCCAGAATATCACAAGTTATTTGATAGAAGGCGTATGCTTGGTTCACACTAGTGTTTGGGTCTCCTGTTGTTTTGGTCCGCATGAGGACCCAAAAGATGGAGGCCCTGTCCACTTAAAAAGTGGTTATCCGCAGACCCCATAGAATATAATAGAGTCTACCGGGTTTCTGCCCGGTTTCCACTGATTTTACACTGTGCAGGACTATTCTCTCTTCTGATTTTAGGTGTAATCTGTGACTGAGTCTGAATCCACCCTTATCACTACCACTACGCCATGATATATGTAAATACCCAGCACAAACAGTACATTTTTTCTTAGCTGTATTAATCTCTAACTGATAAAAATGCACAAAAAAGTGCAGTATTTAATACATTCCTCATTACTAGTCCAAAGAATTCAGTAGCTAGTGGGCTGTGAAAGATCCAGTAGTAACGCAAGAATATTAGTTGTATGTGATGGACTCCAGACTTAAGTCTGACAATATGATGGACTACATGTTTACTTAGGCTTGTGGAATATATGCCAAATGAATATTTACAACCACTATTTGCTTTTTTTCTCCTATTGTGAATGCATTAATGGAAATGTGACCCTCCTCTGCTTTCCACTCATCATTTTGTTTTCCCCTTTCTTTTGCATTGAAATTGCACTATGTTTTCTCTTGAAATGGAGCAGCTGCTGGTAGTATCTGTTTTGAAAGACAATAACACCAGTTTATTATTGTAGTATTTTTATTTTTCCTTTTTACTCCTAAGAGTTCAACATTTCCAATCTAGAAAGCTGTATACAGTGGTTTGCAAAAGTACTGCAAAAGTATTAATACTTCTTGAACACAATCTTTTGAACACATTTTGTCACCTTACATTTACAAACTTAAATGTCTTTTTATTGTGATTTAAGTGATAGACCAACATAAAGTAACACATAATTGTGAAGTGGAATGAGAATAATAATTTTTTTTAATCAAATAGAAATCTAAAAACTGTGACGTGCAAAGTATTTAACCCCCTGTACTCTGATACCCCTAAATTAAATCCAGTACACTCAAATGCTATCAGAAGTCACTTAATTAGTTAATAGAGTCCAGCTGGGTGTAATTTAGTCTCAGTATAAATACACCTGTTCTGTAAAGGCCTCAGTGGCTTATTTGAGAACACTAGTGAACAAACTGCATCGTGAAGACCAAGGAACTTACCAGACAGCTCAGAGATAAAGTTGTGGAGAAGTTTAAAGCAGGGTTAGGTTATAAAAACATATCCAAAGCTTTGAGCATCCCAAAGAGCACTGTTCAATCAATCATCCAAAAATGGAAAAAATATTCTACAATTGAAAACCTACCTAGATATGGCCGTCCACTTAAACTGACAGTTTGAGCAAGGAGAGCACTGGTCAGAGAAGCAGCCAAGAAGCCCATGGTCATTCTGGAGGAGCTGCAGAAATCCAAATCTCTGGTCGGAGAATCTGTCCACAGGACAACTATAAGTCGTGCACACTACAAATCTGGCCTTTATGGAAGAGTGACAAGAAGAAAACCATTGCTGGAAGAAAGACAAGAAGTGTCGTTTGCAGTTTGCCACAAGCCTTATAGGAGACACTGCAGACATGTGGAAGAAGGTGCTCTGGTCAGATGAGACCTGCTCATCATCCTGAACACACCATCCCCACTGATCATAGTTGATGGGAAGATGGATGGAGCTAAATATAGGGCAATCCTGGAAGAAAACTTGTTGGAGGCTGCAAAAGACTCGAGACTGGGAAGGAGATATACCTTCCAGCAAGACAATGACCCTAAACATACAGCCAGAGCTACAGAGGAATGGTTTAGATCAAAGAATATTCATGTGTTATAATGGCCCAGTCAAAGTCCAGACCTAAATCCCATTGAGCATCTGTGGCAAGACATGAATATTGCTGTTCACTGACGCTCTCCATCCAATCTGGCTGAGCATGAGCCATTTTGCAAGGGAGAAAGGGAAAATAAATTTTAGTTTCTAGATACGAAAAGCTGCATTGAAAGGTGGCTTTACATAGTATTGATATAGGGTGCTGAATACTTTTGCATGTCACACTTTTCAGATTTTTGTTCTATTAAAATTTTGAAAACCGTGTATTTTCATTCCACTCCACAATAATGTGCTATTTTGTGTTGGTCTATCACTTAAAATCTCAATAAAATACATTTAAGTTTGTAGTTGTAAGATGACAAAATGTGAAAAAGTTTAATGGGCATGAATAATTTTGCAAGACACAGTATACACATTAGATAGATATAGCTGCTAAAATAGCCAAGTTGAACCGATCCAGTTAGTGGTTGTGTACATTTATTGCAATGGTTTATAATGCCTGATAGATAAATCTGCTGGAAAGTTGGGTGGCATGATGGATTACTACACCCATCAGTGGTGTTCATTGATATGGTTTTGTCAACTAGGCATGGACAGTTGTTGTTCTGTAGATTTTTTTATGAAGATTGCATGATAAATCATTTATAGAAGATTGTTGGCCACATGCATTAGATTTCTATATTTTTGACATATTTATAGGGGTTTAATATTTAATACTGTTCCTGAGTGTCCCTTAAACATAACAAACCAGTACTTCTTTCTCCCTAGGCCACCATTTCCAATGGCGGCAACTCTGTTTGTCTGCATACAGATTTTCTAGCTGAAGTCCCCGTTGGTGTCCTGTTTGTGAGAGCTGACCACTGCAGTCAATCACAGGTTTCAGCAGTAATGGAGGCCTGTGATTGGCTGCAGTGGTCACCTAGCACAGACTGCCGGGGGACCTCTATTAAGACTAACAGACCTGCCGGTGCACAAAATAGATGCCTATGGACAGGTGAGTAGCAATTTACAGAATAACAGATCTACAGGGAGCCTTCCAACTGGTAGCATTCTTGCCTTATAGGAGCCTCTGTTCAGTAGCTCCACTGTACCACATGACCAAATTGTAACAAATCCTACAACCTCTTTACTGCGGAGTGGAAGTTACTTTGTGCATGTCTGTGAGGCTTTTGTAAAGAAAGGAATAGAGAAAGTGAAGTTTTCTTTTCAACTTCTGCACTGCAGTGTGAAGTAACCTCACCCTCGTATGACATCCACATATACTTCTAGGAAATAGGGATTGTTGTAGTAGAAGGTATCATTTCAATAAACCTTGCATAAAGCATTAATGCAGGTGAATATAAAGAACATTGTCATGTATTTTATCAGAGAGAAGTAGTGCTTCCTCCTTTTATCAGGTGCTTTCTCCTTTTATCAGGTGCTTTTCCTGCTCCCTTCTGAGCTGACTTTTGCTCTGAAATCTCTGCTTAATCCATCCTGGTAGAGAAAAACAGACTTGCAGATTGTCTCATAATGGTAGCAAATCTTACCGTATATACATCTATAGAGTTGGAGGGAGGAGTGAGCAGGAGTTCGGTGAAAGGCACAGGCACAGAAAGAGGCTTCTGGAGATTAATATTTATGTCTACTTCCATGTCCGTTATTCTCATTATTGCTTGTTAGGATTTCCCTTTATATGTCCTTCATAATCCGCCTGCTGATTCTGAGCCGTAGAATTAGGGAGCTGATTCTCTTCTAATATGAGAACTGAAAATTCAGTAAAAAATCTCTGCAGAAGTCATATAATGTCCAGTAATAATGCCTTCCACAAGTACATACTCTCTGCTATTGATATATAGAAGGATTATTGAAACGTTAGGTATACTTTAAACAGTATATGTTAGGTGAGAAATCTAGGCAGGTAGTTATGCATCATGCATCTGATCCTAATGGTTTTTGCAGCAGGAGAGTGACCCCAAACATACGGCAAATGTCATTAAGAACTATCTACAGCTTGAGGAACAAGGAGTCCTGGAAGTGATGATTTGGGCCCAACAGATATCATGGCCATGCTGTAGCGATGTCCCATTTAGATGAATGAGGCTGAGCTGTAATACCCATCACAGCTACTATACAGTATAAGGTGGTGTGCTGAGGCTCCGTGTTGCAGAAAAGCTGCTTTTCTTTTTTGTCGCAGGTTTTGCTTCATTTTTTTTTTTGAGCCATTGCAGTAGTGGAAACAAAAGGAATGGAAAATATAAAGAAAGCACTTACACCTCGCCCTTCTGCTCAATCTACTGCTGGCTTTGGCTCAAAAAATTGCACCAATTTTGCAATGAAAAAACAGTTTATCTGCAACTGGGGACTTAGGCTTAAAGGGGTTGTGCTGTTATGGACTCTTATCCCCTATTCACAGGACAGGGGGTTAGTGTCCGATTAGCGGAGGCCTGACTGCCAGTTCTCCCAGTGGTGATGAGGACGGGAGCACTAGTGCGCTTGTGTGACTAGTGCGCTGTGAGATTACAGTCCCAGGAGCCCCGTAGATGTGAGTAGAGTTCTGTTCACGCAAGTGCACTGGCACTCCATTCACATGGTGGCTTTAGAGATACTTTAATTTCCTGGCGTCCTGATCAATGAAGGACCTGGTGGTCAGGCCCCCAACGAATGAAAATGTATCCCTTCTCCTGTGCATAGGTGATAAGAGTCCATAATGGCACAATTCTTTTAAAGCGTGTTAACAAGTCAGTCAGACTCCTAATGAAAGCATCCATCAAGAGCAACTTGTTGACAGTTTTCAGGCAGCAACTCAAAACTACCAAAAAAGATGAGTGAAAACAACCAAAAAAGTAATGACGCTTCCACATTTTATGGAAAGTTAGATATTCGGGACGATAATAATATCACATATGTTGTAATGGAAGAAAACAGGAAGAAGCCCGCTGTGTCATTCAAAACGTGAAATACAAACACATGATTGCTCAATTTTACAAGCTAAATAGTGTGAGTTAAGGTCAGGTAAAGGAAGATTCTACATTTGTGGACTATAGGCAGAGTTTGCCATTACACCTCATACAGTCCTATGAAAAAGTTTGGGCACCCCTATTAATCTTAATCATTTTTAGTTCTAAATATTTTGGTATTTGCAACAGCCATTTCAGTTTGAAATATCTAATAACTGATGGACACAGTAATATTTCAGGATTGAAATGAGGTTTATTGTACTAACAGAAAATGTGCAATATGCATTAAACCAAAATTTGACCGGTGCAAAAGTATGGGCACCTCAACAGAAAAGTGACATTAATATTTAGTAGATCCTCCTTTTGCAAAGATAACAGCCTCTAGTCGCTTCCTGTAGCTTTTAATCAGTTCCTGGATAAAGGTATTTTGGACAAACAATTCAAGTTCAGTTAAGTTAGATGGTCGCCGAGCATGGACAGCCCGCTTCAAATCATCCCACAGATGTTCAATGATATTCAGGTCTGGGGACTGGGATGGCCATTCCAGAACATTGTAATTGTTCCTCTGCATGAATGCCTGAGGATTTGGAGCGGTGTTTTGGATCATTGTCTTGCTGAAATATCCATCCCCGGCGTAACTTCAACTTCGTCACTGATTCTTGAACATTATTCTCAAGAATCTGCTGATACTGAGTGGAATCCATGCGACCCTCAACTTTAACAAGATTCCCGATGCCGGCATTGGCCACACAGCCCCAAAGCATGATGGAACCTCCACCAAATTTTACAGTGGGTAGCATGTGTTTTTCTTGGAATGCTGTTTCTTTTTGGACGCCATGCATAATGCCTTTTTTTATAACCAAACAACTCAATTTTTGTTTTCAAAATGAAGCTGCCTTGTCCAAATGTGCTTTTTCATACCTCAGGCAACTCTATTTGTGGCGTACGTGCAGAAACGGCTTCTTTCTCATCACTCTCCCATACAGCTTCTATTTGTGCAAAGTGCGCTGTATAGTTGACCGATGCACAGTGACACCATCTGCAGCAAGATGATGCTGCAGCTCTTTGGAGGTGGTCTGTGGATTGTCCTTGACTGTTCTCACCATTCTTCTTCTCTGCCTTTCTGATATTTTTCTTGGCCTGCCACTTCTATGCTTAACAAGAACTGTCCCTGTGGTCTTCCATTTCCTTACTATGTTCCTCACAGTGGAAACTGACAGGTTAAATCTCTGAGACAACGTTTTGTATCCTTCCCCTGAACAACTATGTTGAACAATCTTTGTTTTCAGATCATTTGAGAGCGGGCTGTCCTTGTTCGGCGACCATCAAACTTAACTGAACTTGAATTGTTTTGTAGAAAGAAATGGTCCAAAATACCTTCATCCAGGATCCAGGAACTGATTAAAAGCTACAGGAAGCGACTAGAGGCTGTTATCTTTGCAAAAGGAGGATGTACTAAATATTAATGTCACTTTTCTGTTGAGGTGCCCATATTTTTGCACCGGTCAAATTTTGGTTTAATGCATATTGCGCATTTTCTGTTAGTACAATAAACCTCATTTCAATCCTGAAATATTACTGTGTCCATCAGTTATTAGATATATCAAATTGAAATGGCTGTTGCAAACACCAAAATATTTAGAACTAAAAATGATTAAGATTAATAGGGGTGCCCAAACTTTTTCATAGGACTGTAATAAAATCTGTTTTATTACACTAGGTTCACACCTGCGTTCTGGTCTCCATTCTGTGGTTTCCGTCTTCTGCATGCAAGAAGACGGAAACCACAGACCGGGTCCGGCCGTGAGTGGCGGTGAGTGTTTTATGCTCTCCGCCGCAAAACCGTTTTTTTTTAATCCGGACACAGAGTACTGCATGTCCGACCCTGTGTTCGGATTAAAAAACCCGGTTTCGCGGCGGAGAGCATAAAACACTCACCGCTGCTCACGCCCGGACAGCTTTCTCACCCATTCAAATGAATGGGTGAGAAAGACTCCTGCAGGTTTCCGTATCCTGCCTCTGTTTTATCCAGGAAACGGAAACCTGCAGAACGGACACCTGGGCGCAGATGTGAACGAGCCCTTATTTGTATAAAGGGAAAGCATGGCTACAATATTGATTGCTTACCCTGTAACACCTTCATTGGTGCCATAAAGTTCAGTATTTTAATGGGGTATCCCATCAAAGCTTCTGTGGATAAGTTGTAGATTGGTGGGGCTACAACTACTGGAACCCCTAACAATACAAATACAATAGTGATAACCTAACCTAAGTTATGAAAAGAAAATAGAATAAAAGCATATACTTTTTTCGTATCTAAATGTATGGCCCATGTTCCAAATGATGTGAATAGATCCTAACTGGTGTTGATAAACTGTTTCTAACGTGTGTGTAAGATTTACCACCGTTGTTACGGGCTGACCAGCACATTTATATGAAATGGTCACTACCCGCTGTATTTAAGAGAGAGTCTGCATTCTTTTTGCTTTTGCTCTCTTATGTCCTGTGAGCTTGATGAAATGTTGAGGTTGCTGTAGGAAGATAGTTTCCGTGGGAAATCCTTTTCCTGCGAAGAAATGGAGACAGGGTCAAAACTAGACTGTTAACCCACAGAAGGTCATGCAGTGCCCTTTCTTCCAAATTCTTCTTTTTTTTATTTTTTTATTTGGATTTCTTTTTCAGTCTCATTTATGCTTGATGTTAATCTAATGGAAATTGTAAACTTCCAGACAAACTGAAAACTCACAGAAGTTAATGTTTCCTTCCCCCACTTATTAAGCATGCAGAGTCTATTGCAAAAAAAATTCTTATGAAAACAGCTTATGCTGCCATTGGGAAGAGTATTTCCTCAATGGAGACACCGATTTACAAGGGGTAAAAAACTGATTTAGGTAAACCTAACCTATCTATCTGTGGGCTGGGTTGATACCTTGGGTTCTGTTGACGCTGTAAAATCAGACTGATTTGTAAAAAAAAATTACCTGTTTGACCAGCTGTGGATCCACATGCCGATTATCTCCACTTAAAGGGTATCTCCAGTTATAACCAACTTTGCATAAATACAGTCCTATGAAAAAGTTTGGGCACCCCTATTAATCTTAATCATTTTTAGTTCTAAATATTTTGGTGTTTGCAGCAGCCATTTCAGTTTGATATATCTAATAACTGATGGACACAGTAATATTTCAGGATTGAAATGAGGTTTATTGTACTAACAGAAAATGCGCAATATGCATTAAACCAAAATTTGACCGGTGCAAAAGTATGGGCACCCTTATCATTTTATTGATTTGAATACTCCTAACTACTTTTTACTGACTTACTGAAGCACAAAATTAGTTTTGTAACCTCAGTGAGCTTTGAACTTCATAGCCAGGTGTATCCAATCATGAGAAAAGGTATTTAAGGTGGCCAATTGCAAGTTGTTCTACTATTTGAATCTCCTCTGAAGAGTGGCATCATGGGCTACTCAAAACAACTCTGAAAACAAAGATTGTTCAACATAGTTGTTCAGCGGAAGGATACAAAAAGCTGTCTCAGAGATTTAACCTGTCAGTTTCCACTGTGAGGAACATAGTAAGGAAATGGAAGAGCACAGGGACAGTTCTTGTTAAGCCCAGAAGTGGCAGGCCAAGAAAAATATCAGAAAGGCAGAGAAGAAGAATGGTGAGAACAGTCAAGGACAATCCACAGACCACCTCCAAAGAGCTGCAGCATCATCTTGCTGCAGATGGTGTCACTGTGCATCGGTCAACTATACAGCGCACTTTGCACAAATAGAAGCTGTATGGGAGAGTGATGAGAAAGAAGCCGTTTCTGCACGTACGCCACAAATAGAGTTGCCTGAGGTATGAAAAAGCACATTTGGACAAGGCAGCTTCATTTTGGAAACAAAAATTGAGTTGTTTGGTTATAAAAAAAAGGCGTTATGCATGGCGTCCAAAAAGAAACAGCATTCCAAGAAAAACACATGCTACCCACTGTAAAATTTGGTGGAGGTTCCATCATGCTTTGGGGCTGTGTGGCCAATGCCGGCATCGGGAATCTTGTTAAAGTTGAGGGTCGCATGGATTCCACTCAGTATCAGCAGATTCTTGAGAATAATGTTCAAGAATCAGTGACGAAGTTGAAGTTACGCCGGGGATGGATATTTCAGCAAGACAATGATCCAAAACACCGCTCCAAATCCTCAGGCATTCATGCAGAGGAACAATTACAATGTTCTGGAATGGCCATCCCAGTCCCCAGACCTGAATATCATTGAACATCTGTGGGATGATTTGAAGCGGGCTGTCCATGCTCGGCGACCATCTAACTTAACTGAACTTGAATTGTTTGTCCAAAATACCTTTATCCAGGATCCAGGAACTGATTAAAAGCTACAGGAAGCGACTAGAGGCTGTTATCTTTGCAAAAGGAGGATGTACTAAATATTAATGTCACTTTTCTGTTGAGGTGCCCATACTTTTGCACCGGTCAAATTTTGGTTTAATGCATATTGCGCATTTTCTGTTAGTACAATAAACCTCATTTCAATCCTGAAATATTACTATGTCCATCAGTTATTAGATATATCAAACTGAAATGGCTGTTGCAAATACCAAAATATTTAGAACTAAAAATGATTAAGATTAATAGGGGTGCCCAAACTTTTTCATAGGACTGTAAATAGTACTGGTGAATATGAGAAACCTCCATTCTTTTCTATATAGATTAATGATTTGGAGTGAATAGCAGAACCGATCCGCACATGGCTCCTAGAAAACATAGTGAGGGTCCTGCTTAACCCACCCACGGCAGAAAATGAAGTGGAAATTCCTCTTCATTTTCTGCCACCGGCTTTTTTCGCGCGGCTAGCTGTGACGGGATGCCGATGTAATGCATTAGCATTCTGTCATGGCATCCTACTCTTGATTAGGTCGGAATGAATGTGCCCAATCAGGAGGGAGTCTTGAGCTGTGGACGCCGTGGCTGACTCATCCACGAAATCTGTCTGAAGATCGGTCATGTCGCTGAAATGAAATTACTAGCAGAGAAAAACTGCTAATGACTCCAATTGAAATGAGTGGGAGGCGTTTTTTCAGGTGGATTCCGTGTAAAAATACGCCTGCAAAAAAATTGAACTGACCCTTTGTACTCTGAAGGCTGGGACTCAGGGTAAGCATGTCTCTCCATGAGGTCGTGTTAGGAATTGCCCTGCCACAAATTATATAATCTCCCTTGTCTGTCAGAAAGTCTTGTCTGTCACAATGTGCTTAAGTAGTTATGCAAGAAAATATCTCTAAATGGTGTTTCAATCTGCTTGTACAGAAAATCACCCAAACTCTTGGTGGGTGTAATACCGAAATTGCATGGGGACACATAGTTCAGTCATAAGCTGACCAGACTCAGATGTGTGGGCGCCACTTGTTCTAAGTTTCTACTAAGGGTTATATCCTTGAGATTGTTACGTTCCCATTTCTCCAGCCTTGGATTTGTTTGTGGTGGTGTCTGTATTCATTATTTATCTGTAATGTGCAGGACCAGTTACTGGTTAGTGTTGATTTCAAGATTAACATTGTCTGCACTGCGCTTGTGGTTCCACCCTAACATTCATTTGTTCAGTTTCCGTTCTACTGGATTTTCTGACACGCCAGCTAATATCAAGAAACAGGGAGAGAAGTATTTCTCACATTGTCAAGTCTGTTCCCAGAACAAAAGCAAAAAGTATGCAAGAGGTAATATCAACAGCAGTCATCTACTTTTAAATAGCAGTGTATAGTATTGTATGTGTGTTAAACATGGTTGTATTTTCCTGCAAAATGCAGCAGTGGAATGATGTGGTATGTGTTTCCAGAAAGCGTGAATTATGGCTGGTACAAACCAGAGAGAGCATGGATTAGTATAATCTAGGTCAACTCTTTTAGGAAACAGGGTAGTTTGGTCTTTAAAGTGGACTTTCCATGTGCGCTATCATTGATGGTGTTATATACTGCAGGAAAGATGACAGTTTGCTGAGTTCAGCGCACAGAGCTTTGCCCTTTGCTGGTGTATGTTCAAGTTGCAGAGATATCAGTGCCATTAGTTTTGGTACCAGTATCACTGCACTGTCAGAGGGGCCGGCCTTACAGCGCAGTGTCATCATTGGCTGGTGAAAAACACACCCGCTGACAGTACAAGGCTATGGAAGTCTACCATCAGGGGAATGTTCCTTCCCACCAAGCGATAATGCTGAGCTGTGTATAATGCAAGCAAGGCATATACTAGCAATGCTGACAGTCTGCTGAATTTAGCGCCCTGTCAGTTTTCAAGCGGTATATAACATTGTCAGTGTTAGTGGACATGAAAGGTCCTGGTCACGGCTCAGCATCTTTTTTCTTTTTTTAATTCCACCTTCTACAATTCAATATTCATGATTTATTATAATGTCTACAGAGCCATATAGGGGCTTATTCTTTGAGAGAAAGGTTGTACTTTTAGTTGACACCATTTTGGGGGGCATAATGTTTTGACTAACTTTTATTAGATTTTTAGGGGTGTCTTTGGAATAAAAACATACAATTCAATCATTATTTTTTGCAGCTTCTTTTTATGGCATTCACTCTGTTTTAAAAACAACAACATCATTCAGCAAGTCATTTTATTTATAGTGATACCATATTTATATTGGTTTTATTATGTTTTAATGGTTTTTCTAAAAAAAAAAATTAAAAATTTGCTAAGGGCACCGTATTCTAACATCCATAACCTTTCAACTGTTTTGTTGACAGAGCTACTTTTTTTTGCAGGGGGAAGTTGTAGTTTTTATTTGTACCATTTTTTTTTTTTATTTTTTTTTTTTGGGGGGGGGGGTATGCAGTGCTTTTTGATTGATGGGACTGCCCAGAGTTGGACTCTGCAGTCATTCATTGATGTCCTTTCCTATGGATATGCCGTCCAATGGACAACCCCTTTATGCTTTGATGAAACTAAACTAATTAGCAAAAAGGAACCTCCTAGATATGGCCATGTCTGTTCACCTGCCTGTTTTTCGCTTGCCCTGAACATTTTAAAACGAGTTATGCCAAACTGACTTGTCACCTATCCATCACTGGAGTCCAACTACTTAGACCTTCACTCATCAAGTATTGAGGTTCTTTGTGCCCCCATCTGAATGAAGAGAAGTGGTTCACATACTCTGCAACTATGTTCATCTCTATGGAACTCCCAAATATGTCTAAGCAACATACTCTGCAATCTCTATCAGTCCCATAGGCCTCAGATGGGAATACAATCAACCCCCGTTCTTGTGGTCAGTGATGGTCCATGTGGTTACACTCTCTGAAAAGATACTTCCCACCTAGCAACTCAATACCCAATCTATAGCAATCTACATATTGTTTATGGAGAATAAGATGCAGGGTGATTCTCCATAAACAGAATTCTTCTCTGTTTTGGAATCCTTCCCTGTGTAAAGTGAACATTTTTGCTAGGGGTCAATGTTAGGAAATTACACATGACATTCCTCAGTATATATAAAATAAATAGTTATGTACTGGAATGAGAATACATAGACTAGCATTTGGATAGAGGACATGGATGACAATGTCTTATTAAATAAACATAAAAGAAATAACATCAGGCATACACATGTTTACTAGTAAAATAAGTGAGGGCTTTATTTCACTACACGGCCTGACAAGGTAGTTTGTATGTCAATTAGGAGTAAAACGTGAAAAGGAAGCGAAAGATAAATACTTGCACATAGCTGGTAACCATTGGTACTTTTACATTGAAAGCTGAATAGAACAGACACTTGTATGTATAACTGCTAAAACCCAACCTTTGCCTCATTAAATCTCTATTCTCCCTCGCTTGTGTATTTGACAGAAGTGATTGTTTAGTTTAGTGGGAGGCAAGTAGCAGAGTCCAGGTAAGAATCTGAGTATTAGTCCATACTGGGTGCGGTCAGAGTTTACAATGTTTTCTAGTTGACCTGTGTCCACAAGCGGCAGGTGTTGCCCAAAGGGCGGGACAAATTAGAAAAAGGCTGCAGAAAGTAAGCAACGGCACGCGCACCTGCCTGTCATCTGCTGCTGGCTGGCTGCACCTGTCAGCATAACTATTGTTAAATCATAGGTTGGAATGCAGGCCTCACATCTGCATTAGCTTTCACTACTATAGGCAGATGGCTCTTCAGGAGAGCTGGGGGAAGGGACACATTCTTCTGTTTACTTCCTTTAATGATCTACTAATATTATGTAACATAATGACTAGGAATATCTGATCCATTTAGATAGGTAAGAGCTATCTCTGTGTATGTATAAACATATCTCTGTCTAAAAGTGATTATAATTGACTAATCATCAAAAACAATTATAAGAGAATACAATAAGCCATGGTGCTCCAGCAAAATGAGTCCAGTGACGGTTATAGATGATCCAAATCCAGGTTATTTTGCTAAAGGTTTGTTAATATAGCTGTCTAGATTAATTGTCGTCTCCAGAGATGTGGACAGCTTGGTGCATTTTTTTTTATTAAAAGTAAAACAACATAACTATAAATCTTTTAAATGTACAGTTGAAGTCATAAATGTATACACAACATAGCCTCATTCATTAAAACTCAGTTTTTTACAATTCACTCACAAATGTGAAATGTTAGAAAAATACTGGAGAGAATTATTTTTTCTAGGTTTTTTTTTATTTCATCATTATCCCAATGACTCAGAGGTTCATATACACGTGGTTAGTATTTGGTAGTATTGGCTTTATATTGTCTAACTCTGATCATGTTTTGAGTGTCCTTCCACAAGCTTCTCAGAATAAGTTGCTGGAATTTTGGACCTTTCCTCCTGATAGAACTGGTATAACTGAATATACAGTAGTTGTAGGTTCCTTTCTCACACACTCCTTTCAGTTCTGCCCATAAATTTTCTGTGCGATGTAGGCCAGGACTTTGTGATGCCCACAAGATTACCTTGACTTTGTTGAGCTTAGGCCATTTTGCCACAAAAGGATGAATGCATGGGGTCCTTTTCCATTTGGATTGACGGTAATGATTGCGATCAGTGTTCTGTCTGATTGTGGGTATTTATATCTATGCCTCCCAATTTTCCAGTACCTTGAATCTTTTGGGACGGAATAAAAAGACTGTGGGAGCTGTCAGCTTCATATGAAAGAGTATTGAGGCTTGACTATTGCGGGCCTTAGTAGTTAAATTTATTGTCCAGAGACTGGACAAACCAAGAAGGAAGCTAGGGGAGGTATGACTTTAAAAAAAAAAAAAAAAATCTTGTCTCTGGCACTTCATTGTCTGCCACCACTTTCTGTTTGGCCCTATGTCCTGCCCTCACCAACAGAAGTCCTGCTCGCCCAATCAGTGGCTTCAGCAGATGCCAGCAACAAACTGTCACTGACCTTTGCAGTGATCGCTGAGGCCACTGCTTGATCTTAGCAGTCACGTGGGGAGCAGGAATTTTGGCGGCAAGAGCATTGTGCAAGAGTGAATTGGCAGTGACAGACAGTGGAGTGCTGAAGTATGAAGTATTATTTTAAGTTCCATCTCCCCTAGCTGACTCCATTAAGCTCCCAAAAATAGAGTGATCAAAACATTGCACTTTAATGAAAATAGCATAAATAAAGACTACTTCTTGTGCTGAAAAAAAAAAAAAAAAGTACTTACAGAACGAAACATAAACAGTACACAGAAACATAAGTAAGTTACAAAGGTCAGAAGTGGTCATAAAAACATTATGGCCAAAGAGTTCCATTATTGATTCCTCAGACCAAAAAGTTAGATCTTTGTTCTCAAGTGCGGTTGAAAACTTAACCTGGTTTTCTATGGTGGTTATGGAGCAGTGACTTCTTCCTTTCACATCATATCAGTATATGACTTATTTGATTGTTGATGTTTTTACTTTTGTTCCCATTTTCTTAAGCATTTTGGGTTGTTTTCTGTTTTTGGATTGATCTGTATTTTTTACACCTAAGTTCATACATCTTATGAGGCAGGATGCATTGTCTTCCTGAACAGCATGATGGCTGCATGATCTCATGGTGTTTATATTTGCATATTATCGATTGAACAAATGAACGAACATGGTACCTTTAGGCAATTGGAAATTGTTCCAAAAGGTGAACCAGACGTGTGGAGGACCACAATTCTTTTTCTGATGTCTTGTCTGATTTCTTTTTATTTACTCATGATGTCAAGCTAATTGGTAGTAGACCTTGAACCCAGGCTTTTAAATACGGCCACAGGTATGGCTCCAGTTAACTCAGCTTTTAACTAAGCTTATAAAGTCATCATATCACTTTCCAGAATTTCTCAAGCTATTAACGACACGGTTGACTTGTATATGTAAACTTCTTATTCACTTAGAATGCAGTGAATAAGTTTGTCTGGTATCCTAACATTTCATATTCTGAAAATATAATGGTGATCCTAGCTGACCTAATGTGTACTGGGATTAAATGTAAGGAATGGTGAACGTTTTAATGAATCTGCCTATATTGTATATAAACTTATGATTCAACTATATATAGCACATTTCCTTTGGTTTGAGAATCACCAGGGTACCAACACATTAATGCTTCAGTCTGACACGTCTTTGTAAAATGACAGGAGACAAGATGGAATTCAACCACAGATGCTTTTCATGAAAAAAAGTAAATGTTGTGCCTGCCACAAATTCCCTCTTAAGTTTGCCCAACTCACAAATGGCTCATATAAATCCCCAACTATAGATGCCCTACTTGAAGTATGCCCATATGCTTCAGCTGCCACGTGGCAGAAATCTCAATCACTCGTGTTTACCAAAGGCTACTCAACTGTGTGGATAACACTGAGACATTACCTTCAAAATTACAAGCCTTTGGCCACTGTGGGCAGTTTCGGAAACATGTGGTTACCACAACATGTATCCATACCCCCACACTGTTCTAGCCACAGATATATCACTCTAGCTACATATGTCTCTCATGACACTAATAACATTGTGTCACCTGAAGATTCCCCTTAAGATGTTTTACCAAGGTTGCACTGATGACTGAATTTACTAATGTTCTTTCTAGTGTAAGGACTCCTATAAGGTCAGCTACTTTAGGACTACTGAGAAGCCAGACATAATAACCCTCTGCAACATTGTGAAGTCATAGCTTTCAATTTGGCCTGAAAAAGTTTCCATAAAGAGGAACTACAGGAGAAACTCCCAAGGTGATTCTGCACAGTTTGAAATTACCAGATAGAGCCAGAACCATATGTACCTGCTGGATGTACACTTTGTTTATCTTTCCCTCTATATTTCCCTAAATAATTTAAGAACTCAAGTATACAATCAGGGAGACTGAGCTGTCATCTTCTCTATTATAAATGTGTTTACAAGTGCTGTCTTATCTTCAGCAGTAGCTGTGATTTTCTATTGTCCCTATTAGAGAGCTTGGGTGGAACAGTCCATGATAAAGGAAGTTCTGGTGCCTGTGATGGGTTACTTGTAGCTCTCCATAGACTGAAATAGAGAAAATATCACCAAAGCTTGATTCACACAGCTAGTAGGAACAAGCTCCAACCTGATATAGATAGAAGCAGCCAGAAAGACAACAGATGAGAGACTGAAACATGGAATACTGTAATAGGGCGCACAGGAAAGTTTAGTCTTAGATTGAGTGGTCCTTAAAGAAGACCTTTCATGTCCTCAAAGATGTGCTGCATTGCATACTGATAGAAAGCCAACAGCTTTGCTGGTAAGTGCCACTGTCAGGAATGCGGGCCTTACAGCTTAGTGTCATCGTTGGGCTTTCAGGAGCGCCCCCCACTCCCTGACAGTACAAGACTATGCAAATTAATATTGGGGGGACACAAGGCTGTAAGGCCCACCTTTCTGACAGTGAAGAGAATCTCCAGCACCTGGGCGCACTGAATTCAGCACACTGTTGGCTTTCTAGTGGTATGTAATACCACACATCTCCTCTTTAAGGGGCGTAGTGGTTAAAGTAGTCTGCGTGCAATCTACAATCAGTGATTTTGGTCAATTACATTTTTGTCCTGGGTCAAACAGTGTAGAGTAATAATGTATTGAGGAAATTGAAAATACCATAACGAAAAATCAAATAACATTGTTGTAACAATTCTCTCCCTTGGCTATTCAGTTTCAGTCTAGCTGAATGGACATTGTACTATTGAAATCTACATCTATGTTTTATAAACATGGAGCTACATATAACAAAAGTAATGCAAATAGAGAGT
Organism: Leptodactylus fuscus; assembly: GCF_031893055.1. Classification (NCBI taxonomy): domain Eukaryota; kingdom Metazoa; phylum Chordata; class Amphibia; order Anura; family Leptodactylidae; genus Leptodactylus; species Leptodactylus fuscus. The sequence goes on along the minus strand of NC_134267.1, from coordinate 71,138,465 downwards.
TAAGTCATGGCAAGGAAATGCCACTAACAGTGGAGAGTGATGTCTCACAGGAAGTTTTGTAGCTTGGCATTGCTCCCTGAGGAAGCCAGGAAGGGCTAGATGCGTTTGTAATGAATTAGCACAGGGTGGCTCCTTTTCTCAGGAAGGGAGGTCAAAGGTTGACGTCATACAAAGTACACTAGCAAGGCCTATCGTACTGACTCTAGAGCCAGAAAAGCTTGGGCGGCAGCCCCATGTCAATTATGTCACCTGTACAAGTTTAACGTTTGCTTATTCAGCATGTGTTCACATCAGTGCTCACTGATCTCACAGATTATGTTATCTGTAAAGCACACCTTAGTCATTTAAGAAATTAGAGGAATAGTGGCATGGAAATGTACACAGAATAATGGAAATATGTCATTAACATTATGTGATTAAATATATATATATGCTGCTTAAAGGAAAATTTGAGCCAAAAAGAAGAAAAAAATTACTCACCACATATTTTTAGACATATTCTGTAATTTCTCATTGTAATGTGTTCTACATTGCACATTGGCTTGTAAAAGTATTCATACCCATTGAACTTTTTCACATTTTGTCACTTTACAATCACAAACTTAAATGTGTTTTATTGAGATTTTAAGTGATAGACCAACACAAAGTATCACACAATTGTGAAGTGGAATGAAAATGATACACAGTTTTCAAAATTTTAATCAAATAAAAATCTAAATAGTGCAATGTGCAAAAGTATACAGCCCCCTGTACTCTGATAGCCCTAAATAAAATCCAGTGCAATCAATTGCCTTCAGAAGTCACTTAATTCATTAATAGAGTCCAACTGTGTGTAATTTAGAAGTTTAAAGCAAGGTTAGGTTATAAAACATATCCAAAGCTTTGAACATCCCAAGGAGCACTGTTCAAGCTAATGTCCAAAAATGGAAAAAAATTATCTACAACTGCAAACCTACCAAAATCTGGCTGTCCAGCTAAACTGACCGAGCGAGGAGAGCTCTGGTCAAAGAAGCAGCCAAGAGGCACAACAATCTCTAGGGTTTACAGAGAATGCTCCGAAAAAGAAAAAACATCCAGTGAGCGGCAGTTCTGTGGGCGGAAATGCGTTGTTGATGCCAGAGGTCAGAGGAGAATGGCCAGACTGGTTCGAGCTGATAGAAAGGCAACAGTGACTCAAATAGCCACCCGTTACAACCAAGGTAGCCAGAAGAGCATCTCTGAACGCACAGTACGTCGAACTTTGAGGCAGATGGGCTACAGCAGCAGAAGACCACACCGGGTGCCACTCCTTTCAGCTAAGAACAGGAAACTGAGGCTACAATTTGCACAAGCTGATCGAAATTGGACAATTGAAGATTGGAAAAACGTTGCCTGGTCTGATGAGTCTCGATTTCTGCTGCGACATTCGGATGGTAGGGTCAGAATTTGGCGTCAACAACATGAAAGCATGGATCCATCCTGCCTTGTATCAACGGTTCAGGCTGGTGGTGGTGGTGTCATGGTGTGGGGAATATTTTCTTGGCACTCTTTGGGCCCCTTGGTACCAATTGAGCATCGTTGCAACGCCAAAGCCTACCTGAGTATTGTTGCTGACCATGTCCATCCCTTTATGACCACAATGTACCCAACATCTGATGGCTACTTTCAGCAGGATAATGCGCCATGTCATAAAGCTGGAATCATCTCAGACTGGTTTCTTGAACATGACAATGAGTTCACTGTACTCCAATGGCCTCCACAGTCACCAGATCTCAATCCAATAGAGCATCTTTGGGATGTGGTGGAACGGGAGATTCGCATCATGGATGTACAGCCGACAAATCTGCGGCAACTGTGTGATGCCATCATGTCAATATGGACCAAAATCTCTGAGGAATACTTCCAGCACCTTGTTGAATCTATGCCACGAAGAATTGAGGCAGTTCTGAAAGCAAAAGGGGGTCCAACCCGTTACTAGCATGGTGTACCTAATAAAGTGGCCGGTGAGTGTATGTCATGCATTTCACAAACCCGGCCTTTATGGAAGAGTGGCAAGAAGAAAATCATAGTTGGAAGAAAGACATAAGAAGTGCTGTTTGCCGTTTGCCACAAACCGTATAGTGGACACAACAAACCGGTGCTCTGGTCAGATGAGACCAAAGTTGAACTTTCTGCCCTGAATGCAAAGTGCTATGTTTGCTGGAAAAGTAACACTGCTCATCATACTGCACACATCATCCCTACTGTAAAACATGGTGGTGGCAGCATCATGCTTTGTGGAAGCTTTTCTTCAGCAGGGACAGGGAAGCTGGTCAGAGTTGATGGGAAGATGGAAGGAGCGAAATACCAGTCCTGGAAGAAAACCTGTTGGAGGCTGCAAAAGACGTGAGACTGGGAAGGAGATTCACCTTCCATCAAGACAATGACCCTAAACATACAGCCAGAGCTATAAAGGAATGGTTTAGAGCAAAGAATATTCATGTGTTAGACTGGTCCAGTCAAAGTCTAGTCCTAAATCCCATTGAACATCTGTGGCAAGGCATAAAATTTGCCGTTCCAGACACTCTCCATCCAATCTGGCTGAGCCATTTTGCAAGGAAGCATGGGCAAAAATCTCAATCTCCACAAAATATCGATATCAGGGGGCTGAATACTTTTGCACGCCACACTTTTCAGATTTTTACTTGGTTAAAATTTTGAAAACTATGTATCATTTACTCTCCACTTCACAATTACTTTGTGTTAGTCTGTCACTTAAAATCTCAATAAAATACATTTCAAGTTTGTGGTTATTAGGTGACAAGATGTGAAAAAGTTCAAGGGTTATGAATACTTTTGCAATGCACTATAATATCAGGAGATGCTATCTCCATAACTCACTATTTTCCAAGCCAGAGAATGTATGCTGAATGTCAATTAACTTTCTCTAAACATTTGATCATTGACAGTAACATACAACTAAGCTCACCCTTGGGTAGGAAATATTTAAAGTGTTGGCTGTGTTATATACCACTGGAAAAGTGATATTGCGCTGAATTCAGCTAACTGTCAGCAGGGCCGGTTTTAGACAAACTGTGGCCCTGGGAAAAATGAAAAGTGGGGCCCGAAATGCTGATATATCAACAACGCCATCATATTTTCAGTGGAAGCCCCTTCAATAATGCCCCTTTTCTGCCACCAAAACAGTAACAACCACTCCCTCTTATGCCCACACATAATTCAAATAACCACCGTTGTACCACCTAATAGTTCCTTCCTTATTTATAATAGTTTCAATCTTATAATAGCCCCACTTATTTGTGAAAGTTCTCCCATTTTTAGTATTATAAATGGGTACGATTATACTATTATTTATAATGGGGGCTATTATAAGGGGGAACTATAATTTATAAAGGTGCTATTATAAGGGAGGAACTATAATATATAAGGGGACTAATATAAGGGGGAACAATTGTATACATAGGCTCTCCCTTATATATAATAGTTCATTATATATATGTCCCCTTTATATATGTTTCCCCTTACAACTAATTCTACACCTATACAATAGTCCCCCTTTTATTTCATAGTTTCCCCCACTATAAATATCAGCCCTCCTATAAATAATAGTTTGTGCTTTTGTCAGGTAATCCATTTCCCATTAACAGAAAACAATAAATCTTTTACTCACCTTACTGTGCTCCTACGATGAGCGGCGCAGCCAATGTCTTCCTGTAGTAGTGGCACAGGTGGTGCAATGCAATGACTTCATCACGCCACCTGCGCCGTGATGCCTTTGCGTTACCAGTGGTGCTCTAAGGCATACCAGGGAGCTTTTAGCTCCCTGCTCTGTCATAGAATTAAACACTATCGGTGTGCACAGCACACCAATACAGCAATGGGGCACCCGGGATTCAAGTCATGTGGCTAAAAAGCCTGATGCTCCTGATCTTGGGGGCCGCTTTGAGGACAGGGGGGGGTCCTGGGCAATTGCCCAGTATGCATCCCCCTAACACTTGCCCTGACGGTAAGCCTTGGTATTATCTGTCCTGGTTTCAGAAATATCGGTGCCGTTAGTTTTGACAATGATATCACTATACGACCACTGATGGTACACTTCTCTAGACTGTCGAGGAGGCGCTACTCACCATCCAGCGATGATGCTGAGCTGTAAGGCCAGCCCTTCTGACACTGCAGTGATATTGGTGCCGAAAATAATGGCTCCAATATCTCTGCAACTGGACAGATAGCGGCAAAGCTGACCACGCACTGTCACAGTCAATGTTAAAGGTCCTCTTTAAAGGGGTCGTTTCTCCAAACAGCTGTTAATCTGGTCCCAACTGTGTATCAGCCCAAGTTTCAGGGAAAAATCTGCAAAATAAAAAATTTATATTAAAATACCCGCTAAGATCTATTAAGACCTTATGACGAGACATAGTATGTGAATAAAATAATGTGTAAATGCATAAAAAGACATTTAAAAAAGCCACTAACACCCCTACATCACAGGTTTTTGTCTGCAGCGACATAATAAGGGCCCCTTCTCACGGCGTAAGTGCTCTGCTCATTCAGAGCCGTACACGCGAGCGCTTCTAAACATTTCCCATTCACTTCAATGGGAGCGCGCGTAAAGCCGGCTTTACGAGTCATTTACATAAAAATTACTGTAACAGAGAGGGAAAACTATTTGTTCATATGAAATATGGAGAAAATACACATTCCCCCTCCTTTTGTATTAAAATAAAGAAGAAACATGCTAGAATAAAAACTGCATAAAATTAAAGCCCTATTTATCACCGAAAAAAAACATTTTTCGAATAACTGAAAAAAACAAAACAAAAACATGTTTGGTCCTCAACCAGGCAAAATGGCTGGGTCCTGAATGCACTTGCATAGATGTACAATGCTTCACATTTATTGAAAGTGATCTGCCTTAAAGAGGTTGCTAAGGCAAATTGATAATTTTATACACTGTAGTCCTGATGCATGTGAAAAAAAAACGAAAACATCCTCGCCTGTTCCAGTGTCCTCCCAGCGCAGTCCAGTCCTGCTGATCAGGCGCATGCTCACAGTGAAACTGCTCACCACCTGTGATGTCACGGATTCCTTCCGCTGAAGCCACTGATTGGCCTCAGCAGTCACATGACCTCTAAAGTAAATCAGCGGTCTCAGGAAGAGTCCCGTGATGTCACAGGTAGTGACATCTCATGCCCTTTGCTGAGGACTTCCGCCACACGTCCACACTGGACTGAGTAGACCAGACCGCACTAAGAGGCATGGGAGGCGCCAAGAATCCAACACCAAGTGGAAATCTTAATGAGGGAGAAATTCTTATTCAATCTACTCCTTGTTTTGGTTATAAAAACAAAAAACCTGAGCAAAACTTGAACATGGAAACCCAGGCTAAAAATTATATTCATTTTGTCCTACTAAAATGATCTACTGAGTACATTGACGTTATTTAAAGGGTTTTTGCAAGTTCATAATACTGATAATGTATCTTAAGGTAAGATAATCAATATCAAGTTAGTGGGGGATCTCAGCAACTTATACATAGAGAATGGAGCAGGAGCATACAGCCTGTCTAGCCAGCTTTCTGATCCATTCTCTGTGTATCAGCCGCTGAGAATCAATGTGGGTGCCGAGTGGCAGACCCCCACAGATCTGATATCGATGTCCTATCTTTTGCATGGGTCTCCAATATTTTTAGCCCATAAAACCCCTGTATACCTATGATATATAGTGCAATATTTTTTTGTTTTTGACATAATGAAATAAGCCAATAATTCTAGGCTTCTTTTTCACACACTTTCCGCATACCAAAAGTGGAGTAGAGTTAAACTGGTCATGTCAGCTTTGTACGAGAAGGGTGACTTTCATGTTCTACATTATCACCTGTCTTACAGTAACTGGTTCCTGAGGCCGCCATGCTCAATGTTACTGTTCCAATCCCCCCTAGCAAAACCCCTTCACCTATAACTAAACACGTACATCAAAATGGAAACCTCATATACACTCCTACCCAAGCGTATTGACTATTCCACTTCTGTATGTTCCCTCACTAAATGGCAGATTGATCATCCTGACATGACTCCCCCTGTTATATTAAAAGCTTCAACTCTTCCATCAGCCCACTTTACAGAAATGTATTTAGAAATATGCCACCGCTCCAAAATCACCCCGCATACAGGGTATAGGAAGGGGTTACATGATACAGCCGATTGCAGAAGATGTCGTTCCCCGGACACTGGATATCTTTTAAACCTATCCAATTGATAACCTATGTCTTATGACCATTCTCCCACCAAAATCCAGTACTATATGAGTTTTATTGTGTCACATATTATCTATTAATCATCCATTAATTAATTGCTGCTGATTCATGTATATACTGTATACAATATTTTGGGTAAGTGTACCAGGTACGAGGCATTGGACAGTATTGGGTTAAACCCCTCTAGAAAGAACCCAGAGGAATAGTAGCTAAGGGTGCACTCTAAATAATGCTAGGTTTAACATTTGCGGGTTACAGCTGCTTTCATTTTGTATATGTTACAATGGTATTAATTAGAGATGAGCGAACAGTGTTCTATCGAACTCATGTTCGATCGGATATTAGGCTGTTCGGCATGTTCGAATCGAATCGAACACCGCGTGGTAAAGTGCGCCATTACTCGATTCCCCTCCCACCTTCCCTGGCGCCTTTTTTGCTCCAATAACAGCGCAGGGTAGGTGGGACAGGAACTACGACACCGGTGACGTTGAAAAAAGTAGGCAAAACCCATTGGCTGCCGAAAACATGTGACCTCTAATTTAAAAGAACAGCGACGCCCAGCTTCGCGTCATTCTGAGCTTGCAATTCACCGAGGACGGAGGTTTCCGTCCAGCTAGCTAGGGCTTAGATTCTGGGTAGGCAGGGACAGGCTAGGATAGGAAGGAGAAGACAACCAACAGCTCTTATAAGAGCTAAATTCCAGGGAGAAGCTTGTCAGTGTAACGTGGCACTGACGGGCTCAATCGCCGCAACCCAGCTTTCCCAGGATCCTGAATGGAATACACTGACAGTGTATTCCCGTATACCCGATATATACCCCGATACCCGTTCCAACGGTGTGCCCCCCCACCTTCACCCCAGAAATACCCTGCAAGTCCCCTAGCAATAGAATTGGGGCTATATACACCCACAATTTTTACTACTGGTATACAGTGCCATTGTCTGACTGGGAATTCAAAGAATATATTGGGAATACAAATACCCTCATTTCTTGCTACTGCCATATAGTGCCAGTGTCTGACTGGGAATTCAAAGAATATATTGGGGTTACGTGCACCCACAATTTTTACTACTGGTATACAGTGCCATTGTCTGACTGGGAATTCAAAGAATATATTGGGAATACAAATACCCTCATTTCTTGCTACTGCCATATAGTGCCAGTGTCTGACTGGGAATTCAAAGAATATATTGGGGTTACGTGCACCCACAATTTTTACTACTGGTATACAGTGCCATTGTCTGACTGGGAATTCAAAGAATATATTGGGGTTATAAATACCCTCATTTCTTGCTACTGCCATATAGTGCCAGTTTCTGACTGGTAATTCAAAGAATATATTGGGGTTACGTGCACCCACAATTTTTACTACTGGTATACAGTGCCATTGTCTGACTGGGAATTCAAAGAATATATTGGGGTTATAAATACCCTCATTTCTTGCTACTGCCATATAGTGCCAGTTTCTGACTGGTAATTCAAAGAATATATTGGGGTTACGTGCACCCACAATTTTTACTACTGGTATACAGTGCCATTGTCTGACTGGGAATTCAAAGAATATATTGGGGTTATAAATACCCTCATTTCTTGCTACTGCCATATAGTGCCAGTTTCTGACTGGTAATTCAAAGAATATATTGGGGTTACGTGCACCCACAATTTTTACTACTGGTATACAGTGCCATTGTCTGACTGGGAATTCAAAGAGTATATTGGGAATACAAATACCCTCATTTCTTGCTACTGCCATATAGTGCCAGTTTCTGACTGGGAATTCAAAGAATATATTGGGGTTACGTGCACCCACAATTTTTACTACTGGTATACAGTGCCATTGTCTGACTGGGAATTCAAAGAGTATATTGGGAATACAAATACCCTCATTTCTTGCTACTGCCATATAGTGCCAGTTTCTGACTGGGAATTCAAAGAATATATTGGGGTTACGTGCACCCACAATTTTTACTACTGGTATACAGTGCCATTGTCTGACTGGGAATTCAAAGAATATATTGGGGTTACGTGCACCCACAATTTTTACTACTGGTATACAGTGCCATTGTCTGACTGGGAATTCAAAGAGTATATTGGGAATACAAATACCCTCATTTCTTGCTACTGCCATATAGTGCCAGTGTCTGACTGGTAATTCAAAGAATATATTGGGGTTACGTGCACCCACAATTTTTACTACTGGTATACAGTTCCATTGTCTGACTGGGAATTCAAAGAGTATATTGGGAATACAAATACCCTCATTTCTTGCTACTGCCATATAGTGCCAGTTTCTGACTGGTAATTCAAAGAATATATTGGGGTTACGTGCACCCACAATTTTTACTACTGGTATACAGTGCCATTGTCTGACTGGGAATTCAAAGAATATATTGGGGTTACGTGCACCCACAATTTTTACTACTGGTATACAGTGCCATTGTCTGACTGGGAATTCAAAGAGTATATTGGGAATACAAATACCCTCATTTCTTGCTACTGCCATATAGTGCCAGTGTCTGACTGGTAATTCAAAGAATATATTGGGGTTACGTGCACCCACAATTTTTACTACTGGTATACAGTGCCATTGTCTGACTGGGAATTCAAAGAGTATATTGGGAATACAAATACCCTCATTTCTTGCTACTGCCATATAGTGCCAGTTTCTGACTGGTAATTCAAAGAATATATTGGGGTTACGTGCACCCACAATTTTTACTACTGGTATACAGTGCCATTGTCTGACTGGGAATTCAAAGAATATATTGGGGTTATAAATACCCTCATTTCTTGCTACTGCCATATAGTGCCAGTTTCTGACTGGTAATTCAAAGAATATATTGGGGTTACGTGCACCCACAATTTTTACTACTGGTATACAGTGCCATTGTCTGACTGGGAATTCAAAGAATATATTGGGGTTATAAATACCCTCATTTCTTGCTACTGCCATATAGTGCCAGTTTCTGACTGGTAATTCAAAGAATATATTGGGGTTACGTGCACCCACAATTTTTACTACTGGTATACAGTGCCATTGTCTGACTGGGAATTCAAAGAGTATATTGGGAATACAAATACCCTCATTTCTTGCTACTGCCATATAGTGCCAGTGTCTGACTGGTAATTCAAAGAATATATTGGGGTTACGTGCACCCACAATTTTTACTACTGGTATACAGTGCCATTGTCTGACTGGGAATTCAAAGAGTATATTGGGGTTATAAATACCCTCATTTCTTGCTACTGCCATATAGTGCCAGTTTCTGACTGGTAATTCAAAGAATATATTGGGGTTACGTGCACCCACAATTTTTACTACTGGTATACAGTGCCATTGTCTGACTGGGAATTCAAAGAATATATTGGGGTTATAAATACCCTCATTTCTTGCTACTGCCATATAGTGCCAGTTTCTGACTGGGAATTCAAAGAATATATTGGGGTTACGTGCACCCACAATTTTTACTACTGGTATACAGTGCCAATTTCTAACTAGGAATTCAAAATGCGCAAGGCTCCCGGAAAGGGACGTGGACGAGGCCGTGGGCGAGGTCGGGGGAATGGTTCTGGGGAGCAAGGTAGCAGTGAAGCCACAGGGCGTCCCGTGCCTACTCCTGTGGGGCAGCAAGCATTGCGCCACTCCACAGTGCCAGGGTTGCTTGCCACATTAACTAAACTGCAGGGTACAAACCTTAGTAGGCCCGAGAACCAGGAACAGGTCTTGCAATGGCTGTCAGAGAACGCTTACAGCACATTGTCCAGCAGCCAGTCAGACTCTGCCTCCTCTCCTCCTATTACCCAACAGTCTTATCTTCCTTCCTCCCAAAATTCCGAAGCTTTACAGAACAATAACCCAAACTGTCCCTGCTCCCCAGAGCTGTTCTCCGCTCCTTTCATTGTCCCTCAACCTGCCTCTCCACGTCACGATTCCACGAACCTAACAGAGGAGCATCTGTGTCCAGATGCTCAAACACTAGAGTCTCCTCCATCTCCGTTCGATTTGGTGGTGGATGACCAGCAACCCACCCTCATCGACGATGATGTGACGCAGTTGCCGTCAGGGCATCCAGTTGACCGGCGCATTGTGCGGGAGGAGGAGATGAGACAGGAGTTGGAAGAGGAAGTGGTGGATGATGAGGACACTGACCCGACCTGGACAGGGGGGATGTCAAGCGGGGAAAGTAGTGTGGATGTTGAGGCAGGTGCAGCACCAAAAAGGGTAGCTAGAGGCAGAGGTCAGCAGCTTAGGCGAAGCCAGGCCACACCCGGAATCTCCCAAGATGTTCCAGTTCGTACCCAGCCCCGAAAAACTCCCACCTCGAGGGCACGTTTCTCGAAGGTGTGGAGTTTTTTCAAGGAATGCGCCGAGGACAGATATAGTGTTGTCTGCACAATTTGCCTCTCGAAATTGATTAGGGGCTCTGAGAAGAGCAACCTGTCCACCACTTCAATGCGCCGTCATTTGGAATCCAAGCACTGGAATCAGTGGCAGGCAGCAACGGCAGGACAAAGGCCGCCTGCCGTTCACGCCACTGCCACTGCCTCTGCCACTGCCTCTGCCACTGCCACTGCTGACTGTGCTGGCGATGCACTCCAGAGGACGAGCCAGGACACCACTTCATCTGCCTCCGCCACTTTGTTGACTTCTACCTCATCCTCCCCTGGTCCTGTCTTATCTCCTTCTCCTGCACCATCAAAGGCACCATCAGGCGTTTCTTTACAACAACCCACCATCTCTCAGACATTGGAGCGGCGGCAGAAATACACTGCTAACCACCCACACGCGCAAGCCTTGAACGCCAACATCGCTAAACTGCTGGCCCAGGAGATGTTGGCGTTCCGGCTTGTTGAAACTCCCGCCTTCCTGGACCTGATGGCAACTGCGGCACCTCGCTATGCCGTCCCTAGCCGTCACTACTTCTCCCGGTGTGCCGTCCCCGCCTTGCACCAGCACGTGTCACTCAACATCAGGCGGGCCCTTAGTTCCGCGCTTTGCACAAAGGTCCACTTGACCACCGACGCGTGGACAAGTGCATGCGGACAGGGACGCTACATTTCACTGACGGCACACTGGGTGAATGTAGTTGAGGCTGGGACTGCTTCCCAAACTGGCCCGGTGTACCTCGTCTCCCCGCCTAACATTCCTGGCAGGGACACGAGAACACCCCCCTCCTCCTCCTCCTCTACCGCCTCCTCCTCCGCCACCGCCTCCTCCTCCGCCACCGCCTCCTCCTCCGCTGTTAGATTGACCCCAGCTACGAGTTGGAAACGTTGCAGCACTGGCGTTGGTAGACGTCAGCAGGCTGTGCTGAAGCTGATCAGCTTGGGGGACAGACAGCACACTGCCTCCGAGGTGAGGGATGCCCTCCTCGATGAGACGGCAATATGGTTTGAGCCGCTGCACCTGGGCCCAGGCATGGTCGTTTGTGATAACGGCCGGAACCTGGTAGCAGCTCTGGAGCTTGCCGGACTCCAACATGTTCCATGCCTGGCCCACGTCTTCAACCTAGTGGTGCAACGTTTCCTAAAGAGCTACCCCAATGTTCCAGAGCTACTGGTGAAAGTGCGGCGCATGTGCGCCCACTTTCGCAAGTCGACAGTAGCCGCTGCTAGCTTAAAATCTCTCCAGCAACGCCTGCATGTGCCACAACACCGGCTTTTGTGCGACGTCCCCACACGCTGGAACTCAACGTTTCAGATGTTGAATAGAGTGGTTGAGCAGCAGAGACCTTTGATGGAATACCAGCTACAAAACCCTAGGGTGCCACAAAGTCAGCTGCCTCAGTTTCACATCCATGAGTGGCCATGGATGAGAGACCTTTGTGACATCCTACGGGTCTTTGAGGAGTCCACAAGGAGGGTGAGCTCTGAGGATGCGATGGTGAGCCTTACAATCCCGCTCTTGTGTGTTCTGAGAGAATCCCTGATTGACATCAGGGATAACTCAGATCACACAGAGGAGTTAGGGATAGCATCCGATCCGTCACAGCTGGAGAGTAGGTCCACACATCTGTCCGCTTCACTGCGTTTAATGGAGGAGGAGGAGGAGGAGGAGGAGGAAGAAGAGTTGTCCGATGATGTGATGGTGATACAGGAGGCTTCCGGGCAACTTCGAATCGTCCCATTGTTGCAGCGCGGATGGGTAGACATGGAGGATGAGGAGGAAATGGAGATTGAACTTTCCGGTGGGGCCAGAGGAGTCATGCCAACTAACACTGTGGCAGACATGGCTGAGTTCATGTTGGGGTGCTTTACAACCGACAAGCGTATTGTCAAAATCATGGAGGACAACCAGTACTGGATCTTTGCTATCCTTGACCCCCGGTATAAAAACAACATCTCGTCTTTTATTCCGGTAGAGGGGAGGGCCAATCGCATCAATGCTTGCCACAGGCAATTGGTGCAGAATATGATGGAGATGTTTCCAGCATGTGACGTTGGCGGCAGGGAGGGCAGTTCCTCCAGTAGGCAACCAAGTTCTCACCGGTCCACACAAACGAGGGGCACACTGTCTAAGGTCTGGGACACCTTGATGGCACCCCCTCGCCAAAGTGCCGCCACGGAGGGTCCTAGTGTCACCAGGCGTGAGAAGTATAGGCGCATGTTGCGGGAATACCTTTCCGACCACAGCCCTGTCCTCTCCGACCCCTCTGCGCCCTACACGTATTGGGTGTCGAAGTTGGACCTGTGGCTTGAACTTGCCCTATATGCCTTGGAGGTGCTGTCCTGTCCTGCCGCCAGCGTCCTATCTGAGAGGGTGTTCAGTGCAGCCGGTGGCATCATCACTGACAAGCGCACCCGTCTGTCAGCTGAGAGTGCCGACCGGCTCACTTTGATAAAAATGAACCACCACTGGGTAGAGCCGTCATTTTTGTGCCCACCTGTGTAAAGCACCCCAACATGAAACTCCATGTCTGTACTCAACCTCTCCAATTCCTCCGCATCCTCATACTCATCCACCATAAGCGTTGCACAATTCTGCTAATACTAGGCTCCCTCCACCCTGATTTCCCCCAACTCTGCTGGTTAGAGGCTCCCTCCACCCTGATTTCCACCAACTCTGCTGGTTAGAGGCTCCCTCCACCATGAATTTGCCCAAACTGGGCTGTTTAGAGGCTCCCTCCACCATGAATTTGCCCAAACTGGGCTGTTTAGAGGCTCCCTCCACCATGAATTGGTCCAAACTGGGTTTTTTAGAGGCTCCCTCCACCATGAATTGGTCCAAACTGGGCTGGTTAGAGGCTCCCTCCACCATGAATTTGCCCAAACTGGGCTGTTTAGAGGCTCCCTCCACCATGAATTGGTCCAAACTGGGCTGGTTAGAGACTCCCTCCACCATTAATTGGTCCAAACTGGGCTGGTTAGAGGCTCCCTCCACCATTAATTGGTCCAAACTGGGCTGGTTAGAGGCTCCCTCCACCATGAATTGGTCCAAACTGGGTTTTTTAGAGGCTCCCTCCACCATGAATTGGTCCAAACTTGGCTGTTTAGAGGCTCCCTCCACCATGAATTGGTCCAAACTGGGCTGGTTAGAGGCTCCCTCCACCATTAATTGGTCCAAACTGGGCTGGTTAGAGGCTCCCTCCACCATGAATTTGCCCAAACTGGGCTGTTTAGAGGCTCCCTCCACCATGAATTTGCCCAAACTGGGCTGTTTAGAGGCTCCCTCCACCATGAATTGGTCCAAACTGGGTTTTTTAGAGGCTCCCTCCACCATGAATTGGTCCAAACTGGGCTGGTTAGAGGCTCCCTCCACCATTAATTGGTCCAAACTGGGGTGGTTAGAGGCTCCCTCCACCATTAATTGGTCCAAACTGGGCTGGTTAGAGGCTCCCTCCACCATTAATTGGTCCAAACTGGGCTGGTTAGAGGCTCCCTCCACCATTAATTGGTCCAAACTGGGCTGTTTAGAGGCTCCCTCCACCATTAATTGGTCCAAACTGGGCTGGTTAGAGGCTCCCTCCACCATGAATTTGCCCAAACTGGGCTGTTTAGAGGCTCCCTCCACCATGAATTGGTCCAAACTGGGTTTTTTAGAGGCTCCCTCCACCATGAATTTGCCCAAACTGGGCTGGTTAGAGGCTCCCTCCACCATGAATTGGTCCAAGCTGGGTTTTTTAGAGGCTCCCTCCACCATGAATTTGCCCAAACTGGGCTGGTTAGAGGCTCCCTCCACCATGAATTGGTCCAAACTGGGCTGGTTAGAGGCTCCCTCCACCATGAATTTGCCCAAACTGGGCTGTTTAGAGGCTCCCTCCACCATTAATTGGTCCAAACTGGGCTGGTTAGAGGCTTCCTCCACCATGAATTTGCCCAAACTGGGCTGTTTAGAGGCTCCCTCCACCATGAATTGGTCCAAACTGGGTTTTTTAGAGGCTCCCTCCACCATGAATTGGTCCAAACTGGGTTTTTTAGAGGCTCCCTCCACCATGAATTGGTCCAAACTGGGCTGGTTAGAGGCTCCCTCCACCATGAATTTCCTAAAACTTGGCTGTTTAGAGGCTCCCTCCACCATGAATTGGTCCAAACTGGGCTGGTTAGAGGCTCCCTCCACCATGAATTTCCCAAAACTTGGCTGTTTAGAGGCTCCCTCCACCATGAATTGGTCCAAACTGGGCTGGTTAGAGGCTCCCTCCACCATTAATTGGTCCAAACTGGGCTGGTTAGAGGCTCCCTCCACCATGAATTGGTCCAAACTGGGTTTTTTAGAGGCTCCCTCCACCATGAATTTGCCCAAACTGGGCTGTTTAGAGGCTCCCTCCACCATGAATTGGTCCAAACTGGGCTGGTTAGAGGCTCCCTCCACCATGAATTGGTCCAAACTGGGCTGGTTAGAGGCTCCCTCCACCATTAATTGGTCCAAACTGGGCTGGTTAGAGGCTCCCTCCACCATGAATTGGTCCAAAATGGGTTTTTTAGAGGCTCCCTCCACCATGAATTTGCCCAAACTGGGCTGTTTAGAGGCTCCCTCCACCATGAATTGGTCCAAACTGGGCTGGTTAGAGGCTCCCTCCACCATTAATTGGTCCAAACTGGGCTGGTTAGAGGCTCCCTCCACCATGAATTGGTCCAAACTGGGCTGGTTAGAGGCTCCCTCCACCATGAATTTGCCCAAACTGGGCTGTTTAGAGGCTCCCTCCACCATTAATTGGTCCAAACTGGGCTGGTTAGAGGCTCCCTCCACCATGAATTTGCCCAAACTGGGCTGTTTAGAGGCTCCCTCCACCATGAATTGGTCCAAACTGGGTTTTTTAGAGGCTCCCTCCACCATGAATTGGTCCAAACTGGGCTGGTTAGAGGCTCCCTCCACCATGAATTTCCCAAAACTTGGCTGTTTAGAGGCTCCCTCCACCATGAATTGGTCCAAACTGGGCTGGTTAGAGGCTCCCTCCACCATGAATTTCCCAAAACTTGGCTGTTTAGAGGCTCCCTCCACCATGAATTGGTCCAAACTGGGCTGGTTAGAGGCTCCCTCCACCATTAATTGGTCCAAACTGGGCTGGTTAGAGGCTCCCTCCACCATGAATTGGTCCAAACTGGGTTTTTTAGAGGCTCCCTCCACCATGAATTTGCCCAAACTGGGCTGTTTAGAGGCTCCCTCCACCATGAATTGGTCCAAACTGGGCTGGTTAGAGGCTCCCTCCACCATTAATTGGTCCAAACTGGGCTGGTTAGAGGCTCCCTCCACCATTAATTGGTCCAAACTGGGCTGGTTAGAGGCTCCCTCCACCATGAATTTGCCCAAACTGGGCTGGTTAGAGGCTCCCTCCACCATGAATTGGTCCAAACTGGGTTTTTTAGAGGCTCCCTCCACCATGAATTTGCCCAAACTGGGCTGGTTAGAGGCTCCCTCCACCATGAATTGGTCCAAACTGGGGGTTTTAGAGGCTCCCTCCACCATGAATTTGCCCAAACTGGGGTGTTTAGAGGCTCCCTCCACCATGAATTTGCCCAAACTCTGCTGGTTAGAGGCTCAATCCACCCTGATTTTCAAAACAAATGTTGGTGCCAACCTCAACTTACTACAAGGGCCAAATTCACTGCTGGTGACAAGCTCTCCTCACTGCAAGTGCCAAATACACATGTTTCAAGGTGTTTTCCTACTGTCAGAGAGGTGGTATTGAGTGTGTAAAGTGTGTAGTTGTTAGGCTGTGATGTTGGGGTAATAGAGGGTCTTTGGTGTGTTAGATGCCCCCAGACATGCTTCCCCTGCTGTCCCAGTGTCATTCCAGAGGTGTTGGCATCATTTCCTGGGGTGTCATAGTGGACTTGGTGACCCTCCAGACACGGATTTGGGTTTCCCCCTTAACGAGTATCTGTTCCCCATAGACTATAATGGGGTTCGAAACCCGTTCGAACACACGAACATTGAGCGGCTGTTCGAATCGAATTTCGAACCTCGAACATTTTAGTGTTCGCTCATCTCTAGTATTAATCTATTCAACAACAACAACAAAAACAGTATATAATACTATAATATTACAGAATCGCTTTGTCAGCCTGTCTTTGTTCAGAGTTGTGTTTAGCCAGTCTATATGAAATAAATGCTCTATTTTTGCAAGGATTAATGTGAAGGGGACTTGGCCGGATTCACTCAATGCTATAGTATGTTCTTTTTAGTAGCTCTGGCCCATATGGCCGTAGTGTTTCTGTCTTGAGATAGAAAAGCATCCTTTATCTCCTTCCAATATAACGTTAGCCAAAACGAATGGTATCTCAGCAATGAGAAAAGATACCATCAAAACTGAAAATGTGCTGAATTCATAGCAACAACAGCTTTGTATTGATATACAACATGTCCAGTGAAAGGAATCTAGATATGAAAGATATGATTTATCAAGAAAAGACACAGAAGTTTGACAATAAATGGCCTCACCCAACCACTGACTATGAGGGGAAAAAAAAGTTTTTAAAGTTTTGTGTTATCATTCCTATTTTCTGAAAAAAGGCCAAAAATAAAAAATCTGCCGGGGTATGTAAACTTTGGAGCATAACTGTATATAGGCCTCCTAAGCAGCCAACTGGACCAAGCTAGGAAGCTTCTGAAACTGCAAAAGCTTTCCAGATTGACCTGGTAATGTTAAAGGTGCAGCAGCCGGATGGAGAATCCTGACAGGGCATACTACCTACCTAGAGAATTCTCCTAAAATTCTCTGTTATCCTCTTATCAGTGGACATTCTGCCTTCCACGGTAAAGAACAATTTGGTCAAGGCCCACTCTGGGGTGGTCTTGGGGCTGCCGACCAGATATCCCAATGCTTTTATTGTAGTCACAGATGACTTCAATCACATGGCTGTCTTGGGCCTGCTACTAAAATTCCATCAATATATCTATAGTTTTCTCATCCAATTATGGGTGAGAAAACTATTGATCTGCTATCTGCAAATAATCAAGAAGGCCTGTAGTTCCGTCTCCTTGCCCCCTCTAGGACAGTCTGATTACAACCTGACACTACTGTGTCCTGTTTACAGGCCAGTAACTCTTTGTCAGAGCACAGAAACCGTGGTGCCAGTGAAGGTGGTCAAGCTGTGAGTGACAAAGGACTTGAAACACCTGCTCACAAGAAGCGAGCATTCGCTGATAACTCATGGCGGTGCTGAGAGACTGTAAAGTGGCCTATAAATGCAAGGTAGATAGTAAATTGGCTACAAATGAAAGCAAAGAAGTATGTTCTGGGCTAAAAATCGTTGCTGGCATCACAACGGGTGCCAGTTCTGCCATTGTTAAAAGTACAAACGGATAGAAACTTGGGAGAAGAGGAGCTCTGACCCTGATTCTGTTGCTAGCTGAAGTAGAATCCATAGGTTTCCTGTTCTACCATTTTTTGACTTGTAGGCTGCAGGCAAAAAAAGCATTAGTAGAGTACTTGTCTCTTTGTTCCCCGGACCTTCCTCCTCCAGGCGATTATGATGTCACAGCGGTAAGGTGAGTAAAAGATGTATTGTTTTCTCATAAGTGAAAGAGATTACCTGATAAAGGGGTAAACTATTATTTATAGAGGAGCTAACATTTATTGTGGGGGGAACTATGAAATATAAGGGGGGATATTGTAAGGATGGAGTATTAGTTATAAGGAGGAACATATATAAAGTGTACTTTAATTGATATATACAGTCCTATGAAAAAGTTTGGGCACCCCTATTAATCTTAATCATTTTTAGTTCTAAATATTTTGGTATTTGCAACAGCCATTTCAGTTTGATATATCTAATAACTGATGGACACAGTAATATTTCAGGATTGAAATGAGGTTTATTGTACTAACAGAAAATGTGCAATATGCATTAAACCAAAATTTGACCGGTGCAAAAGTATGGGCACCTCAACAGAAAAGTGACATTAATATTTAGTAGATCCTCCTTTTGCAAAGATAACAGCCTCTAGTCGCTTCCTGTAGCTTTTAATCAGTTCCTGGATCCTGGATAAAGGTATTTTGGACAAACAATTCAAGTTCAGTTAAGTTAGATGGTCGCCGAGCATGGACAGCCCGCTTCAAATCATCCCACAGATGTTCAATGATATTCAGGTCTGGGGACTGGGATGGCCATTCCAGAACATTGTAATTGTTCCTCTGCATGAATGCCTGAGTTGATTTGGAGCAGTGTTTTGGATCATTGTCTTGCTGAAATATCCATCCCCGGCGTAACTTCAACTTCGTCACTGATTCTTGAACATTATTCTCAAGAATCTGCTGATACTGAGTGGAATCCATTCGACCCTCAACTTTAACAAGATTCCCGATGCCGGCATTGGCCACACAGCCCCAAAGCATGATGGAACCTCCACCAAATTTTACAGTGGGTAGCATGTGTTTTTCTTGGAATGGTGTTTCTTTTTGGACGCCATGCATAACGCCTTTTTTTATAACCAAACAACTCAATTTTTGTTTCCAAAATGAAGCTGCCTTGTCCAAATGTGCTTTTTCATACCTCAGGCAACTCTATTTGTGGCGTACGTGCAGAAACGGCTTCTTTCTCATCACTCTCCCATACAGCTTCTATTTGTGCAAAGTGCGCTGTATAGTTGACCGATGCACAGTGACACCATCTGCAGCAAGATGATGCTGCAGCTCTTTGGAGGTGGTCTGTGGATTGTCCTTGACTGTTCTCACCATTCTTCTTCTCTGCCTTTCTGATATTTTTCTTGGCCTGCCACTTCTGGGCTTAACAAGAACTGTCCCTGTGGTCTTCCATTTCCTTACTATGTTCCTCACAGTGGAAACTGACAGGTTAAATCTCTGAGACAACGTTTTGTATCCTTCCCCTGAACAACTATGTTGAACAATCTTTGTTTTCAGATCATTTGAGAGCGGGCTGTCCATGTTTGGCGACCATCAAACTTAACTGAACTTGAATTGTTTTGTAGAAAGAAATGGTCCAAAATACCTTCATCCAGGATCCAGGAACTGATTAAAAGCTACAGGAAGCAACTAGAGGCTGTTATCTTTGCAAAATGAAGATGTACTAAATATTAATGTCACTTTTCTGTTGAGGTGCCCATATTTTTGCACCGGTCAAATTTTGGTTTAATGCATATTGCGCATTTTCTGTTAGTACAATAAACCTCATTTCAATCCTGAAATATTACTGTGTCCATCAGTTATTAGATATATCAAACTGAAATGGCTGTTGCAAACACCAAAATATTTAGAACGAAAAATGATTAAGATTAATAGGGGTGCCCAAACTTTTTCATAGGACTGTATATATATATATAATGTCGCAGGGAAATGATGAAACTAGGGATTTGATCAAATCCAGGAAGATGTTAAAATAACAACTCTGTTGGGTCATTTCCCTAAAGAAAGTCAATGATTTGATCAAATCCCTGAACTGTTTTAGTGAAATGATGAAATAATATTGTTTTAGATATGAAAATTATTTATTTAATGCATTATTAAATGTAGAGTAGGTAATACAACAATAGTCGTTGAAACATAAATTATTTATTCAAAACTAATTAACAAAAAAAAAATTGGTACTTGAGATATTTTTTAGTACCTAGTTCCATAACATCGCAATTTTTTTTCCATAATAGTCCTGTGTCTGTGTCCTTTGTAGTCTAAGTAGTTGTGGATATTTTTAATTTGTTCAATGACTGTGAAGCTTCTTCTATCCTTTCGCGAGTCCACAAAGGTTTTTCTTTATCTGCCGCTTGTTCAGAACAAGTCTTGATATCATCATTAAACTGTTCTTCAGATACAAATTCGGTCAGAGTTTTTTTTTTTCTATATCTGAACCCATTGTTCATGTGCAGTATGTCAGAAGCGCGGCACACTGGCTGGCACACATGCCAGAGGGGATCAGTGAGGTAAAAGGGGAGTGGTAACGAGTGAAACATAGAGCTGTGTGAGGATCCATTCACGTGGAGGAAAATGGTGAGGAATTTGGTGTGGAATTTTCCACACTGAAAATAAATCCTCCCATTGACTTCAATGGGTTCCACTAGTTCTTTTCCACTAGCGAAATGGACCCTATGTCCTGACTTGTGTTATTTTAGGAGATTTTTTTTTTCTATATCTGAAAACATTTTTTAATTTGCGTCATGTCAGAAGCGCGGTGCACTGGCCAGCACGGACGCTTGAGGTAAAGGGGGAGTGGTAACAAGCAAAACATAGAGCTGTGCGAGTCTTGACTTGTGTTGTTTTAGGGGATTTTTATTTTTCTATATCTGAACCCATTTTTTAGTTTGTGTTACGTCAGAAGCGCGGCGCACTGGCCGACACGGACACCAGATGGGAGCGGTAAGGTAAAGGGGGAGTGGAACAAGTGAAATATAGAGCTGTGTGAGTCCTGACTTGTGTTGTTTTAGGGGATTTTTATTTTTCTATATCTGAACCCATTTTTTAGTTTGTGTTACGTCAGAAGCGCGGCGCACTGGCCGACACGGACACCAGATGGGAGCGGTAAGGTAAAGGGGGAGTGGAACAAGTGAAATATAGAGCTGTGCGAGTCCTGACTTGTGTTATTTCATCATTTCACTAAAACAGTTCAGGGATTTGATCAAATCACTGACTTTGTTTAGGGAAATGACTCAACAGAGTTGTTATTTTTACATCTTCCGAGATTTGATGAAATCCCTAGTTTCATTATTTCCCTGTGACATATATAAGGGGAAACTGGTATATATAAGAGGGTTATTATAAGAGATGAACTATTTTATATAAGAGGGCTTTTGTATATTATTATTCCCTCCTTATATTATTCCCCTTATATATTATAGTTCCTCCCTTATTACAGCACCTTCATAAATAATAGTTCCCCCTTAGATTAGCCCCCATTAATAGTATAAATGAACCCCCTTAAAATGGGAGAACTATCACAAATAAGTGGGGCTTAAGTTTGAAACTATTATAAATAAGGGAGGGACTATTATTTATAAGGGGGCTATTTTATATAAGGAGAGAACAGGAGATTTGCACCATAATCAGAGTAGTTTGGACAAACTTTCCTGAATACAAGTACAGCAAGGAAAACCATGGCCATTAGAGGTAATAAAACATCTGGTTCCGATAGTGTGATCTCGGCTTCTCCTCCCACTTCTTAAGAAGGCTTGAAAGGACAGTTACAGGATGTCAGATGTTGGTACAGAAGGGATTGAAATTTGGGGAGTGGTCAGGTGCTTCTAATAGTTTCTCAAACCATGTGACGCTAGGTTCACATTAGCATTCTCTCTCAGTCATTCACGTCTGCATGAGGACCCGAAAGACGGAGAGCCTGTCCGCTAAAAACATGGTTACCTTGTGGACACCTGCGGACCCCATAGCCTATAATGGAATCTATCGGGTTTCCGAGGTTTTTATACTGAAACCAGTGGAGAGAAAAGTCCTCCATTTTAGGCGGAATTCCAACGCAGATGTGAACCTAGCCTGAGAGTGGGAGGGGGAGGAAAAGTCCTAAGGAACAATTGGCAATAGAAAGTCACCAAGTCTGTTGTAATGTGAATTCTACCAGTGTTTGAAGTTGGAGGGCATGTGGAAAAGGCCATGGATCGAGGGAGGAATGATCTGAACTATGGAATAGGTAGGGTACAAGGTTGAGGGAAGTGATTTGGGACATTGTGTAAAGTAGTGGATAGTTGGAGTGAATACCATGCAGAATGAAATCATCATCATTGCTTGTTTAAGGCCACTGGAGTAAGAGGAAAAGGGGTTATGTTTGGAGAGGCCCCAAAGAGTGTTGTGCTCCAGAGGACTTAGCAAATAGTTCTCTATGACTGGAGGAGTTAGGGTATGTTCACACAGAGTTTTTTGCAGGCGGATTTTGAAGCGGAAAAAAAGAAGCAAGATGCCCTATTTTGCAGCGGATTCTGTGCCTGATTCAGCCGTGGCTTCCGTGGCTCATGACATACTCGTGATTAGGCCCATTCATTCGGGCCTAATTAGGAGCATGATGCCGCGGCGGAATGCCAATGCTGCATTGGCATCCTGTATAGGCTAGCCATGCGGAATCTTCACAAGGTGGAAAATGTTTCCGCGACCCTTTCCTCCGTGTGAACATACCCTTAGGGTTTTCAGCCAGCAATAATGAAGATTTTTTAAAAAAATTTCCTGCCGGACCAAGGAAGGTAGAGGATTTTAATGGATTTTAGTTGGGAGCTGATGAACATAATTATAGAGTTGGATAGGGTCTTTAGAAATTTTTATACCTACATAAGTGATTTGGTGCTCGAGCCATTTAAAAGGGAATTTGGATTTAAATGTTCGTATAGGGCAGAAATATTTAAAGCTTCAGATTTACTATTTTAAAATTTGAGATAAGGCCAAAAATTTTGGTTTGATCATAGCTGAGAACGAGTGAGTGGTATTAGTTGTCAGAATCAAGAGATCATCCACAATCTCCACAGTCTTGTGGGAGAAGCTGCCTACCTGGACCCATCAACTAAACATTAACAGAGTTCTAAGCGTCAGAATAAACAAAATTCAAAAAATTATGATAGAATGGTGGGGGGTTTTCACACAAATACCCCGTTAATAAAAGATCATCAAAACATTATATGTACCCCAAAATGGTGCAAAATGAAAGTACAACTTGACACGTAAAGAAATAAGCACTAAGCCATGTCGACAGAAAATTAAGTTATTAATTTTGAAAGATGAATTAGGAAAATATGAAAAAGTTGTTGAGCATTAACGTACAAACTGCCCTGCAACCTTAAAAGGTTAGGCTAAGACTACACAGGATGTCCCGCAGCTAAAAAAACCAGAACGCATACGGCAACGCATCGCGGTTCTTCCCGCAGCACTTTAAACAGGAAGTTTGCAGAGTTTTCCTCCATGAACTTTCTGTTACAATTATATTTGTGGGGAAATTGCCGGCGTTTCCATAGATATAATTGACATGCTGCGATTTCCAAAACCGCACCAATTTTGGAAATTGCGGAGTGCCCGCACCGCAGTTTTGAATGTATCATGGGCATGGGATTTGCTAGAATCCCATCCACTTTGCACTTACTGTAACACTCTGTGATTTTTTTCTCGCAACATTCCGTCCCTTGGGGCCCCGGCCTTAAAATGCGTTCTGTTAACATAGGCGTCTTTTAAGCCTACATGGGAACAGGCGCATGTTCTATTCTTGATCTAGTCCTTGATGTATACCACAAGTAAGAGGTTGTAAACAATAATGTAAGACCTTGCACCACTACCATGGATCTGAATGCGAAGTGTTGCTTAAATGTTCTATTTCACTTCAATTAAAAATGTTTTTCCAGTGCTTGGCCATTTAAGGTAAATATAAGATAGGGAAGGTCACAGTTTACACCTATGTAAGAGCTGCTTTTTACTCGATATTGGCAGTAAACTTCTGCTTGTGTTGGTTTATACCTTCTACCAAATTGCTGTTTATTTTCACAACAATGCAAATAGAGCAATGAAGCAAAATGGAACAATATCTGTCAGCACTTTGCAAAATTGCACAAAGTTCACCAAAGCAGTTTTTAATTTTGTTGAGAGAGATCACTTTACACACAAGGACCTATAAACCTTTGCAGTACCGCATATCAACAAAAACAGACAGACTGTTTATGGGTAAATATTTACCGTGCTGAAAGAGAAGCTTTAAAAAGAGGGAAAGAAACCCGTTCTTCTGGTTTTTCTGTGCTTTCAGTTATCACAGGGAGGTCTCCCGGCCTTATATAAGCAGGAAAAGAGACGCACCATTACAAATGTTTCTAAAGCATGTTTTGGAAATAGTGGTTGGCATAGACCCAGACACACCATTAGGAAAATGTATATCGCTCATCTTCCTGGTGGTGATGCTGAGTGAGGGCAGATAAAGCTGTTATCTTCTGTAGGAAGCTGTTGATGAAATGGAACTATAGGATGCATGATAATAGAAAAGAAAGCCTTGATCATTTACATCTAGGGCTGAACTGGCCTAATTGTATGCAGACCACCTATTCATACAGGTGCCCATATATTACTGTTGAGGTTATTTATATGTATAACATTTCAAAATGTATTTGTGATAAAAGAACTAAATCCAGTTAGCAGTGTAACACAGTGGATGGCTTCATTGTGGTTGCCTTGGCTATGTCCAAGGGTATATAGGCACACAGTTATTAGCTAGTAGATCGCGGTCGCCACATCAATGTGCTGTGATGATGTTAAATTGCTTTGTTAAAGGTCAGTACTCTAAAGTGTTTATGACAAAAGATAATTCTGTGGCGCAGCTATAGGAGACTCGTGGGGCACAGTCAAAAATCTCCTGAGTCTGAAAATAAATAGAATACATTTATACTGTAACTACAGTTAAAAAAAAATGCTTAAGGCCGCAGCCCCATGTGGCATTTGCCAGGAGTGTTTTACAGTTACAGCAAATTTGATGGGATTCTAGCGAATTCTCCTCCCCTCTTTGCAGAAAAATACTTTCTGGTCCCTTTTGACACATTTCTTATGTGCATAAAAAGTGCCAGGTGCTGTTAGAGATGGGTCCTTGCTGTGCCAGTAGTTGGTGGATGAATGGTCATTTCATTTTGTTTTGAAAGAGACCATGAAATAAAGACAGGACATCTAGAAGCATTAAAACAACAAAGAAGGGGATTGGTGAGGCGAGTACTTTCCTTTTTACTTTCATTTAAAAAGAAAAAAAAAGTACAGATATAGATAGCACATACCCAATTACAAAAGGAAATATATACTATATTGGCACACTAGCCTCTGCCCGCGACTTCGTCTGCTGGCGTAGATGATCCGCATATATTCAGCAAATTGCTGCCATCAATGGTTTGCCTGATCCGGCATTTTGGCAGCTCTCAAGCCGTTCTGCTGCTGACCTTGTTCCTCACACTGTGCCTGTGATTGTTCCGGCATCTCAGCAGCTCGCTGGGACGTGACATAATGAGCTTGTTGTTGGTGTTGATGATCCGCCTGTTTCGGCATTTCGACAGCTGTCAAGCTGGCCTGCTGCTGAACTCGTTCCTCACGCTGTGCCCGTGATTGTTGTGGTATTTCAGCAGCTCGCTGGGACACCATATAATGAGCGTGTTGTTGGCGTCGATGATCCCCCTCAGCTCTGATTGAGGAGAGCTTTCGTTGTTTTTGACAAATTAGATTTTCTTTTTCCAGGCATGTTTAAAATTGGCAAACTGCTAATTTGGATTAAAGGTGTTTGCCCATGTCAGTTTGTCAGAACTGCCTGAAGAAGATAAGATAATATGCAAATGCATGAACACTGACAGTTAGTATGTGTTTACACATAGAGATAACAGCCCTGGCTTTCTCAGAAGCTGAGATAAGAGCAGTGTAATGTAGTAAGTGAACAAAAATTCATAACAGTCGTGAAGCCATGTCATTTACTGGGATAAAAAGTAGCCAATATTTTAATCAAGGTTACAATCTATGTGCTTGAATTTCATCCAAATCCGTTCAGCCATTTTTGCGTGATTGACACACAAACATACAAACATACAAACTTTCACATTTATAATATTAGTAGAATAGGATTAGTAGAAAGGATAGGATATACAAATGTTAAAAGAATTTTGAAACTATCAGAAAACAAGAACAACATATCTATTAATAGTGTCAACCCCACTATAGCCGTGTAAGACCATAAAAAAACACAAAGCAATAACTTCATCCAGACTGAATGTAAAAATACCAAAATTATATATAGCAAAAAAAACAAAGACCTCCCAAAATTCTCTTACAATAAGTTAAAAAAAGTGGGTAACTTTAAAGAATGACAAAGTGACATAATGAAAAAAAAACATTTTTGCACAGTATAAGCAAATCAAAAATGTCGTTAATAAGTAAGTAGAAAAATACTTGGCACTCACCCAAATGCGTAAAACTCAAACTTTATTTCTCATAGTCCAAGTTAAAAATACATTGACACGGGAGGAGGCACACTCTGAGTTGAGCGACAGCCGTTTCATGCTAGGTTGTACTTTTTCAAGCTCCCCTCCATATATCTCCAACCTAATCTCCCACTACCTGCCCAATCGTAACCTCAGATCCTCGAATGACCTCCTACTCCGCTCTGCTCTCATCCGCTCCTCACACAACCGTCTCCAAAATTTCTCTTGTGCATTTCCCATACTCTGGAACTCCTTACCAAGACACATAAAACTGACCCCCACAATCACAGACTTCAAGAAGGCCCTGAAGACTCACCTATTCAGGAAGGCCTACAACCTCCAATAACACTATCACCACACTGCCATCTGAACAGTCTCCCCCTCTCCTTCTGTCTCTACCCCTCTCCCTCATAGATTGTAAGCCCTCGCGGGCAGGGCCCTCTATCCCACTGTGCCAGTCTGCCATTGTTAGTATTATATTTGTTTGTATATTTTGTGTATTGTATGTAACCCTCAAATGTAAAGCACCATGGAATTAATGGTGCTATATAAATAAACAATATTATTATTAATAATAATAATAATAATAATAATAATAAACGTCTCATAGAGAATAAAGTATATGGCTAGAGCTAAATTACCACTATGCTATAAAATAGCTCCAGGTCACGTGTCTCAGCCCCCCACAAAAGGCTTTGTCAGGGCTAAATTAGATGCACTTTATATGTGTATTATAGTGTATACAGTGTTTATAGTGTATACAGTACACATGGCCTCCAAAACAGTATATACTGTGCACAGTGTGATACTATGTAGTATGAGGACAGCATTCTGGCAGTGCTGAAGAGAGTAGTTTGTACAGCATGGTATAAAGTATATAAAGCGCTGTCCTCTTAGTATATATTGTGTCAGTAAATTTTATGTGCCTTACTTTTTTTTTACTGATGAACTTCAGTTGGATACAGCAATATTCGTATATCTATGATGGTGACTATCTGTAGCCCCCTACCCTAAATATCTGAATATGCCATAGATCTGTGAACAGGTTGTAACTAACCATATAGTACTGTATTCTTAATTTACAGTATGTTCTCAAAACTCATCTTTTCTTAAGGAAACTGTTGTAGAGGATCTCAATTTGATTTATTTCTTCTTAATTGGACCAGAATAGCATTTGCAGAAAATAGAACTTTCCCTCCATTCAGCAGTAGCCCCAGCAGAGAAGTACACAGGCCACGTGAACATATTACACAAGTTGAGAACAAATAATGTATAAAATTCCAGAGCGACAAATTCCTTCAAGGTGTGGCTAGGTGTTTTAGGTGAAGTCATGTATGTTGGCACTTATTATGTGGTCTTGTGCAATGTTTTGAGTGAAAACACCTGCTCCTCTGTAAAATGTGTAAGATGTGCAAAGGAAATAGATGGAAAAAAATCATGCCAAGGTTATCGCCCTAGCTATAAATCTCTCTTAACATAAATGAATTTACTTTGTATATGCAGAGCCTTGACTTCTATAACTTGTAAAATAAAAGTCATAAAATAAAAACCTACCAACTGCTAATTTTGGAATTTTCTTGTTTCTTTTCCTTTTTATAGCTTCCTTACGTTGATTCAAGAGGAGTTCATCTCGCTTTTCTTTTTCTCCGTGGCCTAAACACATTAATGGCCTGTAACAGTGCGTGTGGGTACCCCTTTAATATGATGGATTTGATGCCTTGGAACACATTCGATGGGAAGCTCTTTCATCAGAAGTACCTGCTATGTCATGAACACAGACCTGTGGATGTGGTCTTGGAGAAAAGGGTGAGCAGATATATGTTATTTGATGCCTGCATTGTGCCTCTGTACAAATGATGGGTGTTGACATAGTGGGGTATGTAAATGGTTACACAACTCAACATTGAAATTGCAGTGCCAAGATGGAAAAGCCTTGGAGTCATGAAAGTCACAGGCTCAATAGACATGCTAATGATATTTTAATAATTAAAAACTGGAAGCAAAGTATTTAGAACCTCTCCATTTATTTATATAGTGACAAGTACTGAAATACACATACACACCATAACATCAGTGAGGTTATTAATGGTTGTCTGAGATGATCAAGATGGGCTGCTGGTAACTTTCTTTGCAATTGCTGACCAATGCCTTAATGTGCTTGATATGAGATATGTCTGGAGACACTGCAGGCCATGGTAACATGTTTAGGCCACACAGGCTGCTCACGGTAGCACAAACAACATTCAACCTTATGTTATCCTGTTGACAAATGGCTCCTGGGATACTTTGGAGAAATGGTAACACCACTGGTTCCACAACCAAATCAATGTAAAACTGAACTGTTAATGTCCCTGATAATCCCAGGAGCAGGACTGGTTTGACATTCCCTGTTAAGGCCTCTTCATGGCATTTACCAGGTATTCTCCTGCCCAATTTCAGGCTATCATTGCTGAAGAGGATAGATCTCCATTGCCATCTAACTGTGCACCATGCAAGCCTGTGAGAGCAATGGTGTGAGGACAATGACACACCTATAGCTGGATATTAGGTCTGTAGTACAATGTCATATATACAAAATGGGGCTACAAATACAAAAATATTACACAATAGTGTGCCAAGGCATTATAATACACACAAAAACAAAGCAATAAAAGATAACAGCTTTATTAATACATACATTATTTAAAACTACATATAGGAGAGAGGTGAAAAACCACATAAATACAGGGAGCACTTCACCAGTGTTTATGTGACTATATTGTGGGCCTTTCATGGGTACTGCCTCTCTTAGTTAGTTTTGTGGTATACCCTTGGTGAGATGCCCATTGTATTTATGTGTATTTCACCCGTCCATTATATGTATTTTATGCATTAATAAAGCTATCTTTTATAGACTAGAATAAAAATAGAATCAATTCTAAAAGAGGCTAAAAGCTATTTGTGGCAGAGGGAGAGTGATTTTTGATGCTGTCCAAGACAGCACTAAATGTCATTCTGTGTAGAGTATGACATCCAATATGATCTGACCCCTTCCATGGCTGTCATTGGTTGCTCAGTACATCTGACCAATCACCGTCATATTTCCTGGTTTAAAGTAACAATCTCCACTCTGTTGTCATCATTCCGATCACTGCATCTGTGTCTCTTGTAAGTGCTGCTCTGTGCTGATCAGTGACATATGACAGACTATATATATATATATATATAGAGAGAGAGAGAGAGACATCAACCTGGCCCTTCATAAAGAGATACTTGAGGTTGTAGGTAAATACATTAAACACATTAATATTAGACTTCCAAAATATATTCGGACCCCCCCTTCCTAATATCAGGATAATGATCTGGGGTACTACATTTATTCAATCTAACCTCGGACTTGTGGATTTTGGAGCAGTGGAGCTGACGGTAAGGACATCCACCACTATGGACCTCTTGTCAGTGGTCACAAAGTGTGGAAATTGTATTTGAAGGCTTGCCGACAGCACAACGGGCACAGCGTATACATCATACCATTGTCGTATGATGCACTGCACAATTTGTGTTGGGGATGTGTTTTTGGCCACATCATCATAGCACCTACGGTATGTTCTATAAGTAGCCCTGCATGTAGAACATTATCAGCCATTGCTGGGACCTTTAAATAGCAGAATCTTTATGCTAAATTCACAACTATGCCTGGGTGTCCATTGTACTGGTCCATCGGAGGACTGTTTTGTCATATCTTTCCCCACAGGAGAGGGTATATCAGGCCACCCCACAGGGTGCAGAGAGGTCTGAACTGAGGAAATTGTGCTGCTGAGAGCAGTTAATCCTCCTTCTGCTTGAGATTCTTCCGGGTGCCTGTTCTTCAGGCCGGATGAATGGCACTGGTGACCGGGTGAGGGGCCTCAAAAACCGTGTGACCCGTGCAACCCCTCAGAAGGGGTAAGAGCAGGCCGATCTGCGATGAGAACATGTTGGTCAAATATAAGAGGGATGTCCTTATACTGACCACAATTCATGAGAACAGTAGTACCCCTGTCTGAGGTACCGACATCCCACCCCCATACTGCATCTTGGCCTATAATAAGCATATGGGAGGGGTTTATCTATCTGACCAAGTGCTGAAGCCATACATTACTCTGCATAAGACAAAAAGGTGGGAGTGCACATTTTACAAATGGCTACATACAATGCGTATGTACTATTCCGATGTTCAAGCAATATGGAGACCCACCTTCATTTTCCAGTAGTATTAATTAAGGCCTTAATATTTGGCATTTAGGAAGGGAAGAGCCCCCGTACTTCTAGAGGAGAGGGTACGTGTGCTATACCAGGGCAGAATTTCCTCAATGAAATACCCCAAGCTGCAAAAAAGTGAAAGACCCCAAAAAGTTATAGTGTGTTTAGTGTGTTTCAAAAGGGGAGAAGATAGGGAGAAGATAGGATACCATTTAGCACTGTGAAACCTACCCTGAAAATCTGGTCAATGCGTAAAGGATTGCTTCAACGCATACCAGACATCCTTGGATTCCTGATTGTATATTTCTTCTACCTCTTTATACCCAAATGTGTCCTGCACATTTTTTTTTTCATGTCACAATGATAAAAAAAAAACTCTGTAAGACACTCGTGCAGTCGAAATATTCTCTATACCCATTTTCAAAACCCGACATGTAGATTTTTTCTGTCCGCTTTCTGTCCGCTTGAAAAGTCGGACATCTTTTTCGAACGGACACTTAAGGACAGGCACGGGGTGTAAAAGAACGCACCTGATCGCCATTTAAATGAATGAAAAATGTCACGGACACAGCTAGTGTCCGCTGCTAATTTCCGTGCAAGATTTTTAACAGACATTAGCAGCAGACACTACCTGTCGGACAATGACGGTAGTGTGAATGCCCCCTTACTTCCATTTTGTTTTCATTCCTGTGAAATGCTTTAAACTTCCTAAATGCTGTTTCCAATTATTTTTGGGATGGGGTGACTTCTGGGGTTTTCTAACACATAGGCTTTCCAAAGGCCATTTAGGACTAAATTATAGTCTTGAAAAAATAGGTTTTGGAAATTTTCTTGAAAAGTTAGAAAATTCCTGTTGGACTAATGTCTGGAACAAAATAAATGATGTTTTAACCCTTTCCTGACATCTGTGGTACCCAAAATTGACAACACTTTGGGGTACATGTAATTTTTGATTATCTTTAAATAACTACCTTGCGGGTTTAGGTACGATGCAGTTAGATGGCTGGTATCTAGTGCTGTATTACCCCTGCCACAGCTGATGACTGACCTTACATGACTTTTAGGGCTAGTTCACACGTGAATATAAGGGGAGGTTTTTGACAGCGGATTTCGCGTCCAAAACCTCCCCTTATAATGGTGGTCTATGGAGACCGCCAGGCTTCTGTTCTCCGCTAGCGGCGAGCTGCTGCTAGCGGCGAAAAGAAAGGACATGTCCTTTCTTCAGGCGGAAGCCGCGCAGGCTCAGCCGCGCGGCTTCCGCCCCCGGCAGCTCCCTCCTATGTCAGCTCATTCATTTGAGCCGACAGCAGAGGGTTAAGCCGCGACAGCGATGGTCGCGGCGGGCGGGTTTTGACAAGAGAGAGACGTGGCTCGCCGCGTCTCTCTCTCTGTCAAAACCCGCGCGGGCAGTTCACGTGTGAACTAGCCCTTAGTGTTTCATCTGAAACCAAAGTTTGTGCCTGGTGAGTTTTGTGCTGACTGCCCTGAATAGAATCCACTTATATTATCCCATATTGTATATGTTTCTTATTGCTTATGTATGCAAGATACCTTAGCAGTAGGGGTTACTATGCATGTGGGTGCCCCTAGAATAGAGTAGTTGTGTACATAGATTATGTTTGCTTAAGACCTTGTTTTATCTATACATATAATATAAATATATATATCTATATATATATTATGATTGCATTTAAAAGTGTGAATATTTTACATAAATGCCTTACATAACAAACATACTTTCCAAGAATAAAGCAAAAACAAACAATATAAGATAAGTAGTGTGTAAGAATGCATCACTGGCCTGAATGTGTGTACATTAAACATCCTTGTAGTGTTGTATCAACAGTGTATATTTATGTGGCTGATGCTGAACAGACTGTTTCAAGAAGTTCACACTATGCATTATAGGATTAGATCAATAGACATTAACAGCAATTGAGTGATGCCAACGAAGCCCTCTCCGTCTGGCGTCTGTCTGCATTCACTCTAATGTAAAAATCATGACGGTTGCCTTCTTCCATCAGGTCTGTTACTTTTCTGATGGAAAAAACGTTGCGTATGCAGGACATTTTCGTCTGTTACAGTAAATAAACGGACATGACGGAAAAAGGCTTGAATTATGTTTTTTCCATTACAGTGAATGGGAATGGACACCAGACAGAGTTTTGCGAGATGCAAAATGTGTTTAAGCTAAGCCTCCATATTGCCGAAATGCATTGGAAAGAAACACGGTGGCTCAGTGGTTAGCACTGCAGCCTTGCAGCGCTGGAGTCCTAGGTTCAAATCCTGCCAAGGGCAACATCTGCAAGGAGTTTGTATGTTCTCCCCGTGTTTGTGTGGGTGTCCTCCCACACACCAAAGACATACTGATAGGGAATGTAGATTGTGAGCCCTATATGGGACAGTGACTGGCAATATCTGTAAAGCGCTGCGGAATATGATGGCGCTATATAAGTAAGCATAATAAATAATAATAAACAATGTTTGACAGTACCGGAAAAGTGAATGGGATGTCTTTTGATCTCATGCACACATTGCATAAAATAAAGCTGCGGTAAAGCTGGAGTTTTTGAAAATGCACTTTTTTTTTTCTTTTTTAAATGCAGCATATTAATTTTAGCTGTGGAATTGTGACCTGATAGGTCAGAAAATAAAATGTGACCTAATAGGGGAAGAAAAAAAAATCAACATGTTTTCGCTGTGTTTTTCTTGCTACATTTCACTACATGGGTCCTTAGCGTAACACTTAAGTAACACATAATTAGATAATTTCACTTAGTAAATTGACCCCCATTACCTATTTACACTGCAAAATTTAAGTGAAAAACATCTATAATATTGTGGCATTCCCTTACGATTGCTTGTGGCACAATATGCTTTATGCCGTTCGTACAATGCAAACTCTGTTGACAAGTGCCTGTCAATAAAATAAGGGCAGCAAAAACCTTTCTAGACCTAAAAAGATAAATGGATAATTTTATTTTTTATGTTGCCAGCTTCAGATTTGTGGGAAGTCAGAACTTAGATCATTTGGTAAACGCTTCTAACTTTTTTTTGTTCATGCACCTATAAGGACATCCTATACAACATGGGAGAAGATCCAGAACCTTTATGGGTGTAAATTTCTATCTCAGGCTCTATTCACAAGACTGTGTGCCTTGCTAGTGCACTAGCTGTGTTTGTCATGGCTAGCACACTGACACATTCATCTCTATGGCGGCCCTACACACATCCTGTGTGTTATTACGGGTCCTTGTATGTGGCAATGAGCCCAGGGCAAAACTCAGGACAGGTCCTAAACTTGTCCATTTTATGGCTTTGGTTTACTAGACTAAGTTCGTCCGTGGAGGCAAGGGCAGCCCACAAATGTCATTCATGTGCTATTTTACCACAAAACACCACATGAAAAGGATTCTGTGCATGTAGCCTAGGACTTGATGAACCTCCTGTTTTCAAACATTTAGATTATTTGGGATCAAGTAAAATAAAAATAATTCTGTGTAATTTGCATTCAACATTTATAGAAAAAACCTAAACACTCACCATCTCCAACTATGCCTAGGTTACATTCAGAAGTCAACATGCTGGGAGTTGCAAATTCACAACGGCAGGAAGCGCAATGTGGAAAGCATTGCTTTAATAAGTTATTTCAGGTTATCAGATAAGGCTATATTTAAACAACCGAGGTGCAAGAAGATCAATCGGGGCACCTGTTTTAACAGGTCCCCCCATATGTTCGATCTATATTTTACGGTCTGTGACCACAGACCCCCAAAATAACAGTCATGTGAATATCCCCCATTTACTGAAATTAATACTGTCATGTGACGTCCATTAAGAAAACAGACATTACATGACTATTAATCAGTGTCGTGTGAATGTAGTCTAAGACTGTAAGCTACATTCACACAACAGTGATTAAAGGCCTTGTGACACTACACAACAGCATTAAATTCAATGTCAGTGAATGGGGACTATTCACATAACCGTTATTTTGATGATCCATGCTAAAAGTTCTAAGGCTATACAAAGGGCAGGGCTTTTTTCTTTCTAAAGGGAAAATAGCGAAGACAACCAAGTGTGTAGAAGGGTAAATGGGGAAGACAACCAGCAGTGTAGCCATGGGTGTAGACCCATACTTGACGAGTGTGGTTTGTGGATCCTTTTCCGCAGGGAGATTTCTGCCTGGAACAAGCACTGATAATGTAATAAGTCAATTGATGCTTATTAAGGGACCTTTTTATACTTGACTGTACAAATGATTCTTCATAGCTTCTGTTCATGTGGCCGTGCGTTATCATGACTGTTGACAACACACTCAGGAAAATGTGCTTCTTGCAAGCAATTTTTTCATTCTGGATAAGAAATCAGAAGGTCGAAAGGCAGTCAGGTGTTGTTGAGCACAATGCCTTATCATTGAATACAAATCAGAGAGTATATAATGTGGGGTCTTTTGGCATTGCAGTGCAACCCCATTCCCTTGAATGGGACTGATCTGCTACTGAATCATGTGGCTGATGAATGTGACCTCAAAGATCTGTGGCCTCTTCAAAAAGCTGATCAGCAGGGGTTCAGTGTGTCAGACCCCACCAATCACATCAGTGTGCAGGTCCCAGAAAATCCCCTCAGGCCAAGGCCACACTTTGCAGAAAAGCTACATTTTATGTTACAGATGTTGCTGAAGATTTTTGAATGAATTTAACAGAAGAGAAAAAGTGCTTCTATTATATTTCCTATTCCTTTTATAGTCACTCTTGGTTTTGGCTCAAAAAATGAAGTAAAATGTGCAACCAAAACCAGATTTTCTGTAATGTGTACCCTCAGACTTAAGGCAGTCAGTATTGTACAGCAGTATTTGTAAACCAAAACCAGCACCTAAGGAGGTTATCCACTTTTAATACTGATGGGTCATCAATATTAGATTTGCACTGGCCTGACACCAAGAACCTCCCAAAGATCTGCTGTTCGGCTCCCACTATTGTTTACATGCCAAGGGCCGTGCTGCACACTCACCATACAAACTGTTGTGGTGGAGTTTGGTACTGCACTGCTGCCTCAATGAAGTCTACGGGGAAGTGCTGCAATAAAACCCACCACTACAAATCATATAGCGAGTGAACAATCTACTCCTTTCATGTAAATAATACTGGGAGCCGCGCTGCCTTGGGGAAGCAGATCTCTTGGGGACCCTGGTGTTGGACCCTCGCAAATCTAATATTGTAACCTATGCCCATGATGGCAAATCTATGGCACACGTGCCAGAGAGGGCACTCAGAGCCCTCTCTGTTGGCACGTGTGCCGTCGCCCTTATCACTCACTAATGGTGAAACCCTTACAGGATTCCTCGTTAGTGAGCGATCGCTCCTTTCAGCTGTATGTGCAAGTGCACATACAGCTGAAAGCTGTTAGTGTAGGCCGCGGTACATATTGCGAACTTTGCCTTGATGCAGGCGCAATATTTTAAGTCATCAGCACCTGCAGGCAGAAGAGGAAGAAAGACGCTCTTTGTAGGACTGCATGTGGGGAAAGTAGCATATAATACTGTGTGGGGGGCCTACTGTGGAGTATATAATATTGTGTGTGGGCCTACTGTGGAGCATATAATACTGTTTTGGGGCCTACTGTAGAGCATATAATACTGTGTGGGAGGCCTTCTGTGGAGCATATAATACTGTGGGGGGGCCTATTGTGGAGTATATAATACTGTGTGGAGGCTTACTGTGGAGCATATAATACTGTGTGGGGAGCCTACCATGGAGCGTATACTACTGTGTGGGAGCCACTGTGGAGCGTATAATACTATGTGGGCGGCCTACTGTGGAACATTTAATACCGTGTGGGGGGCAACTGTGGACCATATAATACTGTGTGGGGGCCACTGTAGAGTGTATAGTTCTGTCTAGGGGTCACTGTGGAGCGCATTGTACTTTCTAGGGGCCACTGTGGGGAAGATTTTACTATTTGGGTCCACTGTGGGACAGGTTGTACTGTGTGGGGTCCCGTCACTATTTATATCCCACAGTATCTGTTTTATAGCACACGTGATGATTGTACAGAATGTAATAACATTGCATGGTCACTATAAAAAAGATGCTGTGCGATGTAAATAGTGAACATTAATTGCTCAAAATTAACACCAAAGGCAGAGACTTTTACCTTTCAGTATTAAGTTGTTTGTATCATTGAAAGCTCTGTAAAGTCCCATTTACATGACTGTATTTTGCGGGTCCGTAACTGTCCGTAATTGTGGATCTACACAGTATTAAGTTTAAATTGCCATGTTGGTACTTCGTGATAATTTAGTGGATTTTGGATTGCAGTTTGGGCATGCGATTTCTAAAAGCTTCGCCATCACTGACCTATGCTAACGATATCCCATCAATATTAGGAACTGGATAGTCCCTTTATACACAAAAGAGGTGCACATTTTTGCATTATACTTCTTCTCTATATAGTTGGTTTTGGCTCACAAATTTGTATGCAAGTTAGTGACGAAATACTGACTGTGTGGACGAGGCCTGACTGCCAAGTACCTTTTAAAAAAAAAAAATGTCTTGCAATCCATAAATTTGGCCACACTCTACCCCTTCCGCACCCCAAAATTGTCAAAAGTTTTTTCAGCATGGTTTGAAATTGATGGGTATCAGGATACATCTTAGCAGTGTGGGGAAGTGAGGCTCCGTTTGTTGCATATTTTGTGTCCGTGTCTTGACTGTTTGGGTCCGCACCACTGCTTCTACCAAACTAAGGCTCCGTTCCCACGGAGTAACGCGCCGCGCATTCAGACACATATACACGTGTCTGAGTGTGAGCGCTGAAAAAAGATCCCATTCACTTCAATGTGTGCCAGCTTACGGGCGCTACACATTGAAATCGATAGGAGGCTTTTTAAAGAGGAAAATAAATAAACCTTGACTTCAGGCACAAAATGAGAAAAATAAAATACAGCCTTAACTTCAGGCAAAAGCAAAATAAAAATCTGCTCGTCTGAGCCACTAGGTAAACAGAATGGATAACCTAACTATACATGTGGCTTACTTCCAGCCACGCAAACAAAACAAGCGCAATATTGTCCCATCGGACTCAGGGTTACAGGACAGAACCACACACCTCCTTTCACACCATAGAACTGCCCTGGAATGCAGGATCTGCAGCCAGTAATGAGCCCAGGATCTATCCCTGTGCTAAGGCCTACTCCAGATCTGCCGTGGACCGCACATGTCAGAAACCTGGGCCTGATATATGTAGACTCCAGCACTCTGCTTGTCACCTTCTTACAACAGTATCAAGTGCAACTAGGACTTTTCTTATGTTCCCCATAGCAAATCTCCCTTGTAGATAGAATCGCTGTAGTAATAGGTTTGATATTTGCTTTGTATGACAAGAAGTGAATGCGTCACAACTTGTGAAGTGAATGTATTCAGTTTTGCAGATTTATTCATTCTTATTTCCCTGGTCTGTATGGAAGGGTGAGTGACACACCGAAGTCTTGCATTTCAGCCTTTCATTGACAGGACTTGGATTCGGCTAAGTCTCTCTGTTTGCCTGTTTTCACATTAGCTTTATCTATAACCACTCAGAAATCATGAACAATACAAAATATATTTTAAGCATACAGGAATGGGTATTTGTCTTTCGTGGTCATGATTGGTTCTGCATTCCAGAGGCACCTGTGCAAATACATCTCTGCATGGCACTATGATTAATGGTTTATCATCACAAAGCATGTCCACCTTTCTGCAGTGGCCCAATACAAGATCTCATATGTACTTCATAAGACCTTTCTGGGTGCCTCTGTGTGTCACATACTGATAGACGTGCAAAAGAATAGACACAGGCATATAAAACCCGCAGTGAGGAAAGCTTTCACGTAATTCAGGTTTAGGGCATATAAGACCCTTACTACAATGTCACAGAAATATTTGGACTCATTCTCATACACCAGAGAAAACATTTAAAACAGCAGTGACTACAAGGTTTGGATGACAATCAGCCCATTATCCCATTCTTACATTGCCTTCATCCTCTTCCTTTACTGCCCTTCTTCCATCTCTTCCATCAGGGGCACAGCTAAGGAAGGGCAACTAGGCCTATGGAAAATAGTATGGATGCTGAATTTGAGGTGGGAATCTCCCTAAATTCATTTTTATTTTCTGCTGTGTGAATGGGCCCAAGGTTGCATGCTGCATTATAATCATGTATTCTTTGGTTTCACCATCCACCAGACTAGTGGTCTCTTTATACATGACTTGGGTACTTTATGTGCAAGCCCCATCTAAAAAAGTGGCATGGTCAGCACATTTCATGTTGTCGTCGTAGAAAAGAGGGCAGGAACCCACCTACCAAATGTTGCCAGTTATTGATGATGAATGAATGATCTGTTCCCTGTCAATATTCTCCACAGGAAAAAAAGACTATGTGAAGTTGTGCTAGTTTATGTTAAACCAAAACCTCTAGATATAATGTGACCACTGCTACGGAAAGCCTATGCAAGCCATACCGCAGCATCAGATTCAGCAGCATGGATTCATCTGCTGTTTTTGTGAATATGCAGTTTAGCGTTTCAGAGAAATGAGGGCTTTGTTGCTTACCTCTTTGGAACAATGGCAATGCTCTTATAGCTCCAAACAGCTTATTTGCTTTATGACAAATAGTCCATATCATCTATAGAGGCACCAATTCAGAAGGAGGAAATGCAGTTTGATTCAGGTATCCCTAACCTATCCATCTACAGGGTTGGGTTCTGGTGACAGATTCCCTTTAAATAAAAAGGCACTAATACCTAAAATAGCCAACCAAAGATGCATTTAATACATCCTCTCAAGGTGGCACTTCAGTAGCCAAGCACGTGAGGTTTTGTTCATCTCTGTAAAGGTGCATTCACATTTAGAGTGAAATTTCACCATCCGCACTCTTCAATCTCATAGAATTGTCCTAGTTTCTTAGGGCCCCTTCACACGGAGTTTACGCTCCGTGTATTCTGTATATGCACTGTGTATTCTGAACATTTTACACATGTAAAATGTAGTTAGCCATTGAGTTCAATGGCATGTTTGTATAACGCGCGTCTTTTTGCACACGCATCTGTGCGCACGCACGTTATACGAACATGCCATTGAGCTCAATGGCTAACTACATTTTACATGTGTATTTTTACACGTGTAAATTGTACAGAATACACGGAGCGTAGACTCCATGTGAAGGGGCCCTTATTTTTACACGTGTATTTTTACACGTGTATTTTGCAAAAATACATGCTCGTTTACTCCATGTGAAGGCTCCCTTAGAGACTCAGTCACAGATTCTGCCAAAAAATTTTCTGCCGGCTTTATTCCGAGATTATAGTCTATGGGGATGGTGGGAGTCCGCGGGTGTCACTGTTTTAGTGGGTGGGCTACTGAGAACATGACGTAGCCTACGATACACTGATGAACAAAGGGGTTACAATGTTTTGAACTTTTGACTTTCAGGCTGAAGCCCCACATTGCGGAAACACAGCTTTTTTTGTTGCAGATTTTGTTGCGGTTTTTTGAGCTAAAGTTAGGAGTGGATTGAGCAGATGGTAGAAGTATAGGAGCTTCTATATATCTCCCATTCCTTGTTTAGTCACTCCTATGTTTGGCTCAAAAAACCGCAGCAAAATGAAGCTCATTTTAAAGACATGCTTACTCAATTATACCTATGGAAACACTGGTATATAATAGAGGTAGACTTTATGTGAAAAAACATACAAAAAAATGTGATACATTTCTGCTGTGGGTTTTTTTTCACAGCGATTTGCTGCGTGTGGACTTAGCCTTAAGTAATTTTGCACAGGACTGCTTTACATGGAGGAGAAGTAGAAGTCCTATATAAGCTACCATGTCAGGGTGAAACTGTAACTTACACAGGACCTCTGATTCTCACTCCATGTAAAGCAGCCATTTCTGTTACTCAAGGTATA
This sequence comes from Leptodactylus fuscus, assembly GCF_031893055.1. Taxonomy (NCBI): domain Eukaryota; kingdom Metazoa; phylum Chordata; class Amphibia; order Anura; family Leptodactylidae; genus Leptodactylus; species Leptodactylus fuscus. Next base: position 71,097,766 of record NC_134267.1, on the reverse strand, counting down.
TGTAAAGTCAGTATTCCTATGTATGTAAAGTTTTATAGGCAGTGGGATCAGGTTGGCCAATGACTCCTCAATCTAGACGTCCTTCGGAGCTGCCCTGGGCATGTGTAACATTAAAAAAAACATGATACTTGGCGCTCTAGTGTCCACTGCTGCAGCCCATTGAGTCACGCACCTTGCTTTTCTCCTCGGCATCCATACACCCTACTTGACCACTGAGGCCACAGTATCCACTGCACATAGTATAATATCCCCTAGGGCCCCCTCCACACAGTATAATGTGCTATATCTTCTATAGAATGTGCTATATCCTGCAATGTTCACCATGGCCACTAAGTGTAATAATAGATTGACAGTTGATAATTCAAAATGAGGACTTTCAGTCGGGGGTCAGGACCAACTGGGGGGGATTCACCAAGTTCTCGGTGGGCCAGTCCAATCCTGGCTGTAAGGTATATAAACTCAATGTTGTTAACAGCAGAGAAGAAGCTCAGGCAGTATGGCAGCCCACACAAATCATGTACAGAAAATAGAATAAAATATCTACAAACAAAAAATAAAAACAGATTACAAAAAGTAATATATTTCTGGTTTTAATAAATTAAGTTAAAAATCATTGATACATTTCTTTTAAGCTTTTATTATGGCTAATAATTCATGGTGCTGGGTAAGGGGCTTAAATGCGTAATCAGAAATAAGTCTAACGGTGGCCTAAAAGGTATCACTTCAGAGAGAATGAACTTTTATAGCTTTTGAAAATGAGGTTGCAAGTGCCTTGAAGATGGTCCCCACTGTTCTTCTCATCTGTAAACCTACAATGGTCAATGATGAGAGACTGAGCACTTGACCTCAGCACACCTGTAGCCTCACATACTCACAAAGCTCTATTTCTCTGTTGTTTGAACATGCACAAATCATATTCTCATGGTACTTGCTTAACAGCATGGGATTGTATAAGCTGTTTATTGCTCAAGGGGAACCTTATTATCACTGGCCTTTTGCCCTATGTAAGTGCGGGAAATATATACTATATGCAGTCTACCTAATAATATCAAGGACTCATGTCTATAAGTCTAACACATGCTCTTTTTTTAAATTCAGAATACTTGAATGAATTTTCTGTTTGTCTAATATGCTAATAATGCTGGTTTCACAGTAGCGTTCAGGTTTCCGTTCTTTGGGTCCTCTTGGGGATTTTATACTGAAATTGAGAGAGAGAAAAGTCTTGCTTGACAGAGTCTCCAAACACTCGTGTGAACCTATGGTAAAATATATTAAAAAAAAAACTAAAAAAGGCAGACTGATGATTTTATTGTTTCCAGTAATTCAGGATTTAGCTATTGGGACAGAGCACAGACTTCAATCACATAGAAACTTCAGTCTCAAATGTTTGACATAGATGCCTCTGGTAGCCCAGTGATATATCCAAAAGAATCCATATAGAAGTACACCAGTTGGTTAGCCAGGATGATAGGAGGGCTTTATCCAGATGAGCACAGCTGTCACTTCCCCTTTCTCTCCATTTATAGTATACTGTAAGAAAGTCATCTGCTATGTACTGTCATTGGTAATTAACTTATTTGTTTGCAATATGCAGTCTCTCCATATGCTGACCACTTTTCACTGGGAATGACTGCTAAAATTTCAGCCCGCCAAGAAAATATTTCATTTTTTTCTTACTATTCCTTTGTAATATGTGGTTTGAGTTCTAAATGACTGAAGTGAAAGAACTATAGAAACTTAGAGGAATTTTACATCCCAAAACAGTCATAGCAGAAAGTTATTGATTTTGGTCAGCACTCAATAAAAATGAATGAACTACCAATGAAAAATCTTCTAATTCTTATGCTATGATGCTCTAGAAATGACATGGCTTGGCTGAACATGTCTATAGGATGGATTTCACCTTAATATATCATTTCATGATCAAACAATGATAGCATGTTATAACCACAGAAATCTTTTACTTGCAGGAACCTTTAACAACTGAGTTCAAGAAATTGAGGACACTGATCATTGACGCTTGTGCTGCACAAAACAGGATCTTGCATCCTGCTCCAAAAAGAACCGGTGGATCACTTTCAGGTGAGAATTTGGGGACAAGAAGAGGGGTGGCAGCATAAAGGAGGGTTAGTGTATTGTCTGTCAAATGATCCACAGAGTGGGATCACTCTGAGGTTGTGCCGCCCCTGAATTACACACCAGTGATGTATAAAAATGGACTTTCTTGAAGCAAGTTGAAGTATATTATACACATACCTGTCTAACAAGGAAACATTTTACACAATGTTTTCTATAGTGCCTGTGGGCAGTATGTGTACTATTGGAAGCATTGTTTTTTCTCTATTTTTGACATAACACATTGGCAATCTTTTTGTTGCGAAGTCTGTCATTAATTCTTTTCATGCACTTCATACTGTAAACAAATTATTTTGCAACCCATAACAAGAGCTATTTTTCAGTTATTTCATCCATTATATTTGTAACTAAGAATTTGCTTAAAGGGGCAGTGACATGATTGTTCTAGAACATTGCCATATTTTGTATTCTTTCTTTCTGTACACATTAGAGTAGCTTCATGACTCCATCATGCTAATAGTTATGTCTTGACTACATGTTAGGTTCCTAAACCACTACAATTCTGGATGGTAATGAATTTTTAAAAAGTTGCTCCTGTATAATCTGTACATAGCAGCATAAGGTGGAGTATATTCACTGTATTGTATACAGTACAGTTATGAAATAGCTTTGGGATATGTTGCTACAAGCCAGTTTCAGTCGCATCCAGTGTATGCGCAGATTTATTAACTGCTTTTATTTGTATTTGACATTAGAAGGCTAAGACAGCAAAAAATTACTGCGGGAAAAACCGTGGCGGCAACGCATTGAAGTTCTTCTCACAGTACTTTGCACAGAAAATTCACAGATGTTTCCTCTGTGGACTTTCTTCTTTAATTATACCTATAGGGAACGCCGGCGTTTCTGTAGGTTTAATTGACATGATGCAATTTCCAAAAGCGCAACATTGGTGTCGGCTGTATTTTACCGTAAAGTGGGGATGGCATTCACTAGAATCCCATCCACTTTGCTGTGACTGTAAAACGTTGCAGCATTTACGCCACGTGGGGCCCGGGTCTAAAAAAGGAAATAACAATAGAGATGAGCGAACAGTGTTCTATCGAACTCATGTTCGATCGGATATTAGGCTGTTCGGCATGTTCGAATCGAATCGAACACCGCGTGGTAAAGTGCGCCATTACTCGATTCCCCTCCCACCTTCCCTGGCGCCTTTTTTGCTCCAATAACAGCGCAGGGTAGGTGGGACAGGAACTACGACACCGGTGACGTTGAAAAAAGTAGGCAAAACCCATTGGCTGCCGAAAACATGTGACCTCTAATTTAAAAGAACAGCGCCGCCCAGGTTCGCGTCATTCTGAGCTTGCAATTCACCGAGGACGGAGGTTTCCGTCCAGCTAGCTAGGGCTTAGATTCTGGGTAGGCAGGGACAGGCTAGGATAGGAAGGAGAAGACAACCAACAGCTCTTATAAGAGCTAAATTCCAGGGAGAAGCTTGTCAGTGTAACGTGGCACTGACGGGCTCAATCGCCGCAACCCAGCTTTCCCAGGATCCTGAATGGAATACACTGTCAGTGTATTCCCGTATACCCGATATATACCCCCGATACCCGTTCCAACGGTGTGCCCCCCCACCTTCACCCCAGAAATACCCTGCAAGTCCCCTAGCAATAGAATTGGGGCTATATACACCCACAATTTTTACTACTGGTATACAGTGCCATTGTCTGACTGGGAATTCAAAGAATATATTGGGGTTATAAATACCCTCATTTCTTGCTACTGCCATATAGTGCCAGTTTCTGACTGGTAATTCAAAGAATATATTGGGGTTACGTGCACCCACAATTTTTACTACTGGTATACAGTGCCATTGTCTGACTGGGAATTCAAAGAATATATTGGGAATACAAATACCCTCATTTCTTGCTACTGCCATATAGTGCCAGTTTCTGACTGGTAATTCAAAGAATATATTGGGGTTACGTGCACCCACAATTTTTACTACTGGTATACAGTGCCATTGTCTGACTGGGAATTCAAAGAATATATTGGGTTTATAAATACCCTCATTTCTTGCTACTGCCATATAGTGCCAGTTTCTGACTGGTAATTCAAAGAATATATTGGGGTTACGTGCACCCACAATTTTTACTACTGGTATACAGTGCCATTGTCTGACTGGGAATTCAAAGAATATATTGGGAATACAAATACCCTCATTTCTTGCTACTGCCATATAGTGCCAGTTTCTGACTGGTAATTCAAAGAATATATTGGGGTTACGTGCACCCACAATTTTTACTACTGGTATACAGTGCCATTGTCTGACTGGGAATTCAAAGAATATATTGGGGTTATAAATACCCTCATTTCTTGCTACTGCCATATAGTGCCAGTTTCTGACTGGTAATTCAAAGAATATATTGGGGTTACGTGCACCCACAATTTTTACTACTGGTATACAGTGCCATTGTCTGACTGGGAATTCAAAGAATATATTGGGTTTATAAATACCCTCATTTCTTGCTACTGCCATATAGTGCCAGTTTCTGACTGGTAATTCAAAGAATATATTGGGGTTACGTGCACCCACAATTTTTACTACTGGTATACAGTGCCATTGTCTGACTGGGAATTCAAAGAATATATTGGGGTTATAAATACCCTCATTTCTTGCTACTGCCATATAGTGCCAGTTTCTGACTGGTAATTCAAAGAATATATTGGGGTTACGTGCACCCACAATTTTTACTACTGGTATACAGTGCCATTGTCTGACTGGGAATTCAAAGAATATATTGGGTTTATAAATACCCTCATTTCTTGCTATTGCCATATAGTGCCAGTTTCTGACTGGTAATTCAAAGAATATATTGGGGTTACGTGCACCCACAATTTTTACTACTGGTATACAGTGCCATTGTCTGACTGGGAATTCAAAGAATATATTGGGTTTATAAATACCCTCATTTCTTGCTATTGCCATATAGTGCCAGTTTCTGACTGGTAATTCAAAGAATATATTGGGGTTACGTGCACCCACAATTTTTACTACTGGTATACAGTGCCATTGTCTGACTGGGAATTCAAAGAATATATTGGGTTTATAAATACCCTCATTTCTTGCTACTGCCATATAGTGCCAGTTTCTGACTGGTAATTCAAAGAATATATTGGGGTTACGTGCACCCACAATTTTTACTACTGGTATACAGTGCCATTGTCTGACTGGGAATTCAAAGAATATATTGGGAATACAAATACCCTCATTTCTTGCTACTGCCATATAGTGCCAGTTTCTGACTGGTAATTCAAAGAATATATTGGGGTTACGTGCACCCACAATTTTTACTACTGGTATACAGTGCCATTGTCTGACTGGGAATTCAAAGAATATATTGGGGTTATAAATACCCTCATTTCTTGCTACTGCCATATAGTGCCAGTTTCTGACTGGTAATTCAAAGAATATATTGGGGTTACGTGCACCCACAATTTTTACTACTGGTATACAGTGCCATTGTCTGACTGGGAATTCAAAGAATATATTGGGTTTATAAATACCCTCATTTCTTGCTACTGCCATATAGTGCCAGTTTCTGACTGGTAATTCAAAGAATATATTGGGGTTACGTGCACCCACAATTTTTACTACTGGTATACAGTGCCATTGTCTGACTGGGAATTCAAAGAATATATTGGGGTTATAAATACCCTCATTTCTTGCTACTGCCATATAGTGCCAGTTTCTGACTGGTAATTCAAAGAATATATTGGGGTTACGTGCACCCACAATTTTTACTACTGGTATACAGTGCCATTGTCTGACTGGGAATTCAAAGAATATATTGGGAATACAAATACCCTCATTTCTTGCTACTGCCATATAGTGCCAGTTTCTGACTGGTAATTCAAAGAATATATTGGGGTTACGTGCACCCACAATTTTTACTACTGGTATACAGTGCCATTGTCTGACTGGGAATTCAAAGAATATATTGGGTTTATAAATACCCTCATTTCTTGCTACTGCCATATAGTGCCAGTTTCTGACTGGTAATTCAAAGAATATATTGGGGTTACGTGCACCCACAATTTTTACTACTGGTATACAGTGCCATTGTCTGACTGGGAATTCAAAGAATATATTGGGAATACAAATACCCTCATTTCTTGCTACTGCCATATAGTGCCAGTTTCTGACTGGTAATTCAAAGAATATATTGGGGTTACGTGCACCCACAATTTTTACTACTGGTATACAGTGCCATTGTCTGACTGGGAATTCAAAGAATATATTGGGAATACAAATACCCTCATTTCTTGCTACTGCCATATAGTGCCAGTTTCTGACTGGTAATTCAAAGAATATATTGGGGTTACATGCACCCACAATTTTTACTACTGGTATACAGTGCCAATTTCTAACTAGGAATTCAAAATGCGCAAGGCTCCCGGAAAGGGACGTGGACGAGGCCGTGGGCGAGGTCGGGGGAATGGTTCTGGGGAGCAAGGTAGCAGTGAAGCCACAGGGCGTCCCGTGCCTACTCCTGTGGGGCAGCAAGCATTGCGCCACTCCACAGTGCCAGGGTTGCTTGTCACATTAACTAAACTGCAGGGTACAAACCTTAGTAGGCCCGAGAACCAGGAACAGGTCTTGCAATGGCTGTCAGAGAACGCTTACAGCACATTGTCCAGCAGCCAGTCAGACTCTGCCTCCTCTCCTCCTATTACCCAACAGTCTTGTCTTCCTCCCAAAATTCCGAAGCTTTACAGAACAATAACCCAAACTGTCCCTGCTCCCCAGAGCTGTTCTCCGCTCCTTTCATTGTCCCTCAACCTGCCTCTCCACGTCACGATTCCACGAACCTAACAGAGGAGCATCTGTGTCCAGATGCTCAAACACTAGAGTCTCCTCCATCTCCGTTCGATTTGGTGGTGGATGACCAGCAACCCACCCTCATCGACGATGATGTGACGCAGTTGCCGTCAGGGCATCCAGTTGACCGGCGCATTGTGCGGGAGGAGGAGATGAGACAGGAGTTGGAAGAGGAAGTGGTGGATGATGAGGACACTGACCCGACCTGGACAGGGGGGATGTCAAGCGGGGAAAGTAGTGTGGATGTTGAGGCAGGTGCAGCACCAAAAAGGGTAGCTAGAGGCAGAGGCAGAGGTCAGCAGCTTAGGCGAAGCCAGGCCACACCCGGAATCTCCCAAGATGTTCCAGTTCGTACCCAGCCCCGAAAAACTCCCACCTCGAGGGCACGTTTCTCGAAGGTGTGGAGTTTTTTCAAGGAATGCGCCGAGGACAGATATAGTGTTGTCTGCACAATTTGCCTCTCGAAATTGATTAGGGGCTCTGAGAAGAGCAACCTGTCCACCACTTCAATGCGCCGTCATTTGGAATCCAAGCACTGGAATCAGTGGCAGGCAGCAACGGCAGGACAAAGGCCGCCTGCCGTTCACGCCACTGCCACTGCCTCTGCCACTGCCTCTGCCACTGCCACTGCTGACTGTGCTGGCGATGCACTCCAGAGGACGAGCCAGGACACCACTTCATCTGCCTCCGCCACTTTGTTGACTTCTCCCTCATCCTCCCCTGTTCCTGTCTTATCTCCTTCTCCTGCACCATCAAAGGCACCATCAGGCGCTTCTTTACAACAACCCACCATCTCTCAGACATTGGAGCGGCGGCAGAAATACACTGCTAACCACCCACACGCGCAAGCCTTGAACGCCAACATCGCTAAACTGCTGGCCCAGGAGATGTTGGCGTTCCGGCTTGTTGAAACTCCCGCCTTCCTGGACCTGATGGCAACTGCGGCACCTCGCTATGCCGTCCCTAGCCGTCACTACTTCTCCCGGTGTGCCGTCCCCGCCTTGCACCAGCACGTGTCACTCAACATCAGGCGGGCCCTTAGTTCCGCGCTTTGCACAAAGGTCCACTTGACCACCGACGCGTGGACAAGTGCATGCGGACAGGGACGCTACATTTCACTGACGGCACACTGGGTGAATGTAGTTGAGGCTGGGACTGCTTCCCAAACTGGCCCGGTGTACCTCGTCTCCCCGCCTAACATTCCTGGCAGGGACACGAGAAGAACACCCCCTCCTCCTCCTCCTCTACCGCCTCCTCCTCCGCCACCGCCTCCTCCTCCGCCACCGCCTCCTCCTCCGCTGTTAGATTGACCCCAGCTACGAGTTGGAAACGTTGCAGCACTGGCGTTGGTAGACGTCAGCAGGCTGTGCTGAAGCTGATCAGCTTGGGGGACAGACAGCACACTGCTTCCGAGGTGAGGGATGCCCTCCTCGATGAGACGGCAATATGGTTTGAGCCGCTGCACCTGGGCCCAGGCATGGTCGTTTGTGATAACGGCCGGAACCTGGTAGCAGCTCTGGAGCTTGCCGGACTCCAACATGTTCCATGCCTGGCCCACGTCTTCAACCTAGTGGTGCAACGTTTCCTAAAGAGCTACCCCAATGTTCCAGAGCTACTGGTGAAAGTGCGGCGCATGTGCGCCCACTTTCGCAAGTCGACAGTAGCCGCTGCTAGCTTAAAATATCTCCAGCAACGCCTGCATGTGCCACAACACCGGCTTTTGTGCGACGTCCCCACACGCTGGAACTCAACGTTTCAGATGTTGAATAGAGTGGTTGAGCAGCAGAGACCTTTGATGGAATACCAGCTACAAAACCCTAGGGTGCCACAAAGTCAGCTGCCTCAGTTTCACATCCATGAGTGGCCATGGATGAGAGACCTTTGTGACATCCTACGGGTCTTTGAGGAGTCCACAAGGAGGGTGAGCTCTGAGGATGCGATGGTGAGCCTTACAATCCCGCTCTTGTGTGTTCTGAGAGAATCCCTGATTGACATCAGGGATAACTCAGATCACACAGAGGAGTTAGGGATAGCATCCGATCCGTCACAGCTGGAGAGTAGGTCCACACATCTGTCCGCTTCACTGCGTTTAATGGAGGAGGAGGAGGAGGAAGAAGAGTTGTCCGATGATGTGATGGTGATACAGGAGGCTTCCGGGCAACTTCGAATCGTCCCATTGTTGCAGCGCGGATGGGTAGACATGGAGGATGAGGAGGAAATGGAGATTGAACTTTCCGGTGGGGCCAGAGGAGTCATGCCAACTAACACTGTGGCAGACATGGCTGAGTTCATGTTGGGGTGCTTTACAACCGACAAGCGTATTGTCAAAATCATGGAGGACAACCAGTACTGGATCTTTGCTATCCTTGACCCCCGGTATAAAAACAACATCTCGTCTTTTATTCCGGTAGAGGGGAGGGCCAATCGCATCAATGCTTGCCACAGGCAATTGGTGCAGAATATGATGGAGATGTTTCCAGCATGTGACGTTGGCGGCAGGGAGGGCAGTTCCTCCAGTAGGCAACCAAGTTCTCACCGGTCCACACAAACGAGGGGCACACTGTCTAAGGTCTGGGACACCTTGATGGCACCCCCTCGCCAAAGTGCCGCCACGGAGGGTCCTAGTGTCACCAGGCGTGAGAAGTATAGGCGCATGTTGCGGGAATACCTTTCCGACCACAGCCCTGTCCTCTCCGACCCCTCTGCGCCCTACACGTATTGGGTGTCGAAGTTGGACCTGTGGCTTGAACTTGCCCTATATGCCTTGGAGGTGCTGTCCTGTCCTGCCGCCAGCGTCCTATCTGAGAGGGTGTTCAGTGCAGCCGGTGGCATCATCACTGACAAGCGCACCCGTCTGTCAGCTGAGAGTGCCGACCGGCTCACTTTGATAAAAATGAACCACCACTGGGTAGAGCCGTCATTTTTGTGCCCACCTGTGTAAAGCACCCCAACATGAAACTCCATGTCTGTACTCAACCTCTCCAATTCCTCCGCATCCTCATACTCATCCACCATAAGCGTTGCACAATTCTGCTAATACTAGGCTCCCTCCACCCTGATTTCCCCCAACTCTGCTGGTTAGAGGCTCCCTCCACCCTGATTTCCACCAACTCTGCTGGTTAGAGGCTCCCTCCACCATGAATTGGTCCAAACTGGGCTGTTTAGCGGCTCCCTCCACCATGAATTGGTCCAAACTGGGCTGGTTAGAGGCTCCCTCCACCATGAATTGGTCCAAACTGGGTTTTTTAGAGGCTCCCTCCACCATGAATTGGTCCAAACTTGGCTGTTTAGAGGCTCCCTCCACCATTAATTGGTCCAAACTGGGCTGGTTAGAGGCTCCCTCCACCATGAATTGGTCCAAACTGGGTTTTTTAGAGGCTCCCTCCACCATGAATTTGCCCAAACTGGGCTGTTTAGAGGCTCCCTCCACCATGAATTGGTCCAAACTGGGGTTTTTAGGGGCTCCCTCCACCATGAATTTCCCAAAACTTGGCTGTTTAGAGGCTCCCTCCACCATTAATTGGTCCAAACTGGGCTGGTTAGAGGCTCCCTCCACCATGAATTTGCCCAAACTGGGCTGTTTAGAGGCTCCCTCCACCATGAATTGGTCCAAACTGGGTTTTTTAGAGGCTCCCTCCACCATGAATTGGTCCAAACTGGGCTGTTTAGAGGCTCCCTCCACCATGAATTTGCCCAAACTGGGCTGGTTAGAGGCTCCCTCCACCATGAATTTGCCCAAACTGGGCTGGTTAGAGGCTCCCTCCACCATGAATTGGTCCAAACTGGGCTGGTTAGAGGCTCCCTCCACCATGAATTGGTCCAAACTGGGCTGGTTAGAGGCTCCCTCCACCATGAATTTCCCAAAACTTGGCTGTTTAGAGGCTCCCTCCACCATTAATTGGTCCAAACTGGGCTGTTTAGAGGCTCCCTCCACCATGAATTTGCCCAAACTGGGCTGGTTAGAGGCTCCCTCCACCATTAATTGGTCCAAACTGGGCTGGTTAGAGGCTCCCTCCACCATGAATTTGCCCAAACTGGGCTGTTTAGAGGCTCCCTCCACCATGAATTGGTCCAAGCTGGGTTTTTTAGAGGCTCCCTCCACCATGAATTTGCCCAAACTGGGCTGGTTAGAGGCTCCCTCCACCATGAATTGGTCCAAACTGGGCTGGTTTGAGGCTCCCTCCACCATGAATTTGCCCAAACTGGGCTGGTTAGAGGCTCCCTCCACCATGAATTGGTCCAAACTGGGCTGGTTAGAGGCTCCCTCCACCATGAATTGGTCCAAACTGGGCTGGTTAGAGGCTCCCTCCACCATGAATTTCCCAAAACTTGGCTGTTTAGAGGCTCCCTCCACCATTAATTGGTCCAAACTGGGCTGGTTAGAGGCTCCCTCCACCATGAATTTGCCCAAACTGGGCTGTTTAGAGGCTCCCTCCACCATGAATTTGCCCAAACTGGGCTGGTTAGAGGCTCCCTCCACCATGAATTGGTCCAAACTGGGGTTTTTAGAGGCTCCCTCCACCATGAATTGGTCCAAACTTGGCTGTTTAGAGGCTCCCTCCACCATTAATTGGTCCAAACTGGGCTGGTTAGAGGCTCCCTCCACCATTAATTGGTCCAAACTGGGCTGTTTAGAGGCTCCCTCCACCATGAATTTGCCCAAACTGGGCTGGTTAGAGGCTCCCTCCACCATGAATTGGTCCAAACTGGGTTTTTTAGAGGCTCCCTCCACCATGAATTGGTCCAAACTGGGGTTTTTAGAGGCTCCCTCCACCATGAATTTGCCCAAACTGGGCTGGTTAGAGGCTCCCTCCACCATTAATTGGTCCAAACTGGGCTGGTTAGAGGCTCCCTCCACCATGAATTGGCCCAAACTGGGCTGTTTAGAGGCTCCCTCCACCATGAATTGGTCCAAACTGGGTTTTTTAGAGGCTCCCTCCACCATGAATTGGTCCAAACTGGGCTGTTTAGAGGCTCTCTCCACCATGAATTTGCCCAAACTGGGCTGTTTAGAGGCTCCCTCCACCATGAATTTGCCCAAACTGGGCTGGTTAGAGGCTCCCTCCACCATGAATTGGTCCAAGCTGGGTTTTTTAGAGGCTCCCTCCACCATGAATTTGCCCAAACTGGGCTGGTTAGAGGCTCCCTCCACCATGAATTGGTCCAAACTGGGCTGGTTAGAGGCTCCCTCCACCATTAATTGGTCCAAACTGGGCTGTTTAGAGGCTCCCTCCACCATGAATTTGCCCAAACTGGGCTGGTTAGAGGCTCCCTCCACCATGAATTGGTCCAAACTGGGCTGGTTAGAGGCTCCCTCCACCATGAATTTCCCAAAACTTGGTTGTTTAGAGGCTCCCTCCACCATTAATTGGTCCAAACTGGGCTGGTTAGAGGCTCCCTCCACCATGAATTTGCCCAAACTGGGCTGTTTAGAGGCTCCCTCCACCATGAATTGGTCCAAACTGGGTTTTTTAGAGGCTCCCTCCACCATGAATTGGTCCAAACTGGGCTGTTTAGAGGCTCCCTCCACCATGAATTTGCCCAAACTGGGCTGTTTAGAGGCTCCCTCCACCATGAATTTGCCCAAACTGGGCTGGTTAGAGGCTCCCTCCACCATGAATTGGTCCAAACTGGGTTTTTTAGAGGCTCCCTCCACCATGAATTTGCCCAAACTGGGCTGGTTAGAGGCTCCCTCCACCATGAATTGGTCCAAACTGGGGTTTTTAGAGGCTCCCTCCACCATGAATTTGCCCAAACTCTGCTGGTTAGAGGCTCAATCCACCCTGATTTTCAAAACAAATGTTGGTGCCAACCTCAACTTACTACAAGGGCCAAATTCACTGCTGGTGACAAGCTCTCCTCACTGCAAGTGCCAAATACACATGTTTCAAGGTGTTTTCCTACTGTCAGAGAGGTGGTATTGAGTGTGTAAAGTGTGTAGTTGTTAGGCTGTGATGTTGGGGTAATAGAGGGTCTTTGGTGTGTTAGATGCCCCCAGACATGCTTCCCCTGCTGTCCCAGTGTCATTCCAGAGGTGTTGGCATCATTTCCTGGGGTGTCATAGTGGACTTGGTGACCCTCCAGACACGGATTTGGGTTTCCCCCTTAACGAGTATCTGTTCCCCATAGACTATAATGGGGTTCGAAACCCATTCGAACACACGAACATTGAGCGGCTGTTCGAATCGAATTTCGAACCTCGAACATTTTAGTGTTCGCTCATCTCTAAATAACAACAGTGTTGAAATACAACTCAAACATCCGCCAGGGACATGCTAAATTTGTGTGGTTAAATGGTAGAAGAGATTATGAGTGATCCCTGACAAGACAGTGAGATAGAAGTAGTACTAGAGTGGAGGGGGTTGGGTGGGTTTATGCACAGTTAAACAAGTTGCGCTGGCCTTGGCTTCTTACTATATATGTGTCAGATGCCTCCAAGATTGGTTTTTAATATTTTGTTTTGGCTTGTGAAAGATTAGTCAAGACAGGAGGAACAAATGCTTTATTTAACTGCATTAGTCCTCAGAAGAACAGGATGTACTCCATTTTATGAGAAGATCTAAATATGTATCTAAAAAAACAAAAAGTCGAGAAGTATCTCTATACCTCTTACTGTGCTCCAACTAAATAAACACGTGATCCAAACCTTGCATCATACCAATGAAAGTCTATGGGTTTGTAAAAAAAAAAAAAAAAAAATGGATGGCATCCAGGTGTCTATTTTTCACAGACCCACAGACATACAAAATGTAAAAAATTAGTTGTAAGAAAAAAATTGATAGGGGCCACACGGTGGCTCAGTGGTTAGCACTGCAGCCTTGCAGCGCTGGAGTCCTGGTGTTCAAATCCCGCCAAGGGCAAAAAACCATCTGCAAGGAGTTTGTATGTTCTCCCCGTGTTTGCATGGATTTCCATCCCATATTTCAAAGACATACTGATAGGGAAAAATGTACATTGTGAGCTCTATGTGGGGCTCACAATCTACATAAAAAAAAAAAAAAATTGATTGGCTTTTCAGAAATTTGAAAGTGGATCAACCACGGACATGACACCAGCTGCAAATGAGCAAGGTGGGTCACTGTCCGGGAATAGCACACATCCACGCAGGTGTAAATGATGCCTTAAATTACCCACAGGTATTTAATCCCATATGAGCAGTTCACACTCAGTGTATGGTTGAGGGGTTTTTTTGTTTTGTTTTGTTTTTTTTAATTATTTCCCACTGATTGTTATAAAGAAAACAGTATTGGTCCCAGGGAAGTTATATATTCACAATAAAACATAACTTTTAATAAATATCTTAAAATCAGGACTGTTAGCTTGCTAACACAAGTCGTCCATTTGCCATTTACATGTATACTTCACTCACTCACTCACTCACTCACTCTCTCTTTATATACATATATATATATATATATATATACATATATATATATATATATATATATATATATAAACACGAAAACTTGGTGATCTTCAGTAGTTGATACCTTTTTAATGGCTAACTCATAATGATGACAAATGGCTAACGTTTCGAAGCGCAAAGGCTCCTTTGTCAAAGCAAATTTAAAAACATTTTTGAAGGATGCATATATATATACATAGAGCAGGCACAAAGGGTGTTAGATTTCAGGAGGGGAGGGGGGGGTTGTTAGTAGTTGGTGAGACAATGTAAGCAATTGGTGGAGACATTTGCTAGAGACAATGTGGTAATTGGTGGAGACAATGTAAACACTTACAGGTCCTTATCAGATCACACGCTACTGTAAAAAGACATGAACCCCTGTGATGCATTAAGCCCACACTCTAGTGTCTGAAGCAGTGTCATGAATTTATATTCATGTATGCGTCTTTCTCTCTTAGATCTGAAATTCCCTCTCAAAATCAGAATTTTCATGTCATTGGTGATGTTGTGGTCCCCCCTGCAAAAATGTTTTGACACGGGAAGGTCAGATCTTTGTTCTTTAATAGTATGGCGATGTGAGTTCATGCACAGTCTAAGCTGCTGTCCGGTCTCTCCAACATACAGATTTTCAGTGGAGCATTTGGTACACATAATTAAATACACTACATTGGATGTGCTGCAGGTGAAGGTACCTGGAATGTTATATTCCTTGTTCGAGTTAGGTATCTCTATCCTGTCGGTGGTCAGTTTGTGGGGGCAGGTTTTGCACCTCTTATTTCCACATGGAAATGTTCCTGCGTTGGTTGGGGATGGTAATGAGCTACTGACCATCATATTCCTGAGGTTTGGTGGCTGTCTATAGCACAGGAGAGGGGGGTCCGGAAATATGGATGTTAGACGGTTGTCTTTTTGTAGTAGTGGATGTAATTTGCGTGTGATACCTCTCAGCGTCTCCAGGTGGGGGTTATAAGTGACAACCAGGGGCACTCGGTTGTTCTCCTGTTTGGTATTGTATCTTAATAACTCCGATCTTGGTATCCTGGTGGCTCTGGTGATTTGGTTATCAATTGTTCTTGGATGGTAACCCTGCCTCCAGAATGTGTCTCTGAGGACTCCGAGGTGTTCTTCTCTGTCTGCAGGGTTAGAGCATATGCGATGGTATCTGATGGCTTGGCTGTATACAATAGAGTTCTTTATGTGTTTCGGATGAAAGCTGTCCCATCCTAGGTAGGTTGGTCGGTCAATCGGCTTCCGATACAGTGATGTCTCAATTTTGTTGTCCTGTATCTTGATGACTGTGTCTAGGAAGTTTATTTCCGAGAAGGAGTGATTGAGCGTCAGGTTGATGGTGGGATGGAATTGGTTGAATAGTTCATGGAAGGTTTTCAGCTGTTGTTCAGACCCAGTCCAAATGATTAGGATATCGTCAATGAATCGGTAGTAGGCCAGAGGCCTGGTGGTGCAGGTGGAGAGGAAGTCACTCTCCAGCTTGGCCATGAAGAGATTAGCGTACTGTGGCGCCATTTTGCTCCCCATTGCGGTGCCAGTCTGCTGTAGATAGATACAGTCACCAAAAGAAAAGTAATTGTGGGTGAGGATGAATTTCGTGAGTTTCACCACTGATTCAGCGTTCATACCTCGCTTTTCCATGAAAAACTGGCAGGCGTTTACACCATCCTGGTGTGGGATATTGGAGTACAGGGATTCTACATCCATGGTGGCCAGGATGGTTCCATCTGGAAGGGGACCTATAGTGGCTAGTTTATTTAATAGGTCTGTGGTGTCCTGAAGGTAGCTGGCTGTATCCTTCACTAAGGGTTTCAGAGTGCCCTCCACCCTCACCCATGCAAGAAGTCTGCCTAGTTAATGACAGGGTAAATTCTAGTGTAGGTCTTGCTGACTTATCTAGACTTCAATGGAAGTGCCTAGTAAGTGTAGTAAGTTCTATTCAGTTTAGACCCCACACCCTTGTGAAGGCAGTCCCAGGGTCTCGAACACCTTCTACTTCAGTGTGGCTAAAGGAGAGGAAATCAAGAAGTTGACTATATTTCAGCCAGGACAGAGGGGTGTCAGGGCAAGAATCGCACAACAGCTCGAAGGAGGGTAGGCGACCTGACCCAATCTCACATTGTCATAAGCAAACCAGCAAAGGAATCTATTGGTGAAACCGCCCAGTGGGAGTATGGAATTATGAAATAGGTGGCTCAGAGGGCCCAGTACCCTTGTGAGGGAGAGAGGGGGACTTTACTAACATTCTACAATACTCTTATTTGGGCCTTCCTGGAAGACCTTCTCCAAATTTGTCGTGGAATAGGGGGATCTCAAGAATATCTTGCCTTCTCCGATAGCATGGGAAGAGATAATCACGAGATATAATATGTGAAGGCACATTCCCTCCTGCTAACCTAGAGGAGTATAAGTATGCATAGAAGTCATGTACAGACTATTTTCAGCATTAGTCATTATTTCTCCTATTTGCGTCTGTCTGTGCACTTATGGGTGGCAGCCTTTAGAAGATGATAATTAAGGGCCTTCTGCACCTCCTTCCATGCCATCTGGGTTCCCTCCGAATAATCATGCACTTATATCTGTTCAGTGGCAACTACAGTCCCCTAAGTTCTCTCATCCTAGATTTATGACCAGGGATGTCCCCAATTAAGAAACTACTCGGAAATGCCTTCATGGAATCCCATACTGAGGTTGATGAGACAGAAACTAAGTTATTCAAAAAGTACTGTTGAAGTTCAGTAGGGAGGTTGTTCCCTACCAGTCTCAGTTAGAAAGTACAATTGAACCCTTGGGCCATCCATGGACCCATATTCAACTGGACTGTTATAGGGGAATGATCAGTAAGGGAGCGTTCACACTACCGTCGGTGTCCGACATGTAGTGTCCGCTCCTAGTGTCTGCTCAAAATCTGTCACGGACACTAGGAGCGGACACTAGATGTGTCCGTGACACCTGTCATTCACTTGAATGGGCATCGGGTGCGTTCTTTTGCACTCCGTGCCCGTCCTTCCCTGTCCGCAAGAGAAGCTGTCCGACTTCTCAAGCGGACAGAAAAACCCTGCATGCAGGGTTCCTCTGTCCGCTTGAGAAGTCGGACATCTTCTCTTGCGGACAGAGAAGGACGGGCACGGAGTGCAAAAGAACGCACCCGATGCCCATTCAAGTGAATGACAGGTGTCACGGACACATCTAGTGTCCGCTCCTAGTGTCCGTGACAGATTTTGAGCGGACACTAGGAGCGGACACTACATGTCGGACACCGAGGGTAGTGTGAACGCCCCCTTATGCTCCTAGCTGCACATATTCAAGAATAGAGTCAAAGTCTGTGGCCATATCAATCCTGGAGAGGAAACAGTGGGAGGCAGAATAACACAAGTATTGTCTATCTGTGGGGTGATGAATAAGCTACATATCTACCATGCCCACCTCCAGGAGAACCCTTGCAAAGAAGTTGGGTGAGTGGACTTGAGGAGAGTGTCACCATGAAATTTGTTCCAGTAAGGAGGCATGTAACTATAAAAGTCTCCCACAATTAGACTCAGGACCTCAGGAGAAGCTTCTGAAAAGAAAAGGATCCTTATAAGACCCTAACCGGAATAAGGGGAATGGAATACAGATTGCTGCTAGGATGCCGAGAAGGACCCATATGAAGTACATTAGACATACAAATTGACCTTCTGCGTGAGTTACTGATGTGGTACATTCAAATGCTACTTGTGTATGCACCAACTGGCTGATGACTGACTCATGAGTGGAATACATATAGTGAAATTGATACTCCACATCTTAGAGCAGGGGTCCTCAAACTGCAGCCCAAGGGCCACATGCGGCCCACCAAGCACTTCTGTCTGGCCCCGCCGGCAAGCGTGCATTTATAATGAAGCTCCTGGGGAGCTCGGGCCAGGCCATGGAGCGCACTTCACTTTACCTATTGGAGGGCACCGCTCCCGATGTCTGTGCGACCTGCTCTGCCTCCGGCCCACTGTTTAAAAAGTTTGAGGACCCCTGTCTTAGAGACTCCTCACTTTCTATACTACTACATTAGCAATTTTAGCCATTGTACTGCACGATCAATAATATTCCGATAGAGTAACTTGAGGGCAATTCTGACCAAGTTAATGTAAAAGTGGGTCAAGTCTGGGTGACATATGTAGCGTTTACCTATAACAAACAAACATAACCATAAAACAATATAAGCCAAGACATTTCCCTGCACATCAGGGGATGAAAGTAGAGTCTTCTCCTGAATGATCTCATTGTAAGAGAGACATATGGTTAATATAGGGACCACTAAACCAGGTAAGTTTGAGATCTCTACATGAGCAGGGGAAAGCTTTCCAGCTAATCCATTGTTCGATAGTATTGGGCACATGGCCAAGATGCAAAACAAAGAGATCTGTGAAAACGACCAAAAAATAGGATGTGACCTATATTTTGATGGTCCGTTAAAAAAAAGGATGTCATTAGAGATGCGCGAACACGTTCAATCAAATAGGTATTCGATCGAATATCAGGCCGTTTGAGGTATTCGTTTCCAATCGAATACCACGCGGCATACGCAGTAAAAATTCGTATCCCCTCCTACCTTCCCTGGCGCATTTTTTTGCACCAATAACTATGCAGGGGAAGTGGGACAGGAACTATGACAACATGGCATTGAAAAAAAATTGAAAAAACCCATTGGCTGCCAAAAACATGTGACCTCCCATTCATAAGAACAGCGGTCGCTAGATAGGCATTAGCTTCTAGTAGGAAGGAAAAAAGCAAAGAAAAACAACAGCTCTTTTCAGAGCTACAGTCCTATGAAAAAGTTTGGGCACCCCAATTAATCTTAATCATTTTTAGTTCTAAATATTTTGGTGTTTGCAACAGCCATTTCAGTTTGATATCTCTAATAACTGATGGACACAGTAATATTCCAGGATTGAAATTAGGTTTATTGTACTAACAGAAAATGTGCAGAGACCCTTGATGGAGTACCATCTCCAAAACCCAAGGGTTCCTCAGAGTCAGCTCCCGCAGTTTATGCACCATGAGTGACCATGTATGGCAGACTTATGCGAGATCTTGCGTGTCTTTGAGGAGTCAACCATGAGGGTCAGCTGTGACGACGCACTCGTGTCACAATCCCGCTCCTGTGTGTGATGCGAGAATCCCTCATCGCCATCAGGGATAACGCATTGGACGATGAGGACTCGGGCATAGGAGCACAACCATCCCAGCAGGATAGTCAGGGCACACTCCTGTCCGCTTCACAGCGTATATTGAGGGAGGAAGAGGAGGAGAACGAAGTGGCAGATCTCATTGTTACACAGGAGGCTAGCGGGGAAGTTCAGTGCATCCCATTGCTGCAGTGCGGATGGGGCGAAATGGAGGAAGAGGAGGAAATGGAGAGTGACTATTCCGGTGGGGGCAGCCAAGTCATGCCAAGTAACACTCTGGCACACATGGCTGAATACATGTTGGAGTGCTTTTCAACTGACAAACGCATTGTCAAAATCCTGGAGAGCAACGACTACTGGATTTTTGCAATCCTCAAACCCTGGTATAAAAATAATATTTCTAATTTTTTTCCGATAGAGGGGAGGGCCAGTCGCATCAGTGATTACCACAAGCAACTGGTGCAGAATATGATGGAGATGTTTCTATCAACTCTCGTTGGCGGCAGAAAGGAGAGTTGCTCTAACAATGCTTTTTAAAGGCTCTACTCACTCTAAGGGCCAAAAACTAAATCTCTGCTGTTTACAGGCTCAACTCACCCAAAGGGCCAGAAACTAAATCTCTGCTGTTTACAGGCTCAACTCACCCAAAGGACCAACAAATCTCTGCTGGTGCAAGGCTGAACTATGTTAAAGGGCCTCAAACTCTGCTGGTAAGAGGCTGAAGTCACCTGAAGGGCCTCAATCTCTGCTGGTAGCTCAGCTTAAGGGCCTCTAACTTAATTTGGAAGGGCTCACGTGAAGGGCCAGAAAAGTGAATTTTTGAAGGTCTCACCACATCACACACACATAAACAATGACAGTTAACGGTGGAGGCTTTTGGACTTCCCATTGCCTATTCCATCTGTGGTTGTCATGGGCAATGTGATTTAAAGGGGTGCTTGGTAATGTTTCTTTAGCTTAAATTTTGGGTTTGTCCATCCAATTGGGGAGGAAAGAAGGTTTCCAGGTATTTTTCCACTTTTAGGCTGCCTTCACACGGAGTAACGCCGGCTGCCATTCACAGCCAGCGTTACGAGTGCTCCCATTGAAGTGAATGAGAAGTGTTCGGGAGCCTTCCGCAGCGCTCGCGTGTATGGCTGTGAATGGCAGCCGGCGTTACTCTGTGTGAAGGCAGCCTCAAAGTGGGTTTTTTGAGTGTGGAAAGTATGTAGTTGATAGTCTGTGATGGTGGGCTAGAACTGTGACTTGGACTTGTTAGATGCCCCCAGGCATGCTTCCTCTGCTGTCCCAGTTGCATTGCAGAGGTGTTGGCATCATTTCCTGGGGTGTCATAGTGGACTTGGTGACTCTCCTGAGTTGAATGGTGGGTTCCCCTGAAACGAAGCATTTTTCCCCATAGACTATAATGGGGCTCGATATTCGTTCGAATAGTCGAATATTGAGCGGCTATTCGAAACGAATAACGAATTTTGAATATTTTTACTGTTCGCTCATCTCTAGATGTCATGTAGCTAGTTTTCACTGTCATGTGAATGTAGCCCTAGTAGTGGCAAAATATTACTCATACTGCATGAAGATAGACAGACCCAAATAAACAGTGATGAGATTGCAGCATTCAGGGGTGCTGAGAGATGAACCCATGTTGATTTGATATTGATGGCGTGTACTGAGGATTGTGGAACCGGAGAATCCCATCAATAAACCTTCTATATAGGCTTACAGTTTAGTTTAAAGTACCTAACAGGCTTCAATTGCCTTAGAAAATATCCAAACCTTTGGCGGCCACTAAGGATAATGAACAATACGTTTTGTTCTCTTTGACTGAGATTTCAGTGAAAGGGGGATGATGTTGAATGACTGCTATTGCACACACTAACTTAGTGCTGATAGTGTATGGAAATGGCCCTAATAAAGAAGGATTTATCTGGTGACAGATCACTTTTACTGTAAGAATATTCTGCTTGCCGGTTAATCTTGACTGAATATTGTGCAATATCACGTTTCATCTATGTGCTGTCATTCTGGGTTTCACCACAATTACACGTCTGCACATGAGACCACCACACAATGTATTACTTATACAATGAGGACGTTTCCGGTTCTTTCCTGCTACTGAATATGAACATACACATTCTCCAGATATTGTAACAATGACGAACACCATAATAACATTCAGTAGTTGGCCATGTTGATTTTATATTATTTACATTTGACCTGGTCTGTAGGGCTCTTGTCGCATGGAAACCCAAGGTATTCTTTGTTTTTCTAATGCTTTTTGTTAAGGTGACATGTATAGAAAATGTTGAGCCATTAGTTCACTCCATGGAGGTATATATCACTTACATTAATAGCACGCCCATGTGAGTGATGACTGAAGGTTTCAGTGGTGTTCATGTGATTTATCAGCATATTCTTCAAACACTTCAAACACGCTACAATTTATAATTCATGTCTTCCTGTTTTTTACACACAGATAACATTACTATGTCGTCTATGACTATGTCATCATCACGTCTTAATCCTAAGAGCTTATTCAACCTTTATCATGTCCAAGTGTGCATCTGAAAGTAATCTGTTTTTACTGATCCCTCCTAGACTTGAGTCTATATAGGGATCTCTAAAAACGGCCGGAAAAATGACAAGTTCTATTATTTCAATGAATAATGGTTGTGTGAATAGATCCATTGATTTCAATACAGTGGTGTGCTATCCGTTAAAAGAAATGGATGTGCTGTGAGTAAGTATAAGGGCCGACATGAAAAATTCAGCTTCATATTTTCACAGATACATACCATAATATGTGTTTACTGTGCTGTGGTATAGATCTTTGCTTCAAAGTGGATTCACAATTAAAATATGTTTTCTTGATGGCTAGGTTTACTCCTTTATAGTCTATTGGTTTCATTTCACTGATCTGCTCCTGCAGGAATTTTTTAATTTTTTTTGTGGATCTGTGGTCAGCGTAAGCTGTTGATACATTGAAATACATTGAACAGCTATAGTGGTTAGGTAAAACATTTACACACTTGTAAACGCATAGAGTGGGAATTCACGATTCCCTCTATGCCAGAAAACTGACATAGATGTGGATGGCTTTGGCGTACCTTTGGGGCACTGACCTTTTTTGTTCCATGGGTAGTTGCCTATTACTTAGTACTCTTTGTCCTCTCAGATCTAGTGCAGAGAAGTGCACCTGAATTATTAGCACCGGATGAGAAATGGATACAGAACAGCAGTCTTAAAAAGATATATGGAAAAAAAAGCAGGACTGGCAAGTTGGAGTCTGAGCCAATATTTTGGGTGGAAAAAAAGATACCCTCTTATTTTTATTACATTATAAAATTATTAATATTGTATAATTAAATGCTTGTTTTATTGAATATTTACTTTAATTGGATTGCAATCAGTAGCTTTTTAATGAATTATGGGAGCTTTACTGCTTCTAACACTGGCTGTCCGCCATTTATGAAGATGTCGGCGTCATCGCAGGAGTTGAAGATGGTGGTTTGGCCTACTGACTCCATAGCTCTGAAAAAAAGAGAGCAACAGAAAGCTATGTATAGTCCTGCAATGGTAGCAGTAAGGGTAATCCAAAGGAGAAATATAAACGTCACATCTTGTTTTTTCCTGTGGTGGTCTGTACTACAATTTCTGCACAAAGGGTGTCTTACTGCAGCTAGAATCTCATTGCCCTCTGGATGGGGGAGAGATATATGGAGATTATAATGACCAGGTACTACTCCTTGGAGAAGTAGCGCCTGGTCAGTGTTACATGCAGTTGCTATTGACTTCCACTGTGAATAAAAACAGTGTACAACTGGAAACTGTTTTTGGCAGGGCAGAAAAATGCAAAGGGCTGCAGGCAACATATGACCTCTCAATAACAGTACCCAGACCTTTTTTTTTTTTTTTTTGGTCAATTTTGTGTTTATGGAAAGGAAATTACTATATGGAAACTGAAAATACAGTGGTCCTTACTAGAGATGAGCGAACAGTGTTCTATCGAACACATGTTCGATCGGCTATCAGGGTGTTCGCCATGTTCGAATCGAATCGAACACCACGTGGTAAAGTGCGCCAAAATTCGATTCCCCTCCCACCTTCCCTGGCGCCTTTTTTGCACCAATAACAGCGCAGGGGAGGTGGGACAGGAACTACGACACCGGGGGCATTGAAAAAAAATTGGAAAAAGTCATTGGCTGCCGAAATCAGGTGACCTCCTTTTTAGACGAATAGTGGATTTCAAATCCGGGTCATATGAGAATGTGAACTTTGTGACTATGAGACAGGGATAGCTGTACAGGCAGGGATAGCTAGGGATAACCTTTATTTAGGGGGGAATGTTATTAAAAATAACTTTTTGGGGCTCTATCGGGTGTGTAATTGTGATTTTTGTGAGATAAACTTTTTCCCATAGGGATGCATTGGCCAGCGCTGATTGGCCGAATTCCGTACTCTGGCCAATCAGTGCTGGCCAATGCATTCTATTAGCTTGATGAAGCAGAGTGTGCACAAGGGTTCAAGCGCACCCTCGGCTCTGATGTAGCAGAGCCGAGGCTGCACAAGGGTTCAAGCGCACCCTCGGCTCTGATGTAGGAGAGCCGAGGGTGCACTTGAACCCTTGTGCACCCTCAGCTCTGCTACATCAGAGCCGAGGGTGCGCTTGAACCCTTGTGCACACTCTGCTTCATCAAGCTAATAGAATGCATTGGCCAGCGCTGATTGGCCAATGTATTCTATTAGCCTGATGAAGTAGAGCTGAATGTGTGTGCTAAGCACACACATTCAGCTCTACTTCATCGGGCTAATAGAATGCATTGGCCAGCGCTGATTGGCCAGAGTACGGAACTCGACCAATCAGCGCTGGCTCTGCTGGAGGAGGCGGAGTCTAAGATCGCTCCACACCAGTCTCCATTCAGGTCCGACCTTAG
Source organism: Leptodactylus fuscus (assembly GCF_031893055.1). Taxonomy (NCBI): domain Eukaryota; kingdom Metazoa; phylum Chordata; class Amphibia; order Anura; family Leptodactylidae; genus Leptodactylus; species Leptodactylus fuscus. Next base: position 71,073,304 of record NC_134267.1, on the reverse strand, counting down.
ACTCCGCCTCCTCCGGCAGAGCCAGCGCTGATTGGCCGAAGGCTGGCCAATGCATTCCTATGCGAATGCAGACTTAGCAGTGCTGAGTCAGTTTTGCTCAACTACACATCTGATGCACACTCGGCACTGCTACATCAGATGTAGCAATCTGATGTAGCAGAGCCGAGGGTGCACTAGAACCCCTGTGCAAACTCAGTTCACGCTAATAGAATGCATTGGCCAGCGCTGATTGGCCAATGCATTCTATTAGCCCGATGAAGTAGAGCTGAATGTGTGTGCTAAGCACACACATTCAGCACTGCTTCATCACGCCAATACAATGCATTAGCCAGTGCTGATTGGCCAGAGTACGGAATTCGGCCAATCAGCGCTGGCTCTGCTGGAGGAGGCGGAGTCTAAGGTCGGACCTGAATGGAGACTGGTGTGGAGCGATCTTAGACTCCGCCTCCTCCAGCAGAGCCAGCGCTGATTGGTCGAGTTCCGTACTCTGGCCAATCAGCGCTGGCCAATGCATTCTATTAGCCCGATGAAGTAGAGCTGAATGTGTGTGCTTAGCACACACATTCAGCTCTACTTCATCAGGCTAATAGAATACATTGGCCAATCAGCGCTGGCCAATGCATTCTATTAGCTTGATGAAGCAGAGTGTGCACAAGGGTTCAAGCGCACCCTCGGCTCTGATGTAGCAGAGCTGAGGGTGCACAAGGGTTCAAGTGCACCCTCGGCTCTCCTACATCAGAGCCGAGGGTGCGCTTGAACCCTTGTGCACACTCTGCTTCATCAAGCTAATAGAATGCATTGGCCAGCGCTGATTGGCCAGAGTACGGAATTCGGCCAATCAGCGCTGGCTCTGCTGGAGGAGGCGGAGTCTAAGATCGCTCCACACCAGTCTCCATTCAGGTCCGACCTTAGACTCCGCCTCCTCCAGCAGAGCCAGCGCTGATTGGCCGAATTCCGTACTCTGGCCAATCAGCACTGGCTAATGCATTGTATTGGCGTGATGAAGCAGTGCTGAATGTGTGTGCTTAGCACACACATTCAGCTCTACTTCATCGGGCTAATAGAATGCATTGGCCAATCAGCGCTGGCCAATGCATTCTATTAGCGTGAACTGAGTTTGCACAGGGGTTCTAGTGCACCCTCGGCTCTGCTACATCAGATTGCTACATCTGATGTAGCAGTGCCGAGTGTGCATCAGATGTGTAGTTGAGCAAAACTGACTCAGCACTGCTAAGTCTGCATTCGCATAGGAATGCATTGGCCAGCCTTCGGCCAATCAGCGCTGGCTCTGCCGGAGGAGGCGGAGTCTAAGGTCGGACCTGAATGGAGACTGGTGTGGAGCGATCTTAGACTCCGCCTCCTCCAGCAGAGCCAGCGCTGATTGGCCGAATTCCGTACTCTGGCCAATCAGCACTGGCCAATGCATTTCTATGGGGAAAAGTTAGCTTGCGAAAATCGCAAACTGACAGGGATTTCCATGAAATAAAGTGACTTTTATGCCCCCAGACATGCTTCCCCTGCTGTCCCAGTGTCATTCCAGGGTGTTGGTATCATTTCCTGGGGTGTCATAGTGGACTTGGTGACCCTCCAGACACGAATTTGGGTTTCCCCCTTAACGAGTTTATGTTCCCCATAGACTATAATGGGGTTCGAAACCCATTCGAACACTCGAACAGTGAGCGGCTGTTCGAATCGAATTTCGAACCTCGAACATTTTAGTGTTCGCTCATCTCTAGTCCTTACCAGTGAGGGAGTGCTACTAAGCTGGCAATTCAGAGAAGAAAAACCGTATTAAGACTTGCATGGACTTCATTATGCATTGAAAGTCAGTGGCTAGGAGATACAACTCTATCTGCATTCTGGTATTATTGTTTTGTTTTTTTTTTATTTTGTAAAAAGTAGTCATCTATACGACAGAAATGCGGTGTGTTTAATCAGGAAAAGCTGCTACCAGTAAGACATTTCTCTAGACTGAGCTCTGGTTTGAGCAGCAGTTTTCCTTACCTATCTGATGGCAAGCAACCATGGACCATGACAAGGTCCTTTCTTGTGCCAAGAATGTGCTCCAACCTCCAGCCCTTGCTTGCTTGCCACATTATGATATTCTGGGAGGGGATTGGAGGCCTCGGTTCAACAGAACAATTGAAGTTATAAAGGAAATCTATGCCAGTTCTTAAGTGGCATAGATTTCCATTCTGGCTCAGCCTCTTCATAAGTCTCTTGTTCCTTGCATCAGGGCCTTTATTATAACTCATGTTTGGTGACAATTTTAATAAATTTACCCTGGTGTTATGAATGCAGTTAGGGGCTACACAATGTACTGAATGTGTCTATAGCTTCATCCAGTCCCTGGGCCACCAGGGCTTTCGGTGAATCACTGAGTCATTTCAGTTGTATAGCATTAGGCTATGTGGTTGTGCTGTTAGGAAGTTGTTAGTATATCTACAATTATAACTGCATTCTAGGGCCACAAGTTCAAAACACCTAACAACAGTACTGGTGAATGCAAGAAACTTTGTAATATATCTTATTAAAGAAATATGTTTCCATCTCTATTAATCAAGCTGAGTTATTTTTTACATATTAGTCTATGAAAAGTACTAATAGGGATGGCATACTATGTACCTGGATTCAGGCACTTCTGGTTCCATAGATGCTGTTACTAATAAGTAAGTGATAATGTGATTAATCCCCGGTTATTTGCCATTATTGAGGGTATAGTCACAGCTACCTAGGATGTTGTTTTACTTGCACTGAATTCTGGGGCCACAGGTTCTGTCACTAAAGTGTAACACAGATTGAGACTCCATTCACATCATGTTTCTGCTGTCCTACAAATGTGCATCCATTTTTACATTAATAAATGGATCTGTTTGGTTAAATAGGGCCATGAATAGATAAGCAAACTTCACAAAATTCATTTTGATGAATATTCCTGAGCTCTGCCTAACCCTCTCCTGAAAGTGGAGGAGACCCCATAGTATAAGCGGAAGCCCAGAGCAGGTGAGTGAAAGTAACAGCCTTACCTACCCTGGGTATCTGGCGGTCACTTGGCATTGTCTTCTGTCCTTTTTCAGTCCCTGAATTACATGTGCTCTCAGGTCACCAGTAAGGCTCAATCACAGGTCTCAGGGGTGACTCCCAAGCATGTAAAATTATCCAGGGGACAGCTGGACATCCAGGAGAGGTGAGTACAGTTTGTTGTTTGCACTCACCTCTGCTGGGACTCCCACTCTGAGTATAGTAGAAAAACTGTGGATGAACAGTCTTTTTGTGCAGCCATTATACAACAATGTTTTAAAAAAAAAATTTATTGAGAATTTTTTATTTTCTTTTTTTTTTGTTGGTAGAATACACTTCTCTGTCCGTCAAAATAAGCAGACAGAGATGGACAGTATTTGTTTTAACATTAGAGTCTATATGTCCCCTGACAGATACGTTTTTATAGCTGTATTGTTTACTGTGTAGACTGTGTGTGTCAGGCAGAGTGTGTTAATGTGATGTGAATGCACGCTAATCTCAGGCTATTTCTCATTACTGTGGGTATTAATGACAAATAATCTGGATGTAATTATATATGTACCTGGATGTAGTTTTAAGTCAGTTCTGAGGCTACAGGTAAATACCAGTCTCTCTCCAGGTACTGAGGGTAAAGATTAGAGATGAGCGAACACTAAAATGTTCGAGGTTCGAAATTCGATTCGAACAGCCGCTCAATGTTCGTGTGTTCGAATGGGTTTCGAACCCCATTATAGTCTATGGGGAACAGATACTCGTTAAGGGGGAAACCCAAATCCGTGTCTGGAGGGTCACCAAGTCCACTATGACACCCCAGGAAATGATGCCAACACCTCTGGAATGACACTGGGACAGCAGGGGAAGCATGTCTGGGGGCATCTAACACACCAAAGACCCTCTATTACCCCAACATCACAGCCTAACAACTACACACTTTACACACTCAATACCACATCTCTGACAGTAGGAAAACACCTTGAAACATGTGTATTTGGCACTTGCAGTGAGGAGAGCTTGTCACCAGCAGTGAATTTGGCCCTTGTAGTAAGTTGAGGTTGGCACCAACATTTGTTTTGAAAATCAGGGTGGATTGAGCCTCTAACCAGCAGAGTTTGGGCAAATTCATGGTGGAGGGAGCCTCTAAACACCCCAGTTTGGGCAAATTCATGGTGGAGGGAGCCTCTAAAAACCCCAGTTTGGACCAATTCATGGTGGAGGGAGCCTCTAACCAGCCCAGTGTGGGCAAATTCATGGTGGAGGGAGCCTCTAAAAAACCCAGTTTGGACCAATTCATGGTGGAGGGAGCCTCTAACCAGCCCAGTTTGGGCAAATTCATGGTGGAGGGAGCCTCTAAAAAACCCAGTTTGGACCAATTCATGGTGGAGGGAGCCTCTAACCAGCCCAGTTTGGGCAAATTCATGGTGGAGGGAGCCTCTAAAAAACCCAGTTTGGACCAATTCATGGTGGAGGGAGCCTCTAACCAGCCCAGTTTGGGCAAATTCATGGTGGAGGGAGCCTCTAAAAAACCCAGTTTGGACCAATTCATGGTGGAGGGAGCCTCTAACCAGCCCAGTTTGGGCAAATTCATGGTGGAGGGAGCCTCTAAACAGCCCAGTTTGGGCAAATTCATGGTGGAGGGAGCCTCTAACCAGCCCAGTTTGGACCAATTAATGGTGGAGGGAGCCTCTAACCAGCCCAGTTTGGACCAATTAATGGTGGAGGGAGCCTCTAACCAGCCCAGTTTGGACCAATTAATGGTGGAGGGAGCCTCTAACCAGCCCAGTTTGGACCAATTAATGGTGGAGGGAGCCTCTAACCACCCCAGTTTGGACCAATTCATGGTGGAGGGAGCCTCTAAACAGCCAAGTTTGGACCAATTCATGGTGGAGGGAGCCTCTAAAAACCCCAGTTTGGACCAATTCATGGTGGAGGGAGCCTCTAACCAGCCCAGTTTGGGCAAATTCATGGTGGAGGGAGCCTCTAAACAGCCCAGTTTGGGCAAATTCATGGTGGAGGGAGCCTCTAACCAGCCCAGTTTGGACCAATTAATGGTGGAGGGAGCCGCTAAACAGCCCAGTTTGGACCAATTCATGGTGGAGGGAGCCTCTAAAAACCCCAGTTTGGACCAATTCATGGTGGAGGGAGCCTCTAAAAAACCCAGTTTGGACCAATTCATGGTGGAGGGAGCCTCTAACCAGCCCAGTTTGGACCAATTAATGGTGGAGGGAGCCTCTAAACAGCCAAGTTTGGACCAATTCATGGTGGAGGGAGCCTCTAAAAACCCCAGTTTGGACCAATTCATGGTGGAGGGAGCCTCTAACCAGCCCAGTTTGGGCAAATTCATGGTGGAGGGAGCCTCTAAAAACCCCAATTTGGACCAATTCATGGTGGAGGGAGCCTCTAAACAGCCCAGTTTTGGCAAATTCATGGTGGAGGGAGCCTCTAAAAACCCCAGTTTGGACCAATTCATGGTGGAGGGAGCCTCTAACCAGCCCAGTTTGGGCAAATTCATGGTGGAGGGAGCCTCTAACCAGCAGAGTTGTGGGAAAGCAGGGTGAAGGGAGCCTCTAACCAGCAGAGTTGGTGGAAATCAGGGTGGAGGGAGCCTCTAACCAGCAGAGTTGGGGGAAATCATGTTGGAGGGAGCCTAGTATTAGCAGAATTGTGCAACGCTTATGGTGGATGAGTATGAGGATGCGGAGGAATTGGAGAGGTTGAGTACAGACATGGAGTTTCATGTTGGGGTGCTTTACACAGGTGGGCACAAAAATGAAGGCTCTATCCAGTGGTGGTTCATTTTTATCAAAGTGAGCCGGTCGGCACTCTCAGCTGACAGACGGGTGCGCTTGTCAGTGATGATGCCACCGGCTGCACTGAACACCCTCTCAGATAGGACGCTGGCGGCAGGACAGGACAGCACCTCCAAGGCATATAGGGCAAGTTCAAGCCACAGGTCCAACTTCGACACCCAATACGTGTAGGGCGCAGAGGGGTCGGAGAGGACAGGGCTGTGGTCGGAAAGGTATTCCCGCAACATGCGCCTATACTTCTCACGCCTGGTGACACTAGGACCCTCCGTGGCGGCACTTTGGCGAGGGGGTGCCATCAAGGTGTCCCAGACCTTAGACAGTGTGCCCCTCGTTTGTGTGGACCGGTGAGAACTTGGTTGCCTACTGGAGGAACTGCCCTCCCTGCCGCCAACGTCACATGCTGGAAACATCTCCATCATATTCTGCACCAATTGCCTGTGGCAAGCATTGATGCGATTGGCCCTCCCCTCTACCGGAATAAAAGACGAGATGTTGTTTTTATACCGGGGGTCAAGGATAGCAAAGATCCAGTACTGGTTGTCCTCCATGATTTTGACAATACGCTTGTCGGTTGTAAAGCACCCCAACATGAACTCAGCCATGTCTGCCACAGTGTTAGTTGGCATGACTCCTCTGGCCCCACCGGAAAGTTCAATCTCCATTTCCTCCTCATCCTCCATGTCTACCCATCCGCGCTGCAACAATGGGACGATTCGAAGTTGCCCAGAAGCCTCCTGTATCACCATCACATCATCGGACAACTCTTCTTCCTCCTCCTCCTCCTCCTCCTCCATTAAACGCAGTGAAGCGGACAGATGTGTGGACCTACTCTCCAGCTGTGACGGATCGGATGCTATCCCTAACGCCTCTGTGTGATCTGAGTTATCCCTGATGTCAATCAGGGATTCTCTCAGAACACACAAGAGCGGGATTGTAAGGCTCACCATCGCATCCTCAGAGCTCACCCTCCTTGTGGACTCCTCAAAGACCCGTAGGATGTCACAAAGGTCTCTCATCCATGGCCACTCATGGATGTGAAACTGAGGCAGCTGACTTTGTGGCACCCTAGGGTTTTGTAGCTGGTATTCCATCAAAGGTCTCTGCTGCTCAACCACTCTATTCAACATCTGAAACGTTGAGTTCCAGCGTGTGGGGACGTCGCACAAAAGCCGGTGTTGTGGCACATGCAGGCGTTGCTGGAGAGATTTTAAGCTAGCAGCGGCTACTGTCGACTTGCGAAAGTGGGCGCACATGCGCCGCACTTTCACCAGTAGCTCTGGAACATTGGGGTAGCTCTTTAGGAAACGTTGCACCACTAGGTTGAAGACGTGGGCCAGGCATGGAACATGTTGGAGTCCGGCAAGCTCCAGAGCTGCTACCAGGTTCCGGCCGTTATCACAAACGACCATGCCTGGGCCCAGGTGCAGCGGCTCAAACCATATTGCCGTCTCATCGAGGAGGGCATCCCTCACCTCGGAGGCAGTGTGCTGTCTGTCCCCCAAGCTGATCAGCTTCAGCACAGCCTGCTGACGTCTACCAACGCCAGTGCTGCAACGTTTCCAACTCGTAGCTGGGGTCAATCTAACAGCGGAGGAGGAGGCGGTGGCGGAGGAGGAGGCGGAGGAGGAGGCGGTAGAGGAGGAGGAGGAGGGGGGTGTTCTTCTCGTGTCCCTGCCAGGAATGTTAGGCGGGGAGACGAGGTACACCGGGCCAGTTTGGGAAGCAGTCCCAGCCTCAACTACATTCACCCAGTGTGCCGTCAGTGAAATGTAGCGTCCCTGTCCGCATGCACTTGTCCACGCGTCGGTGGTCAAGTGGACCTTTGTGCAAAGCGCGGAACTAAGGGCCCGCCTGATGTTGAGTGACACGTGCTGGTGCAAGGCGGGGACGGCACACCGGGAGAAGTAGTGACGGCTAGGGACGGCATAGCGAGGTGCCGCAGTTGCCATCAGGTCCAGGAAGGCGGGAGTTTCAACAAGCCGGAACGCCAACATCTCCTGGGCCAGCAGTTTAGCGATGTTGGCGTTCAAGGCTTGCGCGTGTGGGTGGTTAGCAGTGTATTTCTGCCGCCGCTCCAATGTCTGAGAGATGGTGGGTTGTTGTAAAGAAACGCCTGATGGTGCCTTTGATGGTGCAGGAGAAGGAGATAAGACAGGACCAGGGGAGGATGAGGTAGAAGTCAACAAAGTGGCGGAGGCAGATGAAGTGGTGTCCTGGCTCGTCCTCTGGAGTGCATCGCCAGCACAGTCAGCAGTGGCAGTGGCAGAGGCAGTGGCAGAGGCAGTGGCAGTGGCGTGAACGGCAGGCGGCCTTTGTCCTGCCGTTGCTGCCTGCCACTGATTCCAGTGCTTGGATTCCAAATGACGGCGCATTGAAGTGGTGGACAGGTTGCTCTTCTCAGAGCCCCTAATCAATTTCGAGAGGCAAATTGTGCAGACAACACTATATCTGTCCTCGGCGCATTCCTTGAAAAAACTCCACACCTTCGAGAAACGTGCCCTCGAGGTGGGAGTTTTTCGGGGCTGGGTACGAACTGGAACATCTTGGGAGATTCCGGGTGTGGCCTGGCTTCGCCTAAGCTGCTGACCTCTGCCTCTGCCTCTAGCTACCCTTTTTGGTGCTGCACCTGCCTCAACATCCACACTACTTTCCCCGCTTGACATCCCCCCTGTCCAGGTCGGGTCAGTGTCCTCATCATCCACCACTTCCTCTTCCAACTCCTGTCTCATCTCCTCCTCCCGCACAATGCGCCGGTCAACTGGATGCCCTGACGGCAACTGCGTCACATCATCGTCGATGAGGGTGGGTTGCTGGTCATCCACCACCAAATCGAACGGAGATGGAGGAGACTCTAGTGTTTGAGCATCTGGACACAGATGCTCCTCTGTTAGGTTCGTGGAATCGTGACGTGGAGAGGCAGGTTGAGGGACAATGAAAGGAGCGGAGAACAGTTTTGGGGAGCAGGGACAGTTTGGGTTATTGTTCTGTAAAGCTTCGGAATTTTGGGAGGAAGGAAGACAAGACTGTTGGGTAATAGGAGGAGAGGAGGCAGAGTCTGACTGGCTGCTGGACAATGTGCTGTAAGCGTTCTCTGACAGCCATTGCAAGACCTGTTCCTGGTTCTCGGGCCTACTAAGGTTTGTACCCTGCAGTTTAGTTAATGTGGCAAGCAACCCTGGCACTGTGGAGTGGCGCAATGCTTGCTGCCCCACAGGAGTAGGCACGGGACGCCCTGTGGCTTCACTGCTACCTTGCTCCCCAGAACCATTCCCCCGACCTCGCCCACGGCCTCGTCCACGTCCCTTTCCGGGAGCCTTGCGCATTTTGAATTCCTAGTTAGAAATTGGCACTGTATACCAGTAGTAAAAATTGTGGGTGCACGTAACCCCAATATATTCTTTGAATTACCAGTCAGAAACTGGCACTATATGGCAGTAGCAAGAAATGAGGGTATTTGTATTCCCAATATATTCTTTGAATTCCCAGTCAGACAATGGCACTGTATACCAGTAGTAAAAATTGTGGGTGCACGTAACCCCAATATATTCTTTGAATTCCCAGTCAGACACTGGCACTATATGGCAGTAGCAAGAAATGAGGGTATTTGTATTCCCAATATATTCTTTGAATTCCCAGTCAGACAATGGCACTGTATACCAGTAGTAAAAATTGTGGGTGCACGTAACCACAATATATTCTTTGAATTACCAGTCAGAAACTGGCACTATATGGCAGTAGCAAGAAATGAGGGTATTTATAACCCCAATATATTCTTTGAATTCCCAGTCAGACAATGGCACTGTATACCAGTAGTAAAAATTGTGGGTGTATATAGCCCCAATTCTATTGCTAGGGGACTTGCAGGGTATTTCTGGGGTGAAGGTGGGGGGGCACACCGTTGGAACGGGTATCGGGGTATATATCGGGTATACGGGAATACACTGACAGTGTATTCCATTCAGGATCCTGGGAAAGCTGGGTTGCGGCGATTGAGCCCGTCAGTGCCACGTTACACTGACAAGCTTCTCCCTGGAATTTAGCTCTTACAAGAGCTGTTGTGGTTGTCTTCTCCTTCCTATCCTAGCCTGTCCCTGCCTACCCAGAATCTAAGCCCTAGCTAGCTGGACGGAAACCTCCGTCCTCGGTGAATTGCAAGCTCAGAATGACGCGAACCTGGGCGGCGCTGTTCTTTTAAATTAGAGGTCACATGTTTTCGGCAGCCAATGGGTTTTGCCTACTTTTCTCAACGTCACCGGTGTCGTAGTTCCTGTCCCACCTACCCTGCGCTGTTATTGGAGCAAAAAAGGCGCCAGGGAAGGTGGGAGGGGAATCGAGTAATGGCGCACTTTACCACGCGGTGTTCGATTCGATTCGAACATGCCGAACAGCCTAATATCCGATCGAACATGAGTTCGATAGAACACTGTTCGCTCATCTCTAGTAAAGATACATTAAGACATATTTATGAAGACTGATGGTGGTCACGTCTGTCTTCATAGTCCCGGAGCCAGTGGAGGACGCACCCCTTATTTATGATGAGGCACAAGCCTCCGCCGGGCTGTGCCTTCTGCCAAATTTCAGGCATAATTGATAGTAAATTTTTCATATGAAAGAAAAAACTCCTCTTTCATATGATACCGAAAGCAAGTTTATACGTTTTATAATGTCCATTTTCTAATTGAAACATTATTGTTTATTGCTTGCAGAGGCATCCAGTGGAGAAAAGCCCTATTTTACTACTCCGTCTGACCATGGAAGTGAAAGGAATGAGTGGCGTCATCAGCGAGCACCTAACCGAGGTATGTCTGATAACCCTGCAAAATATTTAATTATTATTAGAGATGAGCGAACGACGTTCGATCGAATTGGTATTCGATCGAATATCAGGCTATTCGAGGTATTCGATTCCAATCGAATACCATGCGGCAAATGCACTAAAAATTTGTATCCCCTCCCATCTTCCCTGGCGCTTTTTTTGCACCAATAACTGTGTCAGGGAGATGGGATAGGAAGTAGGAAAACGTAGGTATCGAAAAAAAGTCGGAAAAAGTAATTGGCTGGCTACATCAGGTGACCTCCACTTTATACAAATAGTGGATTTCAGATTCGGTTCATACACTGAACTCTGCTACATCTGAGATTGGACCACAATGCAGACTTCTGTGGACCGATCTTAGACTCTGCCTCCTCACAGATGAGCCTCTGGCAGAACCAGCGTTGATTGGCCAATGCTGTACACTGTATGGCATTCGGCCAATCAACGCTGGTCAATGCATTCCTATGAGAAAAAGGCAGCTCCTGCGTAACGTAAGTTACCAGGGATCCCGACTGGATCAGTGAAGGGATTGTGGTTTTTTTTTTCAGAAACAACACCAAAATTGTAGATAGTCTGATATTGCAGCTGTATCCCATTCAGATTAATATGAATAAGCTTGGGAAGAATATGCAAATCTGTCTCCCAAGATGTAAACAGGGAGACAGTGCCTCTGTTTGCTGCCCTCCATAGCAAGCAACCCTGAACAACATGCCCGACTTCCCAGAAGTGAAGTCGGGCAAGTCGTTCAGGGTTGCTTGCTATAGAGGGCAGCAAACAGAGGCACTGTCTCCCTGTTTACATCTTGGGAGACAGATTTGCATATACTTCCCATGTTCCTTTGCAGTGGAGCAATTATGGCTATAAGTCTCCACACACCTGAGAAGGTGGTCTCTCCCTAAGGAGTGACATTATCCCCACAATATGAATAAGCTGTAAGTGTAGTTGCAGCCCATAGACAAAAGTTTAAAAAAAACGCCACTTTTTTGATCTCACACAAACTGTGCATCTGGTGAAACAAGCTTTGTGAACAATCTCAGTTATTAGTTGCACTTATAGGGTTAATATGGTTATGCTTCTTCTATACAGAATCCAAAACTCGAGTTTGCTACCTGTATACTGTATATCTGTATACTGTATGTGTCAGCAATGCTGCCTAAAAGAAGCTGACAGACTAGTTTCTCTTTATAGGACTTCTCTCTAGTGTCATTTTAAGCTGAATGCCAAGCTGAGTGTAGAACAATCATGTAGGCAGTTTTTACAAAAGTTTTTCTACCATAACACAGAATTGGATCTTTTTTTCATATTCACTTGGAATCCACTCCTGACGTTGACTCAGAACAGTGCACCGAAAACACTGATTTTATCCTAAATATTATATTTTTTGTATTAATATAGTGCTAACATATTCCACAACAATTTACAAATCATAGGGTTCATATACAGATCAAATGAGACATTACTGAGTAATAAATCAATATACACAATAGGGGTGAGGTACTGGCTCATGAGAGCTTACAATCTATGAGGTAAAGGTGAAGATTCATATTTTATTATTCATGCAGTTTATTTTATTATTGCATGATATTTTGAGTTAATGGACTGATGTTTGGAGGCACTGGTTTTTTTTCCTTCAATATTTGAAAATTATTGAAAATCTCTTTTGATGGAAGGGGATAGAATATGTATGTTATAGAAAATGTTTGGATTATCTATCTATCTATCTATCTATCTATCTATCTATCTATCTATCTATGTATTTATCGCTTCATGATGAATTTAACCATACATGTTTTGTTTATCAGGAAGGCATTTTTATCACCAAGACCAAAGAGGCAAAAGTAATTATCGTCACAATGTTTCACATCGGCAAGGAAGGCATGAAGGTAAGTAATACTACTAGCATTCCCTGCAAGAGGCCTACAGCTACAAAAGAGGAAAAAGCTCATGTCAGACCCGATTCAGATGAACATAACATAGGTGCATTTTACCATCTATATTACAGCTGCAGAATATACATCTTATTGTGAGTCGTACAGTATGTACCAAACTGTACGGCTCTAGGATGTTCTATGTTCAGTACAGTTGAACTGACAAAATGATGGCCACTTGATAGCAGTCTAAGGGTATATTAAATTGCAGAGATTTCACATGGATTTCATTCTGTACCCAAAATCAGTTTTCCATTCTTTTCACTGAGATTTGCTTTCACTGAGATTTCTGCAGTTTTCCCCTACTGCTTGAAATCTGCATCGCAAAAAAAGTGAAATGTCCCTTTTGGCATGTGGCAGATAAACCCAAGCAGATTTACTCTATATTCAAATGACAGCGATTAATGCAGCCATGTGATGAGCATTAAAAAAAATCACCATCACATGGCCGTATTAGTTCCACTGTGTATGAATGGGGGATATTCACATTATAGACTGTCAAAATATTGGCCATGCTCTGTTTTCATCTCTTTTCACATATCCCTTCAAATACTGCAATGTATGAGGGATCAGTGAAAATTTCCGTCCCTTGGGTGTAAAACGGTTGTAAAAAATGACCGTTTTTTCATAACACCCATGGTCGTGTATAAACATAGGTTAACACCATTGAATAGGACTAATCCATGTAAACTGTTTTATGCACAATTATATACTGCTTTTTAAAACACATGCAGAAAAGTCATTTATCTCAGGACAATATGTTCATGCATATTTATAGACTTTAGAGAAACTCCTGTAGATAAAAATCATACCCAGAGCATGTTGCTTTTGGATCACAAATACGAAAATTCACATCTTTATACCAAAATTAATACTATGTTAATCTGTGATTTGATTTCACATAGGACAGTGGTCAGCGTCTAACCCTTCATATGAGTATGATAGCAGAGGGAATGAGTACTATACTGCTCCTGAATATGGCAGATACAATTCAGGTAAAATAACACCCACATTGTTTTTCAGTCTGTTTGTCACAAATAAGTGAAGATTGCAGGGAATTTATTAAGACTGGCATATTTGGCGTGAGATGTTCTTGAATTAGTAAGAGACTCCAGCTACTTGTTACTTGTTTAGTTTTTGTGTACAACTAACAGCAGTTTTTTGGTATGAGTCATAATAAATTTGTCAGAATGAGGCATCTCCACGCTCTACTCTGTACACCTTCGCAAAAAGGTAGATGAGATAATACATCTTCCTCACGGTGTGTTGTGGGTTTTTAGCTTTAGCACATTTAGGCTGGGTTTACACAGGGCTTTTTTATGCTAAAGAATTACATGTAGTGTTTAACTGCAATAATAAGCAACATATGTTAGGCTCGGTAACATCTGCGTTCGGTGATTCCGTTCCCCTATCCGCAGCTCTTTTCTCTCCACATTTTTTGTGCGGAAACCACACGGACCCCATTATGGGGTCCGCGGGGTTCCTAAGGCAAATGCTTTTTTTATGCGGATTAGGTTTCCGTTCAGAGTGTCCCCCAAGCGGACCCCCAAACGGAAACCCATGCACAGACGTGAATCAAGCTAACAACCATTAAATCAGAGATTTTCAGTTTAATGTCCATTAGCATACAGTTGACATGCATAGTAACGTGCTAGTCATCAATGAAATTATAACACGCATGCAGTTTTTCTGTATGTGTAACCCAGTCTAAAAAAAAAAAAAAATTGGATGTAATAGTACAAATTATTGCAGCTAATATAGAGCTAGTGCTCTGTTCAAGAGCAATCCGTGCTGTTAGTTTCAGCACCCAATATATTAGCTAGGCTGTCTATTGTCAGGTGTGTGGTCCTGGGCTGGAGCAAACTACCTGGTACTGCCCACCTGACAGAGAGCCCTATTAGTATATTGGGTGCTAAAACAAACAGAAATGATTGCTTAGGAATGGTGGGGGTAGAGAACATTTCCAATTGCTCCAGAATCAGTGGTACAGCACCTACTGAAGAATGTGGAATTGGAGGAGGTGGTGAAAGGTTCTCTAACACAAAGCGTGATATATTTACAGCTCAGGAATTCAAACCCTTGCCTTTGAAGGCTTTGGCACACCCCATTGCATTTGAGCCTTGTTTACATATTTCTAAAAAAGCTTTTTTTCAAGGAAATGGTGCATGTACTAGATTATACAACCTGTAGTGGTGCTGAGCATGATTTCCCATACAATGACTGCACTATGGCTGTTTTGATATTGAGTTTCCACCCATACCACATAAACTTATTGACTAGTCAGCTGTAGCCTATCAATTAATGTGCCCTAATAGGCAAGATCATGCTGTCACACTGAAGAAATCCGTTCTAATCCACTACAAACCCTTCAGCACAGCTCTCATATTGAGCGGTGTATACCTGAATGCAGAATTTCTACACTTGACAGTCACTGGGGAACTTTGACATCATTATTGACATCACAAGGATTCCCTATGCAGAGGGGTCTTGGGGGCATGTAAAGTAGATGCATGCCTTTGTGTATAGATCACTGTTAACAGTTCTAAAAAAAAACTGTGTTGTCATAATAAAACAAAAATAAGTTTGTTTTTCCCCCTTTTTGCTATTGCATATCTCTTTTAATAAAGACCAAATTCAGATTGGTTTGCATTAAAAACTTCTTACAGTTTGGGGCAGATAAACTTGTGCTATCTAACATTAGACAGTCTTAAAATGCACAAGATTTTCCAAATGGTCTAATGCTGTTTGAAAATCTGATGTACTATCTAGTCTGATTTTATACCACTTCATATTTGGTTTAGTTACCATCATAATTTTAGTGCAATGTCTAGACATTTACTTGTCGCAAATAACACCAGAATGCTAATGCATTTTTATTAGTTTATCCACCTCACTGTCTTCTGCAGCTTCCATGTGTTGATATTCACTACAAGCCATCCTGTTCCATTTTCAGCAAAATCCATTAGAGAAATCCCCAGAAAGATGGAACCTTGCCCCTCTCCTTTTGTCAAAAAGACTCTGTGCAGAAACATAAACATTTCTTTACAGGCATATACTCCTATAATGGGAAATCCACACATAGGGATCTTACACACACCGAACAAGTGTGCAGAGAGCTGTGTGCTGTCACATAAAGCTGTGTGGTTTTGTGAACTGAACTGTGAAATATGAATAATGGAGGTAAAACCTGTGCAAGTAAAAGTCTAAACATAGAAGAGGTTGTAAATTGGAATAAAGGGTTGCTAAGTTCATGAGTAAAAAGCTCAATGCAAAAAAAAAAAAAAAAAAACAGATATATACTAACCAATATACCAGTTTTCTGGTATATATAGGTGTTAATGTGTCACATCTTGAGTATATGGTAACTTTTTGCAGCAAAGTTGTGCCATATTGTTGGATCTGCGACCCAATCGCCACTTTTCTACAAAATCGAAATCTAAAGCGGCCTGGGGTGGTGATGCCTCAGCCTTACAAATTTACTATTAGATCTGTGAAGGGCCGACAGAGACTCAGTAGAGCAGAAATGCAGTATCCAAAGCCTCCATTACATGTTATATACCAAGTTAGCAGCTTGGCTCCCACCATGTAAACATTACAGGGAGCCTCACTGTCGCAGAGCAGCTGATATTCAGGGGTCCTGGGTGTCGTAACCTCAGAGATATAATTGATGACAAGGATCAACATTTGAAAGTGAATAACCCCTTTAAGGCTAAGGTCCCACTTCCTGAAGTGCGGCTAAAAAACACTGCAGAATAAAACACAGGTGGAAATGCATCACTTTTTTTTCTGCAGCATTCTTCATTGCAATATTGTTGAGTTTTCTTCTGCGGACTTTCTGCCCTTATTATACCAATAGTGAAAACACAAGCTTTCTGCAGGTATAATTTGACAATTGGCAATTTTCGTAACGTGGGACTTCAGCCTTAAGGGTTTTTTTTTTTTTTTTTTATAAAGTAACCTCATCTATTTAAAAAGGTAAAAAGGAAAATTTGGGGGATTTTTTCCAATTGTAATGTGTGTGTTAAGGGGATTAAGCTTGTGCAAACTTTCTGCTAGTTTATAATTTATTATAATTATAATTAATATATTATATAATTTATTTATTAATTTCTTTTCTGTTACTTTTTTCATCAGGATATAGATCGCAGCAGAGAGGACAGAGAAGAAGAGGACAGTTTTTCTAACCCATAATTGCTACATTTTGTATTTACAGAAGTACCCTAGGTATTTAAGGAATAAAGCTTGTGTACTTACTATTGCTTGCTTTGTCACATTTCATGCCAGGGGGTAAGCAGTTAACAGAAACATTGTGCCTATCCATGACAACTGACAATGGGAGGAGCAAGACAACCATAAAACTATCAGCACTGATAAATTATAGGTATAGAACATAAATGGCCATCATGTGGCTGTCAGGACATAATATGTGGCCCTCTGCAAGGGTCATGATCAATCCATAGTGTTGAGAGTATTGAGTATCTCTCTGTGCACTTTTCTCTTTGACTGTGAAGCTACAGATAGTGGTAAGAATAAGTTACATGATCGTAATGTTTGGAAGAATCAAGCTCATATAAGCTATGTACTAAATGTGCTCCATATTTATATTGTCAAAATTTCATTGTAGCCCATTTTAGCAGGGGCTTTACAGAGACATACAGTGCATGTGAAAGTCTTCAGACCCTTTCACATTTTGTTATTTTGCGACCTTGTGCTAAAATAAGGAAGAAATCAAGTTTTCCTCCATCATTATGCACTCAGTGCCCATACTGACAAATGAAAACAGAATCATAGAATGCTTTGGGCACAAATACAGCCTTCAATCTCCTTGGGTATGATCCTACAAGGTTTGCCACCTGGTTTGAGGATTTTCTGCTGTTCTTCTTTGCAGATCCTCTGAAGCGGTCAGATTAGATGGGAATGGTGGTCTGCCACTTTTTGGACTTTCCAGAGATATCCAAATCACAGCTCTTACTGGGTCACTCAAGGACATTCACAAAGTTTACCCTTGGGCATGCTTGTATTGTCTTGTCTGTGTGCTTAAGATCATTGTCTTGTTGGAAGGTGAACCTATAGCTCAGTCTGAGGTTGAGAACACTCTGAATCAGGTTTCCATTAAGAGTATATTTGTATTTTGTTCTATACAGCCCTGATCAGTCCGCCTGACACAGAAAAGCACCCCTCTTCCCTACCCACACACACAGTACACACAAACATTAAACCAGAGGTACTCAGAATGAAAACACCATTTTAGAAAATAAAAGATGATAAACTTTATCAATACTTTTAAAATACCACAAGACAAGATAATACAGTAAAAAAGCTAAAGTTCCAGGCAAGTGGAATCTACCAAAAGTGGACCTGATAATAATAGTATGTCTGCAATCGTCTATAATAGTAATGCTATGGGATGTACACATAAACAAGCATTAAGGATATGATCTACATCATAATATGACAATAAATATATTCAAGATACATAGTGTTATTATTTAATGATAATACAAATCACCTATCACAAGAAAGAGTAGATAGAAATATCCCAAAGGAACTCAGTTATATGTTAGAGGGTAAAGTAATGCCCCAAGAACATTCACTGACGTGCTGCTCCTAGTGGTATAGAACCAATCAGTGTATCATGAACAGGCTTCTAGCTAACAAGTTAATATAAGTATGCATACCCATGTTAGAGATGTAGGACACAGATCCAGGTGCACACCGGCAGCACACCCCAACACACGTTTCGGGAACCTTCTTACACACACACACACACACAACACATGGTGATGCCACCACCATGCTTCACAGTACCTGGTTTCCTCTAGACATGACACTTCAATGTCATGTTACTGGTTTCCTCCAGAACTTCAATCTTTCATCAGACCAGAGAATCTGGTTTCTCACCTTACGAAGGCCATTCTGCCCCAACTACTTAGTTACTTGAGGTTTCCAGCTCTAAGAAGAGTCTTGGGTGTTTAAAATTTCTTCCATTTAAAAATTATGGAGGACAGCAGGACAAATTTATTATGCCTTGGACGTGATCCTGTCTCTGACCTGTACAGGTTGTTCTTTCTACCTCATGGCTTGGTTTTTGCTCTGATATGCATTGTCTGCTGGGAGAGTCAGTTTACAGAGACTGGGATTTGTATTTCCAAATATTGTCCAATAAACTGAATTTACTATAGGTGGATCTAATCAGGGTGTAGAAATATCTCTTAAGATGACCAAAAGAAATGGAAGGGTTCCAGAGGTAAATGTCAAGTGTCACAGCAAAGGATCTGATTAACTATGACCATGTGAAATTTTAGTTTTTACATTCTCATTGTGGAGTACTGAGCACAGATTAAGATTTTTTTTTATTTTACCATAAGGCCTCAACATAAAATGTGAAAAAAGTGAAAGGGTCTGAAGACGTTCTGAATGTATTGTAAGTCACAGACAAGGTGTACAGCTAAAAACATTTGTGCAACTTGTTCTACAACTGTCTTGAAGTTGCAGTTTGTTTTTACAGCCAAGTAGCAATTTTAAGATTACAGTACAGTCCATGGTGAAAAAGTCACATGATCTGCAACCAAAACTCCAGCGGAGTTGGATTTTTTGTTATGGTTGTATCAGTTAGCATGCTACAACAATATTTTAACACCATAGACAGTGATTTAACACCAGGTTAAGCTATTTGTCTCAAGCGACACATATCATGGTTTAACCCTACCTTTAAGCAAGAAAATGTGACTCTCGTGTCTTTGGCTACTGCCAGATCTGTTTAAGGTACTTCATAAGGCATAACAATATTATCTGAAAGCTCTGATCAAAATCTTAAAAAAATAAATTACAAGGCAAAATCTGAAATGTCAATTTGGGAAGTATGATAAATGCTGTGTAGGTTTTGTGACAATACATTATGTCTGTCATTAGAATTGTTAACATTGAATAAAACAGTGACAAGAATATCACATCCATAAATATAAAACATGGTCATATGAACACAATGTCAGTAGCACAAAGTATTGTACAAGAATATTAGTGTAACATAAAATGTCAGTACTTCATTATATTTTTCCCTAGATAACGCATGTTCTATTCAAGTACAATCCCAGCCAGTACTTGCATGTGTCTGCAGGGTAATGAGCTGCCAGTCAAGGAGAGGGCAATAGAGTAAGTAACCTCTTGACAGGAATCATTGTGAAAGCTAAATATTTCAACCTTTAACACCACCGAACAACTGTGCAGAGTAAATACAGGAATCCAGTTTCGTACACATTTACCCAGCACTTCACCCCAAAAAAGAAAACACCTTTGCATTATGTCTTGCCATATGTCTCAGTGTCTAGAACCAACATTTAGTTGGAGAGGGGTGAAAATCAGCTCCTACTCATTTGTCCACTAACCTGCAAAAATATTTTGAGGCCAGCAGCAAGTAGAGTGTAGGATGTATTGGGTGATGACCTTACATGTGTTAGTTCATTACACACATGTTCAGAAGTGGACCACTGCCAAAAGAGCGAGGTAAAGTTGTCTTTTTTTTTTTTTTTTTAAATGTAGATTGTGAGCCCCACATAGAGCTCACAATGTACATTTTTCCCTATCAGTATGTTTTTGAAATATGGGATGGAAATCCATGCAGACACGGGGAGAACATACAAACTCCTTGCAGATGGTTTTATGCCCTTGGTGGGATTTGAGCACCAGGACTCCAGCGCTGCAAGGCTGCAGTGCTAACCACTGAGCCACCGTGTGGCCCCTGTAAAGTTGTCTTTTATATAGCGATAACTCATCGTAATAAAGTTATCATTCTGCTATAAAAGTCACCATGTTTTATGTGACAGTAACATATCCTTATAAATTTTATCTGCACTATGTCAATAAGGTTTGATAAAGTCTCATCCACTTTGCCCTGCAATGTTAATATTAGAGATTTTCTACCTGCAATTCTGCCGAGTAAATCTGCATAATACCTGCAGACATAACAAGCTTCAATGATATGTGCCAGTAGTGATCCTGAAAAAAAATGGCAGTGACTTGTGTGTATATTTGCTCATTTTAAAGTTCTTATGTTGAAAATCTGTTGTCCATCCTGAAGATCTGAATTAAAAAGAATTACATTTTACACTATAAAGTGTTTGTGTACAAGTATTTATATGTTCAGTCAATTTTAAGCAACAATCAAAATGTGATGAATTGGAAATATTATCAAAGCACATAAAAGCGCCATACATTTTATTAAGAAATTGTATTGATAAGTCTATAATCCATTATTAATAGACACTATAATATAATAGACAATAGACATTCTCCTGAGGATATGTGGCTCTTGCATTGCTGAGGTAGCTAAGTAAGGTAGCAATGCATGCAGAAGAGCGAATAATAATAATAATAATAATTTTATTTATAAAGTGCCAACATATACACAGCATTTTACAAAGCAGAGGCTATGTGAACAGACAATATTCATTACAATGTGACAAAGAGTTAATTAATAGGAGTGAGGGAGAATCAGAGCGACAATGAGGGGTTTAGATGTTTCCACAGTGAGAAGAGATGAGATCACATACAGCCTTGAGACAACTTGCATACTGCCTCTGTGTAATACTAAGACCACAGACAGACATGGAGATGCAAGGGTTTGCTGTTAGTTGATGGAGGAAACACAAGAAGAAATTCAGTTTTTGAAAGATTCAATTTCAGATAAAGAGAAGACATGATGTTAGAGATAGCAGTGATCAAGTCACTGGTATTCTGTAGTAGTGCAGGGGTGATGTCACAGGATGAGGTATATAGATGGATGTCATCAGCCTAAAGATGGTATTGAAATCCAAATCTGCTGATGGTTTGTCCAATAGGAGCTGTGTAGAGAGAGAAAAGGAGTGGGCCTAGGACTGAGACCTGAGGAACCCCAACAGCAATGGGAAGAGGAGAGTAAATCGCACCAGTGAGTGATGCACTAAATATTGGTCAGAAAGATAGGAAGAAAACCAAGATAGAGTGGTGTTCCTGAGGCCAATAGAGTGGAGCATACATAGTGAGGAGAAGTTGATGGTCTAGGATTTCAATTGCTGCCGAAAGATCAGCAGAGTAAGGAATGATAGTTAATTTTAGATTTAGCCACCAAGAGATCATTGAAGACTTTTGTAAGGGCCGTTTCTGTAATATGTACTGCATGAAAACCTGATTGTAAGGAGTCCAGAAGAGAGGTAACAGAGACATAGCGGATTAGGCGTGAATAGACCAGGTCTTCCAAGAGTTTAGAAATTAAAGGTGTTAGGAGTATTTAGGTTCATTCCTTTCTTTCCTGGTTGATTAGTCTGTCCTCCCATTTGCACCTGGGAGGAGTGGTCTCTACTCTGTATTTAAACCCATGCCTCCCATGGTTCTGTGCTGAGTGTCGCTTTTACAGAGCTAGGCCTTAGCAGGAGGAGTAGGTGGTTATCTTGGATAGAGGAAGTTCCGTGGTTGATTTTTGGGAGGTTTGGGTGAACGAGTTGGTTAGTGTGTTTTCCCTTCTGTGTTCACCAATCCTCCCTCTGTGTATAATTGACTGTGTGAGTGAATTGCCTTATCCTTTGATTTCTACTCAGTTTCCCTGTGTTTGTTTCCTAGTGTATGGTTCCTTCCCATATTGGTTTGGGGAATTCCTTTCCTACATGTTTCCTGTGTGCTGCTTGTGTTGTTAGTCAGCGCACACCCTTGTCAGTCCCTGTCAGTAGCAGCTTCACTTGTTCGTTAGGGGTGACCCCCTTTAGTCTCCAGTCCCTAGAGATCTTATAGGGCATTCCTTCTCCCCCTTCCCTCTAGGCCTACGGTGTCAGTGAGAGAGGAGCTGTCGGGGTCAGGCTTAGCCTGAGAACAGCCGACCTACACCCGTGAGGCAGGGACCGGGTTAGCTAGTGGGAGTAGTGCAGGGCGAGATTCCCTACTGCTATCCCTTAGCCCCGTTGCAGCTACCTGGACTGACATAACAGTACACTCAGCCGGTAAAAAAGAAAAAAAAAAAAAAAAAAGGTTCGTTTGTATTATGACGGACCTGAAACAGTTGTACCAGGCGGTGCAGCAGATCTCCACTGAGATGGAGGGGATCAAGCTACGAATGGATGCCATCCAAGCTTCTGGCGTATCTCAAGTACAGCAGTTGGCTCAACACACAGCCTCTCAGGTGGAGGGCATACAGAGGCAGGTGAGTAGCGCCCCTGTGGGTCGGCCTCTGGAGCCAAAAGTCAGCTTACCTGAACCCTTCCGAGGTAAGAGGTCAGATTTTTTCCGATTTCAAAAGGACTGTCTTTTGTATTTCCGGCTACGGCCGTTTTCCTCCGGTTCTGAGGTACAGAGAGTTGGGATTATTATTACTTTATTGAGAGATGATCCCCTCATCTGGGCACATTCGTTACCAGCCGACTCAGCTTGCTTACTAACTGTAGAGGCGTTTTTCTCCACAATGGGGTTACTGTATGACGACCCAGACAGGGTACGCACGGCTGAGTATAACCTACGACGTGTGGTGCAAGGGGATCACGCTATAGAGAAATATTGCACAGAGTTTCGTAGGTGGGCAGCAGAAGTACACTGGAATGACCCCGCTCTACTTAGTCAGTTTGAGACAGGGCTCTCAGACCAGGTTAAAGACCATCTAGTTTCTCACCCTGTTCCGGGAGATCTAGATGAGGCCATGCAGCTGGCAATTAGAGTTGGACGGCGCCTCCGGGAGCGTGGAGACAAGAGTCCTGGGGGGCTTAACCCTCCTCAATTCTCCGTTTTTAGAGAGGACCCGGGGGACCAACCCATGCAGATTGGGGCCATTGTGCGAAGTGCTAGACCCAAGAGTGAAGGGTCCCGCACAGTACGCTGTTTTGTGTGTGGAGGGATGGGACATGTAGCAAGGGTATGCCCCTCCAGAGAATGGTTCGCCAAGGAGAGTAATAACCCCAGGTCTATTGAGGGTAAAGGGAGAAAACCTACTAAGGAGGGAGGTGTGCATATTTCCTGTACTCAGACTGCCGGGTTGACCCTTGAAGGATGGGTAAATGGGCAGAAGTGCCGGATTTTGGTTGATTGTGGTTCGGCAGTCAACCTTATTGACTCAGAGTTTTGTGAGCAATTAAGGGTGAGTCCTTTGGTCTTGAAGTCTCAGATACCGGTGTGGGCTATTGATAAGACCCCTCTACAGCAAGCTGTCATCTCCAAACAGGTGGAGGGTCTGGAGTTTGTTGTGGGTGGCCACCAGGAAGAGATTGACTTGTTCTTGTTGTCTAAATTACCAGCACAAGTAGTGTTGGGGTGGCCCTGGCTGAAGCAGCATAACCCTATTATCAACTGGGAGACCGAGTCAGTAGTTTCTTGGGGGCAGGGGTGTAATGGTCGATGTCTGCCCATATCCGTTATGTCTTTGTCTATAGACAATTTGCCTCAAGAAATATGTGAGTTTAGGGAGGTCTTTGAGGAAAGGGCAGCCAAGACATTACCACCACATCGCACCTATGATTGCTCGATTAAATTCATACCAAATGCAGTGCTACCCAAGACACGGTTGTACAATCTCACTATTCCGGAGAGGGAGGCGCTCAAAGAGTATATTGAGGGGAGTCTAGAGGTGGGGCATATTCGCCCATCTAAGTCCCCAGTAGCAGTGGGGTTTTTCTTTGTAAAGAAGAAAGATGGAGGGTTGCGCCCTTGTTTGGATTTTAGGGAGATTAACAAAATCACGGTGCGGAATCCCTATCCCATTCCGTTGATCTCGGATCTATTCAGCCAGATTACGGGAGCCCGCTGGTTTAGTAAAATAGATTTACGTGGGGCATATAACTTGCTGAGAATCAAGAAGGGGGATGAGTGGAAAACAGCGTTTAACACACCCCTAGGACACTTTGAGAATCTGGTGATGCCTTTTGGTCTAACCAATGCACCTGCGTTTTTTCAGAATTTTATTAATGATGTACTAAGTGCTGTCATAGGGAGGGGGGTTGTGGTCTATCTGGACGATATACTCATTTACACCCCGGATTTGGAGACTCATTGGGAGAGAGTGAGAGAGGTTTTAGATCTCCTGAGGGTTAACCAATTAAGTGCTAAGCTGGAGAAATGTGTGTTCGCAGTCAATAAATTATGTTTCCTTGGCTATATCCTATCGGACAAGGGGTTTGAGATGGACCCTGAGAAGGTCAGGGCAGTCTTGGAGTGGCCGCGACCCGAGAACCTAAAGGCGGTCCAACGGTTCTTGGGGTTCTCCAACTATTATCGCCAGTTTATCAAGGGATTTTCTGAGGTTGTGAAACCTATCTCGGACTTGACTAAGAAGGGGGCTGACTGTGCTAAGTGGTCGCCAGAGGCGCTAGCTGCGTTTGAAGAACTGAAGAAGCGATTCTCGTCCGCTCCCATTTTGAGACAGCCGGATGAGAGGTTGGCCTTCCGAGTGGAGGTGGATGCCTCCTCGGTGGGGGTGGGAGCAGTACTTTCTCAGGAGTTCGAGGAGGGTACGCATCCCTGTGCCTTCTTTTCTAAGAAATTCTCTGCCTCTGAACGGAATTATGACATCGGAGACCGGGAACTACTGGCAATAAAACTAGCGTTCGAACATTGGCGTCATTTCCTGGAGGGGGCCAGAAGGCCAGTCCAGGTATTTACTGACCACAAGAATTTGGTTTATCTTGGGTCGGCGAAGAGATTAAATGCACGGCAGGCCAGATGGGCTCTATTTTTTGCGCGGTTCCATTTTACCGTGACTTATGTGCCGGGTTCAAAGAATGTTAAGGCTGATGCTTTATCCCGGTATATGTCGACTGAGGAGGAACGAGAGGCGCCTGCCACTATTCTTGGGGATGGAGTGGTGGTAGCAGTATTGGGCGCGAAATTGGAGAAGGCCTTGATCGAAGCGCAACACGCTGCACCTTCCAAGATACCTAGAAACAAGCTTTTTGTTCCAACTACTCTCCGACAAAGTCTCCTGAGGGAGTGTCACGAGTCGGTTCTTGCTGGTCACCCGGGGGTTTCAGAGACCATGAGATTGGTGTCTAGGAATTTTTGGTGGCCAGGGTGGAGTAAGGATGTCTTACAGTTTGTTCAAAATTGTTCGGTCTGTGCAAGAGCCAAGGCGTCGCATACCCGTCCCCACGGTCTTCTACATCCATTGGAACCTCCTAAGGCACCTTGGACTCATCTGTCTATGGATTTCATCACGGGCCTTCCGGTGTCTAAGGGTTTCACGGTCATTTGGGTAGTCGTTGACCGCTTCACGAAAATGTGCCATTTGATCCCGTTTTCCAGGCTGCCATGTGCCAAGACACTATCTGAGGCGTTTATTAAAGAAATTGTAAGGTTGCATGGTCTTCCTGAGGATATCGTTTCGGACAGGGGACCGCAATTTGTGGCTAAATTCTGGCGGGCTTTTTGCAGCAGGTTGGGAGTTACACTGTCGTTTTCCTCCGGGTTTCACCCAGAGTCTAACGGACAAACAGAGAGGAAGAATCAGGATGTGGAACAGTTTTTGAGGTGTTTTGTTCGAGAGAACCAGAATAATTGGGCTGCCTTTCTCCCCCTGGCAGAATTTTCCCTAAACAACCATGATTCCAATGCCACAGGTACCACACCTTTTTTTTGCTCCGGTGGTAGACATCCTGTTTTCGGAGTATTTTCTTCCATTTCTTCCCCAGTTCCGGAGGAGGAGCTATTTTCTAAAAAGCTGCAAGGGGTATGGTCCCGTATCCGAGAGAATCTGGTGCGGGCGTCGCACCAGGCTAAGGTCCAGGCGGATCGGAAGAGAGGAGAGTTGCAGTTCTTCCCTGGTGAGATGGTTTGGTTGTCCACCAAGAATATCAGGTTGAAGGTTCCTTGCAAGAAGCTGGGTCCCAGGTTTGTGGGTCCTTTTAAGATCATCAAGATGGTAAATGAAGTGGCGGCGCAGCTGCAACTACCTAAAAGGTGGAAGATAAACCGGGTGTTCCATGTCTCCTTGTTAAAGAAGGCCAAGAAGGGAACGTCTCCTGTTAAGGTTCCACCAGTTTCTGAGTCCGGGGAGTATGAGATATCCCGAGTTCTGGATAGCAAATATGTTCGGGGGAAGCTACGGTATCTGGTGGCATGGAAGGGATACGGTCCTGAGGATAATTCTTGGGTTCTGGAGTCGGATATGTCAGCCCCCAGACTCGTGGAGAAATTCCACAAGGAGTTCCCGAAGAAGGATGCTCCTAGAGAATCCGGAGTCTTCTTCTTGAGGGGAGGATCCTGTTAGGAGTATTTAGGTTCATTGCTTTCTTTCCTGGTTGATTAGTCTGTCCTCCCATTTGCACCTGGGAGGAGTGGTCTCTACTCGGTATTTAAACCCATGCCTCCCATGGTTCTGTGCTGAGTGTCGCTTTTACAGAGCTAGGCCTTAGCAGGAGGAGTAGGTGGTTATCTTGGATAGAGGAAGTTCCGTGGTTGATTTTTGGGAGGTTTGGGTGAACGAGTTGGTTAGTGTGTTTTCCCTTCTGTGTTCACCAATCCTCCCTCTGTGTATAATTGACTGTGTGAGTGAATTGCCTTATCCTTTGATTTCTACTCAGTTTCCCTGTGTTTGTTTCCTAGTGTATGGTTCCTTCCCATATTGGTTTGGGGAATTCCTTTCCTACATGTTTCCTGTGTGCTGCTTGTGTTGTTAGTCAGCGCACACCCTTGTCAGTCCCTGTCAGTAGCAGCTTCACTTGTTCGTTAGGGGTGACCCCCTTTAGTCTCCAGTCCCTAGAGATCTTATAGGGCATTCCTTCTCCCCCTTCCCTCTAGGCCTACGGTGTCAGTGAGAGAGGAGCTGTCGGGGTCAGGCTTAGCCTGAGAACAGCCGACCTACACCCGTGAGGCAGGGACCGGGTTAGCTAGTGGGAGTAGTGCAGGGCGAGATTCCCTACTGCTATCCCTTAGCCCCGTTGCAGCTACCTGGACTGACATAACAAAAGGGACGTTAGAGAAGGGTCAATAGTAAGACAGGATGGGTTGAGGGAGGGTATTTTTAGAAGTTGGGTATGACAACATGTTTGAAGGAGTGGGAAAGATTACAGAAAAGAAAGCGGTTAAAAATTTTAGTAAGGTGACTGGAGGAGGTGTGATGGGGTAGCGTCAATTGTGCAAGTAGAAGGGCAAAAAGAAGAAAGGAGCTGAGAGATTTCTTCCTCTGCTACTGAGTCAAAGAAAAATATATGTGGCCATGTCTTGAGGACAGAGGTCTGAGACCGGTGCCTGTACCTTCAGCATAAGGAGGGAGTGAAAGATATCAAAGACTCATTTAGGGTTATTGGAGAGAGAATAGATGAGAGCAATGAAGTAGGCTTATTTGGTGAAGGGAGGAATTATAGGCTTTGAGCATCAACTTGAAGTGAAGGAAGTCAGCAGATGTGTTTGACTTCTGCCAGAGACATTCAGCACCGCTGAAGAAAACATGATTGAGTAGTGTGCCAAGGTTGCCAGTGTCTGTGTTGGGAGTTTCTGTTTTTGTCATAAAACTTAATCTGAAATGCAAACCTTTTGTTTCTGAATGAGCTTACATTACACAGTTTACACTGACTTTCTTTCATTTTGTCTCACATTTTCGTCTCTCTGCTACCATTCCAGAGCAGTCAGTGCTGTTAGTATCATGACCCAACAGGTTAACTAAGCTATCTACTGTCAGGTGGGTGGTCAAGGTTTGGAGCAGATAGTCTAAGATTGCCCACCTGACATATGATAAGCTAACTTGGCATATTGGGTGCTGAAAATATGAGAGATGATTTCTTGAGAATGTTGGGGATTGGAGACAAAATTCCAACTTCATTGGAATCAGTGGAGAGGAACCTATTATATGATGTTGTAGTTGTAGTTGGTGGAAGTGGTAAAAAGTCCTCCATAAGTGATCCCCACCAGTTACAAGACCGACAGATGTTCCAAAGCAGTAGGAATTGTTTGTTCTGTTCCACTGCTGCTCAGTATGTGTTCCTTTTACTATAAACACAGCTGCTTTCACTACACCATTATTATTATTGTTTATTTATATAGCACCATTAATTCCATGGTGCTTTACATTTGGGGGTTACATACAATACACAAAATATACAGGTACATATCATACTAACAGTGATCGGCTGGCACAGTGGGGTAGAGGGCCCTGCCCGCGAGGGCTTACAATCTATGAGGGAAGGGGGATAGAGACAGAAGGAGAGGGGGAGACTGTACAGATGGTAGTGCGGTGATAGTGTTATTGGAGGTTGTAGGCCTTCCTGAATAGGTGAGTCTTCAGGGCCTTCTTGAATCCTGTGATTGTGGGGGTCAGTCTTATGTGTCTTGGTAAGGAGTTCCAGAGTATGGGGGATGCACGGGAGAAGTCTTGGAGACGGTTGTGTGAGGAGCGGATGAGGGCAGAGCGGAGTAGGAGGTCGTTAGAGGATCTGAGGTTACGTGTGGGCAGGAAGCGGGAGATGAGGTCAGAGATATATGGAGGGGACAGGTTGTGGATGGCTTTGTATGTTAGCGTTAGTAGCTTGAACTCAATTCGCTGGGCTATGGGTAACCAGTGGAGGGACTGGCAGAGGGGAGCAGCTGATGAAGATCGGGGGGTGAGGTGGATTAAGCGAGCAGCACAGTTTAAGGTGGACTGGAGGGGGGCAAGGGTGTTAGCTGGGAGTCCATGGAGAAGGGTGTTGCAGTAGTCTAAGCGGGAGATTATGAGGGCCTGGACGAGCATCTTGGTAGTTTCAGGGGTGAGGAAGGAGCGGATTCGGTGGATGTTCTTGAGCTGGAGGCGACAAGAGGTGTTGAGGGTTTGAATATGTGGTTTGAAGGATAAGTCGGAGTCCAGGGTTACCCCAAGGCATCGGGCCTGTGGGACAGGGGTAAGTGGGGTTCCATTAACTTTGATAGATGGGTCAGGTGGAGGGGCCATACAGGATGGACTGAAGATGATAAACTCTGTTTTTTCCATGTTGAATTTGAGAAAGCGGGAGGAGAGGAAGGAGGCTACGGCCGCTAGACAATCTGGAATTCTGACCAGCAGGGAGGTAATGTCTGGTCCAGAGATGTATATTTGGGTGTCGTCGGCATAGCAATGGTACTGAAAGCCATGAGATTCTATGAGTTGGCCCAGGCCAAGGGTGTAGATGGAGAACAGGAGGGGTCCTAGGACGGAGCCTTGGGGGACGAGTGGGAGACGCTGAATGTGCGGTCGGAGAGGTATGAGCAGATCCACGAAAGGGCCAGGTGTGAGATACCAAGGGATGAGAGAATTTCTAACAGGAGGGAGCGGTCAACTGTATCAAAGGCAGAGGAGAGGTCGAGGAGGACAGAGTAATGGCGCTTGGCTTTGGCGGTTAGCAGGTCGTTAGTGACTTTTGTTAGGGCAGTTTCAGTGGAGTGCCGGGGTCTGAAGCCTGACTGTAGTCTGTCAAAGAGCAGGTTGGACGAGAGATAGGAGGAGAGTTCTGAGTGGACGTGTTACTCAAGAAGTTTTGAGGCGTACGGGAGTAGTGAGATGGGACAATAGTTGGCAGGAGAGGACGGGTCGAGGGACGGTTTCTTAAGTATAGGAGTGACAGTGGCATGTTTGAAGGCTGAGGGGAAGGATCCATTGGTTAGGGATAGATTGAAGAGATGGATTAGGGCTTGGGGATGAGATGTGATTGAATCGGGTCGACACATAGCTTGCACAAAATAGTAATAATATTGCTGAAGCATTCACAAATATGTAGTTACCACGTTAACTTATTGTTACTAATTAAATATTATTAGACATGATTAAGGTTGTTGCCAAGTGAATAGTTTCCAATATTCATCTTCTATGCATATTCTTATGTATAAAATGCATCAACAAATATACTTTACATCACACATTCAGTGTGGTTGATCTCTGAAAAGACCCTGCTAGAATCCCATCCACCTTGCTGCGATTGTAAAACTGGGGCCCCAATTTGGGCCCCAGCCTTAGATGGTCTTTTGGACTGGATTTTTGGATGCCATGTCATGCTTGTAGAGCACCTAAGGTGCCAATAAGGTGAAAATAGCCATAAAGTAGCTCTATTTTTTAAACCAACCCCTTAGTAATTTATCAAGGGACGTATTGAGCATTTGTTTCCCAGAAGTGACTGTTAACCGTGCGGAATGCATTGAGAACTCCAAGTTCTATGTTATTTTCCCAGTAACTAACTGAGGCAGTTCTGGCATGTTTTCTCTTGTAAACTCTAACAATATTGTGGAGCCTGATGTATGTACAGCTTACACATTTCTCCTCCTGCTGCAGCCAGTATTGTCCTAAAGATGCGACAATTTTTAATATTTTTTTGTCACCTTGTACAAGCCATATTTTATATTTATATTCTGTTTATATAGTCATATGATGGCTTGTTTTTTTGCAGGATGTGATTTACATTTTAATGACACCATCTAGGAATGCCTATAATTTATTGACTAAATACTATTAACTCTTTCTGTGTAGGATTTATGTGTAAACTGTATTTTATTGAAAATTTTACAAAAAATAAAAGGAACAAACAAACAAAACCACAAGGTATTTTGAAAATGCAAAATGAGAACCAACCATGGGCAGGTTTAATATCACGGGAACAACCACACATCACCCGAAGTGGGCCAAATAAGATAAACATGAACCATGAGCATACAACACCAAACAACACAGAAGGCGCATCCACAGGCGCAACACAGCCCCTAGGGCAGGACCAACAAGACCCAAAACTGAAGAGGGACAATACACCACAAGGACAGAATTCTGTGTAGGATTTAAAGCAACAACAAATTTAACTTTTTTATTTTTCCCTGTACAGCATAAGTAACATTATCTTTATTCTATGGGATAGTATGATTATGACATTACCAAATTTATGTTAGTTTTTTATGCATAACTAAGGTTGCAGAATAAATCATTTCTTTGTATTGCCATCATCTGAATATTTTTTGTGGGGGGCCAGCTCTGCTTTTTATTGGTACCATTTTGGGGTTCATATGACTTTTTGATAACTTTTTATTACATTTTTTTTTTTCTCAAAAGCTTTATTAATGCAAACAAAACTGTACATAGTTGAAATAAGACAAAGTATTTCAGCCATGGAACAATAATAGCATCGAAACGCAAAAATGAGCGAATCATACAAGTAGGTGGTGGGGAAGGCAATAATCTGCCATAAAACAACAATAAGGAGATTACAAAGGTAAACTAAGCGAGTTGACAAGATACGGTGAGTGCGTCCACAATGAGCACAAGAACATGTAAGAAGGGGAAAAAAGAAGAAAAAGAGGGAGAGGACAAAGGAAATGAATAACGTGAAAAACAGCCGGTGGAAAAGAGGAGGAGAGGGGAAAGGAAGGAGAGAGGAAGAAAGACACATATAAGGGCATGTGAGAGGTGAATTAATAAAGCAAGAAGGGGGGGGGAGGGAGGAGGGTGAAGGTCTCAATAGACCTAGAGTGGCTAAATGTGTCTCCAAAATTGTATCTCCCAATGCCCACCAGGCGGTCAGTGAGCAAACAGGGATCTCCAGGGGGCCCAGATCTTTGCGAATTTAAAATGGGTGCGCAGTTTCCAGCTAGACAATTCCTCGAAACGTGCGATTTGGTTGACTTTACTCACCCATTCCGATTTAGATGGGGGAACAGGGTTAAGCCATTTGGCCGGAATGAGTGAATTTGCAGCAGAGATCAGAAAGGATAGTAGGTTCGATTTGGATGGTTGGTATTCTGAGGATGGCAGGGAGAGGATAACCATTTGTGGGGTCAAGGAGAAGGACGAAGAAGAAGTGAGTGTCCGAATGGTGGACTGGACCTCTTGCCAGAAATCAGCTATGACAGGACAAGACCACCAAATGTGGTACAAGGAGCCAGTGGCAGCATGGCATCTCCAGCATTCATCTGTGTCTGTTAGTTTCATTTGATGCATCAGCTGTGGGGTTCGGTACCACCGAGTCAAGAGTTTATAATGGGTTTCTTGCAGTCGCACACATCTAGAGAAACCCTGAGAGTGAGATAAGATCTGGTTGACGTGTTTGTCGGTTAGCGAGCATTTTAGCTCTATCTCCCAGGAGGTCAGGAACGCCGGCTTGGAAACCTGAGGAGGGCATACATATTTCGGCAGAACAAACGAGGTTTTGCGGAGCAGCTTGCTTCGCGCTGCAAGGGTTCTCTCAAAAGGGGTGAGTGCTGTTCTGATCCCATTTTCAGACAGCCAGGTAGTCATTGTTGAACGGAGATGTGTTTCATGCAAGAACGTGAGTTGTTTACTTGCAGCAAGAGAAATGAGTTTGTTCAAATCAGGTCGAGCAGAGTCGTCTAAAAGGTCCAGAAGACAATGGGGGGAAAGTCGAGCCCACGCGTTTGGGTATGTGTCCGTCCGTTTGTTCAGGCAAGCAGGAACAATCGAAATGGGGAGCAGGGGAGACGGATGAGGGGCCAGAGAGTGTCTAAGCTGATGCCACGTCTCACATGCCCCCAGTAGCAGCTGATCCATCGCTCTCGGGTGATGACCTGGGAGACCATAACACCATAAATTTGCAAGAGTAGCGGGCCCAAATGTCGAAGAAAGGGAGTGAAACATTAGCGAGGACGGGTCAGGGGACGTCAACTCTATCCACCTTTTCAGCTGCACTGCCTTATAATATTCTTGCGCGTCAGGGAGGCCTATGCCCCCCGCAGCCTCCCTCTTCATCAGGAGTCGAAGTGGGAGACGAGGACGTCTAGAGTTCCACAGGAATTTGGAGAAAATGCTTTGAAGAGATTTAAAAAACGCAGGCGGTAACCGAATGGGAACCATGTGAAGGCGGTACAAAATCGTGGGAGATTACGGCGGCCAAACCAGGAAAAGGGGAGAGGATTGAGTGAGTGTAGCCTATTCCGGACGTCCGTCAACAAAATATCAAAATTTTCAGTATAAAGCCTGGCGGGGTCAGAGGTGAGTTTAATACCTAGGTACTTTATGGAGGCAGACGACCACGTAAAGGGGAGGCTAGTGGAGAGAGAGTCACTAGTATATTTGGGGATCGTGATATTCAGAATCTCGGACTTGTCGCAATTTACCTTGTATCCCGAAACGTGCCCGTACCTAGTGAGTATGTCTGATATCGTATGAAGCTCTTTCTCAGGGTTCGACACCAGGAAGAGCACATCATCTGCAAAGGCAGCGGCATAAAGCGTATGCGAACCCAGTTTCAGCCCATGTATGTCAGGGTGCGTGCGGACTGCCTGCAGCAGAGGCTCCAGCACTAAAACAAATAGTGAGGGAGATAGTGGGCATCCCTGTCTCGTGCCGTTATAGATGTTAAATGTGTTGGAGAGTGTGTCATTTATTTTTAGTTTGGCGTGTGGACGGTCATATAGAGAAAAAACGGCAGCGACAAACTGAGGGGGAAAGCCAAATTTAGCCAGGACCGCCCACATGAACTTCCATGAGACCCTATCGAAGGCCTTTTCTGCATCTAGGCTCAATAAGGCAAGCTTCGAGCGGGTGGAGCGAGCGTGCGTGATAGCATGTAGAAGTTTATGAGAGTTTTCCCTACCCTCCCTGCCATGCACAAATACCACTTGTTCCGGGTGGATGAGGGAAGGGAGTAAATGTTTGATTCTAGACGCAAGGGTTTTGGCCCAAATCTTAAGGTCCAAATTCAGTAAAGAGATAGGACGATAACTGCTACATAGGGAAAGGTCCTTCCCTTCCTTGGGGAGAATAGTAATGTGTGCTTCTTGTGCACCAAGGGGAAGGGGCGTACCATTCAGTATGGAGTTACAAGATCTGGAGAGGTGTGGGAGTAGTTTGGATTGGAAGACTTTGTAGTAGTGAAGGGGAAGGCCGTCAGGTCCGGGACTCTTCCCGGCGGGAAAGCTCAGCAGGATTTTCTTAAGTTCATCAAGGGAGATGGGTTCTAGTAAATTCTCGGCATCTTGGACAGAGAGCGTGGGAAGGGGGACATTGGACAAAAAGTCCTCAGTCAGTTTAGCCCGACGGAGAACGTCCGAAGCCAAGTCATTTCGGTCAAGATGATACAGACCAGTGTAAAAAGATAAGAATGCCTCGGAAATCTTTTCAATCGACGAGTGCGTCTTGCCAGCGCTATCTTTTATATTAGCGATAAAGCATTTGGTCTTTCTTTTGTGCATTAAGGAAGTCATTAGTTTCCCGCATTTATCGCCGTGCGCGTACAGCTTGTGTTGGTGGTGCAAAAACTGTTTGGCGGTGCGAGTGTTGATAACGTCCCGGAGTTTTTATCTAAGAGAAGCAAGTTCATCCTGTAGGGGGAGTAATTGGCTCCGCTTTCTGATGCGTTCTATAGAAGCGATATCAGACAGGAGTATATCAAGCGCGGCCTGGGATTTCTTCTTGAGATCCGACGCAAGGGCGATAAAAACCCCCCTGATGACTGGCTTGTGTGCTTCCCAAGTTACAGTGGGGCATATTTCAGGGATAGCATTGAGTTGGAAATATTGGTTTAGATTTTCCCTAACCGACTGGACTATACTATCGTGGTCTAGAAGGGATTCATTTAGCCTCCAACACCAATCTCTCTTTGGTAATTGGCTCAGAGTGAGATTCACCCATACCGGGGCATGGTCTGATATAGTGATACTCTCTATTTTAGACTTATTTACTGTATGCAGAAGGCTGTTGGAGAGGAAGATGTAATCAAGCCTCTGATACGTGCGTCTAGGGTTGGAAAAGAAAGAGAAATCTTTAGTCGAGGGGTGTTGGGCTCTCCAAATATCAGTGAGATTCATAGCGTGAAGGGTTTGGTGCAGTCTCCCCAGCTCCCTCTGAGAAATAGAAGATGTGCCCGTAGAGGTGTCGATAGAGGGGTTAAGGGCGATATTGAGGTCGCCACCGAGAACAATCTGGCCTTCTGCAAACAGTGATAGGGTGTTCAGCGCCTGGAGAAGCCATGCCACCTGGCCATGGTTCGGGGCATAGAGGTTGGCAAAGGTGTACCTATGAGATGCTATGGAACCTTTGACCATAAGGAGCCTGCCATCCGAATCTGAGTATGAGTTCGAGCAAAGGAAAGGTACAGAACAATGGAATAATATAGACACTCCGGACACTGACTTAGCGGGGTTTGTTGAGTGGTAAGCTAGGGGGTAGGTGTGCGTAGGGAGTTTAGGAATCTTATCGGCTTTGAAATGGGTCTCCTGGAGAAAGACAACCCGTGTATTAAGTTTCTTCAGAATGGTATAGATCTGAGACCTCTTATTAGGTGAATTGAGCCCATGGGCATTGAGAGACACAAGGGTAATTTCTGTCATAATAGCGATAGGGGGGGGGGGGAGTAGGAAAAGCAGAGAGGGTGGAAGATACAGATAGAGCGGATTAAGTAA
This sequence comes from Leptodactylus fuscus, assembly GCF_031893055.1. Taxonomy (NCBI): domain Eukaryota; kingdom Metazoa; phylum Chordata; class Amphibia; order Anura; family Leptodactylidae; genus Leptodactylus; species Leptodactylus fuscus. The sequence goes on along the minus strand of NC_134267.1, from coordinate 71,037,446 downwards.
AGCAAACAAAGCAAACAGAAGAGCAAAGGAAAGGTCAGAAGAAGGCGGGAGATAGGTGAGGGAGAGAAATACGAACGTAGGACAGACAAAAGACACAGAGTAGACGCCTCAACGACTTACAGCGTCACTATTTACTTGGGTGATAGAGCCTGCAAATCACCCAAGGTTGGACTACCGGTCAACGATATGGGGAGGAGATATGGGAGTACTCCTGATCGGGTAACAGCCAGAAAGACGACTTCGACAAACGAAAAAAAAAAAAAACGCATATCAAAATCGCCTGAGGGCTCTGCACGAGAGCAGGGGGGGGGAAACTGTAATAGTTGCGGGGAAGAGGGGGGGGGGGGAGTTAAAGAAGGTATGGGCAGGGGGCGAAGGGGTGAAGTATCCAGCAGTGGGCCGGTCCCGGGGGTCCGCGGGCCGCCAAGCCCAGGAACCCCGAGGAGCACCCCCGCCTATAATACAAAAAGAGGCAAGGGGAGGGGAAAGAAGGGGGGGTAAGGATACGAAGAGCAAACTTAACAGTTTAGCATAGATCCCAAAAAAGAACATCAGAGTCCAAATAACAAATACCTGGATGTGAGCACTTAGCAATAGATAAGCCATTAAACTCTCTATAGTTATCTGTGCATGTTATCACCTGTACAGCATAGGAGGGGAGGGGCAGGAGGGGAAGACAAGGAGGGGACAGGAAGCAGCGATCCACAGAGGTCAGGATGGGTAGGGATGATGGTAAAGAAAAAAGGGACAGGCATTCCGGCGTAAAATCATAAAATCAGAGGAAACCAGTCCCCCGTGCCCACGAGCTGCAGACCCGGGGACCTGGGTGGAAGGATGGCAGCACAAATGACAGGATTGGAAATACAGGGGGTAGGGCGTGGCCAAAGGAAGGGGAGGAGGGGAGGGGAGGGAAGGGGGAGGGGAGGAGATGAATAGAGAACGGGAGGGTCCAGATCATAGGGTAAATATATAACCCAAGACCAGCCCCGATCCAACCGCATACTAATAAAGAAAGTAAGTAAGAACATCATTCCAAGGGGACAAAAACAATATAATAACTGAGCGACAATCATACAGTGAAAGTACAGTGAGCATTCGCAAAAAGCAGAGTCCCTGCGGCAAAATGGAACATACAATGATGGTTAATCCAGTGCCCCCACCGAGGCCACAAAGCCACGGGTTAAGGCTAGGGGCTCGATCCATGGTGCACACCTATTGTGTCGCTGGTCCCAGTAGTGGAGAGCAGGGTCAACCGAGTTGTAGATGATGGGGGGATGGGTCGGGATAACATGGTATGGCAAGGTACATGGCAATGGTGTACGGGGGGGGGGGGCAATACGCAGCCAAGCAGAGAAGAGTCGGTGGGTGAAAATGGTGGGCAGGCGGGGGAGGGAAGGGACAGTCCACAGGAGAAAGATCGTAACGTAAAAGGCAGTCATTTGTAGTAACTCACATGTTGCCGAAACGGTTAATGTCGGCTACTTCAAGCGGGTCGGGTGCAGCTAGACACTGTCCTGCTGGCGTTGCTCTCCCGGGGTACGTCTCCCTTGGAGTGAGCGCGGCGGACGTTGTTGCAGGGGACAGCCCCTAACTTGAGTGGCGGAGGAGAGTGTCGGTAGCTCGGTGACGTCTTCGGGCAAGGGAAGCCATGAGGAGATCGTCATCGGAGGTATCCCGAGAACCTGCCAGGCTTGGGATAGATCTTCCGGGGTGCGAATCACTACTCTGCGGCCTTGATGTAAAATGGAAAGTCCAAAGGGAAAGAGCCACGCATATGACATACCTTTCTCCTTTAGCGTTTCAAGCAAGAGCCGCAAGGCCCGACGTTTGGCAAGAGTGGATGGAGATAGATCCTGATAGAGTTGAAGTTCATGCTGTTCGAAGAGGAGTGGTTGCTTTTCCCGTGCCGTTATAAGAATAGCCGATGTATCCACTGAGGTAAGTAGGCCGCATATCACATCCCGCGGCGGTTCGTCAGACTTGGGTTTGGATCTGAGCGCACGATGGATCCTCTCAATCTGTATGGTACTTGCTCTTTCAGAGCCCAGGAGGGAGGAGAAGATGGACATCGCTGTATCCCTGAGGGAGTCCGGTTCATAGGATTCAGGTAAGTGTTTGATACGCACATTTCGCCTCCTGTTTCTGTTTTCCAAATCCTCGATCATTTCATAAGCACGGTTCAGGTGGTTATGATGGAGGGATATATAATTAGCTGAGGCCTCAGAGTAGTCCGAAACAGCTTCATACGCACGTTCTAGAGTTTCTAATCTGCGGTCCATTTTATGCAGGTCTGCTCTCAATTCCGCGATCTCAGACAGCACCGGAGCTATGGCTTGATTCAGTGCTTTTTGCAGGTAAGAACGTGTTATAGAGGACGCTATGAGTCCAGATCTGTCTGCACTAACCGTGCTGTCGGCATCAGAGTCCTCCATGATCTCCGCCAGCGCCATCTTGCGCGCCGCGCCCGGCGACTGTGAGTTCTTCTTTTTAAAGAATTTGTGGACCTCCGCAGCATGAGATTTACCCTGAGGGGTACCAGGGGGGTCACCGCTACGATCCCTGTTGTTGTTGCCCATTTTCAGGCGATTTGGAGCTGGATGAAGTCGGATTCTGGCTAAGTGTGTGCAGGAGCTACAGGCTCAAGCGTCCATGCACCATGACGGTCAGGCTCCGCCCCCCTTTTTTATTACATATTTTGTGAGGCAAAAAAACATTTCCCACATCTTATGTTTTTGTTTTTTACTATTTTGGTTAAATGCTTTTTGTTTTTTCCATAATAAACCTTTTTACTTGGGAAAAGAACATTTGAGGAGCTTTATTTCTTTATCTATTTATTTGTAACACTTATGAATTTCTTTACTTTTTTTGTCATGTTTTTTCTGTTCCACTAGGTGACTTGAACCTTTTGATCACTGGTTCAGTAATATACACTGTAATACACGGTATGTTCATTGGCAGACTGATCAGGCCTTGGGCTCCCGTATAGGGACATCAGCACCTCCCAAACACTCCGTGCAGAGTCGACTGCGGCCACAGAATACAGAAAGACGTCTTACACGATGTGGTCATGTATCGCGGAATGTGGGAAGGGATTACTGTAGGGAGTCATCAATATACAGTAATGGTCATGTGATAGACAAACAGGTGCACAGCTCATGATAGTCTCAACTCAGTAATGAGACATCTGCCTAGTAATGAGCTGTACACCATTGTGTCAATCACATGGCCATGGACTGTCCATCAAATGACCAGGGACTGATTTTTATCCACTGGAAGAAAGCAGAATGAATGACAGCAAGCAGAGATCTGGAAAACCGTAAAGAATTGGTACAGAAAGTATGTTAGAACATTGTATAACTTTCTATTATACAAACAACATTTGTCTTTCACTGTTTGTCTACAGTAAATATATATGAAATACTGTGCCTACTTCTATAATTGTAATAAAATTGTAGCATGAATATTTACAGAATGATTTGTTATTCTACAGTATTTGTAAGATTGTCACATCTTACTTGTGCTAAAGTGTTTGATTGATGTTTATGATCCATTTGGTCCATTTGTGTTTAAAGGAGAATGGACTCTCCCGTCTTCCTGCAATAAAGTATTCCATTATGCAATTGTGTTATACTATGGATATAATTTCTGGAAGTGTTGCAGGGATTATAGATTTCCAATTCTTAGCTATTGTGGATTTGGCTACTGTAAGAACATGTGATATGACTGTAACGTCAAATACTGGTAATTTAATGAAACTAAAGCTACCTCTGTCCCCCATAGAATTGTATATAACATAATATTTGTGAAAAAATCAAATACTTGTTCCCAGAATGAGTGGATCGCAGTACAGTTCTAGCATATATGTGAAAGTGCTACCACTTCTTTATTGGATCTCCAGCATACATTAGAGGATTGCAGATATATTTTAGATCAATATGGTCTATATGGAGTCTAGTACCATCTATTCAACAATTTTCTGGTGGTTAACGTATTTAGAGGCTATTATGCTTAAACTGAAGACTGTATAACATTGACTTTCATCAAAGTGCCAACTTCATTCTTCTTCCCACTTAAGCTGAAGTGTAAACTGCTTTGAACCCCAAAATTATTGATCTCTATATACCCCTTTGATAATGTATTATTTATTTAATTTATTTTATTTATAGAGCACCATTAATTCCATGGTGCTATACATTTGAAGGTTTACATACCCTACACAAATTCTTTAGTTTTACTATTAAGGGTGCGTTCACACTGAGTTTACGGGAGCGTTTGCGCCGCATTTTTTTACGGTGTGCGTTTCCGGACACGTTTACGCGTCATTATTTTACGATGGTAAAATATTGCTGTGTAAATGCGCCCATAAACGCACACCGTAAAAAAACGCGACGCAAACGCTCCCATAAATGCGGCGCATTGAGCGCCACGTTACTCCATGTGAACGCACCCTAAGATTGTAAAAGTAGGTCTCATATTGGGTTTTAGTTGGTAGTTGATCCCAGTTAAATATATGAACCAGCTGTCCATATAGCTAAAAGTCTTACCTTGTTCCATGAAATATGTAAAGGAATGTAACGCTGTATTTTTTGCTAAATTTGTCCTAGTGTTCTATCATCTATATTAACTTATATTATAGTTAATATAGATGTTATATTATTATATTAACTTTGACTTTGTGTTGCTACAAGTGGAATGTTTCATATTGAATTCGGTGCACGGTCGGCTTTCCTGGTATGCGCCCCAGTGCTGGAGACATCAGTGCCGTTAATTTCAGCACCAATATCTCCTCACTGTCAGAAGGGCGGGCCTTGCAGTCTAGCGTCATCCCTGGACTGTCAGAAATGCCCCCCCCTCCGACAGTACTCTTCCATAGCCTTGTACTTTCAGAGGGGGCATTCCTCACAGCTCAGTGCCATTAGTGGGCAGTAAGGAATGCCCCCGCTCTGACAGTACAAGGCTATGGAAGTGTACCTTTGGAGGGAGGGCGTTCCTCACAGTCCAGCCCGCCCTTTTGACAGTGGGGAGATATTGGTGCTGAAATTAACATAATATCTCCATCACTGGGGCACATACTGGAAAAAGCAGTTTTCTAGCGGTATATAATACTGCACATTGGCAAGGACATGAAAGTATATCTTTAAGTGCACCTATTTTGATTGGTAGGTACAAAATACTTCATGCAACTTTTTGTTTTTGGGAATTCCACATGAATTTTTGAAATAAGCTTTGAAAGCAGGATATAATGCTGAAGGGGGGACAAATACGCAAATTACAAAACTAGTTTAACACCTTTGGCACAAAGAACTTTTGCAATGCCCTTATTATTCCCATCGATAAAATTGGTTACTTGGACAACTTTTTTGCCTACTTGAATGTTTTATTGCTTTTCACTTTGATAAAATATTAATAAAAACTTAAAAAAAACAACTCTTCTGCCCTTGAACTGCAAGGAATCATCTTCTGTGACACGGAGGCATTTTAAATGAACATAATCATGTCATATAATCAATGTGTTAAAGTGTATGCATGTTATATTACATCAGTCCACATTATTACCTGCCACTGATTTTAGTGCCCCTAGCTCCTCCACATCTACACTTACACCTACTATAACAAAATTTCTATATATGAATGCTTTGCATCTGTTAACAGGTCCTATAGGCAGAAAACATGCTAGAAAAAATTTAAACCTTTGTTCTTGTGCACTATAGTGTAAAGTAGATACGACATTGGCTAAACCAGGAAGCTCAGTCTAGGTGATTGTATGTTCTTCACTGCTAACCCTTTAAGGATGCAGGGTGGTTTGCTCAGTAAGGTTCATTGTTTTGTTTTTTTCCAAAATTCCTAGTTTTTATTTTTGTGACAACCTAGCCATATGGGGGCTTAATCTTTGAGCTGTACTTCCAGTTGACACCATTTTGGGGCACATATAATGCTTTGATTAGCCGTTAAAATTATGGGGGGGATTGGTCATTGGTTTTATTAAGCCTTTCCACTTTTGCTGAAAAAAATTGGGAATATATATTGGGAAAATGAACAATTTTCTAGGGAGGGCATGTAAGGGCTTTTTATGAGGAAATGTTTTTTTTTTTTCATTGTACCAGATAAATAATGTTATCAGTAAGGACTTATATATGCATGATAATACTTAATAGGTTTTTCTTTTGTATACATTATTTTGGAAATAGGGAAAGTCTTTTTTTTTTTTTATACTTGTTTTTTCAATGTTTACTTATACAAAAAAATTTTACTGTCCAACAAGGGGACTCCAACCTGACAGTACTTGATCCCATGTACCATATGCTGTCATACGTCTGTACTGCAGTATATGATACATAGACTCCCTATGTGTAATAGGTAATAAACAGTTAGGAGGCCATTGATTGACCTCTTAGTTGCTATGGCAGCCTCTCAGAACTCTGTCATGTTGTTTCGGTGGAGGACCACAGGAGGTGATGGGGTGTTTCGTTCCCCCCAACCATCTATATGCCATGATCGCTATTTTTCACTGAAACTGGGGATTTGGTCTGTCAGGAGTCAGAATGCAGCTAACTCCAGGTCCCATTAACTATATGCGGAGTGCAATGTAATGGTATATTCCAAATTGTTCAATCTTTAACAAAACCAAATACTTTGCATTTTGTTTTTGGGTGAACTAAAATTGCCTGATCCATAATGTGATCCATATAATACACTGCAATACTTCTTTATTGCATTGTGTTGCGACTGAATTCTGGAAATCTTATAGGCTGCCTATTAGGCCATTTGGCAAGACATCCATATATAGCATGTGTGGGGATCATTATAAAACCACTGCCTGCCATGGCAACTCCCTGAAACTAAAAAGAAAAGAAGGGCACTAAAACGTAACCTTTAGATATAAGATAGGATAAAATGTGGTAAATGAAGAATAAAAACTATACACATATGACACCAAAGTAGTGATGGATACAAGTGAACAGGTAGGTACCCTTGTCTAATAGAGAAGGTGCGGTGGCTATGGCTAAAACAGAGCCAGTACCACACCTCCTAGATACTTAAACCTGACAATAAATCCCTATCACTACAATCTCACAGACAGGATATACCGCATGGTGTTGGCGTCCTAAAGATAACTACTGATTGTAACACCTTGTCCCTACTGATAAAACTGCCTAGTAGGGAAGCTAATAAAGTTGCATATGGGGTCAGTCACTAGTATCACCAGTTTGCGGGTGTGTCACATTATTATTGTTTATTTATATAGCACCATTAATTCCATGGTGCTTTACATTTGAGGGTTCACATACAATACACAAAATATACAGGTAGATATAATACTAACAGTGACCGACTGGCACAGTGGGGTAGAGGGCCCTGCCCGCGAGGGCTTGCAATCTATGAGAGAAGGGGGGTAGAGACAGAAAGAGAGGGGGAGACTGTACAGATGGCAGTGCGGTGATAGTGTTATTGGAGGTTGTAGGCCTTCCTGAATAGGTGAGTCTTCAGGGTCTTCTTGAAGCCTATGATTGTGGGGGTCAGTCTTATGTGTCTTGGTAGGGAGTTCCAGAGTATGGGGGATGCACGGGAGAAATCTTGGAGACGGTTGTGTGAGGAGCGGATGAGAGCAGAGCGGAGTAGGAGGTCATTGGAGGATCTGAGGTTACGTGTGGGCAGGAAGCGGGAGATTAGTTCAGAGATATATGGAAGGGACAGGTTGTGGATGGCTTTGTATGTTAGCGTTAGTAGCTTGAACTCAATTCGCTGGGCTATGGGTAACCAGTGGAGGGACAGGCAGAGGGGAGCAGCTGATGAAGATCGGGGGGTGAGGTGAATTAAGCGAGCAGCGCAGTTTAAAGTGGACTGGAGGGGGGCGAGGGTGTTTGCTGGGAGTCCATGGAGAAGGGTGTTGCAGTAGTTTAAGCGGGAGATTATGAGGGCCTGGACGAGCATCTTGGTAGTTTCAGGGGTGAGGAAGGAGCGGATTCGATGGATGTTCTTGAGTTGGAGGCGGCAGGAAGTGTTGAGGGTTTGAATGTGTGACTTGAAGGATAGGTCTGGGTCCAGTGTTATCCCAAGGCAATGGGCCCGTAGGACAGGGGTAAGTGTGGTTCCGTTAACTTTGATAGATGGGTCAGGTGGAGGGGCCATATGGGGTGGGGAGAAGATGAGATGATGAACTCTGTTTGAGGGGAGGAAGGAGGCTACGGCCGCTAAACATTGTGGAACTCTGGCCAGCAGGGAGGTAATTATATTTGGGTGTCATCGGCATAGCAATGGTATTGAAAACCATGAGATTCTATGAGTTGTCCCAGGCCAAGGGTGTAGATGGAGAACAGGAGGGGTCCTAGGACAGAGCCTTGGGGGACACCTACAGAGAGAGGACGTGGTGAGGAGGTGGTGTGCGAGTGGGAGACGCTGAATGTGCAGTCAGTGAGGTATGAGGAAATCCAGGAAAGGGCCAGGTCTGAGATACCAAGGGATGAGAGAGTTTCTAACAGGAGGGAGTGGTCAACTGTGTCAAAGGCAGAGGAGAGGTCAAGGAGGAGGAGGACAGAGTAATGGCACTTGGCTTTGGCAGTTAGAAGGTCATTAGTGACTTTTGTTAGGGCAGTTTCAGTGGAGTGACGGGGTCTGAAGCCTGACTGTAGTCTGTCAAAGAGCAGGTTGGACGAGAGATAGGAGGAGAGTTCTGAGTGGACATGTTGCTTGAACAGTTTTGAGGCGTACGGGAGTAGTGAGATAGGACAGTAGTTGGCTGGAGAGGACGGGTCAAGGGACGGTTTCTTAAGTATGGGGGTGACTGTGGCGTGTTTGAAGGCAGAGGGGAAGAATCCAATGGCTAGGGATAGGTTGAAGAGATGGGTTAGGGCCGGAGTAATGACTTCAGTGAGTTTGGGGATGAGATGTGACTGTATCGGGTCAAGCGTGCAGGAGGTGAGGTGGGATTTGGAGATTAGGGAGGAGAGTTTTTCATCAGTGATGGTGGAGAAACAGGTCAAAGATGATGAGCAGTGAGCAGTTGGGTAGAGGCGTTGTCGGGAGAGTAGGGTGAGACTGTCTCTGATGGTGTCAATTTTAGTTTTGAAGTAAGAGACAAAGTCATCAGCTGAGATAAGTGATGTCGGGGGGGGGGGCGCAGGAGGACAGAGGAGAGAGCTGAAGGTGGTGAATAGCTGTTTGGGATTGTGAGAGAGTATAGATATGAGTGTGGTGAAGTAGACTTGCTTTGCGGATGTGAGTGCGCTCTTAAATGTGAGAAGTGCCTCTTTGTAACTGAGGAAGTCTTCCTGGGAGTGGCTTTTCTTCCAGAGGCGTTCTGCAACTCGCGAGGCATGTCTCAGTTTTTTAGTCAGGTCGGTGTGCCAGCAGTGGCGTAACTACCGTGGCAGCAGGGGTGGCAGTTGCCACAGGACCCGGGCCATTAGGGGGCCCGGCGACAGCTACTGCCCCTGCGCGGGGGTGGGGGCCGCAAACTGGGCAATTTCCCACGGTCCCCACACTTTCCCTACCATAAGGAGAAGATCGGCAGCAGAGAAATCATCTGCAGATACAGGGGCTGCCGATCGCTTCTTGTAAAGTTTCTTGCACACAGTAGCTTCCTGTGCCGCCCCTCCCCCTCCTCAGCATGGGTGTGTGAGAGGAGAAGTCGATGTAGCTGCTCTCTTCACTGCCAGACAGAATTGCACAGAAATTTCCTCCATGTCCTGGGTACCTGGCCAGTCAGCCACATGTAAGTATATTTTTGGGTAAAATATGTATAAATGTGTATATGTGTTTACATTATGTGTCTTACATACTGTGTGAGTCCTGTATGTGTGTAGATAGGTGTGTATATGTTGTATATGACTGTATGTGTGTGAATAGATGTGTATATGTGTAAGTATATACAGTCATGGCCAAAAGTTTTTAGAATGACACAAATATTATATTTTCACATGATCTGCTGCCCTCTGGTTTTTATTAGAGATGAGCGAACACTAAAATGTTCGAGGTTCGAAATTCGATTCGAACAGCCGCTCACTGTTCGAGTGTTCGAACGGGTTTCGAACCCCATTATAATCTATGGGGAACATATACGCAAGCTAACTTTTCCCCATAGGAATGCATTGGCCAGCGCTGATTGGCCAGAGTACGGAATTCGACCAATCAGCGCTGGCTCTGCTGGAGGAGGCGGAGTCTAAGATCGCTCCACACCAGTCTCCATTCAGGTCCGACCTTAGACTCCGCCTCCACCGGCAGAGCCAGCTCTGATTGGCCGAAGGCTGGCCAATGCATTCCTATGGGAATGCAGAGACTTAGCAGTGCTGAGCCAGTTCTGCTCAACTACACCGTGTGCCGGTCAGCCCATCTGATATAGCAGAGCCGAGTGTGCATACTCAGATGTAGCAGACACATCAGATGTAGCAGAGCCAAGCCCCCCCCAAACAGAAACCTATACGCATTAAAAAGAGGTTACCTTCAGGGTCGCCAATTATTATACTCTGGGGTCTGAAAAGACCCCAAAGTATAATAATTGTTTATGGGTGTTCATTATGGGGCATAATAGAGCACGCAGGAATGCAGCAGCCGGGGGGGGGGGGGCACTGTTATGCCACTGTGTGCCAGGGTTGCCTATTGATCGGTCGGGCTCTGGTGTTTGTGTGGGGGGCCACACAGTCAATTGCTGAGGTAATGGTGGTGTTATAGAAGGCAGCAGCGCCATCTGTGTCTTGGAGTGAGGATATGTCAGCAAGTGGTAGTAGTGAGTCTGACAAGGGGCCCCCCAGAGCTGTTAGCCTGGGGGACACATGGTGTCATGGCCCATATGGATAGTTTATAATTTTAATTTAGTGTTTTTATGTTAGGTGATGTGTTTTTTGCGTATACTTTCTGCTGTTTTCTCCCCCCTTCTTTTCCTGCAGGTATATCGTGGTACTTACCAAGGGTTCCCCTGTGGTCAATGTAGCCAGTGGTTTCAACCGCCTTCCAGAGGTTTATCTCAGGGCAGATTAGCCAGAGTTGAAGAGGTGTCAACTGATTGGTGGTCCAGATGTTTCTCCATCTCCAGGCAGACTAGGAGGAGCCAGATGATTGGTCCTTGACAGCTGGATGGCAACTTAATCGGATATAAAAGGAGAAGATTCACAGTGGGAAGCTGTTGCCTCAGAAGAAGATATTGAACCTTTTCAGCTCCCGCCTACCCGCCTGTTGTTTTTATATGTACTCTATAAGACTGTCACAATATTTTATTAGAGGGTAATGGTCACCCAGCTAATGCTGGCTGGACTAGTTTCTTTGGTCTTTATGGTTATTGGTTATGGTGAATTCTTGGTTTATAGTTTATTTGATTTTGATTTTATTTATATTGGTTAATATATTTATTTGTGTTTAATTCATTGATCTAATTAATTGATTGAATTAATATAAATTTAACCCTTAATAAACATCGCTGCCTTTATTCATCCAAATTTTGGTGAAGTGTCTTTTATTTATGGTTAGTTAAGGTCAAGTATAGTTTTAGTCATATAATTGGGCCTATGACACCATGAGAGGGTGCAAGTGTCAAGGCGGTTGAGGTTCACATCAGTAAGTCTGTGCCGGCACTCAGTCGGTATTAGTCCTATACCTGACCCAGCTAGCAGCTAGTGTTGGGAAATATCACATATGCCAGGAACTGGACCTGCCTGCCTCACAGAGCAAAGGGTCTATCTTGTCTTGTGGGAGGGGAAGGGTTAACAAGTGGTGGCAGGGCAAGATAGACCCTTTGCTCTGTATGAGAAAGCAGCCAGCAGTGTCAGTACGGTCCTGTAGACAGGCATTGGTGTTAGGTGAGGCAGGCAGGTAGTGCTGGTTCTGTCTTTACCCAGTTGGGTCAAGCAATTGGTGAGTTATCAGTCATAATTATTATCATAAACAGTAGGTAGATCTGCTGTATCACCTCTATAGTATAATATACTTAGTTAACTAAACGGTGTTACTACCATCAGGTGTCTGAATAGACTGTTGCTAGTTTCCCCACGGATGGCAGTAATGGCTATGGAGTATATAGCGATCTCCATGTAACATAGTAGTTACGTGTTGCTATATTAATCATCTGTTAGTACGTGTTGAGGGAGACTGATTAAGACAGTACCAGTAGCCGGTATATGTGATATTTCCTAACACTAGCTGCTAGCTGGGTCAGGTATAGGACTAATACTGACTGAGTGCCAGCACAGACTTACTGATGTGACACCCGAAATTGGTGATAGTAGTGACTGACCCCATATGCAACTTTATTAGCTTCCCTATTAAGTAGTTCTAGCAGTAGGAACAGGGTATTACAATCAGTAGTTATCTTTAGGAAGCCGACACCATGCGGTATATCCTGTCTGTGACATTGTAGTGATAGGGATTTATTGTCAGGTTTAAGTATCCAGGAGGTGTGGTACTGGCTCTGTTTTAGCCATAGCCACTGCACCTTCTCTATTAGACAAGGGTACTGTGAGGGTGCACCATCACCTCTCCAACTGGATCCTAGACTACCGCACAAACAGACCTCAGTATGTGCGAGCCAGGGACTGCAATCTGGTGTACAGGGTCACACAAGGTACAGTTCTTGCCCCTTTTCACTGTACACTGCTGACTTTAGGCACAACTCATCTAGTTGTTATTTACAAAAGTACTCCGATGACTCTGCTATAGTAGGCCTCATCAGTGATGGTGACGATAGGGAATACAGAGACTTAAACCGGGATTTTGTAGAATGGCACCAGCAGAACTACCTCAGGATTAATGCTGGGAAGACCAAGGAAATGGTGGTGGACTTTAGTAAACGAAGAAGTGCTCCGACCCCGGTGGATATCCAAGGGTCATGCATTGAGATAGTCAAGACTTATAAGTACCTGGGTGGGAATGCTGTCGGAGGTCCTTCCTTCCAACCGCGGTCAGGCTACATAATCTACATCAGACCAAGCGAAGAGAGAGAGCTAAATGATCCTGAATAGAGATGAGCGAACAGTGTTCTATCGAACTCATGTTTGATCGGATATTAGGCTGTTCGGCATGTTCGAATCGAACACCGCGTGGTAAAGTGCGCCATTATTCGATTCCCCTCCCACCTTCCCTGGCGCCTTTTTTGCTCCAATAACAGCGCAGGGTAGGTGGGACAGGAACTACGACACCGGTGACGTTGAAAAAAGTAGGCAAAACCCATTGGCTGCCGAAAACATGTGACCTCTAATTTAAAAGAACAGCGACGCCCAGCTTCGCGTCATTCTGAGCTTGCAATTCACCGGGGACGGAGGTTTCCGTCCAGTTAGCTAGGGCTTAGATTCTGGGTAGGCAGGGACAGGCTAGGATAGGAAGGAGAAGACAACCAACAGCTCTTATAAGAGCTAAATTCCAGGGAGAAGCTTGTCAGTGTAACGTGGCACTGACGGGCTCAATCGCCGCAACCCAGCTTTCCGCGGATCCTGAATGGAATACACTGACAGTGTATTCCCGTATACCCGATATATACCCCCGATACCCGTTCCAACGGTGTGCCCCCCCCACCTTCACCCCAGAAATACCCTGCAAGTCCCCTAGCAATAGAATTGGGGCTATATACACCCACAATTTTTGCTAATGCCATATAGTGCCATTGTCTGACTGGGAATTCAAAGAATATATTGGGGTTACATATCACTTCAATTCCAGGGAGAAGCTTGTCAGTGTAACGTGGCACTGACGGGCTCAATCGCCGCAACCCAGCTTTCCCAGGATCCTGAATGGAACACACTGACAGTGTATTCCCGTATACCCCATATATACACCCCAAATCCCCGTTCCAACGGTGTGCCCCCCCACCTTCACCTCAGAAATACCCTGCAAGTCCCCTAGCAATAGAATTGGAGCTATATACACCCACAATTTTTGCTACTGCCATATAGTGCCATTGTCTGACTGGGAATTCAAAGAATACATTGGGGTTATGTGCACCCACAATTTTTGCTACTGGTATATAGTGCCAGTTTCTGACTGGTAATTCAAAGAATATATTGGGGTTACGTGCACCCACAATTTTTGCTACTGGTATATAGTGCCATTGTCTGACTGGGATTTCAAAGAATATATTGGGGTTACGTGCACCCATAATTTTTGCTACTCGTATATAGTGCCAGTTTCTGACTGGGAATTCAAAGAATATATTGGGGTTACGTGCACCCACAATTTTTGCTACTGGTATATAGTGCCATTGTCTGACTGGGAATTCAAAGAATATATTGGGGTTACAAATACCCTCATTTCTTGCTACTGCCATATAGTGCCATTGTCTGACTGGGAATTCAAAGAATATATTGGGGTTACGTGCACCCACAATTTTTGCTACTGGTATATAGTGCCATTGTCTGACTGGGAATTCAAAGAATATATTGGGGTTATGTGCACCCACAATTTTTGCTACTGCTATATAGTGCCAGTTTCTGACTGGGAATTCAAAGAATATATTGGGGTTACGTGCACCCACAATTTTTGCTACTGGTATATAGTGCCAGTTTCTGAGTGGAAATTCCCCAAATAATTTGGGGATTCATTCACCCTACATCTCAGGCTCTTGCCATATTCACCCAGGTTGTCAGTGCTGCACCAGCTCGTTCCCAGACAGCTCGGCCCGAAAAACACGTTACCTATATAGAGGATTTGGACAATGAAGACAACATGTTCTAAATCTAATGTCTGCACCTTCTCCAGAATTAAAATAAAGGCAGCGTTTAACTTTCAAATAGCACTGCACAAAGGAAGATCTTATCAGCTTGTCTCATGACATGCTACTAAAAAGTGTCATTTGTGTATCTTAATGTAAATATAGTTGTACAAGCTTTGTGGGTTTTAGGCACTGCCAAGTTATTTATTACCACCCGCTCCCTTATAATGATGATGACGCCAAAGTCACTGTGGGTGTTCAGAGCTCACAGCTTTGGTTGACATTTGTCTTGCTCTCTGTCGGTACCAGCTGTCTTTTTGGATACCGTAAAGTTATGTTGACTTTATTAACAGCTATAGAAGCTTTAGCCAGGTTGTGACGGTGTGTAACCCTAACAACACTAAGTGGGATACACATTAATAGTCTATGTACGCTAAACGTATCACTGAAGTAATTTTTTTTCCCTCTCCCCTAATATAAGAAAGGAACAGACATTAGACCTAGAGCGGGGTTCGAGGCTTGTAAAAATCCAGTATTATTTGTTCTTCATGATGTGAAATATGTGTTGAAAAGCAACCCAAGATGAAGTCAGCCATGTGTGCCAGTGTGTTACTTGGCATACCTTTGCTGGCCCCAACTGTAAGGGTCACTCTCCATTTCCTCCATTTTCCACTCCCCTTCACACCATTTGTGGTGAAGCAATGGGATGCACTGAAGTGCACCCTCTAGCCTCGTGTGGGACAGGGACATCAGATGCCACTCCAACCCCCTCGTCTTCCTCCGCCAGCCAACGGTGCAAAGATGAGAGGAGTGTGCTCTGAATGTTTTCTGCCTAGCAGAGGCTAGTTCTTACTTACGAAAATGGCCCCACTTTGACCTATATATCAGGCACAATGGTGTAGGTTTCAAAGAAACATGGCACCAACAAGTTGGAAAACGTGGGCCATGCGTGGACCGTGTTTGAGTCTGGCAAGCTCCAGATCTGCTACCAGGTTCCAGCCATTATCACAGGCGCAAAAATGCCAGGCCCCAGGTGTAGCAGGGAAAAAAAAATGCCATCTCAGCCAGAATGGCATCCCTGACCTCGGAGGCACTGTGCTGTCTGTCCCCCAAGCTGATCAGTTTCAGCATGGCCTGCTGACATCTCCCCACACAAGTGTTACAGTGTTTGCTGCTAGTAGCTGGGGTGGAGGTTGCAGCATCGTAGGGTTTCAGTCTACTCCTGCCATGAATTTTGGCCTGGGAAAGGAGATAGGCCACCCCAGTTTGCACCCGGGGACCAGACTCCACCACATTCACCCTGCCTGTCATTAAAGACAAGCACTGCAGCATCCCTGACCACAGGCACTTGTCCATGTGTCGGTGGTCAAGTGGACCTTGCAGCAAAGCGCAGAGCTCTGGGCCCGACTGATGTTATGGGACACATGCAGGCGCAAGGCAGGGACAGCACACCAAGAGAAGTAGTAACGGCTAGGCCCAGCATAGGGAGGTGCCCCAGCTGCCATCTGCTGACGGAAGGCCTGGGTCTCCAGAAGCATAAACAAACACCAACATCTCCAGGGCCAGCAGTTTATCGATGAGGCTGTTAAAGGCTTGGGCATGGGGGTGGGTTGTGTTGTACTTCTGCCTGCAATGAAAAGCTTGGGAAATGTGGAGTGGCTGGGAAGAGGCGCATGATGGTGCAGGCCAAAAGGGCGCATGAGGGTGAACTCCCCAATGTGTCAGAGATAGGTGTGTAGGTGTCCTTGCATCATATACTTGCAACATATTTGGCTTTGGAAGTTAATTTTGTGCCAAAAAGTGGTTAAGACAGCGATCCCTCAGCTACTCCCGTTACACTGTCTAGTGAAGTTACCATCTTTGGAAGTGGACCACCACTTGTAAGATCCCAAAGGAAGCAGGCAAGAGATGTGCAGTGCAGAAAAAAAGATGAGAAAATAAGTGTAGGCTGTAGAGCACAGAGGGATCGGAGAGGACAGAGCTGGTGTCGGCCAGGTATTCCCACAACATGCGCCTATACTTGTCCCTCCTGGTGACACTAGGCCCCTGAGTGGCAGTAATTTGTCCAGGGGGGCCATTAACGTGTTCCAGACCTAGGAATAAGTCTTCCAACAGGGTAGAGTTTTGCATGCCTTTGCTTCTACCCACTGTTTTTGCTGCTTAGCTTCCCTCCACATCTACACTGCTTTCACCCCTAAACATCACCCCAGTTTATGCCTTTGCTTCTACCCTGTTTTTTTTGTTGAATTAGCTTCCCTCCACATCTACACTGCTTTAGCCCCTAAACATCACCCCAGTTTATGCCTTTGCTTCTACCCATTTTTTTTGTTGAATTAGCTTCACTCCACATCCACACTGCTTTTGCCCCTACACATCACCCCTATCCATGCCTGTGCCTCTAGCCATAAGTCTGCCACCCATGGAAACTCATGGTGCAGAAAGTGAGGGAGCTGACTCTGAGGAACCCTTGGGTTTTGTAGCTGGTACTCCATCAAAGGTCTCTGCTGCTCACACACCCTGCTCAACATACGGTATCTAGGGTTAGAGCGTGTGGTGACCTCGCACAACAGTAGGTGCTTCAGGCAGATGTAGGCCTTGCTGGAGTGTATTGCGGCTAGCTCCAGGTACTGTAGACTTGGGAAAGTGGGTGTCCAATTGCCGCACTTTCACCCTTAGCTCAGCTAATTTGGGGTATGTTTTTAAAAATCATTGCACCACTACATTGAACACGTGGGCCAGACATGGAACGTGTTGGAGGCTGGCAAGCTCCAGAGCCCTCCCACAAGACAAAAAAGCCTGGCCCCAGGGGCAGCGGGGATAAACAAATTGCCATCTCATCCAGGATGGCATCCCTGACCTCAGAGGCAGTGTGCTGTCCGTCTCCCAAGCTGATGAGCTTCAGCCCAGCCTGCTGACGTCTCCCCACACCAGTGGTGCAGCGTTTCCAGCTCGTAGCTGGGGTCAATCTAACAGCGGAGGAGGAGGGTGGTGTTACAGCCCTCCTCCCAGGAATGTTGTGTGGGGAGACAAGTCAGTCCACCACATTTTGCGACCCGGTCCATGCCTCAAGTACATTCAACCACTGTGCCAAGATTGAAAGGTAGCGTCCCTGTCCGCATGCACTTGTCCATTCGTAGCTGGTCACGTGGATCTTTTGGGCAAAGCGCTGAACTTAGGGACCGCCTCATGTTTGGGGAAAAGTGCTGGTGTGGACGGCACAGTGAGGTGGCGCAGTAGCCAGCAGGCCCAAAAAGGGCAGAGTGTCCACAAGCTGGGATCCCAACATCTCCTGGGCCAGAATTTTTGAGATGAGGCCGTTGAAGCCTTGGGCATGTGGGTGGGTTGTGCTGTACTTTAGCCTGGAATGAAAGGCCTGGGAGATGGGGAGTCGCATTGCAAAGTGTGTAAACCACACTCAGTTTGTCCTCGACCTATACATTTAGAAATTATCTCCCCCAGCGAGGAACGTGGCCTCGATGGGGGAATTTTTCTAAGGAAGCTAGAAAAGAGGGCATCTTGGGCCTTGCTGGCTCAGGTCTAGCTTCTGTCATGCAGCTGTCTTCTGCCTCTGGACATCCCTTTGCCTCTAGCCACCTTTTTCCCTGCTTAGCTTGCCTCCACATCCACACTGCTTTTGCCCCTAGACATCACCCCAGTCCATGCCTTAGCTTGTACCCCCAGTTTTTGCTGCTTAGCTTGCCTCCACATCCACACTGCTTTTGCCCCTAGACATCACCCCAGTCCATGCCTTAGCTTGTACCCCCAGTTTTTGCTGCTTAGCTTGCCTCCACATCCACACTGCTTTTGCCCCTAGACATCATCCCTATCCATGCCTCTGCCCCTAGCCATAACTCTGCCACCCCTGGAAACTCATGGTGCAGAAACTTTGGGAGCTGACTTTGAGGAACCCTTGGGTTTTGTAGATAGAACTCCATCAAAGGTCTGTGCAGCTCACACACCCTGCTCAAGATATGGTATTGTAGGGTTTCAGCGTGTGTGAATGACGGACAACAGCCTGTGTTTGGACAGATGTAGGCCTTGCTAGAGTGTTTTTAGGCTAGCAGCGACTCCTGTACACTTGCAAAAGTGGGCGCACAAGCGCCGCATTTTCAACAGTAGCTTCGGTACATTTGGGTATGTTTTCAAAAAACTTTGCACCACTAGGTTAGACGTGGGCCAAACATGGAACGTGTTGGAGGCTGGCAAGCTCCAGAGCCGCTACCAGGTTCCAGCCATTATCACAGGCGTAAAAATGCCAGGCCCCAGCTGTAGCAGGGAAAAAAAAATGCCATCTCAGCCAGGATGGCATCCCTGACCTCGGAGGCACTGTGCTGTCTGTCCCCCAAGCTGATGAGCTTCAGCACCGCCTGCTGACGTCTCCCCACACCAGTGTTTTAGCGTTTGCTGCTAGTAGCTGGGGTGGAGGTTGCAGCGTCGTAGGGTTTCAGTCTACTCCTGCCATGAATTTTGGCCTGGGAGAGGAGATAGGGTACCTCAGGCGCTTGTCCAAGTGTCGGTGGTCAAGTGGACCTTGCAGCAAAGCGCGGAACTAAGGGCCCACCTGATGTTGAGTGACACATGCTGGTGCAAGGCGGGGACGCCACACCGAGAGAAGTTGTGACGGCTAGGGACGGCATAGTGAGGTGCCACAGTTGCCATCAGGTCCGGGAAGGCGGGAGTTTCAACAAGCCGGAACGCCAACCTCTCCTGGGCCAGCAGTTTAGCGATGTTGGCGTTCTAGGCTTGCGTGGGTGAGTGGTTAGCGGTGTATTTCTGCCGGCGCTCCAATGTCTGAGAGATGGTGGGTTGTTGTAAAGAAGCGCCTGATGGTGCCTTTGATGGTGCAGGAGAAGGAGATAAGACAGAAACAGGGGAGGATGAGGGAGAAGTCAACAAAGTGGCGGAGGCAGATGAAGTGATGTCCTGGCTCGTCCTCTGGAGTGCATCGCCAGCACTGTGAGCAGAGGCAGTGGCATGAACGGCGGGCGACGTTTGTCCTGCCGTTGCTGCCTGCCACTGATTCCATTGCTTGGATTCCAAATGACGTTGCATTGAAGTGGTGGACAGGTTGCTCTTCTCAGGGCCCCTACTTGATTTCGAGAGGCAAATTGTGTAGATGACACTATATCTGTCCTCGGCGCATTCCTTGAAAAAACTCTACACCTTCAAGAAACGTGCCCTCGATGGGGGAGTTTTTCTGGGCTGGGTACAAAAGGGAATATCTTCAGACATTCCGGGTCTGGCCTGGCTTCGGCAAAGCAGCTGACCTCTGCCTCTGGACAGGTCTCTGCCTCTAGCTACCCTTTTTGGTGCTGCACCTGCCTCAACATCCACACTACTTTCCCAGCTTGACATCCGCCTTGTCCAGGTGGGGTCGGTGTCCTCGTCGTCCACCACCTCCTCTTCCAACTCCTGTCTCGCCTCCTCCTCCTGCACAATGCGCATGTCAACTGGCTGCCCTGACAGCAACTGCGTCTCGTCGTCGATGAGGGTGAGTTGCTGGTCATCCGCCACCAAATCGACCGGAGATGGAATGGAGGAGACTCTAGTGTTTGAGCATCTGGACACAGATACTCGTCTGTTAGGTCCGTGGAATCGCGAAATGGAGGGGCAGGTTGCGGTACAGTCAAAGGAAGGGAGAACAGCTCTGGGGAGCAGGGACAGTTGGGGTTATTGTTCTGGGAAGATTGGGAATTTTGGGTGGAAGGAGGACGACTGTTGGGTAAGAGGAGGTAGAGGCTGACTGGCTGGTGGACAATGTGCTTTAAGCGTTATCCGACAGCCATTGCAAGACCTGTTCCTGGTTCTCGGGCCTACTAATCTTTGTACCATTCAGCCTAGTTAATGTGGAACTTTTGTGCAAAGCGCAGAACTTAGGGCCCGCCTGATGTTAAGGGACACACGCTGGTACAAGGCTCAACTCACCCTAAGTGCCAAAAACACTGCTGGTGCAAGGCTCTACTCATGCCAAGGGCCTCAATCTCTGCTGGTAGCTCAGCTTAAGGTCCTGTAACTTTGTTTGGAAGGGCTCATGTTAAGGGCTAGAAAAGTGAATTTTGGAAGGTCTGACCACATCTCACACACACACTCAAAATGACAGTTAAGGGTGAGGGCTTTTGGATTTCCCATTGTCTATTCCATCCGTGGTTGTCATGGGGAACGTGATTTAAAGGGGTGGTTGTTACTGTTTGTTGAGCTTAAATTGGGGTTTGTGTCCATCCATTTGGGGAGTAAAGAAGGTTTCCAGGTATTTTCCCACTTTGATAGAGGTTTTTTTGAATGTGGAAAGTGTGTAGTTGTTAGGCTGTGATGTTGGGGTAATAGAGGGTCTTTGGTGTGTTAGATGCCCCGAGACATGCTTCCCCTGCTGTCCCAGTGTCATTCCAGAGGTGTTGGCATCATTTCCTGGGGTGTCATAGTGGACTTGGTGACCCTCCAGACACGGATTTGGGTTTCCCCCTTAACGAGTATCTGTTCCCCATAGACTATAATGGGGTTCGAAACCCGTTCGAACACACGAACATTGAGCGGCTGTTCGAATCGAATTTCGAACCTCGAACATTTTAGTGTTCGCTCATCTCTAATCCTGAAGTCTTCTTTCTTTCTTTTCTTCCATAGCTGCTATGGATTCCTAGTATTTTTCTCAGCTTATGTGTGTCTCCTTCTGAAATATATTATTGTTTATTATCCTGGATCTGTATTACCATGCTGCTATAACATACTGAAATGTCTCTACAGTGGGACTATTAAAGGACTATCTTACTTATCTATTCACTTCTACCCATCACTACTTTGGTCTCATATGTGTGTAGTTTTTATTCACACATTTACCACATTTTATCTTATTTATTAAAGGTTAAGTTTTAGTCCCCTTTTTTTCTTTTTGCTGCTATAGGGGACAGGTTTTTTTGCATTTTTTTTTTTTTTAATTTATTTAACTCCCTGAAACTGCACTGTGCAGCAGCTGTTGGGGGTGAGAAAAGAAGCCCCCTCCCTTTCTCTAGCCACTTAAGGAGGACCTTTCCCCACCTCCACCAACTACAGTCCTTAGCATCTGTTAATAGGCTCCACTCCACTGATTCTATGGCGCTATGAATTTTATTTCTAGCTCCCACTATTCACAAGCAATTAGAGCTATTATTTCCTGATATGCTATTTAGGTTTTATACTGTCAGGTGGGCAGTGTCAGACAGGAGCAGGACAAGGGGACATGATTCAGAGCTCCAATCAGAGGTGGACAGTGTCAAAGCTCAGAATCACAGCCATTGGCTTTGAGAAATGGACTTTAAAATGCAATAGCCAGAATAATCTGCTGCATCTAATAGGTAAAAGGGCCAGGTTCAGAGTTATCTCCAATCCTGCCAGGTACAGTAGTTTGATGAACAATTCAACTGGCATCTGCAAGACATGGTACAAGAACAGTCTCTATGCCATAATATTAGATTACAAAGACAACACCACAATATTGATATTTTTGTAATTGTTATAAATTCATAGCAAAAAATATCCTGATCTAAATCTTTCTATGGGGTTCAGTTAATTTGATTCAGTGCAGTTTAAGGGGACTCAAAGGCCTTTCAACAATGTAAGACATCACCAGTATTAGAGAGAATTCATGGTAAGTGGGGGCCCCATTATAAATTTTGCATTGGGGTGTAGAAGCTTCAAGTTATGCATCCGTGTCCAGTCAATGGGAGTTGTAAAACACTACAACACCTAGTTCCTGCTGCATCTCATTTATATTATCAGACAGAAGGAAAGCTGTTTTTTTTTTGTTTGTTTGGTTTTTTTTTTTTTTTTTTTTTGGGGGGGGGGGGGGGGTTCAAAAAAATTAACAAACAAACAATTCCATAGCTGACCAGAAGCCAGTTAGGAGAATGGCTACACATGGCTCAGTGAAGGACACAATGTCACTACTTGTGACATGCCGTGTCCCTTCCTGAGTCAGCTGATTGGCCTCATTGGAAGGGACATGAGATATCTATAAAAAAAAAAAAAAAAAAAAAAAGTTATATTCACCTCACCAATCCCCCCACCACACCTTTTGCGACTATCTCTAGGTGCAAAGAGGTTGTAATAACTTTTACAATTGTTACCTAGTCACAAGTCCTGTGTCCCCCGTATGAATGAAGCTGCATTTGCATATGCATGCTCCTCCATTAATCTATCTAGTGCTTGGCTAAAGTCCCATAGACATGACTGAGGTGTACATGCTCCACTGCTGCTACAGTCACACTGGAGGACACTGGACTACTATACTTGGGGTGTTATCGTCATCCCCACACGGATAAGACACATCACCTATTTTGTGAATAAGTAATTAGTTTAACACTTGGAACAAGTATATTACTCTTATTTGTAAGACCCTGTTTTTACAAAGTATAGAGGAAAATAATGTAGTACCATATTAGCCAGGAAAAAAAGAAAAGAAAAATAATGCAATATCTGATAGTTTTGTGTCAAAAAAGCAAAAGGGCTAGCCAGAAAAATTATATTTTCAACCTTTCAAAGCCCAGTTTGGTATTATTACAATTCTGATGGTTGTGTATGGTTTACATAAGAAACAGATGGATGTCAGTGTGACCGTGGAGAAGATAAGATCAGATACTTGTCCATCTTCACTCTTATAGGATGTCAGCTTATTTACAAAATAGCACATTCCTGATAGGAGCACTTGTCACATGGTCATTACTGCTGGAAATTAGGCTGGCTAGAAACACTGATGGGTTTCTCTATTAGGTAGGGCTATTACCAGCAACAAGTGTTTCTAGGATCGTTCATATATCCCTGAATACCAGGCCACCATGAATACCATCTTATAGGGCTTTTAAACAATATAAACTTATAGCCCTTTTAGACAGTCCAACTTAAAGCCCTGAATAAGCGCTGATCAATTAGATTGGCATTTGTTTAATGGGCAT
Source organism: Leptodactylus fuscus (assembly GCF_031893055.1). Taxonomy (NCBI): domain Eukaryota; kingdom Metazoa; phylum Chordata; class Amphibia; order Anura; family Leptodactylidae; genus Leptodactylus; species Leptodactylus fuscus. The sequence goes on along the minus strand of NC_134267.1, from coordinate 71,013,896 downwards.
ACAGCTCATTGTAAGCTGCATTGGAGACGAGTGATCATTAAAGGGGCTCTATCACTAGATTTACGTGTTATGAGCTAAAGATATGCCTAAACAGCCTTTAAAAAGGTTATTCAGGGGCTGCTATTAGTTTGTAAAAAGACCCCCCCCCCCCCCCGTTTTTGTTAATTACCGTGGAAATCGATATTCAAATGAGCTCGATCGTACACGGTGGGTGTTCTGTGCACCCCTTAGCGTCATAGTTTCTGGATGCCCACCTCTTCATCCAAGCCCTCCTCTTCCCGCTTATTCTCCGCCTCCATCGTCGGTGGTCTCTATTGAAATGACACACGTGCGCAGTAGCACTACTGCGCTCGCTCCAGCACCATTTTCCCGTAGAGAACATTACGAGCTGGCGCTGGTTACGAGCATGCGTGTTAGCTCATAACACATAAATCTAGTGATAGAGCCTCTTTAAATGATGCACTGCATCTACAACCTCCATTAAGGTACAGTTAACTATCCAAATGTGTCACAGTTTTCTCAAAAAAAGAACTGCTTAAACCATAGGGCAAAAAGTGTATCTGCATTGGGCCCTATGGTAGTGGGACAGTCCCGCATTTTGGGTAGCTTTACAGCTAAATGTCTTCCTCAGAGCTCCTACTCACTAGTTGAAGGCCACACATCATCGCAGTTTACAGTACCATCTTCAGAATCTGCACTAAGTTCGGGAAAGAAGTGTCAGTAGGTGGGCCCCCTAGTTGTTCCTACTGCACCAAACTTGCTTTGCGGTGATGCTGTAAAAATGCTTGCAGAAATATAGAATGGGTCCATGGACTGGTGCTACCGTCCTATGTTAAGACTAATAGTCTGTTTTGGCAGAAAAAAAAAACCTTAACTGCCAGCCATGCCAAGGTAATATTGCTGCACCCCATTCTCTTATCACATGCTACTGGAGGAAGCTGAGAGCCCAGGGGACTTCCAGGTGGTTTTCTGAAAACTGCACATGGTGTAAAGCACCTGACTCCCCTGGTCCTTATCTAAAAGTGGTATCACTATATCATCTTTATTTATACAAGCACATATTACAATACACTTTATATACAACAGATTGTGCATTTGACTGTATCTACACTTGTAAATCTGCACATAATTTTGCATATATATCAGAGAGCTTCTGTGTGTAGTATATAGGAGTTGCTGTATGTAGTATATTGAAGTCAGCAATACACACCTATATATACACAGTAGGTCTATATATTATATAGCACACACAAAACCATGTGCACGTTTAAAAGTGTGGTTACAGAGTCAAGTGCACACTCTGTTGTATATAAAGGTCATTGTAGGTCACACTTGTAGCAGCTGTGTACTACATTCATCCTTATGTATAATAATATGCATGTGACTCTGTATCATCACTTTTCACATGGTTGTCCTAGGTTGGAATTGAACCTAAGAACTCAACACTGGCAATTCCAGAGTGTGAGCCCTTGTTTAAAAAAAAAAAAGAAAAAAAAAGTGAATTCTAGAACTTCTATGCTATGACTATTCAGCCTAATGGGGATTACATCACACATGAGCAAAACCAGAAGAGGATGTCAGACTCTCAATACTTCAACCTCAGGCATTTGGTTTGTGACTATAAGTAACCATATCTCAAGAAATTGAGATTAAGGCAAAGACTCCAGGTAGCAGAAACACATTGTGGTTTTTCCCTCAGCGCTTTTCACAGAAAGTTTGCAGTTTTCCTCTGTTAACTTTCTGCTTCAATTATAACTATAGGCAAACCACTGACATCTCCTTAGGTATAACTGACATGCTGCGATTTCCAAAAACACAACAGTTTTGTAAATCGCAACTTTTCCACTGCAAGTATTTTTCTGCAATGTGTGGATGGGATTCGATAGTCATGGTTTTTACACCATGAGGGGCCCCAGGCGTAAAAACATTTTTTATACTTCTGTCCTGATGGGTCTTTCATGTTGTTCAATAAAGCTGTCTCTTATTTGGGCTGTAGGTAACGTGGCCCTACGCCTCCATACTGGCCTATGCTTTGTAAAGGATAATGTGCAGGTGCATATTTTATATTAGCGTTGTATGGTGTCGGTGACTTGGCCAGTCTAAGTCTACTCCTGAGCCAGTAGTGTGGAGCTGCTCATATACTTGAATACTGCATTTTATTCATGTAGTTTTATATTCTGTATTGAAATAGTTTTGTGCCAACAGAGAAAATCTCACAGACTACTGACTGTGAACTGGTGGTGATATATTAATATATTAGCAAAGAACAAACCCATTCTTACACTTGGTTAACTTTTCCTTGGTTTGACATTTAAAAGTTGGGGTCATGCTATTCTCTTCCTTACAAACACGGTCTTTCCTGGTTACTTCCTTGGGATTCCCAGACAATCAAATACAATGTGTGGGTAACCCACAAGTCAGCGCTGTGAGACTGTACTGTAAATGAAATCTAAACAATGTGTAAGGAGCTTATAATTGCTTTTCTACAAGAACTAAAGTACCACTCGGCCTAAAATAAATAGCACCAGCAGCTGTTGATAGAATAGAGATTTGGCCCATTAAGGGCATTAGCCTCTCTGATGGTGATACTGATAGTGCATTTGGAGAGCCTTGATCTTTCAAGGTCTGGGAGAGAGCGGTGTCAGAGCACATCACTGTCACTGAGGTCTCCCCGGATCACTGCAGAAGGAAGTTTCGTGTGCAGGATTAAACCCAATTAGGATTACAGCACAGATTATCCAAACAAACAAGAACTGTTTATGTTATGAAAGACAATTGTTTCATCAGTGATCAAGTGAAAATATTTTCTTTGAATATGGGAAATTTTTGCTAAAATACTTGAAGATTCGTCTCATGAATGAGGTGAATGCACCAAACCAAAGATATATTTTGTTTTTCAAATATAACAGCATGACTAGTAATAATCTGATACCTGCTATGGGAGTAGTTTGAGCATTGTTTCCTTCACTCCTTCCAGTGTATTGATATATTAGGCATCATGTAAGATCTGTGTGGATAGCTACCACTGGTGATGTTGAGCATGGGAACATTATACATTATATCAGACTTGTGCTTTCTTTGAATGTGTAGACAAACCTTAATATCATTTTTTTGTATGCATTAAAGTGGCTTTTCAAGCTGATCAATTTATGACCCATCCTTATGATAGGTCATCAATTGAAGATCGGCAGGGGGTCCGATAACTGAACCATCTACCAATTAGCTGTTTGAAGAAACTGCAGCATATTAAAGAGCACTGCTGCCTCGTCACACAAAAACAAACAGTGCGGTGCATTTTACAGTGGCAGCGGTATCACAGCTTAGCCCCATTGACTTGAATGAGCTATGCACGAGCCATATGACTGCTGAACATGATGCCACTGTGAAGTGGAAGCGAAGGAGTACCACTACCATTTCAAACAGCTGATCTATGGTGATTCCAAATATTGGATCCAAACTGATCTTCAATTGATGACTTATCCTAAAAACAAGTCATCAATTGATAATCCCAGAAAACCACTTTTATGCTAAGGCCTCAATTTGCAAAAAAATTACTTTGAGCAAAACACAGGAGTAGCTACAAAAAGAATGGAAAATACAGTACAGACCAAAAGTTTGTACATCCCTTCTCATTCAAAGAGATTTCTGTATTTTCATGACTATGAAAATTGTACATTCACACTGAAGGCAACAAAACTATGAATTAACACATGTGGAATTATATACTTAAAAAAAAGTGTGAAATAACTGAAAATATGTCTTACCAGCTTCTGCCTGCGACTTCGTCTGCGGGTTGTTGTTGACAATGAGATGATTATAATTAGCCAAATGTGTTTGGTGGTGATTCACCAGCGTCCACGTGTCGGCTACATACATATACAGTAGTATATAGAGTACATACAGTGTAAATAGCAACATATAGTGGTATATAGAGTACATACAGTGTATACAGTAGTATAAGATAAGATAATCCTTTAATAGTCCCACAATGGGGAAATTTCAGTAATACAGTTTCATAGATGGTACAGTAGTATATAACAAGAGAGAAACACATAGAAGCTCATGGCAGATAGAGAAATCCTAGGAATCATAGCAACTAAAAAGAAAGAAACACAGACACACTGCAGGATCATTTAGTTCTGTGTGTGAAGTGATGTTAATAATACAGCCCGACCGTGGTTGGAGGACACGAGGAGGGGGGGTCACAGCATGTAGATATAACAGGAAAAAAGGGTTGTTTTTTTTTTTGCAGAGGTGGGGGACATATGCAGCTATCACGATAACATGTGGCAGTTCCTTTGGTAGGTGGTGAGATCTCATGCTCACAGCTGATAGTTCGGTATCTTGCATCAGCACTATTGTCCATTAACCACAAAAAATGTCCCAAATGTCCTTCATCACAAGAGTACATGCAGTGTATACAGCAGTATGTCGTAGTATATAGAGTACATACAGTGTATACAGCATTATATAGTGGTATACAGAGTACATACAGTGTATACAGAAGTATATAGTGGTATATAGAGTACATAGTGTATATAGCAGTATATCGTGGCATATAGAGTACATACAGTGTATACAGCAGTATCTAGTGGTATATAGAGTACAGTCATGGCCAAAGTTTTGAGAATGACACACATCTTCTATTGTCACATGATCTGCTGCCCTGTGGTTTTTATGTGTGTTTGTCAGATGTTTTTATCACATACAGAAATAGAATTGCAATCATATTATGAGTAACAAAAGCTTATATTGACAGTTAGAATAAGTTAATGCAGCAAGTCAATATTTGCAGTGTTGACCCTTCTTCTTCAGGACCTCTGCAATTCTCCCTGACATGCTCTCAATCAACTTCTGGACCAAATCCTGACTGATAGCAGTCCATTCTTGCACAATCAATGCTTGCATTTTGTCAGAATTTGTAGGTTTTTGTTTGTTCACCCGTGTCTTGATGATTGACCACAAGTTCTCAATGGGATTAAGATCTGGGGAGTCTCCAGGCCATGGGCCCAAAATCTCTATGTTTTGTTCCCTGAGCCATTTAGTTATCACCTTTGCTTTACGGCAAGGTGCTCCATCATGCTGGAAAAGGCATTGTTGATCACCAAACTGCTCTTGGACGGTTGGGAGAAGTTGATCTTGGAGGACATTCAGGTACCATTCTTTATTCATGGCTGTGTTTTTAGGCAAGACTGTGAGAGAGCTGATTCCCTTGGCTGAGGAGCAACCCCACACATGAATGGTTTCAGGATGCTTTACAGTTGGCATGTGACAAGACTGGTGGTAGCGCTCACCTCGTCTTCCCCGAATAAGCTGTTTTCCAGATGTCCCAAACAATCGAAAAGGAGATTCATCAGAGAAAATTACTTTACCCCAGTCCTCAGCAGTCCACTCCCTGTACCTTTTGCAGAATATCAGTCTGTCCCTGATGTTTTTTCTGGAGAGCTTCTTTGCTGCCCTCCTTGAGACCAGGCCTTGCTCCAAGAGTCTCCGCCTTACAGTGCATGCAGATGTACTCACACCTGCCTGCTGCCATTCCTGAGCAAGCTCTGCACTGCTGGTAGCCCGATCCTGCAGCTGAAACACTTTTAAGAGACGGGTCTGGCGCTTGCTGGTCTTTCTTGGGCGCCCTGGAGCCTTTTTGCCAACAATGGAACCTCTCTCCTTGAAGTTCTTGATGATGCGATAGATTGTTGACTGAGGTGCAATCTTTCTAGCTGCGATACTCTTCCCTGTTAGGCCATTTTTGTGCAGTACAATGATGACTGCACGTGTTTCTTTAGAGATAACCATGGTTAACAGAAGAGAAACAATGATACCAAGCACCAGCCTCCTTTGAAAGTGTTCAGTGGTGTCATTCTTACTTAATCATGACAGATTGATGTCCAGCCCTGTCCTCATCAACACCCACACCTGTGTTAATGGAGCAATCACTGAAACGATGTTAGCTGGTCCTTTTAAGGCAGGGTGCAATGATGTTGAAATGTGATTTGGGGGATAAAGTTAATTTTCTAGGCAAATGCTGTTAAGCTGATCACTCTTTATAACATTCTGGAGTATATGCAAATTGCCATTAGAACAACTGAAGCCGTAGACTTTGTAAAAATTAATATTTGTATCATTCTCAAAACTTTTGGCCATGACTGTACATACAGCAGTATACAGTGGTATATAGAGTACATACAGTGTATACAGCAGTATATAGTGGTATATATAGTAAGTACAGTGTATACAGCAGTATATAGTGGTATGTATAGTACATACAGTGTATACAGCAGTATATATAGTACATACAGTGTATACAGCAGTATATAGAGTACATACAGTGTATGCAGTAGTATATAGTGGTATACAGAGTGCATACAGTGTATGCTTTCACACTGTCAGATTACCTCTTGTTTAGTTCCGCCCACAAATTAGCATGTAGCTTCGCCCTCCACATAACGTGATTCTATGGGACGGCTGAAGGGCCTGTGATGTCATCAAAGGTCCTCAAACGTAGTGTGTGTGTAAATTCGTGCTTAACAGTCATGTAGTGATGTCATTTACCGGGTTAAAAAGTAGCCTATATGTTAATCGGGGTTCCTATCTATCTATATAATAAGTAAATAACAAAAATTGTGTTCCCCAGTGTTATTTAATTTTTTATTGACTTAGATCTGACACTTGTTTCGGACTTACTTTTAGCTCTTGGTTCCAAAAATGACCCCCGTTTTTCTCTAGCACGTTAAGTTTTTAAGATACAGGATACCCTCCATTTTTCGTGAAAATCTTACAAAATATACACTTACATGACAATGAAGCAGAAATTAATCTGAATATACGAGAGTTATTTTCTTCCTACAATTGCTATTTATTGCTCAGTTTGGCCCATTGTTTTAGAAGTAGTAAAGTTTTGACTTGGAATGGTGAAACTGCCACAGATGTAACAGAACGAATCAGGGCTGTTGAGGCACTTGCGACGAGAAGATGAAGCCGCAGACATGATCGAATGGAAAGCAAAAAAGTATTTATGTCTATAAAAGAATAAATTATGTTAACTGCTTGTCTACAAACAAGAACTCACAACAAAATTCGAAAAACGATAGCCATCTAGACCAGGGGTGGGCAATTAATTTTCCCATGGGGCCACATAAGAAATTGGAATGGTTTCAGAGGGCCGGACTAATATACTTAAGGCTTCCCGCACACGACCGTGAAAACAGATCCATGTGCGAGGCCTGCTCTGTTCTATTCTGTGGTAGTAGACTAGAACAGGACACAGGATGTCTGGAGCGCAGGGCACAAAGCCTGCCCATTGCTCCATCACAATCACATTCCCCATTGCAGCCCCCCTACACACAAAGTGCAACATTGCAGCCCCCTACGCACACAGTGCAACATTGCAGCCCCCACTACACACACAGTGCTACATTGAAGCCCCACCACACACAGTATACTGCCTATTGCACCCCTGCCCGCACAGTATAGTAACCATGGCGCTCCCCACAGCCCGACACTGAGTACTCACCTCTCAGCGTCTTCTCCCAGTCAGTCGGAACAGTTATGACATCACCACGCGCGCGGGAGATGGGTGCACAACCTCCCACCACCTTGTCGCATGCGTTACCAAATAGCCTAGTGTGGTCACATCAAGATACGCTGTAGAGAAAAAAAACTTGACGTCATAGAAGAAAAGTAACTGTAGATTTGAGTTCAGCATGTCAATTTCAGTATTAAACAGCTCAAAAATTTAACTCAACAGAAAAAATTTTTTTTTTGTTCCCCTGTGTAATTAATAAATATAATATATAATATTAGTAGGATAGGATATTCTACGTTCTTCAAAGTAGCCACCCTTTGCTTTGATTACTGCTTTGCATACTCTTGATGAGCTTCTTGAGGTAGTCACCTGAAATGGTCTTCCAACAGTCTTAAAGGAGTTCCCAGAGATGCTTAGCACTTGTTGGCCCTTTTGCCTTCACTCTGCAGTCCAGCTCACCTAAAACCATCTCGATTGGGTTTAGGTCTGGTGACTGTCAGGTCATCTGGCGTAGCACCCCATCATTCTCCTTCTTGGTCAAATAGCCCTTAAACAGCCTGGAGGTGTGTTTAGGGTCATTGTCCTGTTGAAAAATAAATGATGGTCCAATGAAACGCAAACCGGATGGAATAACATACTGCAAGATGCTGTGGTAGCCATGCTGGTTCAGTATGCCTTCAATTTTGAATAAATCCCCAACAGTGTCACCAGCAAAGCACCCCCACACCTCCTCCTCCATGCTTCACAGTGGGAACCAGGCATGTAGAGTCCATCTGTTCACCTTTTCTGTGTCGCACAAAGACATGTTGGTTGGAACCAAAGATCTCAAATTTGGACTCCTCAGACCAAATCACATATTTCCACTGTTCTAATGTCCATTCCTTGTGTTCTTTAGCCCAAACAAGTCTCTTCTACTTGTTGCCTGTCCATAGCAGTGGTTTTCTAGCAGCTATTTTACCATGAAGGCCTGCTGCACAAAGTCTCCTCCTAATAGTTGTTGTAGAGATGTGTCTGCTGCTAGAACTCTGCGTGGCATTGACCTGGTCTCTAATCTGAGCTGCTGTTAACCTGCAATTTCTGAGGCTAGTGACTTGGATGAACTTATCCTCCGCAGCAGAGGTGACTCTTGGTCTTCCTTTCCTGGGGCGATCCTCATGTGAGCCAGTTTCTTTGTAGCACTTGATGGTTTTTGCAACTGCACTTGGGGACACTTTCAAAGTTTTCCCAATTTTTCGGACTGACTGACTGACCTTCATTTCTTAAAGTAAAGATATCCACTCATTTTTCTTTACTTAGCTGCTTTTTTCTTGCCATAATACAAATTCTAACAGTCTATTCAGTAGGACTATCAGTTGTGTATCTACCTGACTTCTGCACAACACAACTGATGGTCCCAACCCCATTTATATGGCAAGAAATCCCACTTATTAAACCTAGAAATATATCTTCCCTCAGGGTCTTGACCCAAACAGGCATGGAGGTGTGGGGATGAGCGCACACAAAAACAAGTAGTCAGCCCAAAAAGCTTCCAAAACTTTAATTACAGTGAACAAGCACAACACGTTTCGGGTTAGTCGCCCTTCTTCAGGTGCATAAACAACTACAAGAAATATATATATATCATTAAAAAACTTGAATAAAAAAACTTCATGCTAAAAGCAAAATCTGAAGTACCAGGTTATTACACAACTAATCATTACTGTTTTTGTTTTGTTCTGTTCGCCAACAGACATTAGAAATAATACACATTCATAAGAGAAATGACATATCAAACTGCAACATTAAGGCGTGGACGTATATATATATATTTTATATATTTCTTGTAGTTGTTTATGCACCTGAAGAAGGGCGACTAGCCAGAAACGCGTTGTGCTTGTTCACTGTAATTAAAGTTTTGGAAGCTTTTTGGGCTGACTACTGGTTTTGTGCGCGCTCATCCCCACACCTCCACGCCTGTTTGGGTCAAGACCCTGAGGGACGATATATTTCTATTATTGCTGTGTACCTTGGTTCACAAGAGGGGAGGTAGTTGCTGCCATTATGATCCTATTTTTGGCCGATTCTGTATTGTGGCATCTTATAACGTGAGAAGGTAAGAGGCCATCATTTGGTCTTTTTCACTTTTCATGTGCGAATCTACTACACCATCATTGGCGCTCAGTGTTTTTCCTTTTTTGTTACTTATTAAACCTGACAGGGCACACTTGTCAAGTGAAAACTCACTTCCGGTGACTACCTCTTGAAGCTCATCAAGAGAATGCCAAGTGTGCAAAGCAGTAATCAAAGCTAAAGATGTCTACTTTGAAGAACCTAGAATATAAGACATATTTTCAGTTGTTTCACACTTTTTTGTTAAGTATATAATTCCACATGTGTTAATTCATAGTTTTAATGCCTTCAGTGTGAATCTACAATTTTCATTGACATGAAAATACAGAAAACTCTTTGAATGAGAAGGTGTTTCCAAACTTTTGGTCTGTACTGTATAATGGAAGCATTAATGCTTCATCCTCCTGAGCAATCCACTCCGACTCAAAAAACGCAGCAAAATCTACAAAAAAAAAAAAAAAAAAAAAACTTTTCCACAATATGGGGCCTTATCCTATCATCTTAGTATTTTATGGCTGAGATGAGAATATCTTTGTCTCTGCCACCATGAAGTGGTCAAGAGTTATGGAAACAGCCAAATGCAGCTTTTCTACACCGGTAATTTAAGTCCTGTAGCAGTAAATAATAATTACGGAAACAGAAGCACAACAATGTTTGGTGCTTGATTTTTGTATTGCTAATGTTTATATCACCGTAGCACTTTTGTTTAATGGGTACACATATTGGTATTTGCCCATTTGTTGTATTTTTATTTATTTATTTATTTTTTTACAGCTAATCTCTGGTAGAAGCATTACTCTTACAGAGAAATACAATGACTCACTGAGGCACAATGCAGCTACATATGGATTGCCTAGAGCTCAGTAGAAATCCAGTGATTCACATGAGCCAAACATGTTTGATGAACACCTCTTTGCTTATACATATACTTTAGTGCTTTAAAGTTTGTGATGTGTCATTACGAACAGTAAAATAGCCCTTAGGGGGCATTCACACTTACACCCTGTGTCATTCATTTGAATGGATTTTAAAAGCAAACCGCCGGTGTCCATCTGCAGGCTCTTCATGGAACCGTTTTTTTGGGGGAGCCAGACACAAAGTCGGACATGCAGGGCGCACAGGGGCAAAAAGTGTGAATTTTCTAGAATCAGACGCTTGAGTACAATGTTTAAGCACATGAACTGCAGTAGGAACACAGACCCCACTGTCTTCAAAATAACCTCATGTTACAAACAGACATGGTGGATCATAACTGCATAAGTCCTGGGTTTGTATCAGGAGTGGGCAAGAGTGGAGACTCTTGCATTCTTGTAAACGCTGGTCTAGACGAATAGTTAGTAATAATAAATACACACAGGAATAGCTTTAAGAAAGGTGATTCTTCTCTTACCTTTATTATTCTGATCCGCGCACCGTTCCTGAGAAATATCTTCTTTCTTCCTTATGTAAAGGAGTTTTCTTGCAGCACTGGGGATGTTCCCCTGCGCTCGAACAGCACTGGAGGTGTCCCTACACTTGAAAACTCTCCACGATGGCCTCTGTCTTCTTTTCCACCTCTCACACCAAAATTTCCTTGCATCACTAAAGGCCATATATGCATAGAACATACACTATATCCTTCAATGAAAGTATATGGCCCAAAAAAATATAATAAACAGATCTAATAAAAATAGTATGATATCTATTGAGAAATATTAAAATTAATTCAGCAGAGTGGCTAAAAATAGCCAACATAGAACACAAATGACACCAGGAACCCCCAAAAATAACAAATTTTGTGTGATGAATTATATAATAGCTATATACATAATTGATATGGTCATACACACAACTTCAGATGTTATGACAATACTACATGGATTTAGAAGATGATGAAGTCCCCCTACTATTATGACTACAATGATGGTAAGTAGGAACACATATGCCCATTTAAAGTCATAGGACCAAATGTGAGCTGTAGGTTTTTAGAATTACATCAATAATTTGACATATAAATCAGCAGAATTTCATATAAAACCAAAGCTGACGGTCCAATCAATAAATCATAGTACAATGTTCCCACTAAAAGGAGACACACAATCACAAAACATGCATCGGTCATATACCTGTAAACCATGATGTATTGTGACCAGTGGCGTAACTAGGAATGGCGGGGCCCCGTGGCAAACTTTTGACATGGCCCCCCAACCCAACCGACACCAAAGACCTCGACCGACCCCTTCCTCCGCATTCCATTCCGGGTTCATGTGACGTCAGATGTCAGACAACTAGGAAGGAGACCTGGCAGGATCGTGGAGAGGTAAGTAACAGTGTTTTTTATGTTTCTTACTTCTCCCGGGTCTCTGACCGTCCCAGCCAGGATCGGTAAGTAACCGTAACGGCCTATTATATAAAAATAAAAAAATAAAAAACGCAGCGGTAGCGGCTGTCACCGGGCCCCCTAATGTCCCGGGCCCTGTGGCAGCCACCACCACTGCTACCATGGTAGTTACACCACTGATTGTGACCAAGATAAGTAGGTCTCAACCCAGGGGCCCCGAAACCACCTCAACGTGTTTCTCCCGTATTTCTTCAGGAGGCATAAAGATGACACACAAATGACACACATATACTTACTAAATGCATTGGTGATTCAGCATCATAGAGCGCGCCAACGCTGTGATGCCGGCGCAAGAGCCGGCCTGCGCATGCACGCCGGTAACGTCATAAACATGCCGGTCATGTGACCACAGAGGCACATGATCGTGTCTCGATGACAGCGCACGGCCGCCGCGCGTCTCTCGCTGGAGATGGAATGCCATGACAACAAACGATCACAGGTTTACATAGGAACCACCTAAAAAATGTGAATAAGTAAAATAATTGTGACATTGTGATGAATAAAAAGTGAGTGAAAAAAAAAAAAAGGACAGAACATAGTCTGATTAAGACAGTCAAAAAATAGACAGTTAATTACAAACAGCCTGAAAGTGAAAAACAAAAGTGAATAAAACAATTACATATAATATGGTGCCTACAAAAAACATACGCATAATAAAAACATTTTTTATTATAAAAGGTGAATAGTGCACAAATAAAATTATCCCAATAGCATTTAAATTCATTAATAAAACATAAAAAAGTGTGCTGTAAAATTTCACAAATATTTGATTCCAATGTAGTGGTTCTCTGCAAGTATTCTTCAATAGCAAAAAGAGGCAGGTTGCCTATGCCACTAGAGTCTTCAATATATCATGTTATCCAATGTGCATCCATCTCAAGACTGACTAAAAAGTATACAAAGACAAATAAACGATATGTAAATATACACAAACACACAACAAAAAACCGAATCACTGCTGAAAAAATGAAAATTAACAAATATAAGGACAAAAAAAATTTAACACAAAATAAACCGGGGACTTCCCTCACAAGGCGGGTCCAAAGTTCACCGCCTCATTGAGACACTGTATTTAAAGTAATTGTCCATCTTGTTTCTCGTTGGATCAAGATTTTTTTTATTTTTTTTAATCTTAACATCGCCCCCTCTAGAACCCAGTTGGACATGGTCAATGCCACAAATTTTCAAACCATGGAAACTCCCTAAAATGCTTGGGAACTGGCTGAAGCCTCTCAAAATCAGTAATAGTTGCCGCTGATCTGATCTTGCTAATGTGCTCAGAGATGCGAGTCTTCAGGGGTCTAGTAGTCATGCCGATGTACACCAAGCCGCATGGTATGCCACTGCAGATGTGTTACAGGTAATATTATGCTTGATCTTAAATTTTTTTTCCCTGAAGAGTCGACAAAATCCGTAGCCCTGACCATACACTCACCGGCCACTTTATTAGGTACACCTGTCCAACTGCTCGTTAACACTTAATTTCTAATCAGCCAATCACATGGCGGCAACTCAGTGCATTTAGGCATGTATACATGGTCAAGACAATCTCCTGCAGTTCAAACCGAGCATCAGTATGGGGAAGAAAGGTGATTTGAGTGCCTTTGAACGTGGCATGGTTGTTGGTGCCAGAAGGGCTGGTCTGAGTATTTCAGAAACTGCTGATCTCCTGGGATTTTCACGCACAACCATCTCTAGGGTTTACAGAGAATGGTCCGAAAAAGAAAAAACATCCAGTGAGCGGCAGTTCTGTGGGCGGAAATGCGTTGTTGATGCCAGAGGTCAGAGGAGAATGGCCAGACTGGTTCGAGCTGATAGAAAGGCAACAGTGACTCAAATAGCCACCCGTTACAACCAAGGTAGCCAGAAGAGCATCTCTGAACGCACAGTACGTCGAACTTTGAGGCAGATGGGCTACAGCAGCAGAAGACCACACCGGGTGCCACTCCTTTCAGCTAAGAACAGGAAACTGAGGCTACAATTTGCACAAGCTGATCGAAATTGGACAACTGAAGATTGGAAAAACGTTGCCTGGTCTGAAGAGTCTCGATTTCTGCTGCGACATTCGGATGGTAGGGTCAGAATTTGGCGTCAACAACATGAAAGCATGGATCCATCCTGCCTTGTATCAACGGTTCAGGCTGGTGGTGGTGGTGTCATGGTGTGGGGAATATTTTCTTGGCACTCTTTGGGCCCCTTGGTACCAATTGAGCATCGTTGCAACGCCAAAGCCTACCTGAGTATTGTTGCTGACCATGTCCATCCCTTTATGACCACAATGGCCACAACATCTGATGGCTACTTTCAGCAGGATAATGCGCCATGTCATAAAGCTGGAATCATCTCAGACTGGTTTCTTGAACATGACAATGAGTTCACTGTACTCCAATGGCCTCCACAGTCACCAGATCTCAATCCAATAGAGCATCTTTGGGATGTGGTGGAACGGGAGATTCGAATCATGGATGTGCAGCCGACAAATCTGCGGCAACTGTGTGATGCCATCATGTCAATATGGACCAAAATCTCTGAGGAATGCTTCCAGCACCTTGTTGAATCTATGCCACGAAGAATTGAGGCAGTTCTGAAGGCAAAAGGGGGTCCAACCCGTTACTAGCATGGTGTACCTAATAAAGTGGCCGGTGAGTGTATATTTCCAAGTCAAGTGTATATTGAGTTGATTATCATTGAGGGCAACCAGAAATTGATCAAGCTGCGACGTCGAGCCACTCCATATAAAGAGGATATCGTAAATGTACTTTTTCCACCTCCGCCTTCTTTTCTCGCGCTCCTCTTCTCATCCTTCCAAAGCCACGACTGCGCATGGCCGTCGGCCATTTTCCTGTGTCCGAATGAAAGAGGTCACTCTTCTGCATGAACCACTGGTTCCATTACTCTCAATGGAAGATTTTTCTGTTAGTAATAGTAAGCATACAAAGGTGAAGATCGTAAGAAAAAAGGGCAGTGGCTCAAATAACAGAGTGACTGCCTTCCATACTCCATCATTAGGTGTCAACACAACAGTGATTTGAGCGATGCCCCAGCAACCTTCTTATTAGTATTAAACTGTGATGTCACCTCAGTGCAATGAGTACTAATGAGCCAACATCCAGTGCAGACTGATCTGGTGACCTGGTGAAGGGGAAAATAATATGAAGGGGGCATAGACAAATAAAATTAATGAACATATAAAGTGAAACTTCTAAACGACAGAGCAGGGTCAGCAGCTTAAATGGCATCGAAGTACAGGAGCAAGTGATGGAAGGGGAGGTGGTGTTACATAGCCGGAGTCAAATGTCAGAGAGTAAGTTCAGCAGAGTCGCAATCCAAAGAGAAGTGCAGGTATACAAGCCAATGGCCAGAGCCAGAGAAATAAACTGGAATCAGGAACAGGAAGTGACAGGGAAGGGAGCCAAAACCAGGGTGAAACCAATAGCCAGCATGGAAGAGAGAAGTGGAGGGGGATTATAAAGACCCGAACCAGCACATAAATTAAAGCACAGTTTCTTTGAAAAAAAATCATCTCTGTAGACCTGGCAAACTTAAAGGAGCCACAGCAGACATCACAACCCTAACACCAGATTAGTAAACTCAAAGTCACTGAATTATATGTAGAAATAAGGAATATGTTATAAATAGGCACATGAAGGGACTCCAGTCACATAGCAAAGAATGGGTATAGTGCAGGCAGCATCATCTTGCTAATCTAACACTTTCATTGGTTTAATGGGAATTCTGGAGCATTGGGTGCCAATTAATGAGCACTGCAGTTATGAATTTATTTTTTGGTGGGGGAGGAGATATTTCCCATGATTTTGTTCTGCTCAGCATATCTGTGATGCACACCCATATTTTTTTTCTGAATACATATGCTGAAGTTCATTTTTACTTGGCCTGAACACTACTAGTACAGCTGACAAGACTATCTTTTCTGTTTTCCATGCTGGTTTCTAGAAAGCCCAGAAATATTCATCAGTTGATTTGCTCAATGAATAATGTAAGGCCTGGATGTGACTGTTCATTTAGTGATAAAAGCCTTCTGCTAAAGTTTCTACTGAAGTATTATTCCCGCTTAATATCGATCACTTTAACAGTATGTAAAGCTTGTAGTGAGAATTATCTGCACCCAGCAGGGGTAACTAGATGCACTATGCATGCAATCTGATTGGTCCCTGCTGTGTGCAGATGCAACCTGCGGATTAAAAGATGTGTGTCTTTAATCTTTCTTTAAGCTTCATTTCTTACCGTAATGATCAATTGGAGCGCAACAAATTGATACAAAGACTTCTAGGAAGAAAATCGTTGCAGCTGTGCTCGTTGTTACAGAGAACTAAAACATTTCCAATACTCTGATTTGTAAACCACCATTATCCCTTAGTTTAGTTAATCTTTTCAAATGACAGTTATCTTACAGGTGGAATTGGAAATATAAGGCATTATAGAAGAATACAATAATATTGTAGGAAAAGGAAATATATGTGTCCTGCTAGTGAAGTATCTTGGAGAAGCTTTATTATTTATGTGTTTAGTGTTAGAAATCACATAGAATACAGATGGAAAACTTTTCACTCTCACACAATACGCTCTCAGACTGACCACTTAGGACATGATCTGAGGGCCTACAGAAACATCTTTCCCATGTCCTATTGTTTAGGTAACCTACCAAACTCTACCTATTGGACTACAACTTTATCTATCGACTCCACTGCATTTTAAGTCTTCAACTAACCAACATTCATTATAACAAAAAGGCTATGGCTACACAGCAACTTTGTCTGTGACTAAGGATCACCAGGCCGCTTTGCAACTCAATCATTCATGTTATATAAAAAACAAAAAAGTTGAGTCTTCAGTAGGTGATACCTTTTTTAATGGATAAATCATAATGACAGAATATAACGTTTTGAAGCTCTCGGCTTCTTCAGATATATCTAAAAACAAGGCTGCATATTTATGTACAGAGGGACACATAGGGATAGAGTTCTAGGAGGGAGGGGGAAGAGGCTTATTGGTATATACACACACACATGTAAACAATTCCACAGTTCCCAGGTTCTTATCAGTTCAGAATGTCTTTATGGTTGTCTCAGTTCAGTGATTTCTGTAGGATGCCATGAACCCATGTCAGAGGTTCATCCCATTCTCCAGAGTGTTAAATAAGGTCATGCACTTGTACTCATAAATCTGTCTGTTCTTCCGGGATTTAAAATTCCCTCTTAGAACCAAAATTTTCATGTCATTGGTGATATTATGATCTTCCTTGCAGAAATGTTTTGGCATGGAAAGGTCCATTCTTTGTTCTCTAATTGTATGGAGATGTGCGTTCATTCTGAGCTTCTGACCGGTCTCTCCAACATACTGACCACTGACAAGATAGAGATACCAAACTAACAGGGGATATAAAATCCCAGATACCTTCACCTGTAACACACCTAATGTAGTATATTTAATAATGTGCACCATATGTTCCACTGAAAATCTGTATGTTGGAGAAACTGGTCAGAAGCTCAGAATGAGAATGAACTTTTGGTTCAAAGAAGGAATTTTAATTCAAGGAAGAACAGACGGATTTATGAGTACAAGTGCATGACCTTATTTAACACTCTGGAGAATGGGATGAACCTCTCACATTGGTTCATGGCATCCTACAGAAAGGACTGAACTGAGAACCATAAAGACACTCTGAACTGATAAGAACCTGGGAACTGTGAAATTGTTTACGTGTGTGTATATACACTAATAAGCCTCTTCCCCCCTCCCTCCTAGAACTATATCACTATGTGCCCCTCTGTACATAAATATGCAGCCTTCA
Source organism: Leptodactylus fuscus (assembly GCF_031893055.1). Taxonomy (NCBI): domain Eukaryota; kingdom Metazoa; phylum Chordata; class Amphibia; order Anura; family Leptodactylidae; genus Leptodactylus; species Leptodactylus fuscus. Next base: position 70,996,073 of record NC_134267.1, on the reverse strand, counting down.
GAAATTGTTTTTAGATATATCTGAAAAAGAAGCCGAGAGCTTCAAAACGTTATATTCTGTCATCATTATGAGTTAGCCATTAAAAGGTATCTACTGAAGACTCAAGTTTTTTTTATATTTCCTACCCACTGGCTAACACGGTACAAAAACAAACATTTTCCTTATCATTCATGTTAGTGAATGGAGTCACATATTAACCCTGAGGATGCCACGACACTTATCACCTAAACAGGGAACCAGCTGATTTCTCAAATTCATCCCCCTTCGAAAAGTTATTGCGGATATAATGAAAATGAGATCCTATAGTTCTGGGTCCATATTAAGAATGTCTCAATATGTCCGAAGGATAGCCTTGATTCGAAGATGCTGAGCATCCAGACAGTGCAGTGTCTGGGCTAGGGAGATCTGTCAGTTCCTGGGGTAGACCGTGTTCAAAGGATCCCAGTGATCTGTTCTTCATAGATGCCCTCATATAGAGTTGATTTACTGTAACGATGCTAGTTATCAGATTTGGAGTCCAATTGGTGGGGCAAATGGTACAGTACTTAAATAGTAATAAATGAAGGATAAGTACCTCAGAAGTAGAAGAAACCGTGGTCAGACGTTAGCAAGGTTCGGTACACGGTAGGAGCAGATCAATCGTAGTCAGGCGTTAGCAAGGTTCGGTACACGGTAGGAGCAGATCAATCGTAGTCAGGCGTTAGCAAGGTTCGGTACACAAGAGCAGCAAGGCAGTGGTGAGGTTCAGGGCAACAGGAAGCAGACAGCCAGAATAATCAGGCACAGGATGGAGTGAGCTGTGAGTTCATATAGGACGGGCTAAACTGTGATTGGCCACAGAACAGGTGATCTTAATAACCCAATTACTCCAACAGAAGAGACCAGACAAGGTAAAGCACAGAACAAAACAGGTTTCCAAATAGTGCAATGGTTAAGGCCGCAGAACATAGTCAGGAAGTCATGGGTTCAAGACCCAGTGAGTTCAGTTCGTGACATTACTCCCCCTTCTCCAGGAGCGTCCTCTGGACGGTACTTGGCTTGGCTTTTCTGGATAGCGCTGATGAAATTCTCTTACCAGTTGTGGAGCATGGATGTTGTTTACGGGTTCCCATGAATTGTCTTCAGGACCATACCCTTGCCACTTTATCAAGTACTGTAACCGATTTAGATGAATTCGAGAATCCAAAATCTCTTCTACCAGATATTCCTCTTCTCCTTCAACAATAACTGGGTCAGGTGGAGGCAAGTTACGTCCCGGGAATGGATTTTCCACAAAAGGCTTGAGAAGAGAGGAATGAAAAACAGGGTGAATCCGCATAGATTCTGGGAGTTTTAAACGAAATGCTACAGGATTAATTTGAGCCACAATCTCAAAAGGTCCAATAAATTTCTGACCTAGCTTGGCTGAAGGTACCTTGAGCTTCAAATTTCTTGTAGAGAGCCATACCTTATCTCCTATACCAAAGGAAGGAAAAGACTTGCGATGTCCATCAGCAGTCTTCTTATAGCGATCTTGGGCTTCATGCAGAGCGTTTGTCTACCTTGAAGCAAGTTCAAGAAAAATTAACAGTCTGTGGGAGACAGCAGGAACTGAAGAAGAAATTGGAAGGTTGGGAATGAATGTAGGATGGAAACCCATATTGGCAAAAAATGGACTCTGGGATGTAGAAGAATGCTGGGAGTTGTTATAAGCAAATTCCGCTGTAGGAAGGAAATTAACCCAGTCATCCTGGAGATAACTTGTGTAACACCGTAAATACTGTTCAAGGGTTTGGTTAGTGCGCTCAGTTTGCCCATTAGATTGTGGATGAAAGGCAGAAGATAAGTTTACTTCAATCCCTAGAGTGGCACAAAAACTCTTCCAGAACTTTGAGGTAAATTGTACCCCACGGTCAGAAACTACATTGTCGAGTATGCCATGTAGGCGGAAAACTTCTCGGATGACTAATTCTGCAGTCTCTTCAGCAGAGGGTACCCCCTTTGTTGGTATAAAATGAGCCATTTTGGTCAGACGGTCTACCACTACCAGAATTGTACGCATATCTCTTGAAGATGGTAGTTCAACAATAAAATCCATGGAAACAGAACCCCAAGGACGAGATGGAATAGGAAGGGGTTGAAGTAATCCCACTGGTGAGGATCGAGGGGTCTTACTCCTAGCACAGGTTTGACAGGAAGAAACATACTTCTTTACATCCACTTGATATTTGGGCCACCAAAATGAACGAGACAAAAGTTCTTTGGTCTTTTCGACTCCCATGTGACCTGCGGGTCTAGAGTCGTGAACAAGGCGCAAAATCTCTAATCGAGTAGTCTCAGGAACATATACACACTGATCAAGAGTCCAAACCCCATCTCTAAACACCAAATCAATATCTGTGGGGGGATGATTAAGGAAGGAATCTCCATTATAACCTTCTTTGATCTTCTGAAGTATATCCTTGGAAATTATTGCTCCTACAAAATTCTTAGCAGGTAAGATGGTGGTTTCGGATGTGTCATCTTGTGTTATTTCAGAACACATCCGGGATAAGGCGTCTGCTTTTCCATTGCGGGATCCCGGTCTGTAGGAAAATAATGAAATTAAATCTTGAAAAAAATAAAGACCATCTAGCCTGTCTACCAGAAAGTCTCTTGGCTGATCTAATAAATTCTAGATTTCGGTGATCTGTAAGAACCTGAACCACATGAGATGCTCCTTCAAGAAGATGCCTCCATTCTGTGAATGCTTTCTTAATTGCAAGTAATTCTTTATTCCCAATGTCATAGTTTCTTTCTGGAGGAGACATCAGGCAAGAAAAAAAAAGCACAAGGATGAAGCAACTGTTTGTCTCCAACTCTTTGGGACAACACTGCTCCTACTGCTGAATCTGAAGCATCCACTTCAACTATAAATGGGAGGTCTGGATTAGGATGAACTAAGATAGTAGCAGAAGTAAAAAGTGTCTTTAATTGGTTAAATGCTTCGTCGGCACTTGAAGACCATTTAAAAGGAATCCCTTTCTGGGTTAATTTTGTTATCGGACTAATAACTTTTGAGAAATTCCTAATAAATTTGCGGTAGAAATTTGCAAAGCCGATAAATCTTTGGATCTCCTTGACATTCTTGGGAGAAGGCCAGTCTAAAATAGCTTGGATCTTACTAGGGTCCATGCGCAATCCTTCTGTAGAAATGATGTACCCCAAAAACTGAATTTCTGTCTTTTCAAATTCACATTTTTCCAGTTTAATATATAGTTGGTTCTCTCTTAGACGGCTCAAAACCATGGTAACCTGCTTACGATGTTCTTCAAGGTTCTCAGAGTATATTAATATGTCATCCAAATACGCCACCACAAATTGATCCAGCAGATCTCGGAAGACATCATTTATAAAATTTTGAAAAGTTGCTGGGGCATTGCAAAGTCCAAAAGGCATAACAAGGGATTCAAAATGGCCGTAGTGTGTTCGGAATGCTGTCTTCCACTCGTCCCCAGGTCGTATACGGACAAGATTGTATGCCCCTCGTAGATCCAACTTAGTAAAGATCTTTGCTGACCGTAATCTCTCGAGTAACTCTGGAATAAGCGGAAGAGGATAACAATTTTTAACGGTTATTTGATTTAGTTCTCTGTAGTCAATACAAGGACGTAATGTGCCATCTTTCTTTGGTACAAAGAATATAGGTGCTCCTGCCGGAGAAGTGGAATGCCGTATAAATCCTTTGGCCAGATTTTCTTTGATGTACTCATCCAGGACCTTCAGCTCCATCTCTGCAAGTGGATAGATGCGTCCATAAGGTATGGATGCGCCTGGTAAAAGTTCAATAGGACAATCATATGTGCGGTGAGGGGGTAGCTGGTCGGCATTCCTTTTGTCACAAACATCTTTAAATTCCTTATAAGGTTCAGGTAATTCGACAGCGATAGTGCTAGATCTTTCAGCAGCTCCCACCTGTGAAAGAATAGGCTGCTTCAGTTGACAATTTTGTTGACAATATTCAGAAGTGAAAGTTACATTTCCTGACTTCCAGTCTACTGAAGGATTGTGGATGCTGAGCCATGGTATGCCCAAAATTACTGGAAATTTTGGTGAAGAGATTAACTGAAAACAAATCCTCTCCTGATGACCGGGATCAATCAATACATCCAGTTCAGTAGTTTCATGAGTAACCGGACCAGAATTTAAAGGTGACCCATCAACAGTTACTAATTCAACTGGTGAAGATCTTGCACTGTGCGCAATATGATTATCAAATGCAAACTTAATGTCCATAAAATTTCCAGCTGCACCGGAATCCAACATTGCTGTAGTGGACAACTTGTAGGAACCATATGAAAGCTGAACTGGTAAGGTGAAATGAGGTCGGTTAGAGGTCATATTGTCAGGACAAGATGTGGTGGAAAACAGAGGCTGTGTCACCAGACTAAGAGAAGCACAGTGGGGACAAGATTCCAAAATTTGGTCGAATCTCAGTTGCCGCAACTGCCCGTTGAGGTTTCTTAGGGCAGTCAAGAACATAATGTCCAGGTTGTCCACAATAAAGGCATAATTTTTCAGCAAGGCGGCGACGTTTTTCAGCAGTTGAAATTGGTCCCCGGATGGCATCTACTTGCATAGGTTCTGGGGCCGAACCTGTTTGAGAAGGTGTCTGCATCTTTGGGAGAAACCGTCCCTCAGGTAAATGAGAGAAGGTGCCTGCATCATAATAGCCTCGTCTTTCTCGCTTCCTTTCCAGGAGTCTTTGGTCAATACGGACGCATAACCGTATATACTCCTCAAAGTCAGCTGGAAGATCTACTTTAACAAGTTCATCTTTAACAGATTCAGAAAGTCCTCCATAGAACCGCCATTTTAGTGCGGAGGTGTTCCAGGAAACATCAGAAGCCCAGCGCCGAAACTCTGCAGCATATTCCGCAACAGAGCGTCTTCCCTGGCGAAGATCCCGCAGAGCCCCCTCAGCAGTGGCGCAACGATTGGGGTCATCAAATACTAAGTCCATTGCTGCAAGGAAGTCCTTCAGATTGTCCAAAATCTCATCATCCTGTTCTAAATAAGGTGATGCCCATGCTTGTGCATCGTCTATTAGCAGGGCAATGATGAACACAACCTTGGACCTATCAGTAGGGAACTGTGAGGAATGCGTAGAAAAAATCATCCGGCAATGATTAAGGAATCCTCGGTACAAGTGTCTCTTTCCACCAAATTTTTCTGGTAGTGGAATCCGGTAAACTTGAGAAGTGGCACTAACAGCAGCAGAATTTGCACGCAATTCATTTACTTGTTGTTGTAATTCAGTGACTTGACTTTTCATTTCATTTAATTGTCCTTGAAGGCCATACACAAGGTTATGCAATTCCAAGATCTGGAAGGCATGCTGTGACAAAGCAGACTCCGCCCCTCCGGCCTCCATGTTGGGCCTGATTATTATGTAACGATGCTAGTTATCAGATTTGGAGTCCAATTGGTGGGGCAAATGGTACAGTACTTAAATAGTAATAAATGAAGGATAAGTACCTCAGAAGTAGAAGAAACCGTGGTCAGACGTTAGCAAGGTTCGGTACACGGTAGGAGCAGATCAATCGTAGTCAGGCGTTAGCAAGGTTCGGTACACGGTAGGAGCAGATCAATCGTAGTCAGGCGTTAGCAAGGTTCGGTACACAAGAGCAGCAAGGCAGTGGTGAGGTTCAGGGCAACAGGAAGCAGACAGCCAGAATAATCAGGCACAGGATGGAGTGAGCTGTGAGTTCATATAGGACGGGCTAAACTGTGATTGGCCACAGAACAGGTGATCCTAATAACCCAATTACTCCAACAGAAGAGACCAGACAAGGTAAAGCACAGAACAAAACAGGTTTCCAAATAGTGCAATGGTTAAGGCCGCAGAACATAGTCAGGAAGTCATGGTTTCAAGACCCATTGAGTTCAGTTCGTGACATTTACCATCTCCTATCAAATACATCACTCTGGCTGTAGACCAATCGATGCTTGAGTCCTTACCTGATAGAGACAACTAATAAGGAACTGGTATTTTCTAAATATTGAACTACTCCCTATTATGAATTTTTTATAGTTTTGGCACATTATTATTATTTCTCATTGACATTCACTCCATGAATATTCAGATTAGTCCTGGGGAGGACAAAGCGTTTTGTTCATTGTAAAAGAGACTATATGGTCCTCCTTCTGATTATATATATTTTGTGTTGACATAGTAATTTCAGGGGTTGGACCTAGACTCTCCTATTACTGAGATTGAGCCTGGAGATGGAGACGGGGCAACACAGGCAGATGTGCAAGCCATGGGAGAACAGACTGTGCCAACACTGTCACACCAGGGGGCCCTAGAAGACAAGGCCCACTTCCTGCTACACTGCACCAAATACTCAAATGTAAAGACCACCTACTTTCAAAGACTCTCTGCTCACATCCCAGACTTCACATCAGCAGACAAGAAGAGGAAACTCTACAGCCTACTGGGAGAAGAGGAGCCCACTGTGGAGATCGCTGCCCAATATGTGTCCACTTGCCACCAACTAAGGGGAAGATGAGACTCCAAAGGTTATTATACCCCAAATCATTTATTTATCCTAACAAAAAAGTTTTAACCTTTTCCTAGGTTTCCCTTTTCCGGTTCTAGGACCTTTTGGTGTCATTTGACATTTCAAGTGTTGTTTGAAGTGCATCAAACTGAACAATAACATCTAATCCTGCAGTTTTTAGGGGCATGGATAGAAAAATGTTGAGCAGTGAAGATGTGATTTTTTTATTGGCTTTTGCCTTTCTCTGGATCAGCTTGGGTTTTTTAACTATGAAACGACTGACATTTTTTTGTACAGTCCTCTCTACAGCTTGCATGTAACATGAGGTTTACCACAATTCTAAAACCTAAAATGTGGCAGAATGTACTACTAGGAAGAACTGCAACCATCACAGTGTCTTAAGTCCTGTATGTTTGAATACACTCACCGGCCACTTTATTAGGTACACCTGTCCAACTGCTCGTTAACACTTAATTTCTAATCAGCCAATCACATGGCGGCAATTCAGTGCATTTAGGCATGTAGACATGGTCAAGACAATCTCCTGCAGTTCAAACCGAGCATCAGTATGGGGAAGAAAGGTGATTTGAGTGCCTTTGAACGTGGCATGGTTGTTGGTGCCAGAAGGGCTGGTCTGAGTATTTCAGAAACTGCTGATCTACTGGGATTTTCACGCACAACCATCTCTAGGGTTTACAGAGAATGGTCCGAAAAAGAAAAAACATCCAGTGAGCGGCAGTTCTGTGGGCGGAAATGCGTTGTTGATGCCAGAGGTCAGAGGAGAATGGCCAGACTGGTTCGAGCTGATAGAAAGGCAACAGTGACTCAAATAGCCACCCGTTACAACCAAGGTAGCCAGAAGAGCATCTCTAAACACACAGTACGTCGAACTTTGAGGCAGATGGGCTACAGCAGCAGAAGACCACACCGGGTGCCACTCCTTTCAGCTAAGAACAGGAAACTGAGGCTACAATTTGCACAAGCTCATCGAAATTGGACAATTGAAGATTGGAAAAACGTTGCCTGGTCTGATGAGTCTCGATTTCTGCTGCGACATTCGGATGGTAGGGTCAGAATTTGGCGTCAACAACATGAAAGCATGGATCCATCCTGCCTTGTATCAACGGTTCAGGCTGGTGGTGGTGGTGTCATGGTGTGGGGAATATTTTCTTGGCACTCTTTGGGCCCCTTGGTACCAATTGAGCATCGTTGCAACGCCAAAGCCTACCTGAGTATTGTTGCTGACCATGTCCATCCCTTTATGACCACAATGTACCCAACATCTGATGGCTACTTTCAGCAGGATAATGCAATGCCATGTCATAAAGCTGGAATCATCTCAGACTGGTTTCTTGAACATGACAATGAGTTCACTGTACTCCAATGGCCTCCACAGTCACCAGATCTCAATCCAATAGAGCATCTTTGGGATGTGGTGGAACGGGAGATTCGCATCATGGATGTGCAGCCGACAAATCTGCGGCAACTGTGTGATGCCATCATGTCAATATGGACCAAAATCTCTGAGGAATGCTTCCAGCACCTTGTTGAATCTATGCCACGAAGAATTGAGGCAGTTCTGAAGGCAAAAGGGGGTCCAACCCGTTACTAGCATGGTGTACCTAATAAAGTGGCCGGTGAGTGTATATACCTTTGCTAAATAACTATAGCTTGGTTCACATCTGTGTTCAGTATTCTGTTTGGGAAGTCCGCTTGGGGACTCTCTGAATGGAATACCGAACACATTAAAAAGTGGTGAACAATGAAAGCAAAACAGACCCCATAGAGTATAATGGTGTCTGTGTGTTTTTTCACATGATGTCTGCACAGAACATGCGCAGAAAAAAGTACTGCTTTCATTGTTCACCGCTTTTTAATGCGTCTGGTATTAGTTAACACCTTAGTTAAAAATTATTTCCTTCACATATAAAATAATATTCTTTAACATTACAGTAAAGTAATAGCAAGTCATAGGACAACCATTTATATGTTACAACTGATCACACAAATTGCTCATGACACCAAGTACTACGATGTGCAAATGGGATTTCAATCCTACATGTGTTTAATGTATTTGTGTTTAGCCTAGGATGGTCTTGATTTTATCTTACAATTGTTCGCCTTCTGTCACTGAGATCTGTTGTCTCCTCATCCATCTTGCCTGTTTGATAAGCACAAACTAGATAAAAAGTAAATAAAAGACGTGATTGACAAGCACTTCCAAGATTACTTGAGTTTACAAGTTACTGGTTGTAACTACTTCTTATTTTAGTACAGTGCACTGATAACATGGGCTGAAAGATCCGTGAAAACACTTGTCATTTGGCTCCAGCCTGCTGGGTTAACATGGGCTGAATTTAATATAAGATAGCCACCTAAAAACTGATAATTCATACACAAAGTTCTGTCTGCTGGCAGAATATGCTACAACTGGGAAAGATCATGTTAACACAATAGTGATTTTACTCTGATGGCACCAACACGACGTTTAATTGTATAGAAATGGTTCTGGGTTTCAGATTGTGACCTCATTTTTATTTTGCAGGAATAAGGAATCCCCAGCTTTTGGTATGACCCATGAGAGGATTGACACAACGTGATGATCTTTCATTCCTCATTGAAAACACTGGGATGAAAAGGAAGATTAACTGTTTATAGGCCATCAGGACAAGGATTGTCAACACCAATTATGTCGCTGAGAATCCTTGCCTTTCAGGCATCAGATAGATGTGTTTCCTCACAATAGTAAAAAGCCTAACTGACTTCCCTGTCTCTGTGAATAATCATCAACACTCTGGCCTTGTAACCTCTACAGGAACCTTCTGCACATTGCAATTGACACTATATATTTAGCTATAACTTCATTATTTTCTACATTAGGTAATCCTAAAGCAAAAGAAAAATAAATATTTTATCTTGTTCACAATTAAAAGCAATAGTTGGTGCATACTTTAAGTTATATAGAAAAGTGACAATCTAATATAACATCCTAATTAGAGATGAGTGAACACTAAAATGTTCGAGGTTCGAAATTCGATTCGAACAGCCGCTCAATGTTCGTGTGTTCGAACGGGTTTCGAACCCCATTATAGTCTATGGGGAACATATACTCGTTAAGGGGGAAACCCAAATCCGTGTCTGGAGGGTCACCAAGTCCACTATGACACCCCAGGAAATGATGCCAACACCTCTGGAATGACACTGGGACAGCAGGGGAAGCATGTCTGGGGGCATCTAACACACCAAAGACCCTCTATTACCCCAACATCACTGCCTAACAACTACACACTTTCCACATTCAAAAAAACCTCTATCAAAGTGGGAAAATACCTGGAAACCTTCTTTACTCCCCAAATGGATGGACACAAACCCCAATTTAAGCTCAACAAACAGTAACAACCACCCCTTTAAATCACGTTCCCCATGACAACCACAAATGGAATAGGCAATGGGAATTCCAAAAGCCCTCACCCTTAACTGTCATTTTGAGTGTGTGTGTGTGTGTGTGTGTGTGTGTGTGTGTGTGTGTGTGTGATGTGGTAAGACCTTCCAAAATTCACTTTTCTAGCCCTTAACATGAGCCCTTCCAAACAAAGTTACAGGACCTTAAGCTGAGCTACCAGCAGAGATTGAGACCCTTGGCATGAGTAGAGCCTTGCACCAGCAGTGTTTTTGGCACTTAGGGTGAGTTGAGCCTTGTACCAGTGTGTGTCCCTTAACATCAGGCGGGCCCTAAGTTCTGCGCTTTGCACAAAAGTTCCACATTAACTAGGCTGAATGGTACAAAGATTAGTAGGCCCGAGAACCAGGAACAGGTCTTGCAATGGCTGTCGGATAACGCTTAAAGCACATTGTCCACCAGCCAGTCAGCCTCTACCTCCTCTTACCCAACAGTCTTGTCCTCCTTCCACCCAAAATTCCCAATCTTCCCAGAACAATAACCCCAACTGTCCCTGCTCCCCAGAGCTGTTCTCCCTTCCTTTGACTGTACCGCAACCTGCCCCTCCATTTCGCGATTCCACGGACCTAACAGACGAGTATCTGTGTCCAGATGCTCAAACACTAGAGTCTCCTCCATTCCATCTCCGGTCGATTTGGTGGCGGATGACCAGCAACCCACTCTCATCGAAGACGATGAGACGCAGTTGCTGTCAGGGCAGCCAGTTGACATGCGCATTGTGCAGGAGGAGGAGGCGAGACAGGAGTTGGAAGAGGAGGTGGTGGACGACGAGGACACCGACCCCACCTGGACAAGGCGGATGTCAAGCTGGGAAAGTAGTGTGGATGTTGAGGCAGGTGCAGCACCAAAAAGGGTAGCTAGAGGCAGAGACATGTCCAGAGGCAGAGGTCAGCTGCTTTGCCGAAGCCAGGCCAGACCCGGAATGTCCGAAGATGTTCCCTTTTGTACCCAGCCCAGAAAAACTCCCCCATCGAGGGCACGTTTCTTGAAGGTGTAGAGTTTTTTCAAGGAATGCGCCGAGGACAGATATAGTGTCGTCTACACAATTTGCCTCTCGAAATCGAGTAGGGGCCCTGAGAAGAGCAACCTGTCCACCACTTCAATGCACCGTCATTTGGAATCCAAGCAATGGAATCAGTGGCAGGCAGCAACGGCAGGACAAACGTCGCCCGCCGTTCATGCCACTGCCTCTGCTCACAGTGCTGGCGATGCACTCCAGAGGACGAGCCAGGACATCACTTCATCTGCCTCCGCCACTTTGTTGACTTCTCCCTCATCCTCCCCTGTTTCTGTCTTATCTCCTTCTCCTGCACCATCAAAGGCACCATCAGGCGCTTCTTTACAACAACCCACCATCTCTCAGACATTGGAGCGCCGGCAGAAATACACCACTAACCACCCACCCACGCAAGCCTAGAACGCCAACATCGCTAAACTGCTGGCCCAGGAGAGGTTGGCGTTCCGGCTTGTTGAAACTCCCGCCTTCCCGGACCTGATGGCAACTGTGGCACCTCACTATGCCGTCCCTAGCCGTCTCAACTTCTCCCGGTGTGGCGTCTCCGCCTTGCACCAGCACGTGTCACTCAACATCAGGTGGGCCCTTAGTTCCGCGCTTTGCTGCAAGGTCCACTTGACCACCGACACTTGGACAAGCGCCTGTGGTCAGGGATGCTGCAGTGCTTATCTTTAATGACAGGCAGGGTGAATGTGGTGGAGTCTGTTCCCCGGGTGCAAACTGGGGTGGCCCATCTCCTCTCCCAGGCCAAAATTCATGGCAGGAGTAGACTGAAACCCTACGACGCTGCAACCTCCACCACAGCTACTAGCGGCAAACGCTAAAACACTGGTGTGGGGAGACGTCAGCACAGTGCCTCCGAGGTCAGGGATGCCATCCTGGCTGAGATGGCATTTTTTTTTCCCTGCTACACCTGGGGCCTGGCATTTTTACGCCTGTGATAATGGCTGGAACCTGGTAGCGGCTCTGGAGCTTGCCAGCCTCCAACACGTTCCATGTTTGGCCCACGTCTAACCTAGTGGTGCAAAGTTTTTTAAAAACATACCCAAATGTACCGAAGCTACTGTTGAAAATGCGGCGCTTGTGCGCCCACTTTTGCAAGTGCACAGGAGTCGCTGCTAGCCTAAAAACACTCTAGCAAGGCCTACATCTGTCCAAACACAGGCTGTTGTCCGTCATTCACACACGCTGAAACCCTACAATACCATATCTTGAGCAGGGTGTGTGAGCTGCACAGACCTTTGATGGAGTTCCATCTACAAAACCCAAGGGTTCCTCAAAGTCAGCTCCCAAAGTTTCTGCACCATGAGTTTCCAGGGGTGGCAGAGTTATGGCTAGGGGCAGAGGCATGGATAGGGATGATGTCTAGGGGCAAAAGCAGTGTGGATGTGGAGGCAAGCTAAGCAGGAAAAACTGGGGGTACAAGCTAAGGCATGGACTGGGGTGATGTCTAGGGGCAAAAGCAGTGTGGATGTGGAGGCAAGCTAGGCAGGAAAAACTGGGGGTACAAGCTAAGGCATGGACTGGGGTGATGTCTAGGGGCAAAAGCAGTGTGGATGTGGAGGCAAGCTAAGCAGGAAAAACTGGGGGTACAAGCTAAGGCATGGACTGGGGTGATGTCTAGGGGCAAAAGCAGTGTGGATGTGGAGGCAAGCAAAGCAGGGAAAATGGTGGCTAGAGGCAAAGGGATGTCCATAGGCAGCAAGGGCAAAGATGCAAAACTCTCCCGTTTCAAGAATTTTCCTGACTTGTCTCCCCACAAAACATTCCTGGGAGGAGGGCTGAAACACCACCCTCCTCCTCCTCCGCTGTTAGATTGACCCCAGCTACGAGCTGAAAACGCTGCAACACTGGTGTGGGGAGACGTCAGCAGGCTGGGCTGAAGCTCATCAGCTTGGGAGACGGACAGCACACTGCCTCTGAGGTCAGGGATGCCATCCTGGATGAGATGGCAGTTTGTTTATCCCCGCTGCCCCTGGGGCCAGGCTTTTTTGTCTTGTTGGAGGGCTCTGGAGCTTGCCAGCCTCCAACACGTTCCATGCCTGGCCCACGTGTTCAATGTAGTGGTGCAATGATTTTTAAAAACATACCCCAAATTAGCTGAGCTAAGGGTGAAAGTGCGGCACTTGGACACCCACTTTCCCAAATCTACAGTACCTGGAGCTAGCCGCAATACACTCCAGCAAGGCCTACATCTGCCTGAAGCACCTACTGTTGTGCGAGGTCACCACACGCTCTAACCCTAGATACCGTATGTTCAGCAGGATGTGTGAGCAGCAGAGACCTTTGATGGAGTACCAGCTACAAAACCCAAGGGTTCCTCAGAGTCAGCTCCCTCACTTTCTGCACCATGAGTTTCCATGGGTGGCAGACTTATGGCTAGAGGCACAGGCATGGATAGGGGTGATGTGTAGGGGCAAAAGCAGTGTGGATGTGGAGGCAAGCTAAGCAGCAAAAACTGGGGGTACAAGCAGCCGGTGGCATCATCACTGACAAGCACAGCTGTCTGTCAGCTGACAGGCTGACTTTCACCAAAATGAACAGACAATGGATAGACTCATCATATACATGTCAGTTACATGACAAATTTAGTGCAATTTGCAAGTCCAAGATGGTTTAGAGTTCTGCGGAGAGGAATCTCACCACCTCTTGCGGGTGCCATCATTTGGAAGGCAAGCCCTGGGCTCAGTGGGTGAGAGCAAGCGCAGGATAATCGTCGTTTGGCCTGGCGGCCACTGCCTCTCCCACTGTTGACAGGGCTGGCGCTGCAGTCCAGACCAGCAGCCAGGACACCTCCACATCTGCCTCTGACACTTTGGGGAGTTCACCCTTATCCTCACCTTTTCCTGCCATTTCTCCTTTTGCCCGCGCCATCATCATGCGCCTCTTCCCAGCAACTCCCCATCTCCCAAGCCTTTCATTTCATGCTAAAGTACAGCGCAACCCACCCACATGCCCAAGGCTTCAACGGCCTCATCTCAAGAAATCTGGCCCAGGAGATGTTGGAATCCCGGCTGGGGGACACTCTGCCCTTTTTGGGCAGAGTGTCTACTGCGCCACCGCACTGTGCCGTCCACACCAGCACTTTCCCCCAAACATGAGGCGGTCCCTAAATTCAGCGCTTAGCCCTAAAGTTCCATGTGACCAGTTACGAATGGACAAGTGCATGCGGACAGGGACGCTACCTTTCAATTTGGGCACAGTGGTTGAATGTAGTTGAGGCGTGGACCGGGTCGCAAAATGTGGTGGCCTGACTTGTCTCCCCACACAACATTCCTGGGAGGAGGGCTGAAACACCACCCTCCTCCGCTGTTAAATTGACCCCAGCTACGAGCTGCAAACGCTGCAACACTGGTGTGGGGAGACGTCAGCGGGCCGTGCTGAAGCTCATCAGCTTGGGGGCCAGACAGCACACTGCCTACAAAGTGAGTCATGCCATCCTCGATGAGACGGCAATGTGGTTTTTGCCACTGCACCTGGGCCCAGGCATATTGTCATGTGTGATAATGGCCGTAACCTGGGATTGGCTCTGTAGCTTGGCAGCCTGCAACATATTCCATGCCTGGGCCACGTTTTTAACTCATTGCTGCTAATCTTTTGAAAAAGGTACCCCAATGTTCCTGAGCTACAGGTGAAAGTGTGGCGCTTGTGCGGATAGTTTTTAAAGTCTATAGTTGCCGCTGCTAGCCTCTATGCACTCCTACAACGCCTGTACCTGCTGGAACAACGGCTGTTGTGCGACGTCTCCACACTGCTGGCACTAAACATATCATGTGTTGAGCAGAGTGTGTGAGCAGCACAGACCTTTGATGTAGTTCCAACTCCAAAACCCTCGGGTTCGTCAAAGTCAACTCCCTCAGTTGCTCAACCATGAGTGGCCATGGGTGGCAGACTTATGTGAAATCCCATCCCATCCATTGCACTGGACACGAAACATTAGCATGCGCTCAGCACAACTTCGGATATGGCAGCTGCGTTAAGCAGGGTGCAGGGTACAACACAGACCAGGCCCGAGCACCAGGAACAGGTGTTAGAAATACTGCAGCATCCGCCATTTCCTTCCAATTTTGGGGTTTTGGACCCGCCACCGACTTGTCTGGACCTAAGTGGGGATCATGAGACACAGTTGCCATCAGGGCAAGCTGTGGTCATGTGCGGTTTGCAGTAAGGGGCCAGTGCGCAATTGGAAGAGGAGTTGGTGGATGACGAGGCCACCGACCCCACATGGACAGGGGTGATGTCTAGGGGCTAAAGCAGTGTAGATGTAGAGGGAAGCTAATTCAACAAAAAAAACAGGGTAGAAGCAAAGGCATAAACTGGGGTGATGTTTAGGGGCTAAAGCAGTGTAGATGTGGAGGGAAGCTAATTCAACAAAAAAAACAGGGTAGAAACAAAGGCATAAACTGGGGTGATGTTTAGGGGTGAAAGCAGTGTAGATGTGGAGGGAAGCTAAGCAGCAAAAACAGTGGGTAGAAGCAAAGGCATGCAAAACTCTACCCTGTTGGAAGACTTATTCCTAGGTCTGGAACACGTTAATGGCCCCCCTGGACAAATTACTGCCACTCAGGGGCCTAGTGTCACCAGGAGGGACAAGTATAGGCGCATGTTGTGGGAATACCTGGCCGACACCAGCTCTGTCCTCTCCGATCCCTCTGTGCTCTACAGCCTACACTTATTTTCTCATCTTTTTTTCTGCACTGCACATCTCTTGCCTGCTTCCTTTGGGATCTTACAAGTGGTGGTCCACTTCCAAAGATGGTAATTTCACTAGACAGTGTAACGGGAGTAGCTGAGGGATCGCCGTCTTAACCACTTTTTGGCACAAAATTAACTTCCAAAGCCAAATATGGTGCAAGTATATGATGCAAGGACACCTACACACCTATCTCTGACACATTGGGGAGTTCACCATCATGCGCCTCTTCCCAGCCACTCCACATTTCCCAAGCTTTTCATTGCAGGCAGAAGTACAACACAACCCACCCCCATGCCCAAGCCTTTAACAGCCTCATCGATAATCTGCTGGCCCTGGAGATGTTGGTGTTTGTTTATGCTTCTGGAGACCCAGGCCTTCCGTCAGCAGATGGCAGCTGGGGCACCTCCCTATGCTGGGCCTAGCCGTTACTACTTCTCTTGGTGTGCTGTCCCTGCCTTGCGCCTGCATGTGTCCCATAACATCAGTCGGGCCCAGAGCTCTGCGCTTTGCTGCAAGGTCCACTTGACCACCGACACATGGACAAGCGCCTGTGGTCAGGGATGCTGCAGTGCTTATCTTTAATGACAGGCAGGGTGAATG
This sequence comes from Leptodactylus fuscus, assembly GCF_031893055.1. Classification (NCBI taxonomy): domain Eukaryota; kingdom Metazoa; phylum Chordata; class Amphibia; order Anura; family Leptodactylidae; genus Leptodactylus; species Leptodactylus fuscus. The sequence goes on along the minus strand of NC_134267.1, from coordinate 70,979,781 downwards.
TGGTGGAGTCTGTTCCCCGGGTGCAAACTGGGGTGGCCTATCTCCTCTCCCAGGCCAAAATTCATGGCAGGAGTAGACTGAAACCCTACGAAGCTGCAACCTCCACCCCAGCTACTAGCGGAAAACACTGTAACACTGGCATGGGGAGATGTCAGCAGGCCGTGCTGAAACTGATCAGCTTGGGGGACAGACAGCACAGTGCCTCTGAGGTCAGGGATGCCATCCTGGCTGAGATGGCATTTTTTTTTCCCCTGCTACACCTGGGGCCTGGCATTTTTGCGCCTGTGATAATGGCTGGAACCTGGTAGCAGATCTGGAGCTTGCCAGACTCAAACACGGTCCACGCATGGCCCACGTTTTCCAACTTGTTGGTGCCATGTTTCTTTGAAACCTACACCATTGTGCCTGATATACAGGTCAAAGTGGGGCCATTTTCGTAAGTGAGAACTAGCCTCTGCTAGGCAGAAAACATTCAGAGCACACTCCTCATCTTCGCACCGTTGGCTGGCGGAGGAAGACGAGGGGGTTGGAGTGGCATCTGATGTCCCTGTCCCACACGAGACTAGAGGGTGCACTTCAGTGCATCCCATTGCTTCACCACAAATGGTGTGAAGGGGAGTGGAAAATGGAGGAAATGGAGAGTGACCCTTACAGTTGGGGCCAGCAAAGGTATGCCAAGTAACACACTGGCACACATGGCTGACTTCATCTTGGGTTGCTTTTCAACACATATTTCACATCATGAAGAACAAATAATACTGGATTTTTAGAAGCCTCGAACCCCGGTCTAGGTCTAATGTCTGTTCCTTTCTTATATTAGGGGAGAGGGAAAAAAAATTAAGTTTAGTAGTTTACGATACGTTTAGCGTACATAGACTGACTATTAATGTGTATCCCACTTAGTGTTGTTAGGGTTACACACCGTCACAACCTGGCTAAAGCTTCTATAGCTGTTAATAAAGTCAACATAACTTTACGGTATCCAAAAAGACAGCTGGTACCGACAGAGAGCAAGACAAATGTCAACCAAAGCTGTGAGCTCTGAACACCCACAGTGACTTTGGCGTCATCATCATTATAAGGGAGCGGGTGGTAATAAATAACTTGGCAGTGCCTAAAACCCAAAAAGCTTATACAACTACACTCACCGGCCACTTTATTAGGTACACCATGCTAGTAACGGGTTGGACCCCCTTTTGCCTTCAGAACTGCCTCAATTCTTCGTGGCATAGATTCAACAAGGTGCTGGAAGCATTCCTCAGAGATTTTGGTCCATATTGACATGATGGCATCACACAGTTGCCGCAGATTTGTCGGCTGCACATCCATGATGCGAATATCCCGTTCCACCACATCCCAAAGATGCTCTATTGGATTGAGATCTGGTGACTGTGGAGGCCATTGGAGTACAGTGAACTCATTGTCATGTTCAAGAAACCAGTCTGAGATGATTCCAGCTTTATGACATGGCGCATTATCCTGCTGAAAGTAGCCATTAGATGTTGGGTACATTGTGGTCATAAAGGGATGGACATGGTCAGCAACAATACTCAGGTAGGCTTTGGCGTTGCAACGATGCTCAATTGGTACCAAGGGGCCCAAAGAGTGCCAAGAAAATATTCCCCACACCATGACACCACCACCACCAGCCTGAACCGTTGATACAAGGCAGGATGGATCCATGCTTTCATGTTGTTGACGCCAAATTCTGACCCTACCATCCGAATGTCGCAGCAGAAATTGAGACTCATCAGACCAGGCAACGTTTTTCCAATCTTCAATTGTCCAATTTCGATGAGCTTGTGCAAATTGTAGCCTCAGTTTCCTGTTCTTAGCTGAAAGGAGTGGCACCCGGTGTGGTCTTCTGCTGCTGTAGCCCATCTGCCTCAAAGTTCGACGTACTGTGCGTTCAGAGATGCTCTTCTGGCTACCTTGGTTGTAACTGGTGGCTATTTGAGTCACTGTTGCCTTTCTATCAGCTCGAACCAGTCTGGCCATTCTCCTCTGACCTCTGGCATCAACAACGCATTTCCGCCCACAGAACTGCCACTCACTGGATGTTTTTTCTTTTTTGGACCACTCTCTGTAAGCCCTAGAGATGGTTGTGCGTGAAAATCCCAGTAGATCAGCAGTTTCTGAAATACTCAGACCAGCCCTTCTGGCACCAACAACCATGCCACGTTCAAAGGCACTCAAATCACCTTTCTTCCCCATACTGATGCTCGGTTTGAACTGCAGGAGATTGTCTTGACCATGTCTACATGCCTAAATGCACTGAGTTGCTGCCATGTGATTGGCTGATTAGAAATTAAGTGTTAACGAGCAGTTGGACAGGTGTACCTAATAAAGTGGCCGGTGAGTGTATATTTACATTAAGATACACAAATGACACTTTTCAGTAGCATGTCATGAGACAAGCTGATAAGCTCTTCCTTTGTGCAGTGCTATTTGAAAGTTAAACGCTGCCTTTATTTTAATTCTGGAGAAGGTGCAGACATTTGATTTAGAACATGTTGTCTTCATTGTCCAAATCCTCTATATAGGTAACGTGTTTTTCGGGCCGAGCTGTCTGGGAACGAGCTGGTGCAGCACTGACAACCTGGGTGAATATGGCAAGAGCCTGAGATGTAGGGTGAATGAATCCCCAAATAATTTGTGGAATTCCCAGTGAGACAATGGCACTGTATAGCAGTAGCAAAAATTGTGGGTGCACGTAACCCCCATATATTCTTTGAATTCCCAGTCAGACAATGGCACTATATACCAGTAGTAAAAATTGTGGGTGCACATAACCCCAATATATTCTTTGAATTACCAGTCAGAAACTGGCACTATATAGCAGTAGCAAAAATTGTGGGTGCACATAACCCCAATATAATCTTTGAATTCCCAGTGAGACAATGGCACTGTATAGCAGTAGCAAAAATTGTGGGTGCACGTAACCCCCATATATTCTTTGAATTCCCAGTCAGACAATGGCACTATATACCAGTAGCAAAAATTGTGGGTGTATATAGCCCCAATTCTATTGCTAGGGGACTTGCAGGGTATTTCTGAGGTGAAGGTGGGGGGGCACACCGTTGGAACGGGGATTTGGGGTGTATATATGGGGTATACGGGAATACACTGTCAGTGTGTTGCATTCAGGATCCTGGGAAAGCTGGGTTGCGGCGATTGAGCCCGTCAGTGCCACGTTACACTGACAAGCTTCTCCCTGGAATTGAAGTTATATGTAACCCCAATATATTCTTTGAATTCCCAGTGAGACAATGGCACTATATGGCAGTAGCAAAAATAGTGGGTGTATACAGCCCCAATTCTATTGCTAGGGGACTTGCAGGGTATTTCTGGGGTGAAGGTGGGGGGGCACACCGTTGGAACGGGTATCGGGGGTATATATCGGGTATACACTGACAGTGTATTCCATTCAGGATCCGCGGAAAGCTGGGTTGCGGCGATTGAGCCCGTCAGTGCCACGTTACACTGACAAGCTTCTCCCTGGAATTTAGCTCTTATAAGAGCTGTTGGTTGTCTTCTCCTTCCTATCCTAGCCTGTCCCTGCCTACCCAGAATCTAAGCCCTAGTTAACTGGACGGAAACCTCCGTCCCCGGTGAATTGCAAGCTCAGAATGACGTGAAGCTGGTCATCGCTGTTCTTTTAAATTAGAGGTCACATGTTTTCGGCAGCCAATGGGTTTTGCCTACTTTTTTCAACGTCACCGGTGTCGTAGTTCCTGTCCCACCTACCCTGCGCTGTTATTGGAGCAAAAAAGGCGCCAGGGAAGGTGGGAGGGGAATCGAGTAATGGCGCACTTTACCACGCGGTGTTCGATTCGATTCGAACATGCCGAACAGCCTAATATCCGATCGAACATGAGTTCGATAGAACACTGTTCGCTCATCTCTAATCCTAATGTCTTATTTCCTATATACGTGAAACTTTACTGTATACCTTAAACTAATTAAAAATATTGGTAAAGATTTCTTAATGTTCTGCACCAAAAGTTGTGTTTACGACTCTTTTGACAAAAAATTGTTGCAACTGCCATTTTATACCGTCCTCGACACGCCTTGAAAAGCCGACATAGTGAGAGCTGGCTGGAGCAGAGCTATTGTCCCGGCCATATTGGTCATAATCTAAGCCAGAAAACTGACATAAATGATGCTGGAATAAGCTACGAGCCTGCATAGATTTTAGTACAGTGAATTAAATAACTAGTTAGTACAGAGGCTCTAAGCATTATATCAATAAAACAAATCATTGACTTAATTCAGAAGTTTTAGAAAAGAAGATCTATTCATGATTTTGTAAAAGTAACCATGTTTTGGGAAACCATTGTCTAGCCACTTAAATAACATATGGCGTCCATGACCCACTCCATCTGTACACCTTGGACCATGATTCACATAATTTTATCAGAACAACCTTTAACTTCACTAGTTTTGTCACAATTCTGTTTAGTTGCAGACTTACTGGATGACACATTCATTCTGCATTATCATTGATTTAAAAAGACAAGTAAAAACTAAATGGGCTGGAAATTCAATGTCTTGTCTTCATTCACATTTGCATTTTGAGTAAATTGTCTATTTATATGCCATTTATCAAAGGCAAAATCACTATGTTCACGTTTGGCTTTAAAATGCTTGGGAAATAGTAGAGCAGTTCACAGAAGGTGATTAGGGCCATAAAAATTTCACAAATACATCAGGAATGGACCAAAAGAAAAAAAAAAAAAAAAAAAATCAGCCTAATGATGGTCGGTCTAATGTCCATTGAGAGCTCCTTTGACTGACTGTTGTGGGTTTACAAGCAACAGCTTCCAAGTGCAAATGTCACACCTGGAATCAACACCAGATCTTCTGCCTGCTTAATTGATATATTAACCGGACAATAGCTTATGCGTCCCAATAAATAGCTTCAGAGATCATTGTCAACTTACCTTTGGTCTTTTAAAAAAAGCGGTAGCTACTTTTACAGAGCTGTAATTCCTAACACCTTCCTACAATTAGGTGTGAATACCTTTAAATGAAAGGTGACAGTCTGAACTTTAAGTCCAGACAATGCCATTAAGTTTCTTAGGAAACCAGGCATTGATGTATAAGGAGCTGCCTTCCTAAAGGTGACTTTTGAGCAGTGCTCTCTAACCTTTTCAGACTCATGGCACCTCTGGGACAAAAAAATTCCTAAGGACACAGAAGACATGAAGGCATATGGTCATCTTCCCATCCAGAGTGTCCAAGGCATTCCTGTTGTTTCCAGGACACTACTATTGGTGCTAGAGCAAGTTTTCTTTTTTTCTTCAATATCCTGCATGTCTTAGGCTAATATCTAACTACAGGTGTCGTCTGGTTTGACATTAGGTCTTGCCAAAAAAAAAAAAAGAGCATAAGGGCTAGTTCACACGTGAACTGCCCGCTCGGGTTTTGACACAGAGAGAGACGCGGCTCGCCGCGTCTCTCTCTTGTCAAAACCCGCCCGCCGCGACCATCGCTGTCGCGGCTTAACCCTCTGCTGTCGGCTCAAATGAATGAGCCGACATAGGAGGGAGCTGCGGGGGGCGGAAGCCGCGCGACTGAGACAGCGCGGCTTCCGCCTGAAGAAAGGACATGTCCTTTCTTTTCTCCGCTAGCAGCAGCTCGCCGCTAGCAGAGAACAGAAGCCCGGCGGTCTCCATAGACCACCATTATAAGGGGAGGTTTTGGACGCGAAATCCGCTGTCAAAAACCTCCCCTTATACTCACGTGTGAACTAGCCCTAAAAGTGCTTTCCACACTGCTTCATAGAAACACTGTCAGAGGTTACTTTTGGCCATTGTACCTCATGGTGACACATTGTTGACTGCTAAACATGCCTATACGATGTACTCAAAGACATTTTATCTAGTTGACATACTTTGAGAAGTGTGTCACTGGCCTGAGAGAAGCATAATGGCCGTTTTGACAAATTGCTATCTAGGCCCTTTTAACCAGCTTTTAGGAGGTATGGTGAGCAGTGGTTACATGAAGGCAAGCACACATGGTAAACAGACTCTGGATAGCCTAGACCAGTGTTGGCAAACCTTTTAGAGACCAAGTGCCCAAACTGCAACTCAAAGCCCACTAAATTATCGCTAAGTGCCAACATGGCAATTTAAACTGAATATTGTGCGGATCCACAATTGTGGACAGTTACAGACCCACAAATTACAGTCGTGTGAATGGGGCTTTACAGAGCGCTCAAATACAAAACAACTTTGTACTGAAATGTAAAGGTCTCTGCATTTAGTACTTTTGAACAATTAACATTCACTATTTACATCGCACAGGATCTGTTTAATAATGACCGTGCAATGTTATTACATCCTGTACTAATATCACGTCTACCATAAAACAGATACTGTGTGATATAAATAGTGAGGGGACTCCAGTCAGTACTATATGCTCTGCTGTGGCCCCCAAACAGTATTATATGCTCCACAGCAGCCCCCCCCCCACAGTATTATATACTCCACAGTAGTCCTACCACACATTATATGCTCCACAGTACCACAGTAGCCCCACCATAGTATTATATGCTCCACAGTAGGCCCCCACAGCATTATATGCTCCTCAGTACCCCCCACAGTATTATATGCTCCTCTGTATGCCCCCCTCCCACACACAGTATTATATGCTCCTCAGTACACATACCCCATTATATGCTCCTGAGTACCCCCCCACACACATAGTATTATATGCGCCTCAGTACGACCCCCTCCCACACACAGTATTATATGCTCTTTACTACGCCCCCTCCCAGTATTATATGCTCCTCCTTATGCCCCCCCTCCCCCAGTATTATATCAAATCAAATAGGCTATATTGGCACGTCCAAACAGATATTTGCCATTGCCAAAGCTAGTAAAGTTGGGGGGGGGGGGGAATTGGAGTCGAGGGGGAGAGTATGGGGGGGTGATTTTGGGTATAATAGTCTGTGGAGTCTCATCTTCCTCTTGTTTGGTGACAGCTGCTGGACACGTATTGGGCAGCGATCTCCACAGTGGCCTCCTCTTCTCCCAGTGGGATGTAGAGTTTCCTCTTCTCATCTGCAGATATGAAGTCTGGGATGTGGGCAGAGAGTCTTTGGTAGTAGACGGCCCTCCCAGCTGAGTATTTGGTGCAGTGTAGCAGGAAGTGGGTCTCGTCTTCTAGGGCCCCCTGGTCACAGTACTGGCACTGTCTGTTCTCCTGTGGCTTGTACGTCTGCCTGTGTCGCCCCGTCTCCATCTCTAGGTTGTGGGCGCTCAGTCTGTACCGGCTCAGGGTCTGTGTTTGGGGTGGCGTATTCTCTCCAGGTAGGTGGCCATGGTGTAGTCTTTTTGCAGTGACTGGTAGACAGTGAGTTTCTTGGAGTTATTTATTGCGCTTCTCCATTCCTCGATGTACCGCTCTTTGTCTCTCTCAATTACTCCTTTTATTTGAGCCTTGTTCAGGGCATGTTGGGGGTTTTGGCTTGGCAGATGGCTGATGCTTGGTTGGGGGGGGTATCAGTTTTTCTCAGGGCTCTGTGGCTCAGCCAGGCTTGGTGGTGGTAAGAGCCAGGGCTGCTGCCCTGTATGTGAGTCCAGAATGATAGCGCCCTCTTCTGCATGGTGAGCCATAGGGGAGTCTGCCTAGCTCTGCCCGGCATCCCATGCTGGAGGTGCTGCAGTGGACATGGAGCAGGTACTTGCAGAACTCCAGGTGGAAGGTTTCTGTTGGGATGGAATCCCACTTTGACTGGTCTGGGTAGGTAACTGGGCCCGAAAACTCGCTGCCATAGATAAGGATCGGAGCGATGACTGAGTCAAATATCTTCAGCCAGACCCTCAGCGGTGGTTTGAGGTGGTACAGTTGTCTTCTGATGGCGTAGAAGGTTCTGCAGGCTTTTGCTTTCAGGGTTTCTATTGCTGCTTTGAAGATTCCTGATTGGCTGAGCTCCAGCCCCAGGTAGGTGTAGCTGTTGGTTTTCTCCAGTGTGGATATGCTCTTCAGCATGACTATGACACACTGACACTCTATTATACTTACCCAGGAAGAGCCACCATGTGTTCTCCTTTTGACTGCGGGCACTGATGACTTACGTCATCGTGCCTGCGTCATGTCACACTCTGCAGTCAGTGTGGGCCATGGTTGCGCTAACCACAGCCTACACTGAAAGATCACTCATCAATGGGTAATCCTATACCAGATTCCCTGTTAGTGAGCGATCCGGGCGACCGTACGCGTGCCAGCATAGAGGGCTTTGCGTGCCCTCTCTGGCACGCGTGCCATAGGTTCGTTATCACAGGCCCAGACAGACCACCAATAGAGAATTTTTTTTGATCCATTGACAAGCATAGACAATCTCAAAGTTTCCATGTTCACAGGAGGCACCTTTTTGTCACACCCATCCATAAGAAACCATCCCTCGACCTGTCCTCTCCAGCCAACTATTGCCCTTACTCACTGCTCCCATATGCTTCAAAACTTGAACATTATGTTCACTTTGAACTATTTGCCTTTCTCTCATCCAACTTTCTCTTTGACGGACTACAGTCAGGCTTCCTACTCCACAGAAACCATTGATATCAAAGTCACAAACTACCTACTGACAAAAGCAAACAGCACTACATTCACTTCCTCCTTGACCTTTCATCCGCCTTTGACACAGTCGATCACTCCCTCTTTCTTGTTACTAACTCTCTCATGCCTTGGGATCACCGACTTGGCCCTCTCCTGGACTCCCTCACAGCTCACCAACTGCACATTCAGCCTCTCACACCCACGCCTCACTGCACACTATTTCTGTAGGTGTCCCAAGGCTCTGTCCTGAGACTCCTCCTTTTCTCCATCTACACCCATGGCCTTTACCAACTCATAGAATCCCACGGTTTTCAAAACCATTGCTACATCAAATACTGTATTTTTCAGACTATAAGACGCACTGGACTATAAGATGCACCCAGGTTTTAGAGGAGAAAAATAGGGGAAAAAAAATTTCAGGCAAAAAAAAAAAAAAAAAAAAAAAAAAAAAAGGTAGAAACCAAAAACAAGAACCCAAAAGTACAAAACAACCTAGTCTCAAAACAAATGTAAATATATTTTTAAAGCAACTTGAGACACAAACTATAAAAATTGTATAACTTTATTAATAAATATCACATCAAACAATACATAAACAGACAAGGGAGACACACATAGGAAAAAAGATAAATTTCCCCATAGAGTAGCGGCGGAATACCAAAAACCCTCCCACCAGTCAAAGACTGAGTCTAACCCCAATATATAGTATAGAAATACAAGAACAATAAATCACAAAAAAGAGGAATATAATCCCCAATTAGATACTTAGTATTACATACCAATCATAGGCCAGGGGACTAAAATACACATATCTTCCCCAGTAAAGAGGAATCCCAAATAGGGTCACCTTAATACATACCCTTAGGTGTAGACATATTCTCCGTGGATACCAATGTATTAATGGAGAAAAAAGCAGGGGGGACTCAGTCAGAGGCTGGTAGGACTGTGGGAAACGCCTGACGCGCGTTTCGCCTTCACTCGGCTTCGTCAGGAGGCTAAATAACACTAGACCAGAGCGCGGTATATATAACCAAAAATAAGCACAGCTAATAAGAATCACCTGCTCAGCTAAGTTCCATTCGTCTCTCTCCCCCTGATCCGGCCGGTCGTCAACTGCGCATGACCGCGAGTCACCAATGACGTCATCACGTACGCGTAACGTGACGACGTCATTGTGTTCCAAAGATGTTTAAATAAAGTTTGGCCGGACGCGCACGCGTACACGCGCCTGCCACATATATTGTGTATAAGCGGCCACAGAGACGAACCGCCGTATAAGCAGAAAATAGCTGGGGCACAGAAGACAACGAACGAATATAATCACACTCAATGACTCAAGGTATCTAATAGAATGCACAATGCATAGGGGCATAAATACATAAATAATGCACAAAAATAACAAAATAATTACAAAACCTAAAATAAAAAATGTGTACAAATATAAATACCAAACACCAAAAATTCATAAATAAATACCTAATTAGTGTATAAATACATTTTAAATATTAAAATAGTTAAACTGAATATAAGTAGTGTGAGATGATAAATTTATGTACTAATAATATACTAAAGTGTACAAAAAACAATATAAATATAAAGTGCACGTTATAAATACAATAATTAATATATATACAGTGATAATAAAGTGAATGAGTGAATAAAGGTGCGAAAAAAGTGCTAATAAAAAAAAAAAATGAAAAATATTAATAAAAAATAAATAAAAAGTGAATAAAAAATAAATAAAAAAAATAAATAATAATAATAAAAATAAATCATAAATAATAAATAACACATGAAAAACTAACCAAATAAATAAATACCACAAATACAATTATACATAAATGCCCACATTTAATATACATTTATAATCAACTGTACACCATTTAAAATCCAGCAAGAGCGGCGCCAGCAATGTCCAAACCACTGCAACCACAAGATCAGCGCCGACAGCCACCGAACCAGGACATCAGGTAGATAGTAAAATGTCCGATGCATATCAATATGCTCTTATATCAAATATGTTCCAAATCTGTTTGTATTCAAAAAATAAAATTCAGCAGAGACGACGCCAGCAAAGATCCAAAACACCAAGGCAGCGGAATCGACACCTGACAACCACCGGACCAGGACAGCAGATAACCAATGGAACTTCTCATGTACGTAAATCATTTCATTGAGAAAAAAAAAAAGGTAAAATATTTAATGTATGGGAGTTGTAGTTTTGGAACAGCTGCAAGGCCACATTGACAGGTGACCCTGCAGCTGTACGGGGATGTATAGGGCGTTTTTTTTGTGGGGCCAGGTGTACTTTTTAGTTATACCATTTTGGGAAATGTTTATTGCTTAGATCACCTTTTATTTAAATCAGAGGCAAAACGGTGAGAAAAACCCGGCGTTTTAGCACTTTTGAAGTTCACTGTACATAAAAATATTAGCAGACCGGGCATTTTCAAACACAGGGATACCTAATGTATATGTTTCACAGTAATGTTATACTTTTATATGTATTCTAGGGAAAAGAGGTGAACTTTTATTTTTTATTATATTTTTTTTGAGGTTTTTTTTTTTTTTTTTTACTATTTTATTATCCCCCGCTTAGGGGGCTTGAACCTGCAATTATTTGATTGCAAGTCCCATAGACGGCAATACAAGTGTATTGCCGTCTATGGGAGATTCTATACATTACTATCGTGGAGTGTCAGACCAGCCGCGATAGTAATATATATCCATGACAGGCCTGGGAGCCTTCATTAGGCTCCCGGCTGTCATCGGAACAGGTCGGCTCCTGCGGCTTCGCCGTGCAGGAGCCGGCCTGCATCACTAAAGGTATGGGGCCAGTGGGGACCGGCCCCGGGGCTAACCTTAAACTGCCGGGACCTGCGGAGGAGGAGCGGATTTACAGCATGGCCGCGCTACTGCCACCACTGGTTTTCTTCAGCGGCAGGAGCGTGGCAATCTGCAGGCCCCGGCAGCTAAGACAGTCCCCGGCATCTACTGTAATAGACCGGCGGATGCCGGGGAGTGTTTTAGCTGCCAGGGTCTGCAGTATTGTCACGCTCCTGCCGCTGCAGAAAACCAGCGGTGGCAGTAGCGCGGCCATGCTGTAAATCCGCTCCTCCCCCCACATTTGGACTATATTTTCCTCATTTTCCTCCGAAATTTGGGGGGGGGGGGGGGGAGTGCGTCTTATAGTCTGAAAAATACGGTACATTCAAATATATTTCTCTGGACAACACATTATCATTCTGTTGTCCAGAGTTCCAGAATGTCTAGCATCTTTTCTCTCCTACCATTTTCTCAAACTCATTATGGAGAAAACGTAGTTTATTATCTTCACGCCAACTCACACAGCCCACCTATCTTACCCAACTATCAAGGTTAATGGCACCACACTTATCCCAGCCCCACACATCCATTGCCATGGGATAACCTTTGACTGACTTATCCTTCAAGCCACACATCCAAGCATTCAACACCTCCTGCTGCCTCCAACACAAGAACCTTCATTGAAACTGCTCCATCCTCACCCCTAAAACTATAAAAATTTTATTCCATGCCCTCATAATGTCCCGCTTAGACTACTGTAACACCCCTCTCCATGACCTCCCAGCAAATGCTCTTTCTCCCCTCTACCAGTCCATTGCCTGGCTACCCATCACCCTGTAAATAGAATTTAAAAGGTTAACACTGACAAACAAAGCCATCCCCAACTTATATGTCTGACCTAATCTCCTGCTACTTAGCCACATGTAACCCCGATCCTCCAAGGAGCTCCTACTCCACTATACTCTTATCTGCTCCAAAATTTCTCACGTGCATTCCCCATACTATAGAACTCACTACTGCAACATACAAGACTGTTCCTCACAATCACCAGCTTTAAGAAGACCTTGAAGACACCTCGTCAGGAAGGCCTACAACTTTCAATAACACTACTGCCATCACACCACCATCTGAACAGGGTATACCCTCACCTACTGTCTCCCCTTTTCCTTTATACAGTAGACTGTAAGACCTTGCAGACAAGGCCCTCTATCCCACTGCTCCAGATTGTTAGTATAGGTATTGCACTTCTTCTGTGTATTTTGGTTAGTCAAGTTGAAAAGTGTGGTAACATGTGGCGATGAAGCAGGGCATAATATGATGGATCAGGTCGCAGGACTTGTCTGCTTGTGTTGTGGAAGTAGCTATATTGTAGTAACCAATATCAGCAGCAGTACAGTAAATGGAAGATGATAAAGGGAGACTTTTTTTCTGGGACACACTATCATCATCTACTGACTAGCTTGGCAGCTAAAAAAAAGTTGAACTATCATCCAAAAGTGATCAGTGTGTGTCTGTGGTTTGTTTCTACTGTGGGTAATAAATCTTTATAAATGTGGGTCATGTGGGTTTTCAATAGTCTTGACAGCAACACCCTGTTCGGCTTGCTGGTTCCTTTAGGTTCTACTCATAGTTATCCTGAAACCCGGTAAAGATCTGACTAGCTTTGTCAATTATTGACCGATATCCCTTTTTAATGTCGATGTTAAACTGTATTCTATGGCACAATATTTGTAAAACTCTTCTGTGTGAACACTATTCTCTATGTCTCTTGTCTGTCGATGTTGAAAAAGCCTTTGACTGTGTGCATTGGGGCTTCCTGTGGTCTATACTTGACCAGGTGGAGATAGGCCCCATATTTTTGGGGAAGATCCTGTCCCTATATGACGACAACTCCACTAGGGTGCACGCTAATGAGATCCTATTGGAACCGTTCCTGGTGTGGAATTGGACCTGGCAGGAGTATGCAGTCACCTGTGCTGACATTTAAAGGGGTTATCTAGGATTAGAAAATGTGATGTGCTATCACTTCCTGAGAAGAAGAAAGCAGCCAAGGGGTTAAAAATATCCTCCATAAGGGTGCTGCCATGTTTTTCTGGATTGCTGACCCCGGTGTTAAACCTCATAGTGGCAGTCTGTCCCCATGATAACCAGGGGCTACCATAGGCTGCTGTATTTGTATTTTAGTATATTGTAACGGAAATCAGATCTTCTATGATTCAAATCCCCTAGAGCTCTGAAAATAAAAAATTAAATAAGTTTTTTTTTAAATTAAGAAATATAACATTTCAAATCCCCCCATACAAAAAATAAAGTCAAACATTAATACATTAGCCATTTGGCTAAGTATATGGCTTATGGAAGATGAGAGTTAAAAGACGAAAATGAAAAATGGATGTAGTGGGAAGGGGTTAAAGGAGGAGTGCAATTTATGGATTTAAAAACTCTGCTGCTTGATACACCCGTGCTTTTTTTGTCCATTTTGTATTTTGATCTTGCACAATTTTATAAAATTAATTGAATTATTACATATATATGTCAGCTTTAGAGAACATGGGAAGAATATGCAAATCTGTCTCCCAAGATGTAAACAGGGAGACAGGATAGACGTTATCCCCATAGAGAACGTCATACATTAGTGTGCATGGTATGCGTTGTAGATGATACATGCTTTGTTGTGTTTTTCTATTTCAGTTAACACTTCTTCAGACAACATATAAGTCATATAGTCAGTCTTTGTGTAGCTGGAAGGTTAGTGGTGGACACTCCGGCTCGACACCAGTCACTGCAGTCCCCACAAAGCAGTTTTATTTGTCCTTCTTTGTGCCCTTCTTCTATAATGAGTGTCCTGGTGAGTTTGTCCCCGTCATTATACAAGATGAGACACAAGGTTCTGCTGCTTTTTTGTAATGCTGAAAGTTGTAAATTGTTGGTTAAGGAAGAAGTAAAAAGAAGTAAAAGAAAAGGAAGTAAAGAAAGAAAGGGAAGAGAAAGAAGTAAACTTGAACAGTGAAGTGTTAGTAATCAGTTCTTGAGACACTCACTAATACCTCCCATTCACTTTTTCTTGCTAATCTTCCCTATGTAAACTGGAACAATGAAGCACCAGAAGAGAAGGAAATGTCAGGTTATGTTTCTGGTCCAGCCCACTGCCCACCCTCCATCTGTGCTGATGTCAGTGCTTATTGAAACATATGCTGCCTGTTGCTCACTGGCCATCTGTTAGCCGAGTTGATGAAGTGGTTGTGTAACCAGGACAACATGAACATGGCTGACTAGTGCCACTGTAAACATCTTCTGCTCAAGTTACTCTGCTGTCCATGTTAAGGAATGGTGAAATGCTTGCTGTGTATTCGTCTGATCTGATGTGCACATAGAAATATTGGCAGCAAATATAAACATTAGGGACTAAATCAGGGAACTGTGTCGGAAAGGATACCCAAACAGTGGGCAAGAAAGCCAAAGTGTCCATAGTGGTTTTCCACAACTTCTACAGAAAACAATATTAAATGCTTCTGCTCAGATTTATAACATTACCAACATACATATAAAGAGTAAATGGTCTCACCGGCTGTATCACCCTAAGGAAGCCTTCACACAGAGTATACGCTCCGCTCATTCTGAACGTAAAAGTCGTTCAGAATGAGAGCATAAAAAACAGCTCCCATTGACTTGAATGGGTGCCAGTATAAGCACATATCACATTGAAAGCAATAGGGAAAAAAGCCTCCCATTGAGTTTAATGTGTAGCGCTCGTATGCCGACACTCATTCAAGTCAATGGGAGCTGGTTTTTACGCACTCATTCTGAACAACTTTTACGTTCAGAATGAGCGGAGCGTATACTCCGTGTGAAGGCTCCCTAAGTCTTATACTAGAAAACAATGACATACACCACTAGTTTTATTTAGATTTTTCTATACTGGTAATGCACAAGAATTAGGCACCAATCAGAGTGATAAATGCTCATGTGAGATTAATAGGAAATAGACCAATTATTGGCACATGAAGACCCTAAAAAATTCTCATGCAGCATATTCAGCTAGTTTTGTGGGGGGGGGGGGGGGGGGAAGAAAATTGCTGGTAAAGCCATCAGTGAGATACTTACAACAACACAGTCTGTAATTCCATCTCTAAACACAAAATGGTATACAATCTTCAGGAGGTGTCTGAATGGTTGTGTGCTAAATTAAGGGGGCATTCACAAGGAGTAATGTGCCGCGTGATGTGGCACGTATACGCCGTGTAAGATTTTGCAGGCCGTACACGATCCCATTGATTTCAATGGGAGCCGGGATCGTATACGCAGCGCTATTTTGCGACCGCAAAATACCACCGCGTATACGATCCCGGCTCCCACTGAAATCAATGGGAGCGTATGCGGCCCGCAAAATCTTACACGGCGTATACGTGGCACGTTACTCCGTGCGAACTCCCCCTAAAGCTAAGACCCCGCGTAGCTGCGGAAAAGATCAGCATGGAGACACATTGCAGACTTTCTGTGAAAACGGTGCGAAAAAATGCAGTGTTTCTGTAGGTATAATTGACATGCTGCAATTTAAAAACAAAAAAACCACACAAAAAAACAAAAAAAACCACGCTTTTTGAAATCGTAGCATTTCCACAGCATTTTTTTTCTGCAACATGTGGATGGGATTAGCCAGAATCCACTTTGCAGGTATGAAATACAAAGTGTTTTTTGCTGTAGCTTTTCCAGCCCACACATAAGATGCTGTGTCACTTGGAAAGTGTTCTTGCTGGTTACATGATACACCTGAATAACGCACAAAGATATCCACTCATAAGACAATTTACTACAATTTACTTTATGTACCTTTCCTAGGGGCCAGAGAATAATTTAAATTTTTTTGTGGGTCTTCTTTAATACAATGCAATCAGTAAACTGGATGCTTCCAAGCTATTGGAAAAACAATTTGTCATGCAAAAAACATGGCTGCATAGCCTCAGCGCTATGTCAAGAAAAAAAAAAAATGCATGACTTACGACATAGAAAAACAAAAGAAAAGGCAATGTGGCCTTAAATAGGACATGTTACCTCTCCTATCGTGTCTGTTTTAGTAAAGGTTTGTATTTCCTATGAAATAGGTCTAGATCATCTTTCCTCATAGCTGGATGCTATGCTGTTCATCTGTAATATGCCTCAGAAATTTCTACATAAATTTCCAACTGGGTGTTGCTATTCCCTTTATGCAAGACGTGTATCACTGGATACAAGGGATACATGGCACAATCAGCATTGTTTGGATAGTGTTAGAGTGTACTAAGACTCAGCCTACTTTTTCTTTCCAAGGCCTCACACAGTGCCAACGTAAACACCCAGTGCACGAAAAAAGTGGGAGTGCCACTAAAAAAAAGTGCCCAGGATGCTGTCAAAAACCTACCCTTTCCCAAAAGGGAAGGGGGTTCCCAACATTTACCCTTCCCCACAAGGCCCAAAAGGCGCTAAGTGGAGTCAAGTACCAGCGGGCTAACTGCCGGAGCAGAAAGCCCTCAAACATCCTTTTCCCCTTGGGCTTCTACCACCTAGGGTACTACAGACAGACCTTCGTCCAGTTTCTCCTTGGGCTGCCATCACCTAGGATACTCCTGGACTCAGACCGAATACCTGCGTCTGACCCAGGGTGGATCACCAAGAGAGACAGAAGGGAAGCTCATTACAGACTTCACCTCCCAAATGACCGTCGGGGGCGTCCCAAAAGGGTACAGCATCCCTTCATTGACACACAAAACAGTGACAAGTGGACAAAAAAAGTAGTGAAAAACAGAGATGAGCGAGTACTGTTCGGATCAGCCGATCCGAACAGCACGCTCGCATAGAAATGAATGGACGTAGCCGGCACACGGGGGGTTAAGCGGCTGGCCGACGTCAAAGCGGAGTTACCAGGTGCATCCATTCATTTCTATGGAGCGTGCTGTTCAGATCGGCTGATCTGAACAGTACTTGCTCATCTCTAAAAAAAACAAAAAAAAAACAGTTAAATAAGTGGTAAAGTGCCCATCAAGATCCTGGTTTACCGCCGGATCTATAAAAATTCTCCCGCACTGGTAAACCAGGCATAGGGAGTGGGGCGCTCAAAAAGGTGTGAACTTGTGCCACGCAATGTGCCAAAAACCAGTGGGTTTCCCATGCCCAGTGGTCTAAGGCACGACTCAGCCTACTAGTAACACCCAGTAAACAATTTTTTTGTAGGAATAACAGAGGAACAACGCTGTTCAGGGCTATAGTTGGCCATACACATCAGATAAAAGCAATCTAAAGAATTTATTTTGGCTTGTTTGACTGCTTATTTTATATGTTGAGGGACTAAGAACATTCCTTAAGGAGAGTGCCTTCTCAGGCCACCTTTGCAGGGATATGGAGACTTACAAGCCATTTTTGCCCACTGGGGTGGATTCTGGTGAATATGCAAATCTACTTTTCAGGATGTAATTAGGAAAACTATGTCTCTGTTCGCTGCCACTCAGACAGCCGACTTAATCATGCATGACTTTTTCAGTAAGCCTAATACCATGATGCATGGTTATTGTCAGACTAGTATATCTATCCCAAAAGGAACAGACTCCCAGATAGATGTACTCGTCTGGCAATAACCCTGATCATGGCATTAAGCTTACTGAAAAAGTCATGCATGATGTTTAAGGGTCTGTCCTAGAGGCAGATTTGCATATATCTCATATGTAACAGTCTCCTTATGGACACTTGTTTACACTTTTGGAAAACAGTTTTCCTAGCATATACAATAAATGTAGACTGCAGACTCAGTGTACATATTATCCTACAATGCCACATGAGACACTTGGATTTGATAATGTACAATTGTGGCTTTCACAAACTTTGATGCTTCATTGTTTTTAGATCCTCTAGATTTTTCTATGGTATACAATTATAATCATTACATAATTTAAACCTTTATTGTGAGATACATCAAATTTCTGCAAAGACTTCTGCAATTCCGCTGGCTTCCAGGGCCTCAGCTTCTGGACCAGATACTGACTCATGGGAACCCATTCTTGTATAACCAGTGCTTGTGTTTTTGTTTGTTCACTCCCTTTTACAGCGTTGATCATAAATTCTCAATGGGATTGATATCCGGGATGTTTCCTGGCCATAAACCCAAAATGTCAATGTTTTGTTCACCAACCCACTTAGTTATTACTTTTTACTTCTGACCTGGTGTTCAGCCATGTTGGAAAAAGCATTGTTTATCACCAAACTGGCCCTGGATGATTGGGAGAAGTTGCTCTAGGAGGATGCTTAGATACTGTTCTTTATTCTTCTCAGTGTTCTTAGGAAAAATTGTGAGTGAGTCCATTCCCTTGGATGAAAGCAATCCCGCATGTGAATTGTCTCAGGACACCTTACATTTGACATGACACAGGACTCATGGTAGCACTCACCTTTTCTTATCCAGACAATCTTCCAAACACCACTTCTCTCGAAGAAGGACTTGCAGACATTCTGCAGGAAGTACAGGGACTGGACGGCAGAGGGATGAGGTAAAGTCATTTTCTTCAGGCTGTTGAGGAAAATCAAAAAGAATGGTTGTCTGGAGAAGAAAAGATGATGCTACCATGTGTGCTGTGTCTCAGCCTGCCTGACACAATGTTCACGCCATCATTGCCTTCATGCCCAGCACATGGAGGATGGGACCGAAACACCAAGTGAGGAGACAATAGTGAGTTCTATGGACCACCTGGCAATTCACCATTCCACGTGTAAGAGTAGAATTTCTGCTGATTTCTTTGTGGATATTATATCATTTCTTCAGTAGAATATTACAGCTCTGTGAGAACAGAGTCTTAAAGGGGTTTGGCTCTTGAAAACAAGTTGACATCGGAGGCAGATTGGGAATTTAAAGTGGAAATATATCAGACCAGAGTCAAACCATTTTGTAGGCAAGGTCAACATAAGTACCGTAGATGGGCCAACAAACCTTGTGCTGCAGCCCCAATGGTGGTAACATGGCCAATGTAGCACTATGTAATTAACATACAAGACTGCTACTATCCTTCATGTAAAGCAGTCCTGTGTCAAGCATCATACGTTACACAGTACTGTCTGCATTACCTGGAGGGAGAGAGAGAGAAGTCCTATGTAAGGCAATAAAGAGGGTAGGCTGCATAAGTCCTGAATAAAATATTTGTCTATGGATTATAGCAGTCCTTAGTGTAAATTGCATAGAGATGCATTGGCCCATTTACCACCATTGTGGTTACAATTGCTGACCCCATTGACTTGTGCCTACAAAATGAGACCAGCCTGATAGAAATAGATAGATTAGATCAATAGATACATTTACAGGGCCACTTCAAGTTCCCAATCTGCCCCGATGTCAACTTGCTTAGAACAAATAACTATTTTAAGGCTCTATTCACACACATATGTAATATTCCACTACAGAAATAACCTGTATATCCATGATGAAAAGACCACCACAATACTTCAGTTACAGCAGCATACTTCCCATATTATTTTATTCTACATTTTGTTGTATTTAGCCAACTCTATCACAGTTCTGCAGCATTCAGGGTATATAGAACATGTGTTGCCATTTTTTCCTTTTTAGGCTAAGGCCCCATATTGTGGAAATGTGTTTTTTTTTTTTTTTTTTTTTTTGAGACAAAGTTAATAGTGGCCTGAAAAAATTAAAATAAATAAAGGAAACGCTTAATATTCTAGCAAATCCCATCCACGCATTGCGATAAAATATGCGCAGTGGAAATGCTGTGATTTCCAAAACTGTTGCATTTTTGGAAATTTCAGCATGTTAATTATAGCTATGGAAATGCTGACGGTTTACCTATATGATTAACTGAAGCAGAAAATCCACAGAGGCCATAAATATCTAATCCCATTAAAGTCAGTGGTAGGGGAGCTGCAGTGACGTTGCCTAAACGCTATACAGGGGATAAAGCTTTCTGCCTCCAGCACTCTAGACTGTATAGGATGGGTGTCCGAAGTGGCACTATACAGCAAAGCGGTCTAGGGGTCAGCTGTAGGCCCCTCACCTATCAGGTATATATGACCTATCCGGAGAATAGACTAAAAATCTTAAGCGGATGTGGGTTTACACAACTGTATCCACTTACACCATATTCAACTTTGATGTAGATTCTGTTTTGTAAATCCACAACACATTTGCAGTATGTAAACAAAGCCAAAGAACACATACTTCATTTCTGATACATATTAATTATATTCATGATATTTGCATCCTTGTCTGCTGACTACTATAATATATTCTGTGTACCACATACAAATCTGCCTTTTGTTTCAGTCTAGAGTTATACAAATTTGGAAGATAAAATACAGAGCAGAAAAATCTTACCAGGCCTTGCTGTTTGCAAAAATCCCACTAGATGTCCCTGTGCTCGTTCATCACCTCTGAGTAAATGAATTTCATACACATAGAAAGGAATTAAAACATTAAACCGTAAATGGTAGTTATTAGTTTATCACACAAAAAAACATTAAATTTACTGCAATTAACAGAACTACAAAGTTATGACAATGTTTCATAAGAAAATATTAGTAGATGCAAAGTATGATTAGAGATGAGCGAACACTGTTCAATCGAATAAGTATTCGATCAAATATCAGGCCGTTCGAGGTATTCGATTCCAATTGAATACCACGAGGCAAATGCACTAAAAATTTGGATCCCCCTCCCCACCTTCCCTGGCGCTCTTTTTGCACCAATAAATAATTTAACATTCGGTTAATTTGAGACTGAACTATGTGACTGAGACAGATCTACAGGCAGGGTTAGCTAGGGATTACCTTTATTTAGGGGGGAATGTTACTCACCCAGCTCTTTGGGGCTCTATCTGGTCGGGATCCCCGTCAGCTTGTGATATGCTCAAGCTGACTTTTTTTTTCCATAGGAATGCATTGACCAGCGTTGATTGGCCGAATGCCATACAGAGTACAGCATTCGGCCAATCAACGCTGGTTCTGCCGGAGGCTCGTCTGTGAGGAGGTGCAGTCTAAGATCGGACCAGAATGGAGATTGCTGTGGACAGATCATAGACTCCGCCTCCCTCAGCAGAAACAGTGTTGATTGGCCGAATGCTGTACTCTGTGTGGCATTTGGCCAATCAACGCTGGTCAATGCATTCCTATGCCGGGATGTAGCAGTGCTGGCCGTGCGCTTAGCTCAGATACTCCAGAGATGCAGCTGAGATGAGCGCACGGCCAGCACTGCTACTCCGGAGATGCAGCCAAGCTGAGCGCACAGCCAGCACTGCTGCACCGAAGAACCGCTGATCCCTGCTGCACACTCAGCTCTGCTGCATCAGAGATGCGCTGTTACGGATATATATATATATATATATATATATATATATATATATATATATATATATATATTTTTTTTAAACTACAGAACCTCTTAGCTGTAGAACATTACAGCTAGGTCCACAGGCCCAATGGTGGGCGGCTGTATGTCTGAACTGAAATGTAAACTACTGCAAAGACACTGCAGCCTGAAAGTCAATGTGAACAGTGTATACTGTGCGACACTCCGTGTGAACAAGGTGCAACTAAATCCCTGCCAGTTTAGCTCACTGGCCAGGTGCACCAGTACAAGTGAAACACACACGGCTGCCAAGGGTTAACACTCACCTCAGGCGAGCAAACACACACACTTACCCCTGCGACAGCTAGGGGCCACCACGGAAGTTTAGAACATTCTCCTTCACAAAGCTTGGAGCCATCAAACACCCATGATCCCGCACACAGCTAGGAGCCATACATGAAGTCAGAGAGTACACATAGGCTATCTCAGAGACCATACCTGATGCAGATCTACAAGCTGGAATGTAGTCTACCGCTCCTAGCCCTGGTGTAGCTCTAACAGTTCAAGGTTTACAGACCCTACCTAACAGCACCCAGGGGAAGCAGAGGAACCCCACACAGAGGCCTAGTCTGAAACCTGCCTGAGTACTGGAGACTATCCCTGCAAACTACTGTCATTCACTCCGTGGACTTAGAGTAGATTTCAGTCAAAGTGTAAGCACCCGGCGGGCGTCGGCTCACACTATTTAAAGGGAATTCCGCGCCCAATAGGGTCAGTGGCCATGACCTCACCGCTCATGCTCAGTAGGGGAGAAATGGCACTTAGCTTGTGAGCAGCTCCAATATGTCTGAGCATGCTCAGTAAGGTGAAAGCTGGATGGTTAGACTGACCCACAGGTGGCGCTGTGCACTATGATAGCAACCTGTGGGACCAAACCCTAACATGCGCTGAACCCTGCTGCCTTCTCAGCTCTGCTGCATCTATGTATGCTTCCATGCTCCGGTGTAGCAGTGCCCTCAGCTCGGCTCATCTCCGGAGTAGTCGAGCTGAGTGCATGGCCAGCACTGTTACATCTTTGCATAGGAATGCATTGACCAGCGTTGATTGGCCGAATGCCATACAGAGTACAGCATTCGGCCAATCAACGCTGGTTCTGCCGGAGGAGACAGAGTCTAAGATCGGTCCACAGCAGTCTCCATTCTGGTCTGATCTTAGACTCCGCCTCTTCAGACGAGCCTCCGGCAGAACCAGCGTTGATTGGTCGAATGATGTATGGCATTCGGCCAATCAACGCTGCTCAATGTATTCCTATGGGAAAAAGTCAGCTCGCGCATATCGCAAGCTGACAGGGATGATCCCGATGTAATACAGTGACTTGGGCATGTTAGATGTCCCTAGACATGCTTCCCCTGCTGTCCCAGTTGCATTTCAGGGTGTTTGCATAATTTCCTGGGGTGTGATAGTGGACTTGGTGACCCTCCTGAGTCGAATAGTGGTTTCCCCCCTAAACGAGTATTTTTTCCCATAGACTATAATGGGGTTCGATCGAACAGTCGAGTATTGAGCGACTACTCGAATCGAACATTTCACTGTTCGCTCATCTCTACTGTTAACCCATTGACTAATAGCACCCAAAAAAAACCCACTGACAACACAACTATAAAAGGTATGTAAAATGCAAATGTCTTCTGTTCTTATACAATGGTCCCTCGAGTTAGACTATTAATGGTTTCCATACAACCATTTTAAGTTCAGACCGTAAATATATGGAAAAGTAGTAATTGGCTTGTAGGACCCAAATAGGTCACCAAAAATATGAAAAACTGAGAATTAAGGAAAGAGTCAAATAATAACTAATATAGATATAGGAATACTTAGGCTACATTTACATTTGTCTCAGTCTCTATAAAGTCAGGAAAACATATATACACTTACTCAAAAAACAACATGTAGCTGCTCTCAGCTGGTGTCCAAGTGACCACCCAATCCCGGCACAGATGAGAACACGTAGAACATGTAGTACTGCACTGTACTGTAGAGAGGCGCTACTAGTCAGCCAGTCAGTGTATGCACCAGTGCAGGGATTTTACCAGTCAAATGACCATGCGGATTACTTGGATACTCCAGCCAATCATTACATGTTGAATCTGGTTTCAAGATACAGTGGTGCATTGTATGTAAAGCATATTGAACCCTCAGGCTATTGATAGTTGTGGGACCACTATCCTTCATCCTTTAGGAAAAGATTCTTCAAATGTCTTCAGCTACTCTTTAATTGATACTTTTGTTGGTATGAAATTAAAAGTTTAAGACATTATACGTAGCTTAGGAGCTTGATATGAATTTACATGTTCATTAAAAATAATCTATAAGTGAAACATATTTTGGATCAGATTGACAATGGTGTTAGACTTCTGCTTTATGTGGAAATTGGATTACTAGAAATCTTGACAGATGACTTAACATCAAATATTCATCACACGGTGCCATATTACAGCAAAAACACCATAAAAGAAAATTGCTCTAGAAGAACTACACTAATATTATTTGTCAAGTATCAGTCTTCATAGTAGCCAGAGTACAGTTCTGTGCATAGTCTTATCGCCATAGAAGGTGGGGCAATATGCTGACACTAATGACATATTTCCGTGATGACGAACCAGAGGTGGCACTCAGAGCCCTCTCTTTGGGCACCCATCTGTGGACAGATTATACTGTGCGGGGGCCACTGCGGAGCATATTATACTGTGTGGGGGCCACTGTGCAGCATATTATACTGTGTGGGGGCCATTGTGGAGCAGATTGTACTGTGTAGGGGTCACAGTGGAGCAGACAGCTCTATAAAGCCCCATTCATATGACCATATTTTGCAGGTCTGTAATTGTGTGCAATTGTGGATCCGCGCATTAAGGTTAAATTGCCGTGTTGGCACTTTATAAAATAGTGGGTTTTGGGTTGCAGTTGGGGCATTCGGTCTCTAAAAGGTTCGCCATCACTGGCATATTTAATATCAGACTTGGCATTTGGGCTGATATATAAATGGCATTATTTTTTTGATTTACATTTTAATACATCTCAGGGATTTCTCATTTCCAATGGAGCTGAATTACTTATTCCTCCCTTTATTGAAAAGCTAAGATCTTAATGGCTGCCTGCTGTACTTTGTACAGCTATCACAACAATCGGCCAAGTCAAGTTAAGGCTTAGCAGTAAATAACATATGTCTAGGAATAAAACAATACTTCCAACAGATTGTTGTTAAAATTATTAAATAAACTGAACATCTGCTGATTATTGAAATGGTGGCTTGGCCACGTGGCAGGAGAGATGCAAAAGTGTGAGATCAATCTTATCTTTTATGCCTCTTGCTCAGAAGAAATTAATTAGATGGGCACTTTTTCCCATTGCCATTGAATAGAGACTTGCAGGTGTTAGGCTGATCGAGCTCTCGATTAGCTAATTAAATTCTAATAATTTGGGTACTCATTACACTGTTGCCACTGACAACTGATGCTTTCAGCTTGTGGTCCAGCAGATGGGATGCCTTTCACACAGCATGGTAGAATCAGGCCGTCTAATTATTAATATTTGCCTTGCTGACTTGTGATTCTCATCTATTCAAGGAAAAGGTAAAAGAGGAAGAAAAGGCAGAGTTCATGTTTGTTTTGCTGCAGTGTTAATGAGCTTCAGCGCCCTGTAATCCTATGAATGCACAGTTTAATACCACGTCAACCCATTTTTTACATCTATTATTTTATGAAGGCATTGCTGTATTAGAAGGGCCTTTAGATTTATTTTGCAGGCATCTGTCCTGTCACTATGTAGAATAAACAGTAATGTTACTTAGTTGGATTCTCTCTCTTTTTGGAGAATTCACTGGAGGTTGAGAGGAGTTCAAAATTTACTGATATTTAATCCAAGACTACTCAAACAGGTTTGAAGTAAACAGGCCATATTATTTTGATGCCCAATATAGTATCTTTACCCAAAGTGTTGCACCATAATATACAAGCATTGAATTATAGATTATCAGAAGTATTAGTAGTAGTATTGGCTACAAGCCTCTGAATACTCACCACTTTTCCAGACCACCCAATTCTTCTCAGCTGTTGGTTCTGGTTTTGCTTTGACATAGTTAGTATGTGCTGGTGCCAGAGAAAAGTAGTAAGGAGTGTTATAAGAATGGTAAGTATACCATGGGCAATATACTAGGTAGAGGCTGGGAGCATTATATAGTGTGTGGGGGCTAGATTAAAGCATTATACTGTGTGGGGACCACAAAGGGGGCATTTTAGTATGCCTGGGGGTTCTAAATTGACATTAGACCATTATGTCTACCCCAAATTGCTCCACATCCAACAGTACCCTAACAACTCCAGCATCAACTGATTGTTAAAATTATGAGCGGAGTTCTAGATAATGATTCAGACCATTAGGGGGTTCACGGTTTCAGATGCAGCTCTTGAAGACTAAATCAGGAGTAGTAGCACCAATCAGAGGCATAACTAAAGTCCTGTGGGCCTGGTGAAATCTTTTGTCAGGGGCCCCCTACCTCATCAATACAGTGAATTCTTGATAGTGTTGGTTACGGGTGCTAAGGAGTTTAATCTACCTTGGTGTGGTTAGCGTAATATGTGGGTCTCCTTGCCTTATGAGCCAGATGGAAGCTGCAACCTCAATACTGATGCCAGTGCTTATGGGCACCCCAAGGCTCCTGGGCCCGCTGCGACTGCACCCTCTAAAGTTACGCCCCTGGCACCAATCTTATACTTTAATATTCCATACTTTTGAACCAAAATCAGGTGGATCATAAATAGAACAAAAGTTGCATTCGAAATCCCAAACCTGTAAACCCACCCTGCAAACTCATCAATGGATGAAGTGAATGATGTTGGTCATCTTGTGGCTATAACATTTGTCCAGGGGTGGAATATATTAGGTAGCAAGTGTTCTTGATGTGTTTATGTGTTGGAAGCAGGAAAAATGGGCATGAAAATTTGACCATCTTTCACAAGGGCCATATTAGGGTCCATTCACATGGAGGAAAATGGTGAGGAATTTGGTGTGGAATTTCAGCGCTGAAAAAAAGTAAAAAAAAAAAAAGCCTCCCATTGACTTCAATTGGTTCCTTTTTAGAAAAAGGAACCCTTTGAAGTCAATGGGAGGCTTTTTTTCAGCGCTGAAATTCCACACCAAATTCCTCATCATTTTCCTCCATGTGAATGGACCCCAAGTTTGAAGACTCGGCCAGCCCACCTTCGAAATGGCAGGTTTTGTAGGGGTTCCCTGTATAAAAATGCTTCAAGAAAAAGAAAAAAAAAGAAAAGCCGCAAACTGGTGACTGGATCATGATCACACAAGACTCATTTATTTTTTGTAGGCCTATAATTTTACATTGTTGTTCCTAGAGGCTTTGCATTTAATGTGCTACAATGGCATAGGGATTCCTTGTGTCATAATACAACATTTGTCCTTTTTGTGTTTAGGTTTTTTTGTCAAGTTGTATGGGTATTTTTTAGTTTTTTTGCACTGTATTGCAATGCTTTTTAAATTATTTTTAAAGGCATTGTTCACAATGGGAGGGGGGTTTGGTTCTTTTTTTTTTTTTTTCACACTTCCTAGGTTATGGGGAGTCGACGCAAAGAGTTGTGCCTTTTATTGAATGGATTACATGAAAACTATGCAGCGAGAAGAATACACTTTATGAAGTTATGCATATTTATTATGTTATATTGTTATTTTCAGAACAGAACCATTGTATAAGTTATCCGCCATGTATACTTAGATATGTGTATAACATATCACTGTTGCCACTTTAACCAAATGCTTGAACAAGCAGATTAGTAAACCAAATGGCTTCTGGAGCTGTTTCTTTTATATGAGTGTGGCTTGCTTCAGCAGTGCTTAAAAGGTGAAAGGTTTAGAAGACACAAAGGGGAGTAGGCATTGCCTTTGAATTTGGGGTTGGGGAACATTGTTAGAGATAATTTTCCAGCTGTCACTGAGTAATATCGATCTAGCATAAAGCTGGTTCTTCCCTGCATGGCCACCTATAGTGTCAAGGAAATCCCTTTAGCATACATATTGCTGTGAAGAAGGAAGGGCATTGCACTGCAATAGACTTGAAAGCTAGAAAAAAAAAAGTATTGGGAGCAGAAGGCACTCCTCCCAGTGGCTAGACAGTTTTCATGGTGAAAAACGAATATTCTTCATTTTCTTGTAGTAAGCTATGTAACCGAAACCTCATTCTGATACCTTGTGCTTCTTGAAATGTTATGGCAGAGTATGTAAGAAATTCTACACAACCTACTGAAGAACTCTTATGTAGTGTAGGTGGTGTCTATATTAACAAACCCATTGACAGTATACACAGTCCTCTAAAATAGGAGAAGCTTGTATGAGTAAGAAAAATAGACTAACTGATCAGTGCTGTATATAGCTAGAATGAAGGGGTGCGCACCTAAACAACATCCGGATTTATGGCATAATGGATTCCATTGAACAGTCACACCATTAAAGAATACCTGAGTTTGAGAAAAGTTAAAATCTCTGCAGGGTATTACTGAGCAGTATGTTCTAAGCCTCCATAAATGGTGTCCTATCAGTTTTTCTGATGCTAACGTCCCCATTTTGTCTGAATGTTGCTTTGTGCATTGAGGCTGTGGGTGTGTACCATAAGGAGAAGTCTCTCCCTCTCCCTTATCGATTATAACTAGTTTGGTTTGTTGACATGTAATTTTGCCAGGAGTAATTGTACAAGAACAAACAACTTAGAAAAGCCCAAGTGACCATCACTGAACATTGAACTACAAATATAGGGCAAATACAATCAAGTACCCACTCCATTATCGCATCCACCAATACAATACAGGAAAAGAAGAATCTATGAGTACAGTTTGGAGAGCCGCTTGCTATCTGTAAATAATATCCCATCTGGAAACACACAAACAGCCAGAAATAGATCCAATTACATAGAAGACTTATTACATTAGAAGCTGTGAGATGTGCAGAGTATTCAGTTCTTGCAGTTTGCAGAGTTATGTAAGGCTATGAAGAGAATCAACCTCTCCCATTCTGCATTCACTGTGTGCAGAAAGAAAAAAACCCTCACTTCACTGTCATTCTGTTTTATTTTTATGGACGTACTTCCCCAATAACAGAAATTAACTAAATTATCTAGTAGGGAGATACCTAGTGGTAGGAACTTTTTTTTCAGGCAGAAAGTAGTCACATTTCTAATTAAAGTGTATCATAAAATAAGACTAAGTTGTGTAAAAGGTTAGTGACCATTTCAGGTAGTATGAATATGTGTACAGATAGACGTGCAAGTACAATGTTGGTTTGATGAGATACAATCTCTACAGCTGAATGACTGACCTGGTAATATGCCAGGAGTGTGTGTAGGTGCTACAACGGTTATCTACATGTTCTCTCTCTATAGTAAAATGGAGTTTATTATCATATTGGTTTTAGAATTGGCAGATGAACACATGAAAGAAGCTGTTTACCTACTTAATACTACAAAAGGCTGTCGAAAATTGCCTGACTGGATCATTCTGTATGCATAACTGCCAGTATGGCACTGGTGCCAAATATTCTCTTCATTTGTCAATCTAGATTTTACTCTGTCCTCTGGTACCATTTGTAACAAGAATGGTATCCCCTGCACACTGCTTAAAACCATTTCTCTAAATAATACCTCACCCCCCAAATGTTTGCACCTGCTATATGATGGAATAAAGTCTTTTATGTGAATGGCGAGTGCTGCAGTTTAATTGACTTTGGTTGTTTGGTATGCAGATACTAGGCTACCGAGCACCACTAAGAATGTGCTCCGTGTCTCCAGCCTTATACCGGATTGGTAGATAGATCATCTATCTACGAAACTGGTACAAGGCTGGAGACACGGAAGATGCCGATCGGGACTAGGACAGAATATTTAGTATTTACTCTAAATAATGCTAACACTAAACTTTTTTTTTTTTTTTTTTTTAAATGTAGATTGTGAGCCCCACATAGAGCTCACAATGTACATTTTTCCTTATCAGTATGTCGGACTCAGGGATGGAGCTTGAAGCTCCCTGGCGCCAATGTAAAATCTGTGCAGGATAGATAATAGACTATAGCTATGAAAGACATTAATATATAAGATCTCTTATCTGTTTTGTTTTTTTATCTAAGTGTATTGTGGCTCTGTACAATCTTTGCTTTCTGCATAAGGCCTAACCTTACTTTATGATCACTCACACTTCTACACAAGAAACATGTTTATCGGCAGCAGCACAGTGTTTTAAGAAAGCAACTAGTGACCGTATAAATGCACATGCAGTTCAGAGGTTAAAATCCAGTCTACACAACAAATCCCCCCACCCCTGAAAAACTAGATGGTATATCTAAAGTAATCCTGCCATCTGATCTGCCTACCCTCCACAGAGGCTTGTGCTTGCTTTGATGTGTCAGCTCTGAACACGCTTCATAGATGCACAATAGCAGTGCCTCTGAGCAGAGAGCATTGAAATGCATTGTGAGTCCCAACAGCAGTGATAGCAGCACAACAGCAGCAGCGGCGGCAGCGGCACAGGCACAGGCCGCTGATAGCCCAGCTGTTATGTGATTTAACACTCCAGCAGCTGCATTCCCTGGTTCACAAGAGAAGAGCGCTCTGTACTCTGCCAATATTACCTTTCAGCCAGCTAGACATATGTTACCTTTATACTTTCATCTTTCACAGTAGGATACAATAGAACTTCAAGGGAAAGTTAGAAATACACATAAGGAAAGAGCTACAGAAACTCCATCATATAGCATTCAAATATTTTTTATTAATATTTTCTGATTAAACATTTATAGTTCAAAGTCAGCTGTCAGCCATATTAAAGTTTCCTTTTGCTGAGATTTGTTTTTTGGCTCCTGCTAGATACTCCTAAGCAACAGACTACAGACTGCCACCATGTACTGTTACTAGCTAGTTCACACGGGGACATGGACGCTGATTTTGACAGCGGATTTCGCGGCCAAATCAGCGTCCATACCAGTGGCGTAACTAGGAATGGCGGGGCCCCGTGGCGAACTTTTGACATGGGGCCCCCCCCCCCCATCCCAACTGACGCCGAAGACCTCGACTGACCCCCTCCTCCGCACTCTATTATATCCCTTACTTACTTGCCCCTGCACACAGTATTAACCCCAATAATGTCCCCTGCACACACAGTATTAACCCCAATAGTGTCCCCTGCACACACAGTATTAACCCCAATAGTGTCCCCTGCACACACAGTATTAACCCCAATAGTGTCCCCTGCACACACAGTATTAACCCCAATAGTGTCCCCTGCACACACAGTATTAACCCCAATAGTGTCCCCTGCACACACAGTATTAACCCCTATAGTGTCCCCTGCACACACAGTATTAACCCCTATAGTGTCCCCTGCACACACAGTGTTAACCCCTATAGTGTCCCCTGCACACACAGTATTAACCCCAATAGTGTCCCCTGCACACACAGTATTAACCCCTATAGTGTCCCCTGCACACACAGTATTAACCCCTATAGTGTCCCCTGCACACACAGTATTAACCCCTATAGTGTCCCCTGCACACACAGTGTTAACCCCTATAGTGTCCCCTGCACACACAGTGTTAACCCCTATAGTGTCCCCTGCACACACAGTGTTAACCCCTATAGTGTCCCCTGCACACACAGTATTAACCCCTATAGTGTCCCCTGCACACACAGTGTTAACCCCAATAGTGTCCCTCTGTGGACACCCATAAACAATTATTATACTCTGGGGTCTTTTCAGACCCCAGAGTATAATAATCGGAGACTAAATCGGGAATAAAAACATTTTAAAAAAAAAACACTGTTGCTTCTTACCTGTTCCCCGGCTCCTGTGCTGTCCTCCTCTCGCGTCCTTCGTTAATGACGTCGGACGTCACATGACCCGGGAAGCATGCCGGGTTCATGTGACGTCAGACAACAGTAGGACGGAGGCCTGGCAGGATCGCGGAGAGGTAAGTAACAGTTTATGTTTATTACCTCTCCCGATCCGCCGGTCATTATACTGGGGGTCTACAAAGACCCCCGAGTATAATGATAGCCCCTGTGGGGCCCGCGGTGTCACTTGCCGATCCCGGCCCAGCCAGGATCGGCAAGTGAATAGGGCCCGTAACTGCCTATTGAAAAAAAAACGCAGCGGTAGCGGCTGTCACCGGGCCCCCTAATGGCCCGGGCCCTGTGGCAGCTGCTACTGCTGCTACCACGGTAGTTACGCCCCTGGTCCATACAATGTATCCCTATGTGAACTGCTCGCCTTTTTTTTCTGCTAGCTCGCTAGCAGAAAAAGCAGCGACATGACCTATCTTTCGGGTGGAAGCCGCTCGCGCTGAGCTGCGGCTTCCGCCCAGCCGCAGAATCCTCCATGTCGGCTCATTCATTTGAGCCGACAGCGGAGGTGAAAGCCGTGACCGTGATGGTCGCGGCGGGAGCAGTTCACATAGTGTGGACATTGTATGGACGCTGATTTGGCCGCAAAATCTGCTGTCAAAATCAGCGTCCATGTCCCCGTGTGAACTAGCCCTTAAGGCAGCCATTTGTATTCTAATGTAAAGGAGCGACTCTGAGAACATTAAACACCTCAAGTCTTCTGGCTGCAACGATTGGTGCAATGCGCCATATTGGATTGTTGTCACTGCAGAGACATGTAAAGTAGAAAAGAGACCTGTGGGGTGGCAGTGACGTGAGGAGACTTTTCCCCAAATCGTTCTTCTGATTTTAAAAGTTTTGTAACTTATGTCCAGGAAAGCTAGAAGGAATCTACTGCACATTTTGGCTCTAAACTCTATTTTGTTCACCTGTCACATGACAGGAACAACGTACAGGTTCCTGTGGTGACATTTATTTACTGATCATACCTATTGCTTTCCTGCAAGCTCTACTCCTCCAGATGGCGTCCATTGGACCATATGAGGGAATAGGTCAAGCAGGAGAGTAACAGGAAGATTCCCATGAGGGGTTGTGGCTTGCTGAGGGTGGAAGCATGTGGCAGGTACAAGGTGCTACTACCTACTACATGGGACAACTTAGGGGGCAAGTATTACATTAAAGCAACCCATGTGAATGGCAGATGGTATGTGAAAGCTCTGCCTTGTTCCTGTCATGTGATAGTGGGACAAAGAGTTTAGTGTGAAAATGTGATAGGAGATATGACCTTATCTTACCCCAAGGAACCATTATTTTGTTAAGAAAATCCTTTAAAGTAGCCATTGGGATGACTGAAAAACATGTTTTGTTTTGTTTTTTTGTTAAGAAACAGTCCTACTCCATTTACATGAATAGGGTTGGATACAGATCTTACATGAGAGTACTGCTTTTTCTGAGGGGAAAATTATTATTGTTTATTTATATAGCACCATTAATTCCATGGTGCTTTACATTTGGGGGTTTACATGCAATACATTAAATATACAGGTAGATACAGTGGCGTAACTAGGAATGGCGGGGCCCCGTGGCAAACTTTTGACATGCCCCCCCCCCCCCCCCGAAGAGCTCGACGGAGTCCCTCCTACGCATTCCTGCGCGCTCTATTATGACCAATAGTGGCCCCTGCACACAGTATTATGCCCCATAGTGGCCCCTGCGCACAGTATTATGCCCCATAGTGGCCCCTGCGCACAGTATTATGCCCCATAGTGGCCCCTGCGCACAGTATTATGCCCCATAGTGGCCCCTGCACACAGTATTATGCCCCATAGTGGCCCCTGCGCACAGTATTATGCCCCATAGTGGCCCCTGCGCACAGTATTATGCCCCATAGTGGCCCCTGCGCACAGTATTATGCCCCATAGTGGCCCCTGCGCACAGTATTATGCCCCATAGTGGCCCCTGCGCACAGTATTATGCCCCATAGTGGCCCCTGCGCACAGTATTATGCCCCATAGTGGCCCCTGCGCACAGTATTATGCCCCATAGTGGCCCCTGCGCACAGTATTATGCCCCATAGTGGCCCCTACAGGACTAAATACTGTCACGTCACCCGCTGACCGCTATACCAGGACAATTGTGGATAAAAAAAATCTGGTCATGTGCATTACAATTTAGTAACTCCATGTGCCTCATATTAATAGCACTTAACCCCATCATGTCCCTCACATTAACCCTTGTGTACCTCACATAAGAGTTACTGATATGTGAGAGACATGGAGGTAATAAAGTATCTTCATTATTATTACCCCCATATGTCTCATATATTAGTAACTCTTATGGTGAGGCACACAGGGGTTAATGTGAGGGACATGATAGGGTTAACTGCTATTCATATGAGGCACATGGAGTTACTAAAACACAAGTAATCACCCCAAATGCCTTATATTAATAAGTATAGTAACCCCAGTATGTCCTGTGTACCTGTTTTCTTTCTTTAGTTTCATTTTCCTTCTTCCTTTCTTCTTCTCTTGCAGGACGGCAGGAGCTCGGCAGGGTTAAGCTCTGCCTCCTGGGCTCTCCTCAGCCCTCTCATTGGTGGGCAGAGGACAGAGAGAAAGGGAGGGGGGGAGGGGGAACGTCCTGAAGCGCTGAGAGGAGCCAGACCTGCAGCTCCTGTGTGACAGCCGTTGCTGCAGCTTCGGGGCCCCCTGTTGGTGGAATACTTTCCACCAACAGGGGGCCCCGATCATTATACTCGGGGGTCCGAAAAGACCTCCGAGTATAATGATAGCAGCGGTAGCAGCTGTCACTGGGCCCCTAATGTCCCAGGCCCTGTGGCAGCTGCCTCTGCTGCTATGGTGGTAGTTACGCCACTGGGTAGATCTACTAACCATGACGGACTGGCACAGTGGGGTAGAGCTTACAATCTATGAGGGAAGGGGGATAGAGACAGAAGGAGAGGGGGAGACTGTACAGATGGCAGTGCGGTGATAGTGTTATTGGAGGTTGTAGGCCTTCTTGAATAGGTGAGTCTTCAGGGCCTTCTTGAAGCCTGTGATTGTGGGGGTCAGTCTTATGTGTCTTGGTAAGGAGTTCCAGAGTATGGGGGATGCGCGGGAGAAATCTTGGAGGTGGTTATGTGAGGAGTGGATGAGAGCAGAGCGGAGTAGGAGGTCATTGGAGGATCTGAGGTTACGTGTGGGCAGGTAGCGGTAGATTAGTTCAGAGATATATGGAGGGGACAGGTTGTGGATGGCTTTGAATGTTAGCGTTAGTAGCTTGAACTCAATTCGCTGGGCTATGGGTAACCAGTGGAGGGACTGGCAGAGGGGAGTAGCCGATGAAGATCGGGGGGGGGGGGGGGAAGAGGTGAATTAAATGAGCAGAACAGTTTAAGGTGGACTGGAGGGGGGGGCGAGGGTGTTCACTGGGAGTCCATGGAGGAGGGTGTTGCAGTAGTCTAAGCGGGAGATTATGAGGGCCTGGACGAGCATCTTAGTGGTTTCAGGGGTGAGGAAGGAGCGGATTCGGTGGATGTTCTTGAATTGGAGGCGGCAGGAAGTGTTGAGGGTTTGAGCGTGTGACTTGAAGGATAGGTCGGAGTCCAGGGTTGCCCCACGGCATCGGGCCTGTGGGACAGGGGTAATTGTGGTTCCGTTAACTTTGATAGATGGGTCAGGTGGGGGGGGGGCATACGGGGTGGGGGTGAAGATGATGAACTCTTTTCTCCATGTTGAGTTTGAGAAAGTGGGAGGAGAGGAAGGAGGCTACAGCTGCTAAACAATCTGGAACTCTGGCCAGCAGGGAGGTAATGTCTGGTCCAGAGATATATATTTGTGTGTCATCGGCATAGCAATGGTATTGAAAACCATGAGATTCTATCAGTTGGCCCAGGCCAAGGGTGTAGATGGAGAACAGGAGGGGTCCTAGGATGGAGCCCTGGGGGACACCTACAGAGAGAGGGCGTGGTGAGGAGGTGGTGTGTGAGTGGGAGATGCTGAATGTGTGGTCGGTGAGGTATGAGGAGATCCAGGAATGGGCCAAGTCTGAGATACCAAGGGATGAGAGAATTTCTAGCAGGAAGGAGTGGTCGACTGTGTCAAACGCAGAGGAGAGGTCAAGGAGGAGGAAGACAGAGTAATGGTACTTGGCTTTGGCAGTTAGAAGGTCATTAGTGACTTTTGTTAGGGAATTTTTCAGTGGAGTGACGGGGTCTGAAACCTGACAAAGAGCAGGTTGGATGAGAGATAGGAAGAGAGTTCGGAGTGGACATGTTGCTCAAGCAGTTTTGAGGCATACAGGAGCAGTGAGATGGGATGATAGTTGGCTAGAGAGGGCGGGTCGAGGGATGGCTTCTTAAGTATAGGTGTGACTGTAGTGTGTTTGAAGGTAGAGGGGAAGGATCCATTGGCTAGAGACAGGTTGAAGACGTGGGTTAGGGCCAGGGTAATGACTTCAGTGAGTTTGGGGATGAGATGTGACTGGATTGGGTCAAGCGCGCAGGGGGTGAGGTGGGATTTGGAGATTAGGGAGGAGAGTTTATCAGTGATGGTGGAGAAACAGGTTAAGGATGATGAGCAGTGAGCAGTTGGGTGGATGGGTTGTCGGGGGAGTAGGGTGAGACTGTCTCTGATGGTGTCAATTTTAGTTTTGAAGTAGGAGGCAAAGTCGTCAGCTGAGATAAGTGACCGTTGGAGGAGGCGCCAGAGGACGGAGGAAGTTGAAGGTGGTGAATAGCTGTTTGGGATTGCGAGAGAGTGCAGATATGAGTGTGGTGAAGTAGACCTGCTTTGCGGAGGTGAGTGCATTCTTAAATGTGAGAACTGCCTCTTCGTAACTGAGGAAGTCTTCCTGTGAGTGGCTTTTCTTCCAGAGGCAATCTGCAACCGGCGAGGCACGTCTCAGTTTTTTAGTCAGGTCGGTGTGCCAGGGTTGCCCATTGATCGGTCGGGCTCTGGTGTGTGTGTGTGTAGGGGGCCACAGAGTCCAGGGCTGAGGTAATGGTGGTATTATAGAAGACAGCAGCGACATCTGTGTCCTGGAGTGAGGATATGTCAGCGAGTGGTACGAGAGAGTCTGAGAGGGTACAGGTGTCAAGGCGGTTGAGGTTCCTGCAGGGGCGTCTTGGTTTAGAGGTTGGGGTGTCTATTGGAGTGGAGAAAAATTATATGTTTATACATCCAGTAGTCCCTTCCAGACAAGCTTTGTCTTTACATTACTGTACCTCAATTAAAAACACATTTTCTGATAATTTTGAAACATAATAGGAGAATTTATTAAGACTAACAAGGTGTGAGCCTCCGGTCTCTTAATATTTCTGGTGCACCACCCACGTGCCAGAGGTTATATCTACGCCAGTCAGAGTTAGTGTAGATTGTAATGACACCAGTTAGTTATTATCAGACATGCTGAAGCTTCCATACTGTGGCCTGACTGGATCCCTGCCCCACTCCATCCACTTTTCACAAAAGTGGCATGGAAGTTGAAAAACAATGACGAAGTGGCACATTTGTAGTTACAAACCAGCCTTGCTCCAAAAATGTGCCAATTTTACACCAGAAAACTAGCTTGCTTGTATAACTTTGCCCCAATATGTCCGTCATAGAATAACTCAGAAGAGGCATTCCCTTATTATACTTTTTGTTCTTTATCCATAGGAGCCCAAGCCAAAGGGGAGGGGGGAACTTTGCAGGATTTTAGTCACTGGCAGGGCTGCTTTTGGTCTACTTAGACCAGCAGTTCAGTCTTGCCGATCGGCCTCCAGTGAGTACACATTTGCTGGATAGAGTCATGACAGTGGGATTTCAGGAACTGTTACATTTACCTGATGGGGAATGCAGACATCTAGAACATGATGCAGAAATAACCTTGTTCAAGTAGAACCCATATACCCAATACTCATAGAATAATTGCAGAATGTTGTAATTATATTATACAGATCCATCTCAGTTTTATTTTATATTATTAGAGCGCCCGTCTCTGAATATTTATAGCCTTTTTGATAAGGTGTTTTTTTTTTTTAACAATTCAGCAAATCATAGTTTGGCATCTACATTTAGTCATTTGTATATGGCACACTGGAAAATTGTCCGTGAAATTCAGATATAGCATGAGATAAGCAGCAATAATATGAAGGAACATGAGTAAATTGTGGATAGTGAATTTCCCCTCATCTGCTTACAAGGTATTCCTGAAGCAGTTATCCACAGCTGTTAGGGGCAAGTGAATTTAGGAGGTGCCTAACCAAACCTATACAATGGAGCGAAAGACTACTGAAAAGCCTATTAAGATTAATGTGCTTCCTTGTCAATAAGCTGACAGGCCTCAGTTGTGGGTACATACATCTTGAACTTTCCCATAACAAATAGAAAGGCCCCTGGCTTCAGGCAGGGGTCATTACATGTTCTTCATTTTTCTATTGTCCATCAGTTGTGTGAATGGATAATTCCTTAAAGACACATTTTACCTTTAACTTTTCTTGAGAAATGGTATTGTGCTTTTAGTAGTCAGATATCATTTATACACTGAATCTTCAAAGGGAGACCATGTTCTGAAGACATGTATGAGCAAAATAATACAAGCTTAGTGAAAATTTGGTAAGACTGGAAAAATAGATCATTGTACAGTGAATATCTAAAAATTAACACTTGCCCATGTCATGCAGATTAGGTTTTGCATTTTAATACCTATATTGAGTTGAGAATCCATACAAAGTAACAAAGAAAGACATAGTAACTCTTAACACCATGACATGTTGTGCATCATAACACTAAATAGTCTAATTCTAATGAAAATCTGCAGCACCTGAATACATTGTGATCCAAGAAGGCTAAAAATTACAAGTAGATCGACAGCGCTCAATGTGATCCTTGTTTTTTTCCCCACATTGCATCGTTTTAACCACTTGAGCCTCAGATCAAGCTAAAATGTGTGGGAATAAACAAGGATCACGACATAGAGGACAGTGTAACTCAATGTATTATTAACTAAGACTTCTGCAGCCTATACACCTTGCCTTGCTGGCTATATGGGTTTATGGCTCTGTATGTAGATTTCATATATGGTAAATATGTAAGTAATCTTTCTATTGCTATGAATCAATAATGTAAAGCTCTTACCAACACCATTTGTATAAAGTTTTCTTTTAACTGTACAAACACGAGCACATGATGTGGTTTACCATTTCAAACAGGAAAAAAAAATACTACTACTAAAAAGAAGGAGAAACAAAGTAAATAGTAAGCCCATTCTTTCAAATGCATTCAGCATTGTGAGGTCCTTTTCAGAAGAGTGACAGCAGTCTACCTAACCCGAGGCTGTGGCTCAGATTGCAGTGAGCCAATCATTTAATAAAGGACCTGACTCTGAGAAACCCTGGGCCGCTGCACAGGACCCGCTTTTCAAGGCAGCATCTGTGCACAGCATATGGCAACTATTTATTATAGCTTCTGCATAGAGAAACAGGAGTTCCCAGGATAACTGCTTCTCATATATCAAGATGTCTTGTTCACTGCTTCTCATAACAGTCCACCTAGTGCGCTCAAGACTCTATATGTCTATATGTGGAGCACATTACTATTATTGCATAGCTTTATTGCTCCATTTTTACTATGCGCTACCACGTTAAGAGATAGAAAAGCCTACTTTTATTAGATCACTAATGGTTGATTCTTTAACATTGATGCAGCTTCATCCATACTTTTATTAATCTATGGCTAAAGCTGTATATAGTCTATACTTTG
The DNA here is from genome assembly GCF_031893055.1 of Leptodactylus fuscus. Lineage (NCBI taxonomy): Eukaryota > Metazoa > Chordata > Amphibia > Anura > Leptodactylidae > Leptodactylus > Leptodactylus fuscus. The sequence goes on along the minus strand of NC_134267.1, from coordinate 70,940,405 downwards.
TATCATACTTGTAGCTCTATAATATGAATCGATAACCTCGTCCTCATTTTATATGTAAAAACTGTTTATTTTATAATTAAAAAGAAAAAAAACAAACAGGTTTTCCTTAAGAAAATAAAAAACCCTCTAGCAAGCATTTCAATGCTTTCTGAAACAAATAACCAGAAACATATGTTTTGAATGAACTGGATCTTTTTAAAGGGACAGGTCACAGATTATGTGTAGTGTGAAACCCAGGACCTGCTACTACAAGGTGGGGGAGGAAGTGAGGCACGCTGAATCTGATGTGGAGGGAGGTAAACTAAGATGAAAGGCGACTGGGGAGGGCTGTGCTGATTATTGAGTCTTCTCTCAGCACTGAATCGTAAAGTGTGTATCAAACTGTTTGAGGGCCCCTTTCACAAAACAATGGCTCTTCCCCTCAACCTGCTACTCGTTTACACATCTGTCAAGCGCGTGTCCTTGTTTCAGGGCTTGTGCAACCTGCATGAGCCGAGTATTTAAATTGTAATTGGGAGCCCTGAGGTGATATTCCCCCATCATATATTTAATGTGCTAGCAACAGAAGGGCGCGTTACCCCCAGACTATGAGAATACTCATTATTACAGCCATGTAGATTTTATTCAGACCGCTGTGTGCGCCATGGACAGCTAATGGTTAATGGGCCTGTACTGTGTATCTGCACCATGCACTGCTAGTTTATGTGATCCCTCCACCATGATGCTGTATTACAGGGTTAGGCCAACAATTTTACCATAACTTGGGCACAGACATTGATATTTTGGGATGTTGTGAACTATAATGTACTACAATATAATGAGTGCTTTTTTGTTTTTATTTATTTTTTTAATAAATGTCAGCTACCCATTGACATGAAATCTACGTTGTATCTGTGGTGGACAGCTGATTTTAACTAAAACACAGACTGGACACGTTGAATACATGCATGAAGGATATGGGGGCTAAAGCCTTAAACATCCCGCATCAGTTCTTAGTCATTGCTGATTACTTTTACAACATTTCTGTTGATAGACAATACCTGGGGTATCTGTCTAAAAGCATAAATGCATATGCAGTAAGCTCCATCTTGGGGCAGCTATTTCATCATTTAACTATAGCTGTGTGATCGGGAAAGGGGAAGATTGTGCATTAGGGTGCCTTTCCCTATATACTGTGGGGAAGTTTGTTCGGTAGAAGCAAGTGGTGTGGACTCAAACAGTCAAGACAGGGACACAATATGCAGGAAACTGGATTGCTTAGAAAAAAAAAAAAAACTGAAATATAAATAAATCTTAACTTCAGGCACAAAATGAGCAATAAAAAAAAAAAAAAAAAAAAGCCTCAACTTCAGGCAAAAACAATAAAAACCTGCTCGTCTGAGCAACTAACTAAGCAAAAAGGGATAACCGAACTATACGTGTGGCTTACTTCCAACAGAATGCAATATTGTCTCACCGGGCTCAGGGTTACAGGACAGAACCATACACCTCCTTTCACTCCATGGAAAAGCCCTGAACTGCAAGATCTGCAGCCTTTTTGTGGCCCAGTAATGAGCCAAGAATTTACTCCTGGGCTGATACCTACTCCAGATCTGCCCTGGACCACACATATGTCAGATACCTGGGGTTAATATATCTGGACTTCAGCACTCTGCCTGTCACCTTCTCACAATACATACCCAGTGTTGGACAGGCCCACCCTCCGATGAGTCCATACCCGACATAAAAGTGAGCCCCAAAATACCAATGGCAGTGTGAGACAGGATGGCAAGGATGCAGTAGAATCAAAATGAGCAAGTTCACATCTATTAACTGAGCTGACTTTCAGGTGATACTGACTTTTTGACAAATTGGAAGTTGAAAAACAGCAATTGTGTCAATTTCTTACAAGATTTGTTTCAACAGTGTTCACCAGGTGGTAAAAATTACATGTTCCTTATGACTATAGGTCATTATGATCACAGTAACACTAAACTTACTGTATATACTCGAGTATAAGCCGAGTTTTTCAGCACAGTTTGTGCTGAAAAATTGCTCCTCGGATTATACTAGAGTCATTACGGTAATTTTCTGCTAGCAGGCCAGGAATGCAGACCCCTCCCCCCCCCCACACTGCTCCATCACACACCAGGTGACGTGGCCACGTAAGCTCAGGCCCGCACCTGGCGTGTCTGCTTCCTGGCGTGATAGCAGAAGTACCGTAGGTACTTCTGCAGTTTGAAATGTACAGCATCGCCATGCTCCTGGCAGTAGCGTGGCGATGCTGCAACACCCGCCCCAGTGTCTGGATGCCGGGTCCGAATGACGGGTCTGTAAGGGCTGGTTCACACATGCTGATGTGTTCCATCCGTAAGGAGTCTGCATGAGGACCCTCCCGGACGGAATACAAGCGCAAGTGCTTTGCAGTTCAAGAGCACGGGTCCCATAGACTAATTGGTTCCGTGGGCTTGCCACACACTGCCTGCACGAATGATTCGTGTGGGCAGTGCATGGCAAGCCCACGGACCCCATTATAGCCTATGGGGCCCGTGCGCTTGAACTGCACAGCGCTTGCGTTCCGTACGTCCTCATGCGGACGGAACACATCAGCATGTGTGTAATGGCGCTGCTGCAGAGTGGTCGCCATAGAAACCGGCACCTTCGTCTGTAAGGTCTTACAGCGGTAATGCCGGAGCCGCTTCTTTCTCTGGAGATGTCCTCCCCCCTCCAAGTTTAAAATTAGCCCCGGGGCCGGTCCCCACACCTTTAAATTTGCAGGCCAGCTCCTGCGCGACGAGCTTGCAGGAGCCGACCTATTCTGATGACAGCCGGGAGCCTAATGAAGGCTCCCAGTCCTGTCACCGTTATATTACTATTGCGGCTGGTCTTCGACCATCCGTAATAGTGTAATAGTAATGTAGAGAATCTCCCATAGACAGCAATACACTTGTATTGCTGTCTATGGGACTTGCAATCAAATGATTACAGGCTCAAGTCCCCTAGGGGGGCTAATAAAATAGTGAAAATAGTGTGTGTGGGGGGGAGTTCTAAATCACTCCTTTCCCAAAAGTACATATAAGATAAGAGCGGGTTCACAACAGCACCCGATCTCCATTATGCAGGTTTCCGTTTTCTGTTGGCAGAAGACGGAAACTGACATTCACTGTCCACCAGTGAGCGTCTTCTGCTCTCCGTGGCAAAACAATTTTTTCTTTTACCGGACACAAAGTCCCGCATGTCCGACTGTCGGTGAAAAAAAAAAGAAAAAAAAAAAGGTTTCGTCGCGGAGAGCAGAAGACGCTAACCGGCGGACACCAGTTTCTCGGGCAGGAAATGGAAACCTGTATAACGGAGATTGGGCGCTGTTGTGAACCCGCCCTCAAGAGTAGAAAATTACTGTGAAACATACACATTAGGTATCCCTGTATCTGAAAGTGCCCGGTCTACGGAATATACTGTATCTGCAGTGCTTCCTTTCCATCGGGAAGGGGTTAATAGGAGCTCTGCAGATACGCTATATTCAGCCAGGCTGAGTTCCAAGTAGGGGGGAAAAACCCCAGTCCTCAAGCTCAGGGAAGGGGCAGACAGACAACCAAAACACCCCCTCCCTTTCCCCAGCACCCAGCAACTACTGCACCCAAAAACGCCGACCATTTTAATTTTTCAAATTTTCCAGTAGCTGCTGCATTTCCCCCCCTAGGCTTATACACAAGTCAATAAGTTTTCCCAGTTTTTGTGGTAAAATTAGGGGTCTCTGCTTATACTCGAGTATATACTTTAGTTGGTTATAGATATGTTTTAATACCTTTACAAAAAAAATCTAAAACTTTGAAAAACAATTTGACTTTAGTCACTATACTTTGGCACTCTGAACTTTATGTTTCCATGTTTCAGCTATATTTGCGCACGTGGTTATCACTGTTACCTTGGGAGGAACACTAAAATAAACTGGCGGCCACATCAAGCAGTTATCTGGTTTTCCATACCATACCATGTGCAGCAACCAGGCTACAGTTTAGGACCAACTTCACTTTTAAATCTGCTTTCTTTATCTGGGATCAATTCTGAATTGAATTCATGATATAAAACTGTATAATATAACATAACGTATTATACAGTAATTGATCATAAGGATTATAATGTATAAAGGGTACATATTTAACATACAATGTCAAGGATAATATGAATAATTTAAAATTATATATTTTATTAAATGTAACTCCACCCATTGGAGATATTTTCCATGTAAGCAGACCATTTGACTGCTATGGAGTAATAAGTGGTGGAAGGGGGCCTATTGAGTTCTATGACAGCTGTATGAATTCCTGTGTACTGATCTCCCCCTAGTGGTAGCTACAGGCAGAAAATATACAAAGAATTTGTATTAAAGAGGCTTTCCAGGCTTTGTTGGTTTTTTGATATTGAATACCTATTCTGGTAGTAGATTATGCATAACAGATTGGGGGGTCTGATATCTGGCACCCTTACTGATCAGCTGTTCTTCACTGCCACCAACACCTAAAATCAACCTACAAAGTATGTAGCCGGAAACAGAAGCCTCTGTACACTGTGCAGTGGCTGTGCTAGTGGTTGTCAGCAATGCTCCCATTCAAGTAAACACTGTATTTATGGAGCTTCTAAGACACTTTTTTTTTTTTTTAAAGTGCAATTGTGTCCAAATTACGTAACTGAAGTTAATGGTCATGATAGGGCCCATTCAGAATTTTTCTGGGTATGTCTTTGCCTATATATATATATATATATATATATATATATATATATACACACACACATATATACACACACACATACACACACCGGCCACTTTATTAGGTACACCATGCTAGTAATGGGTTGGACCCCCTTTTGCCTTCAGAACTGCCTCAATTCTTCGTGGCATAGATTCAACAAGGTGCTGGAAGCATTCCTCAGAGATTTTGGTCCATATTGACATGATGGCATCACACAGTTGCCGCAGATTTGTCGGCTGCACATCCATGATGCGAATCTCCCGTTCCACCACATCCCAAAGATGCTCTATTGGATTGAGATCTGGTGACTGTGGAGGCCATTGGAGTACAGTGAACTCATTGTCATGTTCAAGAAACCAGTCTGAGATGATTCCAGCTTTATGACATGGCGCATTATCCTGCTGAAAGTAGCCATCAGATGTTGGGTACATTGTGGTCATAAAGGGATGGACATGGTCAGCAACAATACTCAGGTAGGCTTTGGCGTTGCAACGATGCTCAATTGGTACCAAGGGGCCCAAAGAGTGCCAAGAAAATATTCCCCACACCATGACACCACCAGCCTGAACCGTTGATACAAGGCAGGATGGATCCATGCTTTCATGTTGTTGACGCCAAATTCTGACCCTACCATCCGAATGTCGCAGCAGAAATCGAGACTCATCAGACCAGGCAACGTTTTTCCAATCTTCAATTGTCCAATTTCGATGAGCTTGTGCAAATTGTAGCCTCAGTTTCCTGTTCTTAGCTGAAAGGAGTGGCACCCGGTGTGGTCTTCTGCTGCTGTAGCCCATCTGCCTCAAAGTTCGATGTACTGTGCGTTCAGAGATGCTCTTCTGGCTACCTTGGTTGTAACGGGTGGCTATTTGAGTCACTGTTGCCTTTCTATCAGCTCGAACCAGTCTGGCCATTCTCCTCTGCCCTCTGGCATCAACAACGCATTTCCGCCCACAGAACTGCCGCTCACTGGATGTTTTTTCTTTTTCGGACCATTCTCTGTAAACCCTAGAGATGGTTGTGCGTGAAAATCCCAGTAGATCAGCAGTTTCTGAAATACTCAGACCAGCCCTTCTGGCACCAACAACCATGCCACGTTCAAAGGCACTCAAATCACCTTTCTTCCCCATACTGATGCTCGGTTTGAACTGCAGGAGATTGTCTTGACCATGTCTACATGCCTAAATGCACTGAGTTGCCGCCATGTGATTGGCTGATTAGAAATTAAATGTTAACGAGCAGTTGGACAGGTGTACCTAATAAAGTGGCCGGTGAGTGTATATATATATTTGTTTGGGGGTACTTTCACACCGCTCCCTTTACACAGTTTTTAAAAGGAAACATCAGAAGTGGCTCCTAAAAGGGAGGGGGAAATACATAGGAAAAGTTCTGCTATTCTTTTTTTTAGAAGATATTGAATCAACCCATGAAAGCAAACAACGAAATATTGAACTCATTGACAAGCAGTGAGCAATGAAAGCACACGCACCCCATAGACTATAATGGGGTCCATGTGTCTTCCACGCGAGTCATGCAGAAAGGAATGTAGTTCATGAAGTACTTTCATGAAGATTTTGTTTCCTAAATAGTGCGCCAAATTTTTGGTGTATTTTTTAGCCATATGGTTCGCATATTAAGCTCTGTACACTTAAATTTTTTTTTTTAATTTATTTTTTTTTTAAGTGTACAGAGCTTAATATGCGAACCATATGGCTAAAAAATACACCAAAAATTTGGCGCACTATTTAGGAAACGAAATCTTCTAATTACGTTGTGTGAAGTTAGATTAGACAGTTTAAGACCTTTCTAATGCAGTTTCAGACTGTCTAGTTTGCACTGTCTAAAACACATGCTGCATTCACAAGTCTGCATGTTGTCTTTTGTCAGTGATACTTATAGACTGTACCCCACCCCGGTGTGTAGTCCATGGTTAATACGTTTTTCAGGTCTGTATCAACTTTTTTTTTTTTTTTTTTACGGGAGCTGTAGTGATATTTCTGATACTTGAAAGGGACACAGCTGTAGTACCCACAACTTCAGTTATCAAGAATACGGTGAGTGAGCAGCACAGCACCTGGCATGTAAACAATACTGGAACTGTACAATGTGCTCCAGTGTCCCCATACAGTATTATGTGCCCATTTCTATAAACAATATGTATAGCGGTTGGGGAACCGGCTTTCCCTGCCATTTCCAGCTGTCCGTAGGTCACATACTCATCAGGGCCTGGTCGCGGTTGCACCCCCTTCGACCACCGTCATTACGCCACTTGAGTTTAGTTATTTTTTCTATTTTTTATTTTTAAAAATTAAGCTGAGGGAGTAAAAAATTTTGTGCAGCCTATTTTTGCAGTTTTGCATGAAGTTACACAATTTTTTTGTTTTTTTTCCTCAGTTTTTTTTGTGTGTGTTTTTTCAGTACACACAAGGGAAATAAACAGTGTATAACAAGACATGGGTAATTGCAATAATTTTCTGAGAAAATTTTTTTACTGTGAAACAGGGGTGTCAACACGTATGACCATGACTGTAGGTGCCTATAGCCAAAATAGAATATGCAAATCTGTCTTCCATGATGTAAATAGGAAGACAGTGCCTCAGTCATGCAGCCCAATATCAGTCACATTGTGTATCACATTGAAAGCAATAGGTAAAGCCTCCCATTGAGTTCAATGGATAGCACGCGTAAAATGGCACCCATTGAAGTCATTGGGATCTGTTCTGAAGCGCCTCACTCTGACACGTGTTTACGTGTCAGAATGAGCAGCGCGTTACTCCATGGGAAAGGAGCCTTAGTCTAATGCCCACATAGCAACCCACAGTGAAAAACACGGCAGAAATACATTGCATTTTCACAGAGTTTTCCTCTGCAAACTTTCTGCCCTTATTATACTTATATGGAAAACACTAGCGTTTCAACAGGTATAATTGACATGTTGCGATTTTCAAAAACTAGGCAGATACCCATCCACTTTGTAGGTATTGTAAAGTGCAGCATTTCTTGCTGCACCATTTCCATTGTGGCCAAAATACGGAGTTTTTGCAATGAGGGGCCCCAGCCTAAAGACCCGGGCCCCACATAGCATAAATGCCACGATTTGGCAATGGGTTTCTCTCTAATCCCATCCACACATTGCAAAAAAAAAAAAAAAAAAAAAAAATTATATATATATATATGCAGCCAAAATTATGTGATTTCAAGAACTCTGCTGCAAAAAAATGTGCTGAAACTGTCTATTTCATTGACATGTATTGCATATACACTAAATGGACAAACGTATTGGGACAAACACATTACACCTACAGGAACTTTTAGGACGTCCCAAGTTCCCCCCCGTTTCTGCCCAGTTTCACGCTATTCACCCCCCCCCCCCCCTTTATCTGCCCCGTGTCAGGCTGTTCTCCCCCCCCCTTCTTTTGCCCCAGTGTCATGCTGTTCTCCCCCCCTTCATCTGCCCCAGTGTCATGCCGTTCTCCCTCCCTTCATCTGCCCCAGTGTCATGACGTTCTCCCCCCTCATCTGCCCCAATTTCATGGGCCCCCTATATTATGTTCCATCTTAATGTTTTAAAAAAAAAAAAAAAAAAAAAAAAAAACTCTCCTTCCCTCGCCGCTCTCTCCACAGTTTCACTCACACATATCATAGGCGCGATATGACGTCATCACATCGCTGCTACAATTTCCGGAGCGCAGCATTAAAGCAGGAGCTGAACTTTGAGAGCTCCTGCTTTAAACGCCTATGTATTCAGCGCATCGGCGTCCGTACGACCAGGACCATTTTGTTAGGTCCGGGCCGCGCCGCGGGGCCACTTGCCCGGCTCTGGATCCGCCCCTGTGTAATGGGTGGTAACCCATGTTGAGGACATGACTGGTCTAGATATAGGACCTGCTCCATAATTTGCAGCTCTTCAATTTGGCCCTAACACACAACCGCAAAAACAATGGCCGTGTGTACTGGGCCCATTGAAATATAATAGTCCATACTTTTATCCACAATGAGGATAAAAAGTACAGTCATGTGCATTACAGCTTAGATACTCCATGTGCCTCATATTAACAATTAACCCCATCATGTCCTTCACATTAACCCCGTGTGCCTCACATAAGAGTTACTGATATGTGAGAGACATTGAGGTAATGAAGTATCTTCATGATTAGTACCCCCATATATCTCACACATCAGTAACCCTTACGGTGAAGTACACAGGGGGTTAATGTGAGGGACATGATGGGGTTAGTTGCTATTAATATGAGGCACATGGAGTTACTAAAACTAAATGAATAACTCCAAATGCCTGACATTAATAGGCAAAGTAATTCCCTCCCCAGCCTGTGCCTGTGTGTTCTCTCTTTTCTTTCACTTTGCTGAAGCTTCCCCTCATGTGTGCAAGATGCAGGACAGCAGGGTCCATCTTCTGTATAGCGATAAGCTCCGCCTCCTGGGCTCTCCTCACCCTCTCATTGGTTGACAGAGGGCAGCCAGAGAAGGGGGGTGAGGAGCATCCTGAGAGCGCTGAGTGGAGCTTCCTCTAGCAATAGCTGCTAGAGATGAGCGAACACTGTTCGGAACAGCTGTTCCGAACAGCACGCTCCTATAGAAATGAATGGAAGAGGCCGGCCGCTGGCAAAGTCTGCGTGCCAGGTGCTTCCATTCATTTCTATGGGAGCGTGCAGTTCGGATCGGCTGATTCGAACAGTGTTCGCTCATCTCTAATAGCTGCAGCTCCCTGCGCTCGCTGCAGTGTACACGATGCTGCAGGTACACAGTGTGCTTCCCACATATACTTTCTGTATACTAATAGGGAAAGTATTGCACCCTCAGGGGCAGGGCCGCCGATAGGCCAGTATTACTGCTACTGGCGTCAGGGGCCTGGCCAAATTGAAAAATGGGGGGGGCCTGGTTTTGGCCCGCCACCGTGTGCCAGCCCGCTGGCGCCCGCAGCAGTCATTGTATGTCCGATTTCAACTCGGAGTTGAACACATACGTGGCTACAGCAAGGAGCTGTTACAGTTCAGCTTCTTGCTTCGCTGCTGCACGCTGCCTACTGGCTGTGTAGACGCGATGTGATGACGTCACATCGCGTCTACAACTGTGTGCGAGTGAGAGAGGCGCGCAGAGAGCGGCAGGGGAACGAGGAGAAGGCAAGTGTAATGTGTACACTGAGGTGGAACGTGAAACTGGGGGCAGATGAAGGAGAGGACGGCATGACACTGGGGGCAGAGATGGAGGGGACATGAAACAGGTGGCAGATGAAGGGTGTATATGAAGCTGGGGGAGAGATAGGGGGGACATAATTTACAGGTGACTGTAGGAGGATTATACAGTGTGCAGGCACATGAAAAATTAATGAGAATGGGCAGAGTCAACATAAAAGTGGGCGGGGCTAAATTTGCAGCGGCGCGCTACACGCGCCGCACATTTTGTCCCTCTTTCGGCTCTTCAAAAGCTGGGTGGTATGGGTACAGGGGGCAATGGAAAGATGTTAGAAGGTGGACGGGGAGGGGGGGGGGGCAAAGTTGTTGGGGAATCGGGTGTCCAGCACTGCGGAGAGGGAATTGGGGCAATTATTTATAATATATAAGTTTTTAGCTGGAGAACTACAAAGCACACAATACCTCCAAAGGTATGTGTGCTTTGTATTAATAATGATGTAGGCTGCTATGCTACTAGCATAGCAGCCTGTTTGGGGGTGGGACTTTCACTTTAAAGGAGTGTTCACATTGCGTTTTTGACCTCCCTTGCCGGGATACGTTGGTAACCAGTCACAATCAGCTACCCACTTATCCCTGCACGGAGAACTGCAGCCCCCCCCCCCCCTTTTTTTAATGGCCAGTTCTTCGTGCAGGGATAAGTTAACAGCTGATTCTGACTGGTTACCAACGTATCCAGTCAAGGGAGGCCAAAAACACAATTTGAAAAAGCCCTGAGGATTTATTAAGAGGGCTCTTTTAAATGGTGTTGGCTCTATAGGTGCTTTCACACGTAGCAGATTTTACCTGCAAATAGAATCTGATTAAGCCTTGTAATGCTGCTAAATAAAGGGAAATGTAATACAGAATTGGTATGTCGCAAAATAAAGTAGTTTTAAAATGGCAGGGGGGGCAGATACTTAGGCTGTATGGGGCCCCAAAATTCCTGATGGCAGCTCTGCTCAGGGGGCCCTCGGCAATTGCCCTGCCGACCGACCCGACCTGCGTTTTGTTAGGTCCGGGCCTTGCCACGGGGCCCCGGGCTGTTGCCCGGCTTGCCCAGCCCTGGATCCGCCCGAGTTTGTCCTCCCATTGCATCTAAAAAGCTTCCACTTTTCTATAAAGGCGTTCTCCAAGATGTGCAAGTATGTTTTTGGGAATTATTGCACAATCACCAGGAAGAGCATTTATGGGGTCAGGCACTAATGTTGAATGAGAGAGCCTGGTATGCAAACTCTGTTCTAGTTCAGCCAAAAGGTGTCTAAATACGGTAGTTGCCTCTGCTTTGTATACTGGGGCAGTCATGTTGGAACAGAAAATTTTGGACTTCCCAAACTGTTCAGAAGTTCAATGCCAAATTTACAGCACTTTGTCTAATGTTTGGCCTTAAGCTTATGGCCTTTTGCTTGACCTTATGCAGGTGTGCAGCTACCCAGCCTTGAAAACCCATGCCATGAAGCTCTTAGTTCATAGATTTTGTGATTATGCTAAAATCATACCCCTTTCCAATAGAAGCCTGCCCAGGGCTGGTTAGTAAAAACAATGTGTATACTTACCTCTCCTGGTATCTGGCAGTCTATGGTGTCAACTTCTGCCCATTTCTGGCCTGTAGCTGATGTCATGCATCATAGTAGTCATCGCTGAAGCCTGTCACTGGGTCTTAGTGGTCACATGTGGTACGCTGGCGTCAGCTCTGACCCAGGGAACACATGTCACAGACCTGAAGAGGGGGTATGGGGTATATATATTGTACTGAGTGAGGCCACTGTGAAGCATTATATTGGAGTGGCTTCTGAGGAGCATTTCATACTATGTGGAGCACTGGGGTCATGTGGCATTGTAGAACATTATACTGTGTGTAGGGGGGCATGGTGGAGAGATGGGGAGCCCACAAATGTTGCTAGTATTAGGACACAAAATTCCTGTTAGCAACTCTGTATGCTATACCTGCATCTGTGGGGTGCTTCATGGCTGCGTCATGCCACATACATTACTGTGTATGAACTGGCCATGGAGTTATTGGGGCATGTACTGTATTTATACAGAATAATCATACAGGGAAAAAAACTGGTTGCCAGATCGTAATCCCATAAGTAAGATTTCAGTGAAAGACCTGTTTTGTGGGCTATTACCAGGAAGCTGCTTGGTGGGCACCCAGAACAAGTACTGTACATCTAGTGGGTCCTAGGCTCTTCAGTTCAACACTGGTGCAAAAGTGACTTGTTCTATGGATTTTAGTTGCAGCATGTGATTTGTATCTACTATGTTGCTACTGTATATTGCATTGGGTTACCAAACTTATATACAAGTGAGTTTATGGGGGGGGGGGGGGAGGTAAGCCCCCTTCGATTACTGCTCCTGCCCCCCAAACTAAGGGCTTTCAATAGAATTATAATACAGCTATGTTCAAGAAACCTAAAAAACATACTATGTATTGCCAAGTAGAGATCAGGCTTATCGCTGATGGAAAAAAAATTGTGCCACGCTGTACATAGGAACAGTACATTTGTAACTCCACTAAAGTGTGAATACTAACACCTCTAACAGCACCATATGTGGATCACATCAAAATAAAGAGGTGACTGAGGAGTTTACCAAAATACAAGGAGGAAACTACTACTAAAAGCTCATTAACAGATGATCGCCTGAATGTAAGGGACCAAAGCAATAAAATAGCAGGAGATGTGACCACCCCCATACAATGTAAGACATTATATACAGATTTACTCTAAAATATCATTTTAGTAGGGTAGATAGTAATGTTCTTTTTTCTGCAGTTGCATATTATAACAGCAATTTAACACATTTGTTCTGTTGGATTCAGTGAATTAACTAGTAAGGCAGCAAATCCTGAATGTATCCAATTTCTAGAACTGCCAAGAAGTGCGCTGTGTAACCTACATTGCTTTAATACAACCTCAGTAAGTGGATTCAGAGACATTTGTGTGCATAATCTCTAAAAGATTTTCAAAATTAATACAATACTACACTGAATCATTGTATTAATACATAGTATGATAATATTAACATATTTGGGTACAAAGTAATAAACAAAACACTGAAAGATATATCAAAGTCAAGCAAGAAGACTGTGCTGACAAACCATGACTTTGAAGCTGGGTAACAAACTTAAACAGGAATTTCCTGTATGAAACTGTTTTAGGCTAAGGCCCCAGTAGGTTTCCTCTGTGGACTTTTTGCTTCCATTATACCCATAGGGAAAGCGCCGGCATTTACGTATGTATAATATACATGCTGCGATTTTCAAAACTGCAACTGTTTTGGAAATCATAGCATGTCTGTTTTGTGCATTTTTTTGCAATGTGTGAATGGGATTCACTATAATCCCATCCACTTTGCAGTGACTATACAATGCTGCATTTTTTTTTCTGCGCTGTTTCTGTGGCAGCAAATTCTTTTTCTATCAGTATTTCTTTCTTGAAATATGGGATGGAAATCCATACAAGCACAGGGAGAACATACAAACTCCTTGCAGATGGAGTTTTGCCCTTGGTGGGATTTGAACACCAGGACCCCAGCGCTGCAAGGCTGCAGTGCTAACCACTGAGCCACCGTGTCGCCCCTTGTTTACTGCTATTTGCCTGGGTACACCGGTTCTTTTCCATTAGAAGCAATGTAAGTAGATGTGTACGGTAACAGGAATTAATAGGTGTCATACTTATACCAAAATGACAGCACTGTTGCCTGGGGGAGTAGATTTGGCTATAGCCACATCTTGGTACAGAGTGTGACCACCTTAAAAAAAACACCCTGAGGCTAAGGCCCCACCGGGAAGAAAAGCAGCACTAAAGCTCTGCGGGAAGAATGAGTTTTCCTCCGCGGACTTTGTTACAATTATATCTATAGGATAGCTGCTGGCAGGCATGTATTGTAAGCGTCCAGTCTCTTGTGGCCAGCGGGCACCGCCGGAAGAAGACGAGAGAAGATGGAGGCGGCACTAGAGAGTTCTCTGGCAACATTGGGGACGCCTCCAGTGCTGTTTGAGCGCTGGGGCCCGCCCCCAGTGCTGCAGGAGAACTCGTTTACATACCGACAAAAACTGGATTTTCAAGTGAACGGCGGCGCGGAGAAGACAACGAAAGTTAGGAGTAGAATAGTCTCTTAAGGCTATTCCGACGTGTTAATGAGAAAAAATAAATAAAAAAAAAAAAATTGTGATTGAATGATAGGATACCTTTAAAGAGATATTTAAACCTTTTGGTTTTGGCCCTTTAATCTTATGCCTTATTAGGTAATGATATTAGAGGTTCATACAATGAATAGTAAATGTGAGTTTGGATGTTTGTTCCTCAATCACAGCCAAACGGATTTTGACACACACACACACACACACACACACACACACACACAATGATAAGCTACTTAAATGTGGGTCACTCACCCCAAATCGCCACCGTCACCCTCCAAAGACCCCTTAGCCTCGGCTATAGAAGCTGGCATTCTGCCAGCACTGGTCTGTCCACGCTCCTCCTATTGGTGCATGGCAGGCTGTGGTCGGGCTATAGAGCCAGGGCTGCAGCACCATAGGTTGAGGGCTGCATGTGGGTGTGCCGATTCACCAGGGACACAGTGAGGAAGATGGCGGCCGCCCACAGGGTCCCGGAGCTGCAGCTATGCCAGGCTGCCTAAACACATCGCGGAGGAGGCTGCTGCACCCGACACTCTACACATCGCGGTGAGTGCAGCGGGGGGAGGGGGTGTCCCCAGCTTCAGTTCCCCCCTACATCGGCCCCCGTGTAGTAGCACTCACCTATCTCCTCCTCTCCTGTGTCTCCTCCCTGCATACAGCCGGCTGCCTGTGTCGTATATGAAGCTCTGGTTTGCTGGTTGCTATGACGCCAGGCCTGCTCTGCTACATAAACGACAGAACTGTCTGCACAGTCTGCAGTGGAGGACATAGGCAAAGGTGAGTGCTACTATATGGGGCCGATTTAGGTGGGGGAGGGGGCAGAGATGGGTGGACATGAGACTGGGGGAAGACACTGGGGCAGGGATGGGGGGGAAACTGGGGGCACAGATAGGGGGACAAGAAATATAAGCGGTTCAGCCCCACCGCCAACCCGCAGACGAAGTCGCGGGTACCAGCTAGTGTCTCAATAATTGACTCTTAAGTAATTATAGATACACAATATATGATATGAAATTAATAAAACTATACAGATTCTTAATAAATACACAAAAACTTAATGAATACATAAAAAGGGGGGTACATCATCCAAAATTGATAAAAAAAGAATATACAATGAGAATCAATGAGTAATTAAATACCTTTACTAAATTATAAAAGAAAAATAGCCCTAATATTGATTTGACTTAAATGATTTTAAATATTGTGATGTACGGGGGGGGGGGAATTCAGACGCTCTGGTTTCTTCTTCAAATCAGCCTTTATTGCAGTAGACAAAAAAACAAAATCCTACGCCTCTCCGGCGACTTACTACACAGGTTGTTCCCTCACTAACCAGGGGTCTGCCTACTGCTGGCCTCCTAACAAACAACGTTTTCAAGATCAATAAGAGGTGCACATACCCAGCTCTTTAGTAGTGTCCTATTTGCCAGAGCTTTCTCCCAGACTGGTTGACTGTCAGTGTTTCAGTCTCTCTCCTCTCTCTCTCACTAACCAGCACACCTGTGCTACTTACAAAGCCCAGCAGGACTGGCCCGAACTTTATTCCAGTCCAGGACCTAACAGCTGAATGCCCCTAACACACACACACACAAGTATTTAGTCAGTCACCAATAGTGCAAGTTCCACCACTTAAAAAGATGAGAGCCGTCTGTAATTTATATCATAGGTAGACCTCAACTATGAAAGACAAAATGAGAAAACAAATCCAGAAAAATCACACTGTCTGATTTTGTAAGAATTTATTTGCAAATTATGGTGGAAAATAAGTATTTGGTCACCTACAAGCAATCAAGATTTCTGGCTCTCACAGACCTGTAACTTCTTCTTTAAGAGTCTCCTCTTTCCTCCACTCATTACCTGTAGTAATGGCACCTGTTTAAACTTGCCATCACTATAAAATGACACCTGTGCACACCCTCAAACAGTTAGACTCCAAACTCCACTATGGTGAAGACCAAAGAGCTGTCAAAGGACACCAGAAAAAATTGTAGCCCTGCACCAGGCTGGGAAGACTGAATCTGCAATAGGCAACCAGCTTGGATTGAATAAATCAACTGTGGGAGCAATAATTAGAAAATGGAAGACATACAAGACCACTGATAATCTCCCTCGCTCTGGGGCTCCACGCAAAATCTCACCCCGTGGGGTCAAAATGATCACAAGAACAGTGAGCAAAAATCCCAGAACAACGCGGGGGGACCTAGTGAATGAACTGCAGAGAGCTGGGACCAATGTAACAAAGCCTACCATCAGTAACACACTACGCCGCCAGGGACTCAGATCCTGCAGTGCCAGACGTGTCCCACTGCTTAAGCCAGTACATGTCCGGGCCCGTCTGAAGTTTGCTAGAGAGCATTTGGATGATCCAGAAGAGTATTGGGAGAATGTCCTATGGTCTGATGAAACCAAACTGGAACTGTTTGGTAGAAACACAACTTTTCGTGTTTGGAGCAAAAAGAATACTGAGTTGCATTCATCAAACACCATACCTACTGTAAAGCATGGGGGTGGAAACATCATGCTTTGGGGCTGTTTCTCTGCAAAGGGGCCAGGACGACTGATCCGGGTACATGAAAGAATGAATGGGGCCATGTATCGTGAGATTTTGAGTGCAAACCTCCTTCCATCAGCAAGGGCATTGAAGATGAAACGTGGCTGGGTCTTTCAACATGACAATGATCCAAAGCACACCGCCAGGGCAACGAAGGAGTGGCTTTGTAAGAAGCATTTCAAGGTCCTGGAGTGGCCTAGCCAGTCTCCAGATCTCAACCCTATAGAAAACCTTTGGAGGGAGTTGAAAGTCCGTGTTGCCAAGCGACAGCCCCAAAACATCACTGCTCTAGAGATCTGCATGGAGGAATGGGCCAACATACCAACAACAGTGTGTGCCAACCTTGTGAAGACTTACAGAAAACGTTTGACCTCTGTCATTGCCAAAAAAGGATATATAACAAAGTATTGAGATGAAATTTTGTTACTGACCAAATACTTATTTTCCACCATAATTTGCAAATAAATTCTTACAAAATCAGACAATGATTTTCTGGATTTGTTTGCTCATTTTGTCTCTCATAGTTGAGGTCTACCTATGATGTAAATTACAGACGCCTCTCATCTTTTTAAGTGGTGGAACTTGCACTATTGGTGACTGACTAAATACTTTTTTGCCCCACTGTATATTTATTTAGGACAACATTAGATCATTCAGAGATCCTCACTGAACTTCTGGAGGGAGTTTCCTTCACTGAAAGTAAAGGGGCCGAATAATATTGCACATCCCACTTTTCACTGTCCAAAAAAAAAAAAAAAAAATTTATATATATATATATATATATATATATATATATATATATATATATATATATATATATATATATATATAGTTAGTGTCAGGGTCCGAGGTTGCTAGGTGGGGTTTCATAGACCTATAAGGCCAACTTTTTAGTCCAAAACTGGTAGAGTTTTATTTTGACTCCACAAGTAACAGTGCAGCAAAATCCAGAGGGAAAAAAACCAATACAAAATAAATACCTAATGCATGAGAAAAAAGATATATCCAGCACAACGATAGATCCATATAAAACTTAGCTTTTAATGAATAGGAACATTTGGTCCCTCATCGCTATGAGTAAGGAGCCCAGGCTCTGAAACGCGTAAGCGGTTCAGCATGTCGCATTGTCATTGTTAGTCCGGTATGTCTACATGAATTTTTTTGAATAACGCTGAATTTGTTTTTCTGTTCAATGCCTGTGTTGGGTTTTTTATGGGACCAAATGTTCCTATTCATTAAAAGCTAAGTTTTATCTGGATCTATCGTTGTGCTGGATATATCTTTTTTCTCATGCATTATGTCTTTTGCCTAAACCCAGTAGGCTATATCCGTGCATAACCATTTTCACGTATATACATATTTTACCGGAGCATCAAGCCGTGAATCATTGTGACAAAATAAATACCTGCCTGGCTAGGCTCTGACGAAACACATACATAGGTTACCTCACCTATAATAGTAGTTTCAAACAGCAAACATTGAATGGCACCAACCACAGTTCCACCAGTGTACCGTTCCAGCTGGTCCTGCAGCCCAGCTCTGTCCAAAGTCTTGCTGCGGTAGCTGATCTTTTAAACCTTCCTGATGAGGGCAATCCACAACAGCTGACCCGCTGCAGAAGCATCCACAATGTGTGGACTGGAGAGGGTGTGGAATGACAGGTCCCACTGCCAAACCTACCTGTCATTCCCAAAAATCCAGCCCAGTCCTGAGCACTTAAACTGCTCAGCAGACATAAGCTGTCTGCTGAGAACAAGTCATACCTGGACTTTCTCTCATCTTGCCCACCTAAGTAGTCTGGGCGCGAGGTACACCCCCGGCCATCGGCGCTATACAGTTAGGGCCAGAAATATTTGGACAGTGACACAATTTTCGCGAGTTGGGCTCTGCATGCCACCACATTGGTTTTGAAATGAAACCTCTACAACAGAATTCAAGTGCAGATTGTAACGTTTAATTTGAAGGGTTGAACAAAAATATCTGATAGAAAATGTAGGAATTGTACACATTTCTTTACAAACACTCCACATTTTAGGAGCTCAAAAGTAATTGGACAAATAAACATAACCCAAACAAAATATTTTTTTTTTCAATATTTTGTTACGAATCCTTTGGAGGCAATCACTGCCTTAAGTCTGGAACCCATGGACATCACCAAACGCTGGGTTTCCTCCTTCTTAATGCTTTGCCAGGCCTTTACAGCCGCAGCCTTCAGGTCTTGCTTGTTTGTGGGTCTTTCCGCCTTAAGTCTGGATTTGAGCAAGTGAAATGCATGCTCAATTGGGTTAAGATCTGGTGATTGACTTGGCCATTGCAGAATGTTCCACTTTTTTGCACTCATGAACTCCTGGGTAGCTTTGGCTGTATGCTTGGGATGAAAGTATATCCCGGTACACTTCAGAATTCATCCGGCTACTCTTGTCTGCTGTTATGTCATCAATAAACACAAGTGACCCAGTGCCATTGAAAGCCATGCATGCCCATGCCATCACGTTGCCTCCACCATGTTTTACAGAGGATGTGGTGTGCCTTGGATCATGTGCCGTTCCCTTTCTTCTCCAAACTTTTTTCTTCCCATCATTCTGGTACAGGTTGATCTTTGTCTCATCTGTCCATAGAATACTTTTCCAGAACTGAGCTGGCTTCTTGAGGTGTTTTTCAGCAAATTTAACTCTGGCCTGTCTATTTTTGGAATTGATGAATGGTTTGCATCTAGATGTGAACCCTTTGTATTTACTTTCATGGAGTCTTCTCCTTACTGTTGACTTAGAGACAGATACACCTACTTCACTGAGAGTGTGCTGGACTTCAGTTGATGTTGTGAACGGGTTCTTCTTGACCAAAGAAAGTATGCGGCGATCATCCACCACTTGTCATCCGTGGACACCCAGGCCTTTTTGAGTTCCCAAGCTCACCAGTCAATTCCTTTTTTCTTAGAATGTACCCGACTGTTGATTTTGCTACTCCAAGCATGTCTGCTATCTCGCTGATGGATTTTTTCTTTTTTTTCAGCCTCAGGATGTTCTGCTTCACCTCAATTGAGAGTTCGTTTGACCGCATGTTGTCTGGTCATAGCAACAGCTTCCAAATGCAAAACCACACACCTGGAATCAACCCCAGACCTTTTAACTACTTCATTGATTACAGGTTTACGAGGGAGACGCCTTCAGAGTTAATTGCAGCCCTTAGAGTCCATTGTCCAATTACTTTTGGTCCCTTGAAAAAGAGGAGGCTATGCATTACAGAGCTATGATTCCTAAACCCTTTCTCCGATTTGGATGTGGAAACTCATATTGCAGCTTGGAGCGTGCACTTTCAGCCCATATTATATATATATATATATATATATATATATATATATATATATATATAAAATTGTATTTCTGAACATGTTTTAGTAAACAGCTAAAATAACAAAACTTGCGTCACTGTCCAAATATTTCTGGCCCTAACTGTATATATATTCATTCCTTAATTAGGATACAGGAATTTTCATATACAATCCAAAATAGGCTACATAAGAAACAGATAACATAATAAAGCTCGTAATTTGTGAGTATACTGGTATCCTGAAATGAAAAACTATATATTACAATGAGGGATCTAATGAGGGCAGATATAAAACCCCGTGTGCATCCAGAGTTAATATACATAAAATAATAATAATAATAATAATTGTGAGCCCCACATAGAGCTTCCAATGTACATTTTTTTCCCTATCAGTATGTCTTTTTTGGAATACGGGATGGAAATCCATGCAAACACGGGGAGAACATACAAACTCCTTGCAGATGGTTTTTGCCCTTGGCGGGATTTGAACACCAGGACTCCAGCGCTGCAAGGCTACAGTGCTAACCACCAAGCCACCGTGTGGCCCCTATCCAGAGTTAATTTAACCCCTAATACTGTGCATCATATCCATATGAAATGTATCATGTATAGCAGTGATTTTCAACCTTTTTTGAGCCGCGGCACACTTTTTACACTTTAAAAAAATCCCGGGGCACACCACCAACCAAAATGGCACATAATGACACTAAAACAGTACATATTATACATATAATTAATAATATAGATTCTAAATGGTTGATTCTTTGGTTGAAATAAACTGCAGCAAAATCTGCAACAAAAACGCTGCGTTTATGCAACGTGGGGCCTCAGCCTTTGCGCCTCCTGTATACAAGTGGCACGCATGTGGTTTTCACTGCTATAAACATTAAAAATTAATTGACAGGGCCACAAATGCAGCCAGATATAGGGTATATATAGGACAGATATAGGACCTGCTCTATAATTTTCAGCTCTTCAATTTGGCCCAGATACACAGCCACAAAAAGAATGGCTGTATATATGGGTCCTTAGAAATGTATAAGTCTGTACTTTTATCCACAGTTGTGTATAAAAAGTCTGGTCATGTATATTACAGGTTACAACTCAATGGGCCTCATTAATAGCAGTGAACCCCATCATGTCCCTCACATTAACCCCCTGTGTGCTTTACATAAGGGACACTGATATGTGAGACATATGGAGATAATAAGTAAATGTCTTCATTATATAGTACCCCATATGTCACGTTATTAACTCTTATGTGAGCCACACAGGAGTTAATATGAGGGACATGATGGGGTTAATTGCTATTAATGTGAGGCACATGGAGTTACTAAAACTAAAGTAACAACCCCAAATGCCTGACAGTAATAAGAATAGTTACTAAACTGGTGTTTTGTTTTTTTTTTACTTTCACTTTGTTCAGCTTCCTCTCCTCCTCAGGGCTGCAGACGGCAGGAGCTCCCCACGTGTAGCAGCAGGTCCAAGGAGCCCTTATCCTGTGCAGTGAGAGGCTCATCTCTGATTGGTGGGCAGTGAGAGAAGGGGGCGTGTCCTACACCTCAGCTCTAGCAGAGCAGTGAAGGGATGCTCCGTCTACATTTACAAGTACACGAACGTCGGGGACTGGCTGCTGTGCCAGCAAAATAGGTCTCCCGTGTCAATCTTGGCACGCGTTTGGGGAACTTTCCCCGCGGCACACCCGACCATGTGTCGCGGCACACTGGTTGAAAATCACTGATGTATAGCATGCACAGTATTAAGGGTTGAGCCGATCTTGAGATTTCAGGATGGTTTTTAAAAAACGATTTACAATCATTTTCCATCCAAACCCGATCCCAATCCTGATCCTAATGCAAGTCAATGGGATTTTTTAATGATCGAAAATCGGATTTTAAAAACGATCCATTTCACTACATAGCGTGCAGTGATTAAAAAATCCGCTGGCTACTTACTCCCCCCTGCTGTCCAGTTACCTGCACAGAACCGCTGCCGCTCCCTGGAGCTCCTGGCCGTTGTTCTCTGTATTCTCCTCTGTCATTCATATGCCGGCAGAGCGCCGTACGCACCCCCGCCTACCTAGGCCAGTGTTAATGATGCTGGGAGAAGGTGGGGCTGTAAAACTAGCTAGGGATGCAGGGGCGCGTACGGCGCTCTGCCAGCATGTGAATGACAGAGGAGAAGACAGAACAATGGCCAGGAGCTCTGGGGAGCGGCAGCGGTTCTGTGCAGGTAAGGTTGTGCAATCAGGATCGGAATTCCGTTTCCGATCTTTTTTTCTTCACAGCTGGAAGAAGTGGTCATGACTGTCCAAAGGGAATTCAGTCCAGGGGGATCAACTTTTGATCGTCCGCCTCAGGCAGCAGAGAGGCTAGGTTCACCACTGCATGCATTTATTTTAATTTCATTGTGTCCTCCCATTTAGTTTTTTTTCTCTACATTTGTATGTTCATAAGGTATAACGGGTCCATCTCAAGCCAAAACTGTGTTCTTTTGGCCTTCTTTTGGACGCAATAAACCCTCAATTTTTTTTTTATTCCGTATAGAAAATTGTAGACATACAAATGGTTGCTGCAGTTATATATTAGGACTATAACATATATAAATAGAAATACATCAGCTATTTTAGTGCTTTCATCTAAGGCTCCACTCAGTATCCAACAGCAAAAAAGCTGTAACTGTAAAATGCCATGGTTTAGGCCACGTGGGACCCCGGCCTTATTGGGTCTACCTTTCTAAGCACACTAAAATAAAGAATACATTTTACAGTGAATTTGAATAACTACATTTGGCAAATATCAGTGCCTATTTCACTTGTGCTAATTTGCTAAAACTGACAAGATCTTACAAATGTGTTATAAATTTGACTGTATCAATGCAGGTAAAGGTTTGGGATTAAGGCAAATATTCTCTTAAAGTTCATTAACAAATTGTGAAACTGTTTTATTGCTTCCATTAGACACATTAAATAAATGCCATTTGTGTGTTAAGTCTTTGGTGTGTGTTCCTTCCCCTGTAAATTGGTGGGATCCCTGCTGACAAAAATTTTACTAGCAAGTATGTTAGGATACTCAGCTGGGAACTACAACTTCATTGTCTCATTTTCAGGGCAGCCTTTGAAAGCATGAGAGTAAAAATTAAGGAGAGAAGAATTTGAATGAACAGAATACCGGAACCATTTGTTTCCCCACATTGTTTCATAGTGTGTGTGTGTGTGTGTGTGTGTGTGTGTGTGTGTGTATATATATATATATATTGCACAGTGCTCTAAAAATACATTTATGACCAACAGAGAATTCTAAATCAAGTCAATACTTGAATATCACTGCCAGGTATCTACTCTGAATTAGGTCCATCACAGAGAGTAAACTAGAATGTTTATTGTATCACACAGTAAACATTGAACGAAAAAGTGCATAAAAACTGATTTAATTGGTGCTTTTTTATGTGTCACTTCCCCCCCCCCAAAAAAAAAAAAAAATAATAATTAAAAAAAATTAAAAGCTAATTAGGTATATCTATCCAATAATAGTACCACTCAAAAATACAACTTGCCCTGCTGAAAACAAACCCTCTTATGAATGCATCAACAGGAAAAAATAAATAAAAAATTACAGCTCCTGGAAGCAATGCTGGAAGAACGAACAAAAAAAAAAAAAAAAAAAAATCTTGATTGTTAATTGACAAAGCATATCATATAGTTAAAAAGGGCATACCTGGAAAGATTTTTTTTTCTGGCCAGAATTGGTTAAAAAAATTCCAAAACTGCCCAGGTCCTATTCCTCTCTATTTCCTAATGCCATTTTGACATTATTGAAAATGCTCAATGACTTAAATTTACTGGCCACATCAATACAGTGGATAACTGGGCAGTCATTCCCAGCCATTTCCTTCATATTAAGACAGGAACTAGATCAGTATCAGACTTCCCAGGCAGGGCCAGGGACCGGCCACATTGCTAACAAAGGAGCCTGGTGTCATATGCCTCCTGGCCCATTAGCAATATAAGCCTGTCCAGGGGGAGATGTGTAACAATAAAAATTGATATTCACCTCTCCTGGGTGTTTAGTCCAGCATCATCCTCTGGCCTGCAGCAGGCCTGAGCAGTTGCGTGGGGCGCTCTGGCGTCATAACATCACCATGCCCCACTTGACCTAATCATCCGAGACACTTGATGTCAGCTTCAGACCGGCAGAGGAAGCCAGCAGAGATAAGGCAACACAAGGATACCCTGGAGAGGGAAGGTGAGTGTAAATGTTTGTTATTTTCTATCATCTTCCTGGGCCTCTTTTTAGACCCCAGATTATAATAACAGCACTGAAACAAACTGGAGGACTGAACCTCACGAATATTTGTCTAAATGAAGCGGCTCAAGGCTTTTTTTTTTTCCCCCTCTTCACAGTTTAGGGTCACTGTAGAGCACTATACTGGGGCCTTTGGGGTGCATATTATGTATTGTGTGTGGAGTATTCTACTACGGGGCGTTTTTTATATTTTGTGGGGCCACTGTGAAGCATTATACAAGGGGACAGTATGGGAAGCCTAATATACTGCGTGGCCTTTCTGGGGAGTATATTATACTGTATGGGGCATTATACTGTGTTGAGACTCTGGGAAGTATGGTTTACTGTGCAGAGTGTAATATACTATGTGGGGTCACAATGGGTGGCTCAGGGAAGCCTTTTATATTGTGTTGGGCCTCTGTGGTGCATTATATAACACGTGGAGACACTGTGGTGAGGCTCAGATGAGAATTTTATATTGAAAGGGCTCTCATTATCTACCATGTGGAGCATTATACTGTGGGAGGGGGCTCAAAATTCCTGAAGGATCCGTGATAAGTAAAGTATTTATTTCTAAACATGAACTATGGTGTGTTTTCTAAGATATGTGCTGCTTGAGTAGATTTAGAAACTGTAGTTGGGTTAAAGCAACAATATTTATTAATGCTTTTATAGAATATGTGGTGAAGTACACTATTAAATTCATATGAAACTATAGTGATCCCAAAAAATATTCACACTTATAAGTTCCTTTAAGGCTGAAGCCCCACATGGTATAAACGCTGCGGTTTAGCCGTGGCATAAATGCCACAGCAAAGACCTGCAGTATTTTACAGTCCCTGCAAAGTGGGTTGAGTTCTAGCAAATCCCATCCACACATTGCAGGACAATCGTCACTTTTTTTTTTTAATCGCAGCATGTCAATTATACCTACAGAAACGCTGGCAGCTTCCATATAGGTATAATAGAATCAGAAAGCCGGCAGAGGAAAATTCTGTAGACTTTCTGTGAAAACCGCTACAGGAAAGAAAATATGTGAGGCGCTTCCACCACGATTTATCTCGCAGCGCTTTTTGGCTGGGGCTCACTTTGTTGGATCTTAGCCTAAAAAGGTTACAGTAAGGCCAGCAAGACAGTGGTTTGCACAAATATACAGTTAAATGACTAAGGAGAAAAACTAAAATTATGGTTTAAAACTATATAAAAAAAAAGTAGCCTACAATTCTTCCACAATGATGTAAGGGTAGAGTTTGGTAGAAATTAGGTAAAATTTGGTCCAACAAGTTATTAAATATAAAAGGCAGTTTCTTTCACCTAGGTCAAATGGGTGTTTGATCACTGTTTATTATAGTGACATTTGCACGGGGCCAGATACATCAAAGTAAAGTAAATAAATTGGTAGCAATAGAACATAAAAGTTATAATACATGGACTGTTTAATTCTACTTCTATGTTACAACCATCTATTCAGTATTCCACATTCATTCATAATCCATTCTTAACAGTAGTAAGTCCCTTTCCTTTGTCATCATTGACACTATGCATTTAATCCTCTTCCCAGCCGGTGAATGTGTCCTGTTTTACACCTTTTCACGTTCAAATGCAATTGCCAAGCTCATGTCATTTCCTCAAATTCGTCCTAAATAATCCTCCATTATTTGGACTTTCTATAATGAGCTCTACTTCATAATAAAATACCTTTTGTAAAACTATATTATAATAAAATATATGGACTACATGTAAATATGCAAGTGAATAGAATATAAAACAAACAGTATTGCTTTGTACATTAAAGCCCCTGGGTCAAAATTCATTACCTGTATAAGAGACAAGACTCTTACTGTGCGCTATCTATAACATTTATCTTACAGGGGGCCACACTAGGCACTATGGTCTCCATGTCATGACCACCTCTGCACCCCCTATAGCTAACCCTACAGCAAGCTGTAATTTAAGTGGCCACAGGATTATCTTTTTAGCTTTAACAATACATTCTGAACTTAATTCTGTAGTAAAACTGTAGTTCTGCTCTTGAATGCATCATTGGTGATCTTTTCAGTAAGTGAATAGAGATGAGCGAACAGTAAGATGTTTGAGATTCGATATTCATTTCGAGTAGCCCCGCAATATTCAACTACTCGAATCGAATATCAAACCCCATTATAGTCTATGGGGGGAAAATGCTCGTTTCAGGGGTAGGCAACGTTCGATCAAGTTACACTTACCAAGTCCACGAGTGAGGGTCAGGCTGGATCCTCCGAGAAGTCTTCTCCGCGCAGCGTCCCCGCGGCATCTTCCGGCTCTGAATTCACTCAGCCAGGCATCAGGCCTGGGCAGAGCCGACTGCACATGTCCGCACTACAAGTAGGTCCAGCCTCAGAAACCCCTGTTGATCGCCAGGTGAAGCTGTACAAGCCATACAGTGTCCAGATAGAAAACAATTCAATTGAATGGCCGGCTATGTAATCTCTAATGTTCCTGTGCCATGCTAACACATCTAAAGTTTTCTCATAACATGACAGAAAAACTATGACAATGATTTTTGGAATTCTGAATATTCTTAAAGAGGTCATCCAACTTTTTCCATAAGACAGGCTATCAGTTATAGACTGGTGTGAGTCAGACTGTCGAGATCTCTGCATATCAGCTGTTTGTGTTGAGCACAGTTCCCGTCATGGTTTACATTATGGCTGCTGCGCTGCTCACTTGCTGTACGTAGAACTGTAGATTATTGATATTGCAGAAGTATCTTATAGACATGCATGGGACACTGCTCAGTACTCATGACGATGATGAGTATGCAGTGCAGCATCTGCCATGTAAACAATGATGGGAGCTGTGCTCTCTGGGAAACAGTTGATGTGTGAGTCCTGACAATTAGACCCCTGCTGATAACCTAGGAAAGGCCATCAATTTTAAAAGGTGGATAACCTCTAATATTAATTTTGAGAAGTTTTGCCATTTAGAACAGATAAACTCTTAACCCATTGCAGCCAATTTTGGACGTTCTGACAGAGTCCCATTTTTCCTATAATATGACATGTGCCACTTTATATGGTAATAATTCTGGAACTCTTTAAAGGGGTTGTCCAGTTTATATTTTTATTATTTAATAGGTAAACATAGCAAACATGTATTCACCTCTCTGCAGGCATCCATTTCCATCAATCCCTGGCTATTTGACCTAACACTTACATTCTCTATTATCAGAACTTCCCACGCTCGTATACAAGACTTCTCCCGAGCTGCACCACTTCTCTGGAATGCTCTACCCTGGACAATCAGATTAACTCCCAATTTCCACAGCTTCAAGCGCAAACTAAAGACACATCTTTTCAGACAGGCCTATCACAATTTCTAATGTAAACCCTTCCGTACCGTAATTAGAATCCCCAAAATCTAACCCTCCTCTGTTCCAGCTTCCACATTACTCCACATGATATGATGCCATTTCAGGATAACTCTATATGTCCAAGCACCATCCACATGTTAAAGGACACGACTGGTGATGGCTCAAAGTTTTATATTTGTGTAATGATAGTAACCTCTATTACAAAATTGTCTGACCACTGTATAAACAATGCCACCCCTGCTACCTCTTGTGTCACCCCCTCCTCCGCATAGATTGTAAGCTCTTGCGAGCAGGGCCCTCAGTCCCATTGAGTGAAATTACTTTCTTTGTAATGTATCTCTGTCTGTGTTTGAACCCTACAAATTGTACAGCGCTGCAGAATATGTTGGCGCTTTATAAATAAATCCAAAAATAGGTGCCCCCCAAAAGATAAAAAGTGACTTTTATTAGAATTTTATTATTTAAAACAAAACACTCAGTTAAAATGACAGCTGATGGCCTCCAATAAAGCCCAGTCAATAGAAATTATCCACCCAGTGTTAATACATTAATCAGCCCCTAATCAGTAGTGTACTGATATTGAAATGTATAGTCACATAAATATGGTATTTAGAGGGCAACAATGTAGCCAGGATCGTTTCCTGCTGTATAAGAGGAGTAAAGGTATGTATCCAATTTGTGTAATTGGTATTCCTCCCTACTAGTTACACAGAATCCAGTTGCCAGTTTGGCGTCTCAGGCACAGCGTTATTGAGACAAAGTCAGTGACCATCTAGTACAAACCCCAGTAGCTGCCCCAACACTCAGTATATAGCGATCCCTAGCACGGTTATCGCCCAGCTTCAGGTGTGAACTACGCTGTCTGAATGGCAGATCTAGTGAAGGGGTATCTGGAACATTCGGGGGCTGGTGGATAAAGTGTTAATAAAATGGCTCTAGTACTATGACATTCACGGCGGTAGTAACGTACAAAATGGTGGAGTGAGTCTGATACTACTACACTCCTGGCAGTTATAGCATCTGAGACGCTATAACTGCCAGGAGTGTAGTAGTAGTTACAGACACTCAAAGTAGTGAGGTCAAAAATAGACCAAAACTCGTAATAGGAATATACAAACTTTAATAGTCACACATTAAAAAGTTATACAAAATAGATGATGTGAGTAGCACACAGATAAATGTACAAAAAAAGAGCCCAATACTGCCCAGGATAGTTATTAAATGTAGTTTAAACGTGAGTGGTAAACAGGATTATATATATATATATACACACACACACACACGAACCAGCAAGGTAAGCTAAAGCATAAGGCCAGATTATACAAATGCTACCAAAAGGAGGCCAAATTTATCCTATAGTATATATAGTGCAAAGTGCAATTAAGCTAAAAGTATGTGAGCATTGAGTACTTTTAGACTAGAAAAAACGGCCACAAAGTAGATTGTAAAAGACTTAATCAGCGGCAGCAGAGGTTACACAGCAGGTCTATCATATTAATAAATGGAAGTACAGCTTACCCATGATATAAACCACGTAAGTAGAAGTAGGGGGGCAATAGAAGAAACCGCCGGCTCACACCCAACACACACATTTCGGCACGCCTGCCTTCATCTGGAGGGGAGGGGAAATCAGCAAAAGTGTGGATTTTATGTCCAGGTAACAACAGAACTCAAACCAATGGGAGCCGCATAACTAACACACCAGGAAGTTCTAAATGAATGGTAATACAATACACCTGTATAGTCGGCGCATGCCCAGTGATGCACCGAACCCAGTCACATGACTACGGCCGAACGTGAGGCCTGTTGTGATAAATTACACATTACAATGTGAAGTGAAACATTTAAACAGACATAATACAATATATATAGTTTAATAATATAAAAATGGTACATCATATATCCAATCAACAACAAAGCTGTGCGTGTATAATATGACATAAGTCAATCTAAACCCCAATCAAGGAGTTGAATAGCCAAAAGTGAAATATTTTATTATGAATGATGGAATAAAGATATAGATAAAACAAGTGAAGGTGGAAAAATAAAAAATATATAAAAATAAAAAAATAAGAAAATAATAAAAAAAGAAAATTGATAGGAGAGGTCTGGGAATTCTGCCAAAATCCAGACAAAAAGTTTCATACTCTGTACAACTAAATGAAAACAAAAAGTATTGTCCTTTTTTGTTTCTAGTGTTGTTAGTCCGTCATTGTATTTTAATATTCTCTCTTTTTTGTTTTCTATTAGAGCTGGAGTATAATAAGGGGACGCCCGGGGTAGGTGTTACTTGGTAGATTACCTAATATTGCAATAAAGTGAATGGGGGTAAATTGCTGAGATGGGAAATCATCTTCAACAAGTGTCAATGTTCCTGATGACTGCTACATCAAAAAGGAGTATATCATTTACTTCCCAGACTTCTGCAGAATATAGAGAAGGGAATCATTACCCACTGACATCCTATAAGAAATTTTAGTACTTTCCGGTTTGTACTATGTGTTATAATTTTTTTGGCACTATATAAAAATCCCTACTTTGTAATGTTTAGCATGGTCAGTTGCCATAAGATGGGACGGGAATTCCTTTAATTATATAATTTCTTATCTTATAAAATGGTTATTCATACAAACAGTGATAGGTTTAATTACAATTGTTGTGTAAAGCTGTCGGAGCATTGATGCATTCATGGTATGTAACTCCAATCGCCAATCTTTAGCCTTCTTAAGGTAACTTGATAGGACCTCTGATCTCCTTAAATACTTTTATCCCTGAACACTAATCTCTGAACCAACGCCAACTACTAGAGACAGATAGAGCTATGACTAAGTATTTGGCTGAACTATGCTGCCAGATCAGCTGTTCACTGCTAATCTTTATCCCAAATACACAGTTCATAGGAGGTAATTGCTGGTAGTGAAAGGGTTTACTTTGATAAGCTAATGGATAATTCCCACATGCATTCAGTATCGCTCCTAATTTTTCATTTATCTTAATAATTTTATGAACAGAGCTGCCTAAAAATATTGTTACTCAATGGAGGGTCCTGTAGTCTTATAGGTTGCTTGAGATTCACAGATAAGTTGTAGGCACCAAGTGTCCAAGCAGTCTTTCTAACATTTTTAAGCCGAATATTGGCACCCCTCAAATACAAAAACAGATCTGAATCAACTGAAATCAAAAAAGTTCTGCAAGCAAGACTTTTTATCCAGAGAAATCATAGAGAAAACAACAGATACCCAACAGACTCCATTATAGTCGAAGGGGTCCCTCAGGATCTGTTGTCTGCAATTAGACAGATCTATCTAAATGTTTAGTCCATTTTCCTATGACAGTCACAGAACAGAAGAGTGGACCAAAAGATTGCAGATGTGATCCCAACCTTAGTAACATGTCATGGGGAAAGTACTACATTCATCTGAAGAAAGCAGATAAAGACTACAGACTGTATGCTATATTTTTAGAGTGAAGAAGCAGAAATGAAATCCAAACTGAATGCTAAACTTAATATTTATTAAACTTTCAAAAAATCCAAATACGCACAAATCAAATTCTAGTAAATACATAATACTTGATCAGTGTCGGACTGGGGTGTCTAGGGCCCACCAGTGGAATTGTTTCTAGGGGCCCACCGCCAGAATTTCTGCAGACCAGCGATACCAAGATAGGGCAGCTAAAGGTAATAATATGTTGGGAATAGAGATGAGCGAGTATATTCGATCAAATATCTCTACAGTCATGGCCAAAAGTTTTGAGAATGACACAAATATTATATTTTCACATGATCTGCTGGCCTCTGGTTTTTATGTGTGTTTGTCAGATGTTTTTATCACATACAGAAATATAATTGCAATCATATTATGAGTAACAAAAGCTTATATTGACAGTTAGAATGAGTTAATGCAGCAAGTCAATATTTTCAGTGTTGACCCTTCTTCTTCAGGACCTCTGCAATTCTCCCTGGCATGCTCTCAATCAACTTCTGGACCAAATCCTGACTGATAGCAGTCCATTCGTGCACAATCAATGCTTGCATTTTGTCAGAATTTGTAGGTTTTTGTTTGTCCACCCGTCTCTTGATGATTGACCACAAGTTCTCAATGGGATTAAGATCTGGGGAGTTTCCAGGCCATGGACCCAAAATCTCTATGTTTTGTTCCCTGAGCCATTTAGTTATCACCTTTGCTTTATGGCAAGGTGCTCCATCATGCTGGAAAAGGCATTGTTGATCGCCAAACTGCTCTTGGACGGTTGGGAGAAGTTGATCTTGGAGGACATTCTGGTTCCATTCTTTATTCATGGCTCTGTTTTTAGGCAAGACTGTGAGAGAGCCGATTCCCTTGGCTGAGAAGCAACCCCACACATGAATAGTTTCAGGATGCTTTACAGTTGGCATGAGACAAGACTGGTGGTAGCGCTCACCTCGTCTTCTCCGAATAAGCTGTTTTCCAGATGTCCCAAACAATCAAAAAGGAGATTCATCAGAGAAAATGACTTTACCCCAGTCCTCAGCAGTCCACTCCCTGTACCCTTTGCAGAATATCAGTCTGTCCCTGATGTTTTTTCTGGAGAGAAGTGGCTTTTTTGCTGCCCTCCTTGAGACCAGGCCTTGCTCCAAGAGTCTCCGCCTCACAGTGCGTGCAGATGCACTCACACCTGCCTGCTGCCATTCCTGAGCAAGCTCTGCACTACTGGTAGCCCGATCCCGCAGCTGAAACACTTTTAAGAGACGGTCCTGGCGCTTGCTGGTCTTTCTTGGGCGCCCTGGAGCCTTTTTGCCAACAATGGAACCTCTCTCCTTGAAGTTCTTGATGATGCGATAGATTGTTGACTGAGGTGCAATCTTTCTAGCTGCGATACTCTTCCCTGTTAGGCCATTTTTGTGCAGTGCAATGATGACTGCACGTGTTTCTTTAGAGATAACCATGGTTAACAGAAGAGAAACAATGATGCCAAGCACCAGCCTCCTTTGAAAGTGTCCAGTGGTGTCATTCTTACTTAATCATGACATATTGATCTCCAGCCCTGTCCTCATCAACACCCACACCTGTGTTAATGGAGCAATCACTGAAACGATGTTAGCTGGTCCTTTTAAGGCAGGGCTGCAATGATGTTGAAATGTGTTTTGGGGGATAAAGTTCATTTTCTAGGCAAATATTGACTTTGCAAGTAATTGCTGTTAAGCTGATCACTCTTTATAACATTCTGGAGTATATGCAAATTGCCATTAGAACAACTGAAACAGTAGACTTTGTAAAAATTAATATTTGTATCATTCTCAAAACTTTTGGCCATGACTGTACTGCATAGCTCACGCTGCCAGGGAAGGTGGGAGGAGCAGTAAAAATTTGATGTCCCGGAAGTGTTTTTGCATAGGGAGCTATGCAGCGGGGGTATTTTATCGAATATACTTGCTCATCTCTAATTGGGGACCATGCTGCTCACCCACTATACCATGTGCACCACTGTACTACCTAAACCCACTGATACACTTGTATGGAAAGTGAACAGCATGGCTCCTAGAAATGTTACCATTACCTGTAGTTGCAGTGTCCTAGGAAAGCTGATCTGCAGAGGTCTTGGCTGTTGTATCATCGGAGATTTAATAACATGTCGGGAGCCATGCTGTTCACCCGCCATACAGTGTGCACCACTGCACTACCTAAACACACTGCTACACCCTGGATGGCAAGTGAGAGGTATGGCTCCTAGAACTGTTACCATTACATGTAGCCTCACTGTCCTGGAAAAGCTGATCTGCAGAGGTCTTGGTTGTTGTATCAAAGCAGATGTAATATTGATGGCCTATCCTAAGGACAAGCCATCAATATTAGAAAGATGGATAAATCCTTTAAAGATTTGTCCAGGAATTGGAGCAACCCATGTACGGGGCGGGAGATGTAAAATAAAAACTAAATAAATAACAAAGCATACTCATCTGTTCCCAGCGCTCTGTTATCCACCGCCAGTGTCCATTCAGTCTAGTGCTGCCTCCTCCTTGCTGGGAGTCCTGGGGACAGGTGAGAAGGCTTTTTTTTTCCTTTTTTTTTTTTTTTTTTCTTTTTACACCTACCTGGCGGCCACCACAGTGATCGCTCCAGTTTGTGGACAACCTCTTTAAGCTAAAGCCCCACACTGCAGAAACACAGAATTTTTGGCTACAGCAGAAAAAAAAAAATTGTGTTTTACAAAACAAGCAAAATGACTGAAATTTAATCATCAAAATGCATCAGAAGTGCAATGAAAAACACTGAAGAAAAATACTATGTGATTCACCGCTATTTTTTTCCACTGTGTTTTTTAGCTGCGTGTCACTGTTGGGCCTCATCCTTATTATAGGAAAAATACAAATATATGCAACAAAGGCACAAAAGTTGGTAGCTTCAAAAACAACAATGTATAATAATTTGAGATGAGCGAGTAGTACTCGATCGAGTAGGTATTCGATCGAATGCTACGGTATTCGAAATACTCGTACTCGATCGAACACTACTAGCTGTTCGAAGTTAAGATTCGATGCAGAACCAGCGTTGATTGGCAGAATGCTATACATTGCCAATCAACGCTGGTTCTTCTCTTACCTTTTGAAGTCTTCTCCCTGCGCAGCGTCCCCGCGTCCTCTTCCGGCTCTGAATTCACTCTGCCAGGCATCGGGCCTGGGCAGAGCCGACTGCGCATGTCCGCTTGTAGTGCGGGCAAGCGCAGTCGGCTCTGCCTAGGCCCGATGCCTAGCAGAGTGAATTCAAGGCCGGAAGAGGACGCGGGGACGCTGCGCAGGGAGAAGAATCCAGCCCGACCCTCACTCATGGACTTGGTAAGTAGAATTTGATCGACTGTTGCGTACCCCTGAAACGAGCATTCCCCCCCCCCCCCCATAGACTATAATGCGGTTCGAAACTCGTTCGAACAGTGTGCGGCTGTTCGAATCGAATTTCGAACCCCGAACATTTTAGTGTTCGCTCATCTCTAATGATAATGTCAAACAGACCACAATATTTTTATAGAAAATATTAAATTGTATTAAATAAACATGTTTCAAAATTAAATGAGACATATAAGACAAGGGGGTTAATGCTTTAAAGAGTTAACTGGTGGTAATGATGGAGGGTATATAAAATCTCCAAAGGTTCAGCAAATGATATAAATAATAAGTGAATAGAAAACCCAAGTGTTGTATTTAACATAAACAGGTAAGTACCATAAGATAACATACAACAATAAAGGCACAGTGAGACAAGTATAAAGTGAAGTACTGATCAGACCCAAGGAGGAATATTATAATGACATGAAATCCTACCACCAGTAAACGCTCCCTGACGCGCGTTTTGCCAAGTGGCTTCATCAGGGGAAAAAAGGACTCATGTAAACTATGAAGCTGTATATAGGGAAAACATAATCGCACTAATGAAAGACATACACGGGGTAAATGATGACATGAAGGGGGGAAGTAGCGTATGGCAATGAGGAAGAGTAATTATGGCGGCCGCAGTTCACACTGCACATGCTCGGCACGCAAGTATCCCGAGAATGATGTGCATAGTGTTCAGGGTCGGACTGGGGTGCCTAGGGCCCACCAGTGGGATTATTTCCAGGGGCCCACCCTACTGCCATATGTAATATCGCCCGTCCAGTTTTTGCCATTATACACGTTTAAAGTGCATTTTCACGCACAATACAGTGTGCAAAACAGCTATGGCTACACTACTACTTCCTTCATGCAACCAAAGATCGCAGTGTCCCTTTGGGACTCTTTCACATTAGTGAATGGAGTCGCATTGGGTCCCTCAGGTTGCAATGTGACTCCATTCACTAACATGAGTGAAAGAATCACAGGGCGACACATCTTTGGTTGTATGACAGAAGTTATAGTGTAGCCATAGCCTTATGCTAGGTTCACAAAAGCATCAAGCTCTCCGTCATACAGGTCCACCATGGGACCAGAATGACGGAGAGGTGGACTATCAAAATGGCGGTTACACACAGACAGTGGCAGACCTCAGTAACATAATGAAGTCCGCCAGGTGTCAGCCATTTTCAGGCAGATAAGGGTATGTTCACACATCAGTATGCCATCCGTCCGTTTGAATTCAGATTGACACTTCAAAACGGACTGAGGCACATACTGATTGTATACGGACACCTTTTTATGCTGATAGCAAACACTCTCCGTCCCCTAGAGGACAGATAAGGGGATTAAAAGTAGCAATTGTGAACAGAGTAGAGATCAGTATGTGTATCAGTCTGTTCTGAAGTGTCAAACTGAATTCAAACGGACGGATGGCATACTGATGTGTGAACATACCCTAAGTCATCAGCGGTTTCTGAAACTTGGATATTGTTATGTTGGAGCTCTAGAAAAGGGCACCAGCATAACAATAGAGTGGGACATCATCTATGGGGTGGGTGGACTACAACTCTCAACAGTTCCAGGGCATCTGGAGCTGCTGGGAGTTGTAGTAATTGAAAGATTTGGGGGCATCTTTCGATTGTTCGCCTCAGACAGCAGGGGGATTGGGGGTGCTAGCAGTACCATTACAATAAATTACAACATTACAATAAATACAATGCAATGTGATATTTTGTGCAGTAATACTCACAGGAGACGTCTTCCCACATTTCCCGTCTCTTCCCTTTGGACCGCCATGACCACTTCTTCCAGCTGTGACTTGACTCTATAAAGTTTGAAACACAGACATCTTTGACTCCTCACTTCTCCACACATCCAACCCCTATATTTTATATATATATATATATATATATATATATATATATATATATATATCTCACAGCAGCCCCTGCAGCCTATATTATGCCCCACAGTGGCACAATAGACTGTGGGGCTTAATAGAGGTTGCAGGGGGGCCGCTGTGGGACATAATAGAGGTTACAGGGGCCACAGTGGACCCTTCAAGCTCTATTATGCCCCACAGTTGCACATCCATGAACTATTATTATACTCAGGGGTCTTTTCAGACCCTGAGTATAATAATCGGAGCCCCAGGGGAGGTGAGGGGACATAATAAACACTGTTACTCACCTCTCCGGGATCCGATTTTACTCCTAGCAGGCTTTGGGCCTATATGGTAATGTGTCAGCTGTCACGTGGTCTGGGATACTACCATATAGGCCCAAAGCCTGTGCTAGCACTAACATATGGCCCAAAGCCTGTGCTAGCAGTAACATATAGGCCAAAAGCCTGTGCTAGCAGTAACATATAGGCCCAAAGCCTGTGGTAGCAGTAACAGCCTGTTACCATACAGGCCCAAAGCCTGTGCTCGCAGTAACAGGTTATTACTACTACTACCACAGGCTTCGGGCCTATATGGTACTGCTAGAACAGGCTTCGGGCCTATATGGTAATATCCCAGACCACGTGACGTCTGGGAATTACCATATAGCCCCGAAGCCAGCTAGGAGTAACATCGGATCCCGGAGAGGTGAGTAACACTGTTTATTATGTCCCCTCACCTCCCCTGGGGCTCCGATTATTATACTCGGGGGTCTGAAAAGACCCCTGAGTATAATATTAGCGGCAGTGGGATTGCGGCCTGGCCCGGGCCTATTCACTACCGCCCGCCGCGGCCTAAAGTACAAGGGGAAGCAGGGGCGGCAGTGAGCAGGTCCGGGTTAGTAAATAGGCCACTGCCTGCTGGTAGATACTCCAGCAGGCAGCGGCCTATTATAAAACAAAAAAACAGTTATTATACTTACCGACCGCGTGCTGCTGCTCCCGCTGCTGCCGCATCCTCTTCTCTCAGACATCTGTGTATCAGCGTAGGCGGCGTGATGACACCGCCTACGCTGATACGTAGCTGGCTGGTTCTTGGGATTAGGGGAGGCGCCCTAAGCGCCTCCCCTAATCCTCCTCTGACATGGGCAGGGCCCGATTGAAATGTCAGGGGCCCGATCCATCCCGATCCATCCCCATCAATGGGCTGGATCGGGATGGATCGGGCCCCTGCCTATGCAAAAATAAGCATCAGTATAGTCGGGGCCCGGGGGCCCATCGGGGGATTCCTCGGTGCTCCGGCGGGCCAGTCCGACCCTGATAGTGTTCAAAAATGCTGAGGAACCAATATGGCCACCGCGGCTGTAACTGCGCATGCGCAGTGCCTTAACGCTGTAGTAGAAGTATAAATCAACGGAATAACTGAGAGCATGCGCAGAAAGATGAGTACAAGCGGCGAATTGCGAACAGCTGCGATACAAAGATATTCATGGGAAATGCCATGAATTTGTGACAGAACCAAACAAATAAATATATATGCCAGCTGCTGACATGTATTCATATGTTCTTTATACAACATGGTAAAGTGCCAATGAAAACTTAAAAAGCAGTAATTGTGTACAGTTGAAAAAATGTGTAAGAAAACGCATTGAAAAAACGCCTAGTGTGAATGATGCGAACAAGTGAAGATCATTAAATATACAAAAAATGCATATTATAGAGATAAAAAACCCCCCTTATGCTGCAATAAACCATGATATCACATAGTTGTAAATTGTGTACAAAAAGGGTAATATATACAAATGCATAAAAACACATGACATATAAATATATGTAAAGTACATAACTGGTACCACAACATAAATATAATGTGATAAAGTGCCAAAATAAAAAGTGCAGGTGCGCAGTGCGAAAAATGTGCATAAACATAAATGGAAAAAAAAAATTTGAAAAAAAAAAAAAATTGTGTAAAAAATATATGAAAAACATATGCTGGCAATAAGATGAAGGTTCAAGGTGTCAAAACATTGATGAGGTGTTTGAAAAGGACCGCCCCATGGACACTAAAAAATAACAAACAAAGAGTCAAAGAACATTAAATGATTGAAAATGATAAAAGTTAGAACGAGTCAAAAATACTAAAAAACCTGCTGGAAAAAGATATATATATATATATATATATATATATATATATATATATATATATATATATATATATATATATATATATATATATATATATATAAAATACATATTGATATATATGGCCTAGAGAGCACATATCATGGTAACTACAGCAACATAAAGAAAAAAAATTTAAGGAAAAGGAGCAAAACTAAGGCACTCATTGAGACCCTTCGGATGGACAGTGTCCAATAAATAAATCCATCTGGATCAACACTGTAGGGATTGTAGGGTTATAGGTTGGACTTGATGGACTAATGTCTTTATCCAACCTCATCTACTATGTAACTATGTAATATGTAATCTACTCTCCTTTTGGGCTAAGAATTGTCTCCAATTACCTGCTCGTGGACCCACAGCAACCTTATCTATAGCTCGAATGCGAAGTAGAGAAGGATCGCAATCATGAAATAATTTGAAGTGCTTCCGTATGGTTTTGAGTGTATTTATATCAGTAGTTGAACAGGCATTTTGAATGTTCACGTACTCGTTTGCGCAGTTCTCTGAAAGTCAAACCTAAATAGCCAAAATAGCCAATAGTCAAAAATAAATTTGCATATGAGGGCGCACATGATGCCCCCATAGCAGGACCTTGTAATTGAAGGTAAAAACATTCTTTACACAAGAAAAAATTGTGAGTGAGAATGAATCATAATAAATCCAAAATAAACTCACCTTTGACGTCATCCATGTCCGACATCCTCAAAAATGCACCAATGGCTTCCAACCCGTCCTCATGACGGATGGATGTGTATAGTGATTCCAAATCACATGTAACTAACAACATGTCCGAGTCCAGGTGTATGCCGTCAATTTTAGTCAAAAAATCAGAAGTGTCTTTTATGTAAGATGGAAGTGTCTCAACGATCGGTTTAAGATGACAGTCAACATACTTGCAGAGGGATTCGCACAGGTTACCATTTCCTGAGACAATCGGTCTACCTGGTGGACATGCTGCGTTTTTATGAATCTTAGGAAGTAAATAGAAAGTCGCAACAGATGGGTGTTCTGGTAACAGAAAAGATAGTTGTTTTTGAGTAATAATTCCCCTGGAGGGGTTGAAGCTGAGTATTCTATAGCAGTCGCAATTTCTTAATTGTCTGTAAGCTTCGTTCTCGTACATATGTTTAGGACAAATGATGGTATTACTGCCTTTATCAGACTTTTATTACCACATCATGCATGTTCTTTAATTCCTTATGGCCTGTCTCTGTGCTCTATTACAGTTATCATGATGTATGACTAGAGAGATTTTTTTGAGATTAGAGCTAACAAGTTCTACAAAAAATTCCACATTGTGTGCAAGGGAAAGGGGAGGAAATTTTTTAGAGGATGGAATTAACTGCTTTGGAAACTCACCCATAGAGTTGTCTGCTGTTTCATCTGATGGCTCACACAATGTTTGTAAAGCTGTTTGTTCCTCAACAGACGGAAAGGAACCCATATCAGAGGAATTGTGGAACGTTTTCTCTGCAGACTTTCTGCTTCCATTTTATCTATAGGGAAACCACCAATGTTTCTGTAGGTATAAGTGACATGCAAAAAAAAGAAAAGAACCCGGGATGTGTAGAGAGCACCACTGAACAAAGTCCAAGGAGGCCAAAAATAAATTATTCATTTAATGGTTCCAAACCACATTTAGAGGCCTGAGGAAGACGCCAGTTCGGCATTGAAACGCGTAGCCATTCCTGTCTGTCTTTTGGAACCATTAAATGAATAATTTATATATTTTTGGCCTCCTTGGACTTTGCTCAGTGGCAATCTCTACACATCCCGTGTTTTGTTCTTTTTTCACATTTATCCTCATCACCCATGGGTGGTTGTCCGGGAAGGAGCTGACACTGCATTCAATCCTTTTCCAACCTAAGACACTGAGGAACCAGGTACTTTTCTTTTTTAAGTGACATGCGGCAATTTACAAAACCACAACAGTTTTGGAAATTGCAGTGTTTCCACTGTGTGTATTTTTCTGCAAAGTGTGGATTGGATTGCACACACTGTATACCTACACACTCATAGATATACATTCATATATACTCACTCAGATATATATATAATAGCATATATACATTTATATACCATATATAAGTCAAATATATACTTATATATAACATACTGTATGTACTCACAAATACCTGTAAATAAATGTACAGTACTTATACACAATATATAAGACACATACTTTAACCCTTAAGTACTATCATGGTGTTTATCATAATTATATGTGTATGGTAGTGGTGTATGATAGACACCTTGATAGTACTTAAGGGTTAAAGTATGTGTCTTATATATTGTGTGCCAGCACTGTGACCAGGGGGCCCTAGAAGACGAGACCCACTTCCTGCTACACTGCACCAAATACTCAGCTGTGAGGGCCGTCTACTACCAAAGACTCTCTGCCCACATCCCAGACTTCATATCTGCAGACGAGAAGAGGAAACTCTACATCCTACTGGGAGAAGAAGAGGCCACTGTGGAGATCGCTGCCCAATACGCGTCCAGCTGTCACCAAACAAGAGGAAGATGAGACTCCACGGACTGTTATACCCCAAACCACCCACCCCACTCCCATACAGCTGTCACCAACTAAGAGAAAGATGAGACTCCACGGACTGTTATACCCCAAATCACCCAGCCCCCACCCCTCATACTCTCCCCCTCGACTCCATCTACCCCCTCCCCCCACTTTACTAGCTTTGGCAATGCCAAATATCTATTCGGACGTGCCAATAAAGCCTATTCGATTTGATTTGATTTAGTACTTAAGAGTTAAACAAATGTACTGTACACATATACATATTGAATATTACATTTTACCAAAAAAAGAAAAAAATATACTCACATTTGTGAAGCAGAAAGATCAGCATCTCAGCAGACTTGTCTCTGTCCCCACACAGTACAATGTATGTCAGTGATGACTCACCGCTGGGAGGGGGAGGGGGAAATTCTGGGCTGCACAGAAAGCTCTTCATAAGATGGCAGCGATAGCTGAGGCTGCTGCCCCTTGTGTCCTTCCAATGTATATATTCCCTATATTAATAGGGAAAGTATGCCGGTGGAAGGAGGCCCCTGTATGTGTCAGGGACCTAGGCAACTGCCAGCAGCCGGCCACCTTTAATCATTACAGTGCTGCCAGCAGCCTGGGGCCCCCAAATGGCCCCAGACCACTATCAGTCCTCAGTCAGGGGCCCGATCAGAATGGTCAGGGACCCAGCTTCTGACCATCCCAATCAGGCCCCTGGCCAATGCATCTGCATTGGGAAAATGCCTAGGCATTGTATAGAATGCTGGATTTCATACATTGCTGGTAACATATACATTAACTAAAAGTTGGTAAAAGCTGGCCAATGTGATCTCCAGGGATTTTCAACTTATATTAATAACTTGCATATTAAAACTGTGATTTGATATAAAAGAAAATTATACCTACCAGTCATGCTAAGCTTGAATGTATATTCCTTTCTGTTATTCATCTTCTGATAAATAAATATATGGGATTCACAATGAAGTTTTGGTTGTTTACGACCATGGCATACCATAAAAGCCGTTAAGAGTTACTTACAGAAACAACCATTGATCTAACCAATTGGAGTTCAATATGCATTAGCTCGGGATCTGCAGAGTACATTACAGCGGAGACCCTATAGCAGAGGTTCTCAAACTTATTTTGTCTACCGCCCACTTCGAGAATTAATTATTTTCTAGCGCCCCCCCAATTTTTTTTTACTTTACTACATCTTAAGAATCACAATCGCAGTCATTATGTTAAAATTGGAGCTTACCGCCATCTATGGGACAGTTTGACAACTTTTGGACAGGAAATAGTTACTGTCTAGTCCCCTAGATGGCGTTACACGAGGAAACGCGTGTTAAGCGTAAAGGAGCGGTAAAGTTTCTGTTAAAAGCAAAAAAACTATTTTAAAGGGGTAGCCTCATGAAGCTTGATCTGCCTTCTAAGCTGCCTAAAAACTTCTTTCTTCCTGTTTGCTCGCGTCAATTAGCCCCGCCCCCAAATTAGCGTGTAGCTCCGCCCGCCACATAGCGTGATCCTATGGGATGACTGAAGGGCCTGTGATGTCATCAAAAGGTCCTGTAGACTTGGATTTACCTTGTACGGAGTTTCCTAAACGACCTGGCTCCTCTGCCCACTAGCAGCCTGCTCTATATAATAAAGCTTTATCCTAGTGAACAGAGAGACCAGGTCCTTTAGCCCAGTAGGATTTAGACTGCTTTATAGAAGAAAGCAGCACTTATTCCACATACCCCCCTCTATCTCACAGCAGGGAGCTAGGTGATGTGTATGTGATGTGTATATGTGGTGCAGACACAGGCTGGCTCCGTACACTCAGCCCCCCCCCTCTCTCCCCCCACACAGCAGGGAGCTACGTCATGTGGCTCCCTCAGCAATGAGCAGGGGGCCAGGTGCTAGTGTCCATAATGAAGTGAATAAAGTAAGATAGTGGACAAACAAAGCAGTTTTGCTGAAGCAGTGTATTTAGGAAAAGTCTTAAATCCACATTAACAAGCAGTATAGATAGAATCATTGTTATGATACCACCCCTTTAAATTAGCCATCGCCCCCCTAAACCGCTTCAACGCGCCCCAATCTTCTCTGTGCCCTTTACTGCCCCCCTATAGGCCTCCAGCGCCCACAAGGGGGCGTTATCGCCCACTTTGAGAAAGACTGCCCTATAGCTACATCGGCTGCTTTGCGGTGGAGCAGCCATTATCTTTACTGTAAAAACTCAGCAACCACTGTATTATTACGGCTGATGTGGGAGACCCTATAGCTACATCCGCCGCTTTGCAGCCATTATCTTTACTGTAAAAACCCAGCAACCACTGTACTATTACGGCTGATGTAGGGAAAGGATTAGAGATTTTCCTAGGAATTTGTCAGAAAACAATCCCGAATCTGATAACAGAATAAAGAAGTCATGGCTGGGTTTCTACAAGACCATAGTAAGTTCCCGCATTCATGGTCATATCTAGTGACAACCTATCAAGGCAACAGACTGCCACCATTAGGCTGGTCAGAGAGTACAATTCTAAATCTTTACTTATATTTGCAAAAAATGTTAAACTCTCAATTGTCTACAAATATAAATATAGTTATGTTCATGGAAGAACTTCTTTACGCTTATATATTGGGTTTGGAAAGAAGTGTCACTGGCCAATTATTATGCTTCTATTGGCAATAACAGTAAATAAATGAGGCATAAAGCGGTTCCTTCACGTACATGTTTATTTTACATGCAACTTTTACTTTTTGTAGAGCCAAATCGGAAGCTACGAGCTCTGAGGTGTTCACACTATGATGTCAACATCACCACCTAGTGAAGTAGCTCATGTATTGTCACTTGTGTGTAAGAGGGAGCGTCCTTGGTTCAAATAATATGAACACCATATGAGGACTGGCAGGGATGCTATTCGGGGAATTTAGTGTAAAATGATAAAGCCAATAAAATGATAAAAAAAACTTGTAATGTTTAATGATTCCAAGTAATTCAGACACTAACATATAGTGTTAGTATATATATATATATATTTATATTTTGAATATTATGTTTGCAATTTGAACTTTCCAAACTACAAATATTAATAACTGATAGGCAATGAAATAAATGAGAACATGTCATGTAGGAATGCCATGTGGCATATAATATATTGACATATTTACAGTTGTCGGCCTCATATTTAAGAGGCTTAATGGGTTAAATTCCTTCATCCCTTATTGTACCTCTGGGATTGCCAGTAAAGCCAAGCAGCAGGACTGACAGATTTAACGTTAATACATAATCACAAAATTACTAAAATTGGCTACATGAGATAGAGGTTGGAAGTGTGTAACCAGATTGGTTTGTAGAAGGTGACAGACTGAACGGCTTTATATATATTGTTGTTTTTATGGATCTAACTCGGACACCATATGGCAAGTAAGCAACTGGGTCTGGCAGCTTTCTCAGTCCTTTCTTGTTTTACCATCAACTGAATGATGACAGTTCAGTGCAGATCAATCTACAAAACAGTAAAA
This sequence comes from Leptodactylus fuscus, assembly GCF_031893055.1. Classification (NCBI taxonomy): domain Eukaryota; kingdom Metazoa; phylum Chordata; class Amphibia; order Anura; family Leptodactylidae; genus Leptodactylus; species Leptodactylus fuscus. The sequence goes on along the minus strand of NC_134267.1, from coordinate 70,895,877 downwards.
AAAAACCTGTATGTAACTTGGCAGATGGTGACCAATATCTAAAGTGGATTGCATTCATTGCAGAAGTTAAACGGACACTCAAGTGATTTTTTTTTTTTTGACTCATATTGTCTGAAACACCATCTTCTCAATAATAGTAATAGCGGCCTTCTAACAATGTGCTGCTTTTCACCTTCTTCAACAAGTCACATGATCACACTGTGATCTCCCTTTTTCTACCATTAGTTGCTGTGCAAATAGAAGGTTTCTGTCTCCTACCTGCAGATACTTTTGAGAATTACCATGTGACCTCAGCAGTGGCTAAAGTCAGCTCAGCATCCAGCATGTAAACAGTACTGGGAGCTGTATGCTATGGGAAACAGCTGATCTGAAGGGTCCTAACAGTCTAAGATATAAGAGATCAGTGGGGGTCCAACACCCAGGGCCCCTGCTGATCAACTTTTTTAAGATACTGTGGTACTTTTGCGAGTTCTATGACCCCTTCATTATTGTCATTGCAAGGTATCTGTTTTATAATCACCATGCAATGTTATTACAGCCTGTAATAGTGCACGGCTCTTATAAAACAGATGGTGTGTAATGTGAATAGTGAACGGGCCCCACACAGCATAATATCCTCCACAGTGGCCCCCATACAGTATAATATGCTCTCAGAGTCCCCCTAGAGCTGGTGCTGTTATTATACACTGGGGTCTCCTCACACCCCAGAGTATAATAAATAGAGGCCCAGGGGAAGTGATTAAAATGACAAACACTTATACTCACTTTGCCTCATCTCTTCAGGGCCTTCTCGCTCCATCCAGCTCTTTTCAGCATCTTTTCTGTCCTCTTCTGCCTGCGACTTAGGTAGACGTACCCTAGACATAAGCGCTAAGGCCTGTGATTGGGCGACGATCATTACGCACAACCTCAGCCACAGACCAGAAGTGCCCCAGAGAAGATCCCAAGAATCTTCAGTTGCTCAGAAGAGGCGAGTATAAGTATTTATTTTTAGTCACCTCCCATGTGCTAGCATCTATTGGAAAGGGGCATGGCGATAGGCCGTGCCCCTTACCATTTACAATATGTATAGCAGTTGGGGAACCAGGCTTTCTCCAACCACTATCATGGTGGTCCCGGGCCCTGGCCATCTCCAGCTGGCCGCAAGCCCCATACTTCTCCAGACCTGATCGTGGTCACCCCCTGCGACCACGATCATTAAGCTGCTGAATCTCAAATTTGTCCCATCCCTTCCTATCTCTTCTGTCAAAATGCTTCTCTGCTCCTCCTGTGCCATGCCTCTCACATGTTTTGCTAGCTATTGCAATTTTATTGGCTGCAGTAGGCACAACTAACAGGTCCTTTGGTGACTTCATCTCACAGTCTAAGGTGGATTGTGCATTTTAGTATTAGCTTTGCATATATAGTAAATAGACATCGGTACAGGTACTAGACATGGGTGACAACAACAGCAATAACATTTCTTAAAACTACTTTGAAGACTACCTTGCATAGCTAAAAATAATGCTGGAGTGACGCTTTAATGTTGAAAAAAGAACCTATCAAAACAATACTATAATATATGGAGAACAGTGTTGGAAGCAAAATATATTTGTTTTTCTGTGTGGTGGCTTTCCTGAGTTATTGCATATCAGTTCCTAATACAAGTGAACAGAAGGTGTGCCACTGCGCAGAGAACAAAGCTATGTTTCCACTTCTGTTCTTCTTATAGAGAATAGCTGATCTGCAAGAGTCCTGTGAATCAGACCCTGCCAATCTGATATTGATGACCTATCCCCTTACCGATTGCCTGGAAAACCCCTTTAATTACTATCCACAAGTATTGACCTGTCTAAAGCATCTGTTTATCTAAAATATTCTAATGTAAAGCACCTTGGAATTAATGGTGCTATATAAATAAATAATAATAATAATAATAATAATAACGAATCTGATGTGTAGAATAATGTAGCTGCAAGGATGAGTGTAGAGCACAGCTCCTTCAGAGTTTACAAGACACAACAGTCTTATCCTTGCACTGTCTGGTATTACCACTCAGCCTCTCCTCTATGCTATTACAGTTTTATTCCCATTCACTTCTGTTGGACTAGGCTGTGAAGGGATAGGAGTGTTATGAAATAGCTTACAATATAAATAGTAGGGGCAACATGGTGGCTCAGTGGTTAGCACTACAGCCTTGCAGCGCTGGAGTCCTGGAGTTTGAATCCAACCAGGAACAACATCTGCAAGGAGTTTATATGTTTTCCCCATGTTTGCATGGATTTCCCCCCATTCTACAAAGACATACTGATAGGAAAAAAATGTACATTGGGATCCCTACATGGGGCTCACAATCTACATAAATTAAATAAATAGTAAAGAAATCATAGCACTTGCACAAGCGACATGAGCCCTTCAAACAGATGATCCCCAGGGAATCTGGCTGTCAGACCTTCACTGATCTTTTATTGATGACCTATCCTGAGGATAGATCATCAATAAGGAGTTGGACAACCCCTTAAATGAAGTAAATGAAGCTAATCTGCAATGCCAGAGACAATGCACGGATGAAAGTGGTGATAGGTCTTGTAAAACCCAGCACATAAAAACATAATTGTATTGTAAATGTACCAATATATACAATGAGCCAGGTCAGAGTTATTACACTCAAAAAATGTGTGAAGGCAGCGCACAGGTATAAGAAAGGTCTTGCGGGTGCCAGTTCCCAGTGGGGCTGACCACCCACCCACAATAAGAAAATATACAAAAAAATAGAGTAGAACAGCACTCCAAATGGTTATGCTGAAAAAAAAAAATCCTTTATGAATAGTGCAGTGTTTCAGGAGAATCCCTTCATCAGGCACATGAAATGAATGAAATACAGTTTTTGCAATGAAGTCCCAATAGATAGTTGAAGTCCATATAATGAATCACTTAGTCGCCGAATCAATGCGAGTACATGTAAAAGGAGAGTTTCAGGATTGGTCCAAATACCCACTTATTCAAGAAGCAACGGCAGGGAAGTAAATTCAATAAGGTGAGCCGTAGGATAAGCAAGGATGCCTCTATAGCAGGTGCATATATTTTTTTGAAGCATAACCATTTGGAGTGCCGTTCTATTCTATTTTTTGGTATATTTTTTGTAGATCTATTAAACTGTCTAAGGCCGGGGCTGCATGGGTTGGAAAGGCTGTGGTATGCCTGTGGTGGAGACGCCGCGGGAAAAAAAAAAGTAAAAAATCGCAGTGTTTTACAGTAACTGCACAGCGGATGGGATTCTTGCAAATCCCATGCTCACTTTGCAGTAAAAACCGTGACACAGACACTCTGTGATTTTCAAACATGGTGCGGTTTTGGAAGTCGCAGCATGTCAATTATAAGGACGGATTCGCCAGCAGCTTCCTCGTAGATATAATTGAAACAGAAAGACTGGGGAGGAAAACTCTGCAAACTTTCTGTTTAAAGCGCTGCGGGAAGAACTGCGATGCGTTGCCACCGCAATTTTTCCCGCAATGCTTTATAGCTGCGGGCTCCACTTTACGGAAATACAGCTTTTTTTGGTTGTACATTTTGCTGCGTTTTTTTTGAGCCAAAGCCAGGAGTGGATTGAACAGTATAAGCAGTACAAGTATAAGAACATACTACATATTTCCCATTCCGTTGTTAAACATTCTTGGCTTTGGTTGTAACAAAGAAAAACACAGCAAAACTGCAACAACAAAAAGTTGCAAACACAGTATCTGTGATTTTTCACTTACCACATACTAGTGGAGGAAAAACGGAGTGTGGAACCAAGCCTTGGGACTTTGCAAAGCATTCAAACATTGTAGTGAATGAAGAAAGAAGTTTGCATCTCACCGGATCCTCTCAATATGTTCCTTTACTATATCTTCATTAAAATAATAGTTGACAAACAAATGGTGAAAAGTCGGAAAAACATACAAAAAGTGCTAATAAAACAAGTCTCTGACACGTTTCTGGGCCATAATGCCCCTTAATTGTAGCTGACTTACATCTCTGGAGACCCTTTCTTAAGTAACACATCGTGATCTGGAGACACACCCTTGATCCGAGCGTTCGGTTACTATAGGAGGTGTGTAGAGAACACATTGTCCGTGTATATTGAGCCGTGATTGGTGGAAATAAGTCATGTGATCTGAATGGGCGGGTCAAACATGGTCCCATTCATTTGGTTCCATTCATAAAGTTTGAATGTACACAAATAGTAGTTCCTGATTGGCCTATCTAGTCACGTGGTACGGGCTTTGACAAATCAATGGCTTGTATGCTCCGTAGGAAAGGGAAGTTCGTATTCACAAGCCTAATAAATAGAGATGAGCGAACAGTGTTCTATCGAACACATGTTCGATCGGATATCAGGGTGTTCGCCATGTTCGAATCGAATCGAACACCACGTGGTAAAGTGCGCCAAAATTCGATTCCCCTCCCACCTTCCCTGGCGCCTTTTTTGCACCAATAACAGCGCAGGGGAGGTGGGACAGGAACTACGACACCAGGGGCATTGAAAAAAATTGGAAAAAGTCATTGGCTGCCGAAATCAGGTGACCTCCATTTTAGACGAATAGTGGATTTCAAATCCGGGTCATATGAGAATGTGAACTTTGTGACTATGAGACAGGGATAGCTGTACAGGCAGGGATAGCTAGGGATAACCTTTATTTAGGGGGGAATGTTATTAAAAATAACTTTTTGGGGCTCTATCGGGTGTGTAATTATGATTTTTGTGAGATAAACTTTTTCCCATAGGGATGCATTGGCCAGCGCTGATTGGCCGAATTCCGTACTCTGGCCAATCAGCGCTGGCCAATGCACTCTATTAGCTTGATGAAGCAGAGTGTGCACAAGGGTTCAAGCGCACCCTCGGCTCTGATGTAGCAGAGCCGAGGCTGCACAAGGGTTCAAGCGCACCCTCGGCTCTGATGTAGGAGAGCCGAGGGTGCACTTGAACCCTTGTGCACCCTCGGCTCTGCTACATCAGAGCCGAGGGTGCGCTTGAACCCTTGTGCACACTCTGCTTCATCAAGCTAATAGAATGCATTGGCCAGCGCTGATTGGCCAATGCATTCTATTAGCCTGATGAAGTAGAGCTGAATGTGTGTGCTAAGCACACACATTCAGCTCTACTTCATCGGGCTAATAGAATGCATTGGCCAATCAGCGCTGGCCAATGCATTCTATTAGCGTGAACTGAGATTGCACAGGGGTTCTAGTGCACCCTCGGCTCTGCTACATCAGATTGCTACATCTGATGTAGCAGTGCCGAGTGTGCATCAGATGTGTAGTTGAGCAAAACTGACTCAGCACTGCTAAGTCTCTGCATTCGCATAGGAATGCATAGGCCAGCCTTCGGCCAATCAGCGCTGGCTCTGCGGGAGGAGGCGGAGTCTAAGGTCGGACCTGAATGGAGACTGGTGTGGAGCGATCTTAGACTCTGCCTCCTCCAGCAGAGCCAGCGCTGATTGGTCGAGTTCCGTACTCTGGCCAATCAGCACTGGCCAATGCATTTCTATGGGGAAAAGTTAGCTTGCGAAAATCGCAAACTGACAGGGATTTCCATGAAATAAAGTGACTTTTATGCCCCCAGACATGCTTCCCCTGCTGTCCCAGTGTCATTCCAGGGTGTTGGTATCATTTCCTGGGGTGTCATAGTGGACTTGGTGACCCTCCAGACACGAATTTGGGTTTCCCCCTTAACGAGTTTATGTTCCCCATAGACTATAATGGGGTTCGAAACCCATTCGAACACTCGAACAGTGAGCGGCTGTTCGAATCGAATTTCGAACCTCGAACATTTTAGTGTTCGCTCATCTCTACTAATAAAGTTTCAAATAAGTGGATGTTATTTCAACTGCTGGAACTTTTCGGTTGTAATTATATTCATATCTTGAAATGTGTGTTTGTAGGGAGGAAAGGTAAAAATGACGCAAGAAAAAGTTTGAACATGACATTAATAGGAAAACTTTATTAAAAGATAAAATGTTTAGATAATTGAATTGAAATTGGTAACAGATGTGAATCAAGGGTGTGTCTCCAGATCACGATGTGTTACTTAAGAAAGGGTCTCCAGAGATGTAAGTCAGCTACGATTAAGGGGCATTATGGCCCCGAAACGCGTCAGAGATTTGTTTTATTAGCACTTTTTGTATGTTTTTACGACTTTTCACCATTTGTTTGTCAACTATTATTTTAATGAAAATATAATAAAGGAACATATTGAGAGAATACAGTGAGATGCGAACTTCTTTCTTCATTCACAACAAAAAAGTTATGTTTCAACGACGTGGGGCCTCAGCCTAAAAGAAATAAATGCCTTAGCTGCTCATCGCAATTACAGTGCAGCTTCATATACATGACAATACTTTATCCTGCTAAACAAAATGACTCCTGCAGACTACAGTGGATTGAGTTTATAAAATTGCAGGCCATATAAACAATCTAGTCATTAGCCATAAAGCACTTTTATATGTACATTTCTTTTCTCTATACGGTATGAGAATAATACTAATTTTGGCAGAACAGTTGACAATATATTGCTTGGTTTCATATCCATCAAAATGGAATTTCGTCATTTTGCATCTGAATTGGCCTTTTTTTCTCATTAAAGAGAACACTTGGTTCCTTTCTTAGTTTCCCCCCAAATATTAAGATATCTTACTAGTTGCATGTTTGCTTGTAGAGATGATTGCTGCTTTGACAAGGATTAAGCTAGTGGTGAAAAACGGAAAGCAGTAAATCGCTGCCACCTTGTGGTCAGATTGGCCATCATTGAAGTACAATAAGCCTTATAGCTAGTCTGTCTTCAGTTGTTTTGCAGTTACGCTATATTCACACAGCCAAGTTTCTTTGTTGTGTAGTGTCGGTGATGTGTGAAGTAACTAAAGGGTTAAGTAGCCCCTTCACTCTGAGTACATACTTACTAGTGTGTGTGTGTACATTTTAGCATATTATTAATAGTTGTTTTTTTTTATAAGCTGTTGTTATGTGAATTGCGTATCTAATAACAATGAAGCATGATGTAAAATACAATGGGAAATGATGCTGCAAATACTTAATATATTACAAAGGTTCCAGAAGTCTCAGTGGACATTCCCACTATTACAGAGATGTCATAAATGATATTATGATGTCATATATTTGTCTGCTTGGGTCTCCTAACTCTAAGGTGTTGGCTTGTACATGGAGAAGCTGTCTGGAGTACAATGACTTATCAGCACAGAGGTGTGAAGCGAAATTAGCACTTTCACTGAAAGGAACAGGCAGCTCATTATCGATAGAAATGCTGGGTTAGCTTAGTGTGAAGCCGCTTGTTCACAGCATTTATTTCCCACCATGTCCTCCTGGATTTGGAAGAATTAATTAGCTTGGAAGAATTGACACCTCCTTGATGAACTGGGAATCCTCACCTACTACCATCCTCACTTGTCTTTAATGTGAAGATGCTCTGAGATCAAAGGACCCAGAAGTCTTCACCATGAACCTCACTGGGAATTAACACTGCTGTGGCAAGCGGAGCGCTAGGCCTAAATCTGCTGAATGGCAGTTGTGAAGATGAATTACCAGAGAGCAGGTTGGATGAGGGTCTCCGATTCCTAGAATTTGCTCTGTAGTAGCTCTTGCAAGCATGTGAGAAGTCCAAGTGTTCAAAGCATTTCCTCTGTAGCAAATGAAGCTTGCTGTTTACACTGAAGGATATTTCCATCTGGGGCAACTTTGGCTTTTGCTTTTAACTCTATATCTTAGAACTGTTTTTCCAACACTTTTAGAATGGCACCGAGATGGAAGAAAAATCCTGCAAGAAGCTGTTGATAGAGGTGAAGGCTTGCAAATGCTTCTTCCAGCACTGTTTATAGGAGCCATGGACTATAGACACAATGCTTTTACTTATGATAACTTGACCTGCTGTGAAACTTAATACTAACAAAATAGGTGCCAAAAATATGTACAGAGAGGTTACATTGTAAAGGGTGTCTATCACGAGGAAAGTCCTTATCAATCCAGCCGCATTGTAGGGGACATTATGCTGAGCGCCATCTTGCCTTTAGGATAGTTCAATAGACGCCCCATTTCCTTGAAATAACTGTTTTATAAGTATGTAAAACATTACACTTGAGGCTCAACTTAAATGGACATGTAATGCAATAGACACATTGATTCCTGCATTTACATATGCATGCCGGTAATTTTAAAAGAACTGTAATAAGAATTATAGCATATAAGAATACATTGTATAGAAACCAGAAATCACCAGAGATTCACATTTTTGCATTCTTATTGCCATTTCTGCTAAATATAGAGCAAAGGTGGAAGTAAATATAATAATGTTTTCAGGATTTAGGGTTGGCACATCCAGTAGCAAGAACACTGAATGGTAAAACAATTCAACTCCTTTAAGTCAATTTTCAGATTTGATTCATTTTGTGTATGTTCCATGTATATCAATTCAGAAGCTTTATATACCTTTTACTTTTTGTATGTATGTAAATATAAAATGTGTTCATTTTAACCCCTTCCCGACATGCGCCGTAATAGTACGGCGCGTGTCGGGTCTGTAACTATGGCGACCGCCCGGGAGCCGGGCAGCCGCCATAGCCGCCGGGTGTCTACTGCATTAAGCAGTAGACAACCGGCTCTAATGCCTCCGATCGGTCCCTGGACCGATCGGAGGCATTAACCCCTCCGGCGCTGCTGTCAAAGGCGCCGGAGGCGCCATTTTCCAGGCGGCGCATGGACGCCGCCATTTTGGCCGGGATCGCCGGCTCCTGGAGCATGCTCCAGGGCCGACCCCCCGTTGCCATGACAGCCGGGAGCCTTGTTAAAGGCTCCCAGCCGGTCTGCAAATTCTCTCTTTTGCAGGCTGGTGTATACAGCCTGCAAAAGAGATGATGATTTTTTGCAATGCATTGCAATGCATTAGCATTGTAATGCATTGCATTAGTGATCAGACCCCCTGGGGTTCAACACCCCTAGGGGGTCTAATAAATGCAAAAAAAAAAATTAAAAAAAAAGTAAAAAAAAATATAAAAAAATATAAAAAGTATTAAAAGTTCAAATCACCCCCCTTTCCCTAGAACAAATATAAAAGTAGTTAAAAACTGTGAAACATATACATGTTAGGTATCCCCGCGTCCGAAATCGCCCGCTCTACAAATCTATAAAAATATTTTTCCTGTACGGTAAACGCCGTAGCGGGAAAAATAGTCAAAAGTGCCAAACCGCCGTTTTTTCACTGTTTTAATTCTGATAAAAATTTGAATAAAAAGTGATCAAAGCAATAACATTTCCCGAAAATGGTAGAACTAAAAAGTACACCCGGCCCCGCAAAAAAAGACGCCCTGTGCATCCCCGTACACCTATGTATAAAAAAGTTACGGCCGTCGGAATATGGCGACTTTTAGAAAAAAAAAATTTTAACACCGTTTTGGAATTTTTTTTTAGGGGTCAAAATGTAAATAAAACCATATAAATTTGGTATCCCTGGAACCGTACCGAAACACAGAATATAGGGGACATGTCATTTTGGCTGCACAGTGAACGCCGTAAAACCAAAGCCCGTAAGAAAGTCGCAGAAATGCATTTTTTCTTCAAATCCACCCCATTCTGAATTTTTTTCCTGCTTCCCAGTACATTATATAGAATAATTAATGGTGGCATCATGAAGAAAAAATTGTCCCGCAAAAATTAAGACCTCATATGACTCTGGGAGCGGAGAAATAAAAAAGTTATGGGGTTTAGAAGGAAGGGAGTCAAAAACGAAAAACGAAAATCAAAAAATGCCATCGGCGGGAAGGGGTTAAGTAACATAAATTCCTTCAGAAATCTTATATGATATACCCTTTCGTTCCCCTCAGCGTAGAATGGGGAAATACATTTACAGTGTGGATAGGCTCTTCACAATTGGATTAGTATTCTTATGACCAATCTGCTTTTAGCTAAATTGTGTAATGATTTGGGGAGTGACTCCTCGGCAGGGGTGTATTGGAAGCAATTGCTACAAGGTCCTGGAGCTTCAGGGGGCAACAATCATACCAGTATTATAGACAGCACATGGTAAGTGGGGACCCCGTTACATACAGGTTGTCCATAATGTAACCTCAGGTGTTTGGAGTCGTGTGCAGGCTAACCCAATGGACGGAATTGCCTGAAAATTTGTATGTGTGCTAATCAAAGCATGGGGAAACGGACGGTATGAAAAAATAAAATAAAAAAATTAATGTTAATGTGGCGCTGTACAGTGAGCGCGCGGCGCAAAACCCGTCTGTCGATACTTGGGGATGTCCCATTTGGACCACCGACTAGCATGACTGTTCAATGTGGCCGCCATCATGTGCACGAAGCGTGTTCTTCACAGGATTTGCGATGTGAGGAGGAGCTCCATCCTGCATGAAGGTGATCGTCTGCAGACACTGCCGCTGTTGGAGTTGGGGAACAACCACTGTTTCCAGCATTGTCCGGTACCTCGCTGCTGTGACGGAACAGGTGGCAACCCCAGTTGGGCCCAAATCTTCGAAAAAGAACGGTCCAATCATGAACGATGAGGTGAACCCACACCAAACGGTCACCTTGGGCAAATGCAGCGGAACCCGCTCGAGTGCACGCGGGTTTTCGGTGGCCCATATGCGACAGTTCTGTGTGTTGACCGTTCCATTCAGGTAAAAAATGCGCTTCATCGCTCCATAGGATACTCCATGGCCAATTGGTATCCACTTCCACTCTGGCCAGAAACACGCAAATGTCATGCGGGTGTCAATGTCACGAGGAAGCGGTTGGTGATGATTTTTAGTTTTTTTTAGTTTTTTTATGCCGTCCGTTTCCCCATGCCTTTATTAGCACACATGCAAATTTTCAAGCAATTCCGTCCATTGGGTCAGCCTGCACACGACTCCAAACACCTGAGGTTACAGTCCTATGAAAAAGTTTGGGCACCCCTATTAATCTTAATCATTTTTAGTTCTAAATATTTTGGTGTTTGCAGCAGCCATTTCAGTTTGATATATCTAATAACTGCTGGACACAGTAATATTTCAGGATTGGAATGAGGTTTATTGTACTAACAGAAAATGTGCGATATGCATTAAACCAAAATTTAACCAGTGCAAAAGTATGGGCACCTCAACAGAAAAGTGACATTAATATTTAGTAGATCCTCCTTTTGCAAAGATAACAGCCTCTAGTCGCTTCCTGTAGCTTTTAATCAGTTCCTGGATCCTGGATGAAGGGATTTTGGACCATTCCTCTTTACAAAACAATTCAAGTTCAGTTAAGTTTGATGTTCGCCGAGCATGGACAGCCCGCTTCAAATCATCCCACAGATGTTCAATGATATTCAGGTCTGGGGACTGGGATGGCCATTCCAGAACATTGTACTTGTTCCTCTGCATGAATGCCTGAGGATTTGGAGCGGTGTTTTGGATCATTGTCTTGCTGAAATATCTATCCCCGGCGTAACTTCAACTTCATCACTGATTCTTGAACATTATTCTCAAGAATCTGCTGATACTGAGTGGAATCCATGCGGCCCTCAACTTTAACAAGATTCCCGGTGCCGGCATTGGCCACACAGCCCCAAAGCATGATGGAACTTCCACCAAATTTTACAGTGGGTAGCAAGTGTTTTTCTTGGAATGCTGTTTTTTTTTGGACGCCATGCATAACGCCTTTTTGTATGACCAAACAACTCAATCTTTGTTTCAACAGTCCACAGGCTTGTCCAAATGTGCTTTTACATACCTAAGGGGGCTCTGTTTGTGGCGTGGTTGCAGAAACAGCTTCTTTCTCATCAATCTCCCATACAGCTTCTCCTTGTGCAAAGTGCGCTGTATTGTTGACCGATGCACAGTGACACCATCTGCAGCAAGATGATGCTGCAGCTTTTTGGAGGTGGTCTGTGGATTGTCCTTGACTGTTCTCACTATTCTTCTTCTCTGCCTTTCTGATATTTTTCTTGGCCTGCCACTTCTGGGCTTAACAAGAACTGTCCCTGTGGTCTTCCATTTCCTTACTATGTTCCTCACAGTTGAAACTGACAGGTTAAATCTCTGAGACAACTTTTTGTATTCTGCCCATGAACAACTATGTTGAACAATCTTTGTTTTCAGATCATTTGAGAGCGGGCTGTCCATGCTCGGTGACCATCAAACTTAACTGAACTTGAATTGTTTTGTAAAGAGGAATGGTCCAAAATACCTTCATCCAGGATCCAGGAACTAATTAAAAGCTACAGGAAGCGACTAGAGGCTGTTATCTCTGCAAAAGGAGGATCCACTAAATATTAATGTCACTTTTCTGTTGAGGTGCCCATACTTTTGCACCGGTCAAATTTTGGTTTAATGCATATTGCACATTTTCTGTTAGTACAATAAACCTCATTTCAATCCTGAAATATTACTGTGTCCATCAGTTATTAGATATATCAAACTGAAATGGCTGCTGCAAACAACAAAATATTTAGAACTAAAAATGATTAAAATTAATCAGGGTGCCCAAACTTTTTCATAGGACTGTATATTATTGCCACCCTGTATTTACAGTGGGGCCCAGGAACATCACTCCTCAGCTTCTGGGCACACATTGGGCTCTTTTATACAACAGCCTACCTTCACCTACACTGTTGCTGACCATACATTAAACTTTATGGTTACAATCTTCTAAATGCTACTTCTAAGAATAATTGTCATTAAAAAGCAAATTTTTCAAGCTTTGTTTAAAATTCTTGAGTTTTTTCTAAATATTCCAATAGACTGCATAGCCATAAATCTGCAAATCTTTTCTAGCTGATGGATGTTTTCATGTCAACATACTCCAGAAACAAAGTGGAAAATCAATTCCACTTCTTAAACAAAATGATTACTTTTGATGACTATCCGTATTTTCCTGCTATACTCAGATAAGATGCAGGAAGCTAAAATGAGGGACAATTAAACAGTTTGGTAGAAAAAGTAAATTATTCTGCATCTCTTGTTCCATCATAAGTATTACCTGGCCACTCACTGACTTTGCTGCGAACCATCCAATATTACATGTCATTCCTTCAGCTTTGTCTGGCAATGCCAGCTTATTACCAGGGTTCACAGCAGCCTGTTCTCAGTGCTAGCTTATGAAGCTACGTTTTCCCCAGTGGACTACCTCCTAACAGGGATCCAATCAATGGAATCCCATTTCTTCTCCCTAACAAGTAGGAATAGCCTTAAGAAAGGCTATTCTTCTCCTACCTTTGGATGTCTTCTCCATGCTGCCGTTCTGTAGAAATCCTGTTTTTCTTTCGTATACAAATGAGTTCTCTCGCACGCAAACAGCAATGGGGGTGTCCCCAATGCTGCTAGAGAACTCTCTATCTTCGTCTGGAATGCCTCTCTCCATGTCTTCCATCCTGGGTTTCAAACTTCTAGACATGCGCAGTCGGCTCTTCCATGGGGCAAAGGCAACTGCGCATGCCCACGGCCATTTTCTTGTGGACGCTTACACCAGCTTACTGTGTAAGCAGCCACAAGAAAATGACCGCAGGCATGCACAGTCGGTACTGCCTGTGGCCCGATGGAAGAGCCAACTGCGCATACTTAGAAGTTTGAAACTCAGGACGGAAGACATGGAGAGAGGCATTCCAGACGAAGATAGAGGCGGTGCTGGAAATTTCTCTTGCAGCATTGGGTGACGCCCCCAGTGCTGCAAGAGAACTCATTTGCATACAGAAGAAAACCGGGATTTCTACTGAACAGCGGCACGGAGAAGACATCTAAAGATAAGAGAAGAATAGCCTTTCTCAGGGCTATTCCTACGTGTTTGGTAGAAAAAATGGGATTCCAAAGATTGAATCTCTTTAAAGAGGACCTTTCACCGCCGCTCCAATTCAAGTTTTTAGCTTATGTTAATAGACGCTACTCACTGATTCCAGCACAGTTAGAATTTTTTTCTCTATCCTCCACCATTTACAAACAACACGGTTAGTTTTGGTGCATGATGTGCTATTTAAAGAGGACCTTTCACCATTTTGCCCATAGGCAGTTCTATATACTGCCGGAAAGCTGACAGTGCGCTGACTTCAGCGCACTGTCGGCTTTCCCGATCTGGGTCCGGTGTGAAGAGCTTACGGTCCGGTACCGTAGCTCTTCTATGGTCAGAAGGGGGTTTCTGACTGTTAGCCAGAGACGTCCTTCTTCACAGCACAGCCAATCGCGCTGTGCTGTGAGAGCCGGGAGGAACGCCCCCTCCCTCTGCTCGCAGTACTCGTCCATAGACGAGCATTATCAGGGAAGGAGGGGGGAGTTCCTCCCGGTCTCAGAGCACAGCGCGATTGGCTGTGCTGTGAAGAAGGACGTCTCTGGCTAACAGTCAGAAACGCCCTTCTGACCATAGAAGAGCTACGGTACCGGACCGTAAGCTCTTCACACCGAACCCAGATCGGGAAAGCCGACAGTGCGCTGAAGTCAGCGCACTGTCAGCTTTCCGGCAGTATATAGAACTGCCTATGGGCAAAATGGTGAAAGGTCCTCTTTAAGCCCTGTAATGTCAGAAGAGCAGTTTAAGGCAGGGATGTGTAACACCCTTTGTTTGCTCCTTCCTGATACCACCCTATTGACAGTATAAAGCCTAAATAGCATATCAGGCACCAAAACTAACAGCATTGATTACTTGGAAACAGGGCTAGAGAAGAAAATCCAAATGTGTCAAAAATCAGCTGAGCAGCAGCTATTAATGGATGTAAAGAACTGAACTGGAGAAAACACTGCTTGAATCAGTGTGATTTACGGTCCATGGTCATGTGATGAGCACACAGGTGTCGCTCGTCACAGCACAATATTCAGACATCTGCCTGGTAACGAACTGTGCACCTGTGTGCTCATCACATGACCAGGACTGTAAATCACATGACCATGGTCAGAGTTTCATCCTCTAGAAGTAACAGAATGAAGGACAGCAAGCCGAAATCTAGAAAACCGTGAGGAATTGATACAGAAAGTATATTGGAAAATTGTATATCTTATTATTGTACATTTGTTTGTCAATATTGGTTTGAAAGTGGCCAACCCCTTTAATGATAATTAGACAATGCTCCTCATGCAGTGCCTGTCACAGAGAACATGAAATGCCAGCTTCTTATGACTGCTCTAGTCAGTCTGGTCAGTGTGAAAACTATAATAAATCAAAATTATTTAATTTTTAATCGTCATATAAAATAGAAACAACCAAATAATATGGTTATAATAAAAACCTAATCTTAATAAATGTCACTTTTAAAAGGTCAGAAATTATGGAAATCTTAAAACAGCACATATGGTTAGAAACGTTACTATCATGCGCATAACGTCCCAACCAGATTTACATCATTTAGTAACTGAGATATCAGTGTCATAGAAAAGCAACAATGCATCATCTAAGCTTTTCATTTTTCTTTTCCCCACATTCTGAAAGAATATAAATATGAAGTCTGGGGGAAATTAAAAGGAAAGTGAAGTTTAACTTTAATGTGGATGCTATTTTTTTTTTTTTACACTGAACACAATGTTGTTTAAGTCAGTAGCCATTTTCTCCCTCCTCTTTCCATTTTTATTTCTCCAAGGCTATTTTTCTGGCATATTTACCACCTACCAGCTGTTATCCACTCATTTGCCCTCTCAGTGCTTTTGTGCTTTTGAATACTGAGCTACCATGAAATGTGTTGCTCCTATAGCATAGATTGAGCTAATGCAGACAAGCCAACACCCCCTTAATACATGTATAGTGATTCTTGAAAGATTTTACCAACATAGTGGAAAACAGCCACTGGTTAGAGGACATCGCAAAACCTGGGATTGGAAGCTCATCTGAATATTTCTGGTGCATTCTGGGAAGAGGAGAAGAGTCGCCTTAATCTTATCGATTGCTGGGAATTGCTGGGTCTCGCTGGTTAGAGGACATCGCAAAACCGCACGCCTAACGGCGCGCAAGTTTCTACACTTCGTAGACGGCGTCAGACGAGAAAAAAAACAAAAACATATACAAGATCATTCATCCAAATTTAATGAGCAACATGGAAGAGGAGAAAACCCACATGGTGAGCTGCAACACTTGCTATATGTTTACAGATCTGCCGGACCATAAATCCAACTTCTCCTGTATGAAATGTAAACTAGTGGCCCTTTTAGAAGAAAAAGTGCAGAGGTTGGAAGAAAGAATAGTGACGTTGAGAAGCATCAAAGAAAGTGAGGTCTTCATTGATGAAGCTGAAGCAAGCCTCCAGAACACAGTAGGGGATGAAAGTACTAGAGAGCCTACAGTTGCAGAGACTGATCAAGTCCCCAGAATACAGTAAGGGAAGAATACTTGAGAGAACCTACAGAGGCAGAAAACTGGACACATGTGACCAAGAGATGCAAATGGATCACAAGGCCATCACCACTCACACAGCTAAATAACCGATATGAAACTCTCATGCAGGCGGATGAAAATGACAAAAATAACCTATCAGCAAAAGAAGAAACAAAAGTCACCCAGAGACAATCAGGAGCAACAAGAAATGGTATTGCAAGGAAGAAAAGAAGAGTAGTGGTTATGGGTGACTCACTGCTAAGAGGCACAGAGGCAGCTGTCTGCAGGCCAGACTTAACTGCACGAGAAGTATGCTGCCTCCCAGGAGCAAAAATCAAGGATGTGGCCGATAGGATACCAAGCCTCCTCAGCTCTAAGGACGACTACCCATTCCTACTGATACATGTGGGTACAAACGACACGGCAAAAAATGATTTAGCAACTATCTATAAAGACTTTGAAAATTTGGGGAAGACAGTGAAGGAACTGGATGCGCAGGTAGTATTCTCATCAATCCTCCCAGTTGATGGTCATGGCATCAGGAGATGGAATAGAATACTAGAGGTAAACGCCTGGCTTCGACGGTGGTGCCGAGAGCAAGGATTTGGATTTTTGGACCATGGCGTGAATTACCTCTACGATGGACTCCTTGCTAGAGACGGGATACATCTCACAAAACCTGGGAAAAACATATTTGCCAGAAGACTTGCCACACTCATCAGAAGGGCTTTAAACTAGAAGAGGAGGGGATGGGAAGAAAAAAGAAAGACAAGAACATGCAGCTAAAAGACATACTTAACAAGGTTACTAGATGTGGTAAAGAGGACCCAAGACAGGATACTCAGAAGGAAATTACGAAAAAGGATGCAACAGAGCACAATCTGAAATGTTTTTACACAAACGCACAAAGCATGGGAAACAAACAAGGAGAACTAGAGCTGATGATACACAAGGAAAACTATGATGTCATCGGCATCACAGAAACCTGGTGGAACGACATGCATGATTGGAACATACAGATGGAAGGATACAACTTATTCAAAAAGAATAGAACTAATAAAAGAGGGGGTGGAGCTGCATTGTATGTTAAAAAGAACACATCTCCACAGAAATTACAGAATGATAATCTACTGGAAATTATTTGGGTAGTAATTCAAGGGAAAAACAATGATAAGGACATCATACTAGGCGTTTATTACAGACCACCAGGACAGACAGAAGACATGGATGAGATTTTTTCACAGCAAATGACCACGCTCTCAAAGAAACATGAAATAGTGATCATGGGAGACTTCAATTACCCTGACATTCATTGGGAAACCCACACAGCCAAGAGTAAAGGCTCCATCAAATTTTTATCCTCTCTAGCAGACAACTTCATTGCCCAGCTAGTAGAAGAAAACACGAGAGGAACATCCATTTTGGACCTAGTCCTAACCAACAAAGAGCACATGGTTAAGGGACTACGGGTAGCAGGGACACTGAGATTCAGCGATCATGCTATACTTGAGTTTGGGGTTGCAAGAAGAAGAAGACCTGAGAAGACACAGACTTCAAGGCTCGACTTTAACAGGGCAGACTTCAAAAGCCTGAAGGCAAGGGTTAGCAGAATTCCATGGTGCAAAATTCTTAAGCACAAAAATGCACATGAAGGGTGGGAAATCTTCCGTAGGGAAATCATTAAAGCACAGGAACTAACAATACCTAGAAGGAAGAAAAATGGGAAGCACCTAAAAATATCAGGATGGATGACCAAAAAATTACATAACCTGCTAAAAAGGAAAAAGGAAACATACAAAAAGTGGAAGATGGGAACTATACCTAAGGAAGAGTACACAGCAGTCTGCAGACTCTGCAAGACAAGCATCAAAGGAGCTAAGGCTGAACACGAATTGAAGCTTGCAAAAGAGGCAAAGAGTAAGGTAAAAGGATTTTGGGGATATGTTAAAAGCAAAAGAAAAGTGAAGGAGACCATTGGAGTCATGAAGAATGACAAAGGAGAAACAGTTAACATGGTGGAACAGCAGGTGGAGCTACTAAATTCATATTCTGTATCCATCTTCTCCCAAGAAACTAATGGAAATATCGACATTAATGGTGATGGAGATGAGGGGAAGGAGGACTCCAAGCTGACTATAAGCGAAGGTCTGGTAAGAGAGCACAGCCAAGTTACAGGAAACCAAGTCCCCAGGACCAGATGATTTACACCCTAGAGTCCTGAAAGAGATAGCAGAGGAAATAACAGAACCCCTTGCTATAATCTTCGGTAAGTCATGGGAAACAGGAGTGGTCCCTTTAGATTGGAAAAGGGCAAATGTTGTCCTCATCTACAAAAAGGGGAAAAGGGACGATCCAGGAAATTACAGGCTGGTAAGTCTGACCTCGATAGCAGGAAAAATCTTTGAGCAAATTGTCAAGGAACATTTACTTCGGTACCTGGATGGGAAGGCATTCATTAACCAGAGCCAGCACGGCTTTATGACCAATAAATCTTGTCAGACTAACCTGATTTCCTTCTAAAACAAAATCACTGAATGGTTGGACCAAGGGAATGCCGTGGACATAGTATATCTTGACTTTAGTAAGGCATTTGATAAAGTATCACATAACCTTCTTATTGAAAAAATGATTAAGTATGGCTTTGACAAAAAATCAGTTAGGTGGATTCACAACTGGCTTAATGATCGGGCACAACGAGTAATACTAAATGGCTACACATCAAACTGGAAGAAAGTCAAAAGCGGGGTGCCACAGGGCTCTGTTCTGGGCCCAGTACTTTTTAATATCTTTATAAATGATCTGGACGATGGAATTATTGGGGAACTCATAAAATTTGCAGATGATATGAAGATAGGAGGAATAGCCAACACTAGAGAGGAGAGAGAGTGTATTCAAAAGGACTTAGACACACTGGAACAATTGGCTGAGGCGAACAAAATGGTATTTAACAGGGACAAATGCAAAGTTCTACATCTGGGTAACAGAAATGTAAAAAACATATATAGTATGGGAGGAATAGAACTAAGTGATAGCATAGGGGAAAAGGACTTGGGCATAATAGTAGATCACAAATTCAACATGAGCCAACAGTGCGGTGCAGCTGCAAAAAAGGCTAATAAAATTCTGGGATGTATTAAGACAAGCATTGAATCTAGATCAAGAGAGGTCATTATTCCGCTGTACTCTTCCCTGGTCAGACCACACCTGGAATACTGTGTACAGTTCTGGGCGCCTCAATT
Organism: Leptodactylus fuscus; assembly: GCF_031893055.1. Taxonomy (NCBI): domain Eukaryota; kingdom Metazoa; phylum Chordata; class Amphibia; order Anura; family Leptodactylidae; genus Leptodactylus; species Leptodactylus fuscus. Next base: position 70,876,357 of record NC_134267.1, on the reverse strand, counting down.
CAAGAAAGACATCGATATATTGGAGCAAGTCCAGAGAAGAGCAACCAAAATGGTGGAAGGTCTGCAAACCATGTCCTATGAGGAGCGGCTAAAAGAACTGGGATTGTTTAGTTTGCAGAAGAGAAGGCTGAGGGGAGATTTAATAGCAGTCTACAAATATCTGAAAGGTAGTCACAGTGCAGAGGGATCTACCCTATTCTCATTAGCACAAGGAAGTACAAGAAGCAATGGGATGAAACTAAAGGGAAAGAGATACAGATTAGACATTAGGAAAAACTTTCTGACAGTGAGGGTAGTGAGAGAGTGGAATAGGCTGCCACGGGAGGTGGTGGGCGCTCCATCAATGGAAATCTTCAAGCAGAATCTGGATAAACATATAGCTGGGATGATTTAGGAAAACCTGCACTCGCAGGGGGTTGGACCCGATGGCCCTTGAGGTCCCTTCCAACTCTACCATAAGAAAAAGAAAAGTATATTAATAGTGTCAGGGCAATTCAGAGCTTTCAAGCTTCTATTTCGTTAATTGATTTGGATTAATCTTCCTGGGTGTTTCTCAGAGTCACAGCCCTTGTTCAGTGACATTATCTACATTTGCATCCCCTCTTCAAAAAAAAAAAAAAAAAGCTTTATTATCAAACACACTTTCCCTATCTCCTTATGGTTATTATATACATGTTTGATGTTTGTTTATGGAGCAGCCAACACGAGTGGATAGTGAGAGCCTAGCGTCCTAGTTTTTACAAGATTGAGATGATTTGGGGGCAACACGTTGGCTCAGTGGTTAGCACTGCAGCCTTGCAGCGCTGGAGTCCTGGGCTCGAATTCCGCCAGAAATAACATCTGCAAGGAGTTTGTATGTTCTTCCTGTGTTTGCGTGGATTTCCTCCCAAAGACATACTGATAGGGAAAAAATGTACATTGTAATCCCTATATGGGGCTCACAATCTACATTTAAAAAAAAAAAGATTGAAATGATTTTATACGAACTTCATTCTATAATTTTTTTATTTTTAAAGTTTCTAACATTTTATATAAAATATTACCAGAAGCTTCATAGTAAATAAAAGCAAGTCACGACCACCCCTTCAAGCACTGTGCTTAGGTATAATTGGTGGAGATTACTGTCTTAGCCTAAGGCCCCATGTAGCAGGCCTCTACAAAAAAGTGCTGCGGGAAAAACCACAGCAGCAACACATTACGGTTTTTCCTGCAGCATTTTTCACAGAAAGTCCACAGAGGTAACCTCTGCAGACTTTCAGCTTTCAATTTACCTATGGGGAAACCACAAGCGTTTCTGTAGGTATAATTGACATGCTGCGATTTCCAAAACTGCAACGCTTTTGGAAATCACAGCAAGGCCGCTGCGCATATTTTTCCGCAATGTGTGAATAGAATATGCTAGCCACTTTGCAAGGACTGTAAAACGTTGCCGTTTTTGCCACGGCGTTTACACCACATGAATCTTGTTTACGCTTTCTAATATTTTTGTACTGCGTAGGTGGGAAAAGAATGGGGTAGAATTGGATAGACTGCATTTGCGTGACCTTCTTAGGGCTTTGTTTTTAATGTGTTCACTGTGCAGTGAAAACGGCATGTCACTTTTATTCTATGGGTCAGTACTAGAGATGAGCGAACAGTGAAATATTCGATATTCGTTTCGAATAGCACCTCAATATTCGACTATTCGAATGAATATCGAATCCCATTATAGTCTATGGGGAAAAAATGCTCGTTTCAGGGAAAACCACTATTCGACTCAGGAGGGTCATCAAGTCCAATATGACACCTCAGCAAATAATGACAAAACCTCTGGAATGCAACTGAGGAAGCATGCCTGGGGGCATCTAACACGCCCAAGTCACAGTTTTACCCCACTATCACAGCCTATCTACTAGATACTTTCCACACTCAAAAAAACCTCTATGAATGTGGAAAAATACCTGGAAACCTTCTTTCCTCCTCAATTGTATGGACAGAAACCCAAATTTTACGCTAATGAAACCTTAACAAGCACCCCTTTAAATCACGTTGCCCATGACAACCAGAGAAGGAATAGGCAATGGGAAATCCAACAGTACTCACCCTTAACTCTTATTGTGTATGTACTGTATGTGTGTGTGTGAGGAGTTCATCACAAGGCTGACAGACCCAACTCCAAATGCTGCAGCACAAGCAACCAGCAACTTAGTCAGACTAAGATTGTCTCTTCTTCAAGTAAGACACAAGATTCTTTGGAACCAGAACCCTTGGTTTGGAAAGAAGCCAGTGGCATAACTACCACCGTAGCAGCAGAGGCAGCTGCCACAGGGCCCGGGACATTAGGGGTCCGGTAACAGCTGCTACCGCTGCTATCATTATACTCAGGGGTCTTTTCCGTCCCCCGAGTATAATGATTGGCGGACCGGGAGAGGTAAGAAACATAAAAAACACTGTTACTTACCTCTCCACAATCCTGCCAGGCCTCCTTCCTGACGTCCTTTCTGACGTCTCTGACATCAAATGAACCCGGCCTGTGTCCCGTGTCATGTGACGTCCGATGTCATTTAAGAAGGACGGTAGCAGAGAAGACAGCGTAGGAGCCAGGGGACAGGTAAGTAACAGTAATTTTTTATGTTTTTATTCCCCCGGGTCTCCGATTATTATACTCTGGGGTCTGAAAAGACCCCAGAGTATAATAATTGTTTATGGGTGTCCACAGTGGGGCATAATACTGTGTGAAGGGGCCACTATGGGGTACAATACTATGTGCAGGGGCCACTAAGGGACATAATACTGTGTGCAGGGGCCACTAAGGGACATAATACTGTGTGCAGGGGCCACTATGGGGTACAATACTATGTGCAGGGGCCACTAAGGGACATAATACTGTGTGCAGGGGCCACTAAGGGACATAATACTGTGTGCAGGAGACACTATGGGGTACAATACTATGTGCAGGGGCCACTAAGGGACATAATACTGTGTGCAGGGGCCACTGAGGGACATAATACTGTGTGCAGGGGCCACTAATGGACATAATACTGTGTGCAGGGGCCACTAAGGGACATAATACTGTGTGCAGGGGCCACTAAGGGACATAATACTGTGTGCAGGGGCCACTATGGGGGATAATACTGTGTGAAGGGGCTACTATGGGGCATAATAGAACACGCAGGAATGCGTAGAAGGGGGTCAGTCGAGGGTGTCGGTCGGGGAAGGGGGGCCCATGTCAAAAGTTCTTTTTTTTTTAATTCAAGAGGGGTTTTTTTTATTTTATTATTTTTTTTGAAAAGATACAATACAAACATAAGCATCAAAAAGCAGCGATAGATCATCGCAATAACATGAGATGTACGAAGGAATAATAACAAGTAATAATAACAAGTGAGGTGAACCTAAGGAGTTAGGAGTGCTCTAGAGTGTGGGCAAACAGAAACGCAATAATGTAAGACTGAGGTAGAGCAGTGTGCAATGAAAAAGGATTGTGTTAGATCCTTAATAGAACTATGGGGATCACTAGAATGACTACACCTGAGGGGAGAGGCTAGGCAACGGGAATGTTGAGGTGAGGAAGGGAAGGAGAAGAAAAACAAATAAATAATAAGGGAAGATGAGGGCACGGACCCCATAAAACCATTGTGAGAGACAGAGGGTAAGTGTAGGAGGGGGGGGGGGGGAGAGAGGGAAAGCATGGACCAGTAGAGGGGGTGAGGTCCTCAAGCAGCAGAGACAAAGAAGAGAGGGGGGGGAAGGGGAGGGGGGGAGGAAGAGAAGGAGAGGTTGCTGCAAAGATAGATGGGGGTGGGAGGTAAGATAAGATAAGATAAGATATTCCTTTAATAGTCCCACAATGGGGGAAATTTCAGTGATACAGTTTCATAGATGGTACAGTAGTATATAACAAGAGAGAAACACATAGAAGCTCATGGCAGATAGAGAAATCCTAGGAATCATAGCAACTAAAAAAGAAAGAAACACAGACACACTGCAGGATCATTTAGTTCTCTGTGCAGATTGGTGTTAATAATAATAATTATAATAATAATAATAATACAGCCGACTTGGTTGTAGGACACGAGGAGGGGGGTCACAGCATGTGGATATAACAAGCAGAAATTTTGCAGAGGTGGGGGACATAGTCAGCTATTATGATAACATGTGGCAGTAGGGGAAGAGGAGAAGGAGGATGGAGAAGCGAAACCGGGGAGAGGAAAGGAAACCGGGGAGAGGAAAGGCGGCCCCATGTCAAAAGTTCACCACGGGGCCCCGCCATTCCTAGTTACGCCACTGGGTCCCCCCTGTGTGCTCTTGGAGCTGTAAGCAGGATGTGATGACGTCACTCACATCGCACCTGAAGCTCCCTGAAGCCAGAGAGCAGAGACTTTAAACAGAGCTGCAGGGGAGTGGAGGACAGGTGAGCATTAGTGTTTATGTTTAGTTCGTACCAGGATAGTGACATAATATTGTTGGGGCAGATGGAGGGGAACATTAAACTGGGGGCATTTGGAAGGAAATATTATAATGTGGGGGCATGTCATGTTAGGGTGACGGTAGGGATGGGATGGGAATACACGGCATCAAATAAGAAGTGGGTGAGGCTACACTTGCTGCAGCACATGCTGCACATTCCATCTCTCTTTCTGTCATTTAAAAGTTGGAAGGTATTCTGCAGTACTGCCCCATAGACTTCAATGGGGCGTGGCTGCAGTACCTAAAGACACCTCTACACCTTATACAAGTGAGCAGTGCGACTCCCGACATGTAAACAATACCATGAACTATGCTGTCCCAAAACAGCTGATCTGCTGGTATTACTCTGGCAGGTATATGCCTAAAGTCAGGTTATGTTTAGAGATTTAGAGAAAATCTTTAAAACTCTGCAGAATTTTTAATTACTTATATTTGCAAAAATGTTTAACTTTTAATTATCTACAAATTTAAAAATAATTATGTAGATGGGAATAACCCTTTAAGTGCTGCGGAATACCTCCCAACTATCCCAGATGCAGTGGGACAGTCTTGGATTCCAAGTTCTGTCCCACTGTCCTGTCAGTGGGAGGTATGGCAGAGGTTAAACCACATGGGGCAACACGGTGGCTCAGTGGTTAACACTGTAGCCTTGCAGAGTTCTGGTTTCAAATCCTACCAGGAACAACATCTGCAAGGAGTTTGTATGTTCTCCCCATGTTTGTGTGGATTTCCTCCCATTCTACAAAGACATACTGATAGGGAAAAAAAAAGTACATTGTGATCCCAATATGGGGCTCACTATCTACCAGGGGCGGATCCAGGGCCGAGCGAGCCGGGCAACCGCCCGGGGCCCCGCGCTTAGCGGGGCCCCCCGGCCCTAACAAAATGGTCCCGGTCAGCTCGGCATAGTCGGGCAAGTGCCGGGGCCCACAGAGCCTCTGGGGGCCCCCCGGCACTTGCCTGTCACGATTTCAGCTCATCGGCGTCCGTCCGCCGATGAGCTGAATCGCGATTAAAGCAGGAGCTGTGAGCTCAGCTCCTGCTTTAAAGCTCCGGCTCGGCTTGCGTGTGTAGGCATCACATCACGCTTACACATGCAAGCCGGGCCGCAGCTAAGCAGGAGCTGAGGTCACAGCTCCTGCATCGCGTATGTGACTGGAGTGAGAGAGAGGAGCGTCGGGGGAACGATGGAAGGTGAGTGATAGAAGGTGTGTGTAAGTGTTTGTTTTGTATTAAATATTAAGGTGGAACATAATGAAGGGGGCCCATGAAACTGGGGGGCAAATGAAGGGGAGGGGGGGAATGGCATGACACTGGGGAAGATGAAGGGGGTGGGGAGAGAACGGCATGACACTGGGGACAGAGATGGAGGGGGCCCAAAGAAACTGGGGGGCAAATGAAGGGGAGGGGGGGACAGCATGACACTGGGGCAGAGACGGGAGACATTAAACTGTGGGCAGATGAAGGGGGAGAATGTGATGAAACTGGGGACAGAGATGGAGGGGGGACATGAAACTGGGGGCAGAGGAAGGGTGTATATGAAACTGGGGGAGAGATGGAGGGGGGGCATATAATTTACGGGTGACTGTAGGAGGATTATACTGTGTGGGAGCACATGATAAATGAATGAGAATGGGTGGAATCAACATAAAAGTGAGTGGAGCCAGATTTGCTGCGGCGCGCAGAGCGCGCCGCACATCTTACCCCTCTTTCTACTCTTTGAAAATTGGGAGGTATAGGGTTAGTGACGCCACACTCCTGCATGACGTCACTCGCTTCATCTGCGATGCACAGTGTCTCGACTCCTCCCACCTCCTTTACTGAGGCTCTGTCGCCCAAGGTCCCATAAAAACCTGGAGCCGGTCCTGGGTCAGCATGTCCCTACGGACGCCGATGAGCTGAATACATAGGCGTTTAAAGCAGGAGCTGTCACAGCTCAGCTCCTGTTTTAGCGCTGAGCTCCGGCATTTGTAGTCGTAATGTGATGACGTCACATCGCACCTACAATATGTGTATGAGGGAGAGAGCTACGGGGAACGAGGAAAGGTGAGTGTGTGTGAGAACAGTATGACGCTGGGGCAGATGGAGGGGGAGAGAACAGTATGACACTGGGGCAGATGAAGGGGGGAGAACAGCATGACACTGGGGCAGATAGAGGGGGGGAGAACAGCATGACACTGGGGCAGATAGAGGGGGGGAGAACAGCATGACACTGGGGCAGATGGAGGAGGGGAGAACAGCATGACACTGGGGCAGATAGAGGGGGGAGAACAGCATGACACTGGGGCAGATGAAGGGGGGAGAACGGCATGACACTGGGGCAGAGACGGGGGGGACATGAAACTGTGGGCAGATAAAGGGGGAGAATGGCATGAAACTGGGGACAGAGATAGAGGGGGGGGACATGAAACTAGGGGTAGATGAAGGGTGTATATGAAAATGGGGAGAGATGGAGGGGGGACATATAATTTACGGGTGACTGTAGGAGGATTATACTGTGTGGAATCACATGAAAAATGAATGAGAATGGGCGGAGTCAACATAAAAGTGGGTGGGGCCTAATTTGCTGCGGCGCGCTGCGCGTAGGGCCCCGCCAAAGTCAATTGCCCAGGGCCCCGCAAACCCTGGATCCGCCACTGCTATCTATGTTATAAACAAAAAAAAAAAGGTTAAAACACATGACGCAACAGTTTTGGAAATTGCAGTGTATCCTTTGTACGGATTTTTCTGCAAAGTGGGAGTGGGATTCACAAGAATCCTGTCCACTTTGCTGTGACTATAAAACGCTGACTGGAAGCAAGTAGCCATTATATTGGTTATAGCTAAGGTGACACAACAGCTTGTTCATCTGACAGTTATTCCTACTGCCTCTCCTACCATACTCATGTATGCTCTGTGATATGTACAGTGCCTTGCGAAAGTATTCACCCCCCTTGAACTTTTCAACCTTTTTCCACATTTCAGGCTTCAAACATAAAGATATCAAATTAAAAATTTTTGGGGAAGAATCAACAACAAGTTATTATTATTATTATTGTTTATTTATATAACACCATTAATTCCATGGTGCTTTACATTTGGGGGTTTACATACAATACACAAAATATACAGGTAGATATAATACTAACAATTAGTGATGAGCGAACAGTGAAATATTCGAGATTCGATATTCGTTTCGAATAGCCCCTCAATATTCGACTATTCGAACGAACATCGAACCCCATTATAGTCTATGGGGAAAAATGCTTCATTTCAGGGGAAGCCACACTTCAACTCAGGAGAGTCATCAAGTCCACTATGACACCCCAGGAAATGATGCCAACACCCTGGAATGCAACTGGGACAGCAGGGGAAGCATGCCTGGGGGCATCTAACATGCCCAAGTACCTGTATTACGCCACTATCTCGTCGGGATCCCTGTCAGCATGCGATATGCGGGAGCTGACTTTTTCCCATTGGAATGCATTGACCAGCGTTGATTGGCCGAATGCCATTCAGAGTACAGCATTCGGCCAATCAACGCTGGTTCTGCTGGAGGAGGGGGAGTCTAAGATCGGTCCACAGCAGTCTCCATTCTGGTCCGATTGGAGATGTAGCAGAGCTGGCCGTGCACTGATCTCTGCTACACCCGAGATGTAGCAAAGCTGAGTGTGCCCTGAGCTCTGCTACATCCAGACATGTAGCAGGGCTGAGTGCCGGAGGAGGCGGAGTCTAAGATCGGTCCACAGTCTGATCTCAGATGTAGCAGTGTTAAAAGCGCACAGTCTCAGGTCTTTTGCAGACTCCAACAGGTTTTTGTATTTCTGTATTTGGCTCCATCCCTCTTCCCATCAATTTTAATCATCTTCCCTGTCTCTGCGGAAGAAAAGCAGGGCCAAATCATGATGCTGCCCCCACCATGTTTGACAGTGGGGATGGTGTGTTCAGGGTGATGAGCTGTGTTGCTTTTATGCCAAACATAACGTTTTGAATTGGGGACAAAAAGTTTGATTTTGGTTTCATATGACCAGAGCACTTTCTTCCACATGTTTGGTGTCTCCCAGGTGCCTTGTGGTAAACTTTAAACAAGACTTTTTATGGATATCTTTGAGAAATGGCTTTCTTCTTGCCACTCTTCCATAAAGGCCAGATTTGTGCAGTGTACGACTGATTGTTGTCCTATGGACAGACTCTCCCACCTCAGCTGTAGATCTCTGCAGTTCATCCAGAGTGATCATGGGCCTCTTGGCTGTATCTCTGATCAGTCTTCTCCTTGTTTGAGATGAAAGTTTAGAGGGATGGCCAGGTCTTGGTAGATTTGCAGTGGTCTGATTCTCCTTGCATTTTTATATAATTGCTTGCAATATAAGTGCTTCTTGGGATGTTTAAAGCTGGGGAAATCTTTTTGTACCCAAATCCACCTTTAAACTTCTCCACAACAGTATCTCGGACCTGCCTGGTGTGTTCCTTGGTCTTCATGATGCTCTCTGTGCTTTAAACAGAATATTAAGACTATCACAGAGCAGGTGCATTTATACAGAGACTTGATTACACACAGGTGGATTCTATTTATCACCATTAGTCACTTAAGACAACATTGGATCATTCAGAGATCCTCACTGAACTTCTGGAGTGAGTTTGCTGCACTGAAAGTAAAGGGGCCGAATAATATTGCACGTCCCACTTTTCAGTTTTTTATTTCTTAAAAAAGTTTAGAATATCCAATAAATTTTGTTCCACTTCACAATTGTGTCCCACTATTGATTCTTCCCCAAAAAATTTAAATTTGATATCTTTATGTTTGAAGCCTGAAATGTGGCAAAAGGTTGAAAATTTCAAAGGGGCCGAATACTTTCGCAAGGCACTGTATATGGGACAAATGTATTTTTGCCTTGTATTTTGTATTACGTTTTTCTCTGTGTTTTTTTTCTCCCATTATTAAATCTAAAGGAAAATAAAATTAACATGCTGTGTTTTTCAAAGATGCATAAGTTTTTGATTTTTTTTCCCACAATGTGTGAATGGGATTAATCAGAAGCTCATTCGCTGTGATGGTACTATAAAAACGCAGCGGTTTTTTTTCTATTGCGTTTCCGCAAAAACACTGCTTCTTTGTGAGAAAAGATGCTTTTTTTGTTGCAGATTTTTTATTTCTGGATTTGGCTCAAAAAAAAAAAAAATCACAGCAAAATAAATGGAGTTGTCGGAATAAATATAAATTCCTACACTAATTTAAACACCCTCCCCCTGCCTACTTACTTTCTAAATTACATATTTAATCAAAAATGTATATTTACCAATATACATGTACATTTTTTGATTATCTGGTGACAATCACTAATTCTCTATTAGACGCTGCAGGACACAGCAGTCAGTGTCTTGCAGCGTCTAGAGGAAGTCAGTCGCAGGGGCTGCCTGCGGCTGACTTTCTCTTACCCCGGGCAGGATCAACCAGGTATTGGGGGTCTTTAGCAGTCTGGGGTCACTGGCCAGACCCCAGACTGCATGTTGGAGACACTGGCACCCCCTGATCTCGCCGCGGGGGGTGCCGATACAGCCGGCAACACAGCGGAACCGCTTCAGTTCCGTGATCATGTTTGATCACAGAACTGAAGGGGTTAAAACCCCCTGATCGGAGACCCCTCCGTTGGGGGTAATGGAGCAGGGTCTTAGCTGCCAGATACAGCTAAGATCCGCTCCAATTACATCGGCACTGACAGGGAATCCTTCCCTGACTGCCCGACGTAATTTTACTATAGGGCAGTCAGGAAGGACCTGTCAGTGCCAATGTAATTTTACTATGGGCCGGTCGTTAAGGGGTTAAGAAACATTAAAAAAACAGCTTTGCCGCAACATGAGGCTTTGGCCTAGGAAATATGTGAACAAAAAAAAGTTTCTAAAAAACATGAATTTCATAGCACTTCAAGTCCAAAGAAAGGACACAAAACATTGTATATAAAATAGCTGTAAGTGAGAAGCAATTCCCCAGTAGCTGCTGGTGAACCCTGGGGGGAGGGTCACGACAAGACAGTGAGCCCTAATCTGAACCCCCCTCCCTCCTACTTGCCTGTCCTGTCTTAAGAGACAACTGGTCGACAAGCCCTTCCTAGATATATGTGATGAAACAACGCAGGAAGACAAACAAAAACAAAGGGTGGTCAGCTAGTAAAGGGGTCGGTAACAGTTGAGCAATACAGTACAGAAACGAGATCCAACAAAAAAGTCAAAGGTAAAGCCAGAGGTCAGGAATAAGAAAACAGGTAACAAAACAGCAAGAATAGATAGCCAGGAAGCAAAAGGCAATAGTAAGCACCATTGTGAATGAAAGCCAAGAATAAATAGGGAGGAAGAACCTGCCCCAGACTTCATAGGAAGATAGGCTGTTAATCACACAGGTAAGGCTAAAATTAACTATTTAGCTGAGTTCACACAAAGTTTCTGCCTCATAATTCGCTGCCAAAACCGGCTCCCATTGACTTCAATGGGAGGCACTCGCTTTTTTTTCCCGCTACCAAGTAGAAGTGGAAAAAAGAAACGATATCACCCTTCTTGCCGTAGATTCCATGGCTGAATCACCCATTCATTTGGGCCTATTCCAGAGCAGAATGCTAGCCGTGCGTAATGTTCACACGCGGAATGCAAATTCTGCCCTGTGAACTTACCCTTAGAGGAGCAGAGGGAAATCAAGGTGAAGGAGATGGGTTTGGTGGAAAATCAATTACCAAGCTGGGGGAATAGGACAGTGTTCTGACAATACAAGAAGAACCCAAAAGAAGAAATCACAGCTGAACACATCTCCTGCACTGCAGTATGCGACCAGAGGATGGCACCAAAACCTGGATGCGTGAGGATGTTACATTGGCATTGGGTACACATTACTTATTGATTTTATGAAGTTTGTTGATGCATTTTTGCGTTTTTTTTCTTTCGTGTAGTGTTACATGAATCATTCTGGAAAAATTGTCATTCTCTTGAATTTACAAACTCAATACATTTGGTAACAGATCACCTTAGGCTGTTTTTTCACTATTACTTTTCAAACTACAATGTTGCGCTCTCCTTTCCACTTCTTTTATAACATTGTACTCCGCCATGACAGGTACAGATAGAAAGAGTTTATAACATTTATAACATCCTCTTTCAGATCAAAAGAACGAACATTAAAAAAAGTAACCTAAATCCGTTTCCATTCATTGGAAATTATATACTGCAATGTCTGTAAACTTGTCCCAAAAGCAAAATGTTTAATCATTGCAGAAAATATTACGCACTCAAGTTCATTTACAGCAGAACAATTTGTTGTAGCTTAAACAGCAAAATCTAAAATCTATTATCTGTATATTAAATTGTAAAACGGAATTTCCTAGGCCAGGTGATCAGAGTTTTACCCCTCCAAAACAGAAGATAATAGGGGCTTAAAATATCAATACACTAAGTTATGCTTTAACACTATATATTGATATTTGTATTGAATTGCTATCCTGCATCTACTTCAGGATGTGCGTCGTGTCATCTTCCTCTTCATGCTTTGTCAGAGCAAACTTTCTGTTTTTAATGCCCTCTTTTGTCTATTGCAATAAAGAAAAAAACTTTTTGTCTGTCTTTAATGGCAAAATAGAAGTCCCTAATACTGCAATGCTTGAGTTTTATAATAGAATGAAAGTTGCCTGCTGAGCCTGAAGAAGAGCTGGACGAGGAATAATCCTCCTCTTTGTTTTAGCCTGTCTGCTCTCTGAAGCCTGACAGATGTTCCTGCCCTGTGCATTCTGTGTACTGCCAGCTCCACACATCTCAGTCATAATCAGAATAGTTATTGAACTTACTGGTCGCTGCTGTTTGTCTCTTGCCCATATGTACAAGGTGTAAATCTGCAGGCAACACATATCTGTTACAACAACATCAAATTATTACACAATGTAGAGTTATTTTATCTGTAACGTCCATCAAAACTGCAAAGTTCAGCAGAGAATTTATACTAATTTAAAGGGGTTGACCCATCACAAGGATCCTATCTATACTGCTGGTTAATGTGGATGTAAGACTTTTCCTAAATACACTGCTTCAGTATAACTGCTTTGTTTGTCCACTATCTTACTTTATTCACTTCATTGTTGGCACAGCCCTTGACTTATCTGCTCAAAAGTCAAGTGATGAGGGGCCACACGGTGGCTCAGTGGTTAGCACTGCAGCCTTGCAGCGCTGGAGTCCTGGTGTTCAAATCCCGCCATGGGCAAAAAACCATCTGCAAGGAGTTTGTATGTTCTCCCCGTGTTTGCATGGATTTCCATCCCATATTCAAAAAAAAAAAAAAAAAGACATACTGATAGGGAAAAATGTACATTGTGAGCTCTATGTGGGGCTCACAATCTACATTTAAAAAAAAAAAAAGTCAAGTGATGTATCTGCCTGCTCTCAGGGGGGAGGGAGGAGGGGCTAAGTGCAGGGGAGCGAGCCTGTGTATCTAGCTATTCCTGTGTCTACACCACATGACCTAGGTCCTGCACTCAGATAGAGGAGAGGAGCTGCTTTCATTTCTGAACTGTCTTCTGTTCTCCCAGTTATCAGGCTAGCTAACTCATTTGTGTTCATTATGGCAGAGACAGGAAGTCTCTGTATGTAACACAGAATAGAGTTGCTGCTGCCTGTACTTCATAGTCCAATATGGGTGGGCGGAGCTACACTCGAATTTGGGGGCGGAGCTAAATGGCAGATTGCATGTGAAACCCTGCCCACCAAATGATGCAAGAAACCAGGAAGAAAGAAGATTTTACAGCAGTGAAAACTGGTGAGTATGCGACGTGGGAATACCTCTTTAAATATATGCAAATAAGGGGAACGATCTACATAGAATAATAACTTTCATGTTATAATAGTTACGTATACACTGATGACAGTGAGCAAGATGCCTGGTGGCGCACACCTCAAGGAACAAACCTGGACGTGGAACAGGAAGAAGCTTTATTCGATGAGATAACACGTTTTGGGGTTTCACGTGACAGAGAGCGCACTACTTCGTCAGATCTAATCCAAAGATAATAAAACAAGATAACGCGTTTCGGGGTTTCACGTGACAGAGAGCGCACCACTTCGTCAGATCTAATCCAAAGATAATAAAACAAAACAAAAGACTCATATTTGTATGTATAAAAACCAAAAGTATATGAGATTTCAAGTTGACAACAGGGTCCTGAAACACCCTCATTACTTAATCATTATCCCAATAATGATATATAAATAAATAGATATATGCACAAATGATGTATAGTAATAATACAAATAATCTGAAAATGCATTGACGTTATATTTAGAGATATGCGAACAGCATTCGATCGAATAGCTATTTGATCGAATATCAGGCTGTTAGAGATATTCGATTCCAATCGAATACCACGCTGCAAATGCATTAAAAATTCGTATCTCCTCCCACCTTCCCTGGCGCTTTTTTACACCAATAACTGTGCAGGGGAGGTGGGACAGGAACTACGACAACGGAGGCATTGAAAAAAAATTGGAAAAAGCCATTGGCTGCCAAAATCAGGTGACCTTCATTTTATAAGAATAGTGGCCGCCATGTTCGTGTCATGTGCGGCTTGGAGAGATAGGGACAGAGATCAGCTGAGGGCTACGGAAGGATTAGCTTCTGCTAGGCAGGAAATCTGAAGAACAACAACAGTTCTTTTCAGAGTTACAGTGTTGGCCAAAAGTATTGGCACCCCTGCAATTCTGTCAGATAATACTCAGTTTCTTCCAGAAAATGATTGCAAGCACAAACTCTTTGGTATTAATATCTTCATTTATTTTGCTTGCAATGAAAAAACACAAAAGAGAATGAAAAAAAGTTAAAATCATTGATCATTTTACACAAAATTCCAAAAATGGGCCGGACAAAAGTATTGACACCCTCAGCCTAATAAGATAAGATAATCCTTTAATAGTCCCACATTGGGGGGGGGGGGGGGGCGGCTACTTGGTAGCACAACCTTTAGACAAAATAACTGCAAACAACCGCTTCCGGTAACAATCAATGAGTTTATTACAATGCTCTACTGGAATTTTAGACCATTCTTCTTTGGCAAACTGCTCAAGGTCCCGGAGATTTGAAGGGTGCCTTCTCCAAACTGCCATTTTGAGATCTCTCCACAGGTGTTCTATGGGATTCAGGTCTGGACTCATTGCTGGCCACTTTAGAAGACTCAGTGCTTTCTCTCAAACCATTTTCTAGTGCTTTTTGAAGTGTGTTTTGGGTCATTGTCCTGCTGGAAGACCCATGACCTCTGAGGGAGACCCAGCTTTCTCACACTGGGCCCTACATTATGCTGCAAAATTTGTTGGTAGTCTTCAGACTTCATAATGCCATGCACATGGTCAAGCAGTCCAGTGCCAGAGGCAGCAAAGCAACCCCAAAACATCAGGGAACCTCCGCCATGTTTGACTGTAGGGACCGTGTTCTTTTCTTTGAAGGCCTCTTTTTTTTCCCTGTAAACTCTATGTTGATGCCTTTTCCTACTTTTGTCTCATCTGACCAGAGAACAGTCTTCCAAAACGTTTTTGGCTTTCTCAGGTAAGTTTTGGCAAACTCCAGCCTGGCTTTTTTATGTCTCTGGGTAAGAAGTGGGGTCTTCCTGGGTTTCCTACCATACAGTCCCTTTTCATTCAGACGTCGACTGATAGTACGGGTTGACACTGTTGTACCCTTGGACTGCAGGGCAGCTTGAACTTGTTTGGATATTAGTCGAGGTTCTTTATCCACCATCCGCACAATCTTGCGTTGAAATCTCTCGTCAATTTTTCTTTTCCGTCCATATCTAGGGAGGTTAGCCACAGTGCCATGAGCTTTAAACTTCTTGATGACACTGCACACAGTAGACACAGGAACATTCAGGTCCATATACACTCAATCCAGCTTTCCATGGTGTATACCCCCAAAAACCTAAGTGGTATACAGAAAATCTGTGTATAGTATATATACTCTGAATCCAGCTTTCCTGGTTGTATTCTACTCCCAAACAAGTGGTATAAACCAAAATTGATGCTGAATACAGCTTTCCTGATTGTATTCCACTCCCATATAAAAGTGGTATACAGCTACTGCTGTGATTGTGTTTGCTGGAAAATCAAACACAGTGATACTGTTGTTATTAAATCAGGTATTGGTACTTTTGGCAGTGTAGACAAGTCCTGTTGGAAAGTAAAAATGACATGTCCAAAAAGTTTGTCAGCAGAGGGAAGCATGAAGTGCTCTAGAATTTCCTGGTAGACGACTGCGCTGACTTTGGTCTTGATAAAGCACAGTGGACGTACACCAGCAGATGACATGGTTCCCCAAACCATTACTGAAGCAGTTTGGATTGTGTACAGCAGCCTCTCCACTCTTCCCCTAGACTCTGGGACCTGGATTTCCAAATGAACTGCAAAATTTACTTTCATCTGAAAACATCTTGGACCACTGAGCAACAGTCCAGTTCTTTCTCTTCTTGGACCCAGTACAGGTGGTTGTTGACAGAAGGATACTGTCTGTGGTGAGCTCCATGCTGGAGAATAATTCCCAGAACATTGTAAAGTTGTCTCAAAGATTTAATCTGTCAGTTTCCACTGTGAGGAACATAGTAAGGAAATGGAAGACCACAGGGACAGTTCTTGTTAAGCCCAGAAGTGGCAGGCCAAGAAAAATATCAGAAAGGCAGAGAAGAAGAATGGTGAGAACAGTCAAGGACAATCCACAGACCACCTCCAAAGAGCTGCAGCATCATCTTGCTGCAGATGGTGTCACTGTGCATCGGTCAACAATAAAGCGCACTTTGCACAAGGAGAAGCTGTATGGGAGAGTGATGAGAAAGAAGCCATTTCTGCAAGCACGCCACAAACAGAGTCGCCTGAGGTATGCAAAAGCACATTTGGACAAGCCAGCTTCAATTTGGAGGAAGGTCCTGTGGACTGATGAAACAAAGATTGAGTTGTTGTTACGGTTCTGTGTGTTTATATAAAAAATAATGTTTTTCTTTACTACTACAGAACCGCCGGACTGCAGGGCACTGCAGAGAGGTCCACAGACTCAGATGGGCGGCTGTGTGCCAGTACCAGGCAGCAGTGTGTCTGAACAGGGAGAAATGTAAATGCACCAGTTCACTTCACTGGATGAATGCGTCAAGGCTGCAGCTGTGTGAACGGCTGCGGCAAGGTTGTACCAGTTGACTTCACTGGGCAACCGTGCTACACAATGGAGATTTACTCCAGTTAACCTCACTGGGTAAATAGCTTTATGCAGCTTCGTTGTTTAACAGGCTGCAATCAAGTTTTACACCAGTTGACTGCACTGGGTAAATAGTTTTGTGCAGCTTCAGGTGAAGCGGCTGCAACAAGACTGCCAGGGGTTAAATGTCACACAGCGGCCTAGCCTAGCTACCTGCCTAACTACTGCAAGCAGCCTGGAGCTACTGTTATACCCTCCTGTCTCTAGTGTTTTTAGGATAAAGTGTGAGCACCGGGCGGACGTCGCCTCACACCTAATAAAGGGAAGTCCCCGCCCATCAGGGGCGGTGGCCATGACCTCATCGGTCATGCTCAGTAGGGTCACGATGGGACTTATACTCCAGTAGTCTCACCGTCCGACGTCGAGAGTTGGGTTTGCCCGCAGGTGGCGCTGTGCGCCTGAAGGCAAACATGGAACCCATCCTAACAGTTGTTTGGTCATACAAAAAGGCGTTATGCATGGCGTCCAAAAAAAAAGCAGCATTCTAAGAAAAACACTTGCTACCCACTGTAAAATTTGGTGGAGGTTCCATCATGCTTTGGGGCTGTGTGGCCAATGCCGGCACCGGAAACCTTGTTAAAGTTGAGGGTCGCATGGATTCCACTCAGTATCAGCAGATTCTTGAGAGTAATGTTCAAGAATCAGTGACGAAGTTGAAGTTACGCCGGGGATGGATATTTCAGCAAGACAATGATCCAAAACAACGCTCCAAATCAACTCAGGCATTCATGCAGAGGAACAAGTACAATGTTCTGGAATGGCCATCCCAGTCTCCAGACCTGAATATCATTGAACATCTGTGGGATGATTTGAGAGCGGGCTGTCCATGCTCGGTGACCATCATACTGAACTGAACTTGATTTGTTTTGTAAAGAGGAATGGTCCAAAATACCTTCATCCAGGATCCAGGAACTGAGTAAAAGCTACAGGAAGCGACTAGAGGCTGTTATCTTTGCAAAAGGAGGATCTACTAAATATTAATGTCACTTTTCTGTTGAGGTGCCCATACTTTTGCACCGGTCAAATTTTGCTTTAATGCATATTGCACATTTTCTGTTAGTACAATAAACCTCATTTCAATCCTGAAATATTACTGTGTTCATCAGTTATTAGATATATCAAACTGAAATGGCTGCTGCAAACACCAAAATATTTAGAACTAAAAATGATTAAGGTTAATAGGGGTGCCCAAACTTTTCCATAGGACTGTAGCAATTCAGCAAGAACTAATACATATAGGATAGGCAGCATGGCACCACCATTGGGCTAAGAAACAGTTTATCTAAGTGCGTTAATGTGTTGGCACAGGACAGAGAGCCGAAAAAAGATATCCGAGAAAGAAAGAAGCTTCTCGTAAGCCAAAAAGGAAAGAGCTGTGCAACAACATTATGCAGCATTTCTTTTAAATTAGGCGTCCCCACTGCTGCCTGAGAGCTCTTTCCAGCGACACCTCCATCTTCAGCTGCAACCCCGCCTCTTCAGTCTTCTTTTGTCGGTCCAACTTCCGACGCCTGTGCAGTATGCTCCTGTATTGAACTACAAGAGCAAGAGCGGCCTCCCAAAAATGCCCGCCTCCCAAAAATAGCCTTTCTTAAGGCTATTCCGACGTGGTAATTAGAAAAAATGTCGGTTTAGTGGTAGAATCCCTTTAAATCATTGTAAAAGTTGGCAGTTATACTGTATTTCTATGTCAGTGCAGCAACACAGTGGAGAAAGGCATGGAGGCTAGGAGTAGCAGAGTCAGAGTTGGGCTGATGTGTGTGCACAGATGCTTAGAAATCATATAGGGAAATATACCAGCAGTGCTTGAAGAAAATAATTGCGATCTTGGTTTGGGAATCAGTAAGTTACACAAACAAAGTTTATGTTACGTATGAGATACTGTTTCCATTTCAGGGGAGTTGTAGAAGAGAAAGATATATTTGACCACTGCGACAACAGCTGGATTAGAAAACAGCTGACAGGCTAGCCTGTTTCTTTTACTCTTTCAACACAAAACAGAAGTTTGTGACTTTCTTGGAAGCAGGTCACTACTACAGGTTGAAGTGAAGGCATCTGCTAATTTGGATCAATCACCAACCTTTTAAAGCAAATTTACCTTTTCATTGTTGTCATACTGAGCTTTTGCTCTGTTAAAAAGTATTATCTTACAATACCTAGGATGGACAACTGAAGCTCCAGGATAGTTTTACATTGAGACTACCAGCCACATATTGCACATAAGTCACTTAAATAAATTCAAAATCCTGTGGAGAAAAAATCATAAGAAGTTCAAGTCAAAGCAAAATATTTTCAAATCTTTAAGATATTATTTTAAATTGTATTGTGGAATATTGCAAATATATTGTGTAGAAATTGCAGTTTTCATGTAAACAGTTGTCCAAGTTGGACAGCAAGTTTTGTAGTTGCTTCTCCCTCGCTACTTAAAGATAGGGCAGTGCTTCTTCCTTCTCCTCTCTGAATTTGGTGCCAGAAGGTTTGGAAAGAGGGCATCTGCTGCAGCAAGGTCAGCTCAGTAAGAGCAGGTAAAGGCCAAGTGGCATCAGCATCAGTAGAACCAGCCTCAGCACAGCAGTAAGAGTAGCACAGAGAGAATACCTCAGTAGTCAGCAACCCCAGTACTCCAAAAATGGGCATAATTACCACCTCTTCCGTAATGACCTGGGGGCTCCCAATATAAAGGATGAACTCCAGGACTGCTGGAATTGCTGACAAATCTCCCAGGCAAAGTAGAAAGCTCCTGCATCCACTGGGCCCTATCATTCTAAACATGATGTGGGCACGTTATAGGCTAGCAACATCACAAAATTGGGCTTGTTGTAGGGGATTTCATTACAGATGACATTATATTTACATGGTCACCATGTGGCAAAGAGACGAACTAGAATTATGTTAGGTATTAGATCAGCCCACCTTTCCCCCAGTCTTAACTTCTGAGGGTGCCCCTGGACAGCCCATCTCAATTTTCAGATTTTCCTGATTCCAGTGGATCATGTGGTTTTGGAAATTGCAGCATGTTAATTATGCCTACGGAAACACTGGAGGTTTCCCTATAAGACGACAACAAGGAGAATGCCAGCCAAAAACACAAACCACAGCAGGCCCCTGGGTCTGTGCACACACTGGTAAGAAGTGCAGGCTATATGCTATGCTGACATGCTTACATTAATGACAAGTGTATTATTAGAATCAAAGATCCAATATGATAATCAAATAATCCGCATTAATACTTAAGCTTTAATCCTTGCTAATATTAGTAATGTGAAAGTTTGTGTGTTGGGATGTTTGTGTGTTTGGATGTTTGTTCCTCAATCACTCTGAAATGGCCAAACGGATTACAGTGAGATTTGATACATACCTAGAATGGCGCCCGGACGGAAACAAAGGCGCCTCACCATCCCTGTAGGTTGCCGGTTTTCACCACCGCAAGCACCGAAATCACGGTCGGCGGAGGTGGAAGGACCTGAGATGACATCATCACAGGCCTTTGCGCTGATCTCCGATTGGAGCAAGTGATGGAGGGGGTGGAGCTGTAGAGACTCAAGCCAGCCGCAGAGCCTTCCCGCTGTTCTCTGATTTGAGCGGCCGATACAGGGGCGAAGCTATAGCGGCTCAAGCCGGCCGCCACGCGACACGAAGAAAATGGCAACGCATATGCGGAGTGCCGAACATGCCACCATCGGTGGAGCCTGGCATGCGGCGTGGATCGGCGAGTCCGCCTAGGCCCCAGGGGTTGGGAAGAGGAGGGGGAAACTGGAGCAAAGTTCACCAAACCGCCGTCTACCCGTCGAGCGCCATGCATGACCACAGCTGCTGCGCAGCACAGTCTGCAGACCCTATGCACGCCGAGACACTAGGTGGGGAGGCCGGGGTCACGGGGGTGGGTGTTGGGGGGTGGTGGTGGAGGCCGGGGTCGTGGGGGGGTTTGGTGGTGGAGGCCGGGGTCGTGGGGGGGGGGGGGTTGGGGTTGGCGCCAGGGTCACGCGAGGAGGGAGAGGGGGGCCTAGTGTCGCCGCGGCCACCGGCCAAGGGGGGTGGGGTGGCGAGGCCGCACTCCAGATGTGTTGCGCATGGAGGGGAAGGAGGCTGCGGACGAAGTCACGGGTATTGCTAGTAATACACATTATATATATATATATATATATATATATATATATATATATATATATAAACATATACACACATATATATATATATATAAAAAATCCCAAGATTGAAAAAAAAACACATAAATCCAACCTGTATTGCACCATTAATATAAATGCATAGAAAATGGTAATAAGCATGGTGACCTGGCATTAAAGTAAAAATAAAAGCCAGGACTTACTGTGATTCAGGTGACGATAAGTACGACAAAGCACTGGTTAGGCAATGCGGGCAATTGAAAATCCAGGTGCAAAAGGTATCAAAGACATCAAAGGTTGTAATATGTCCCTAAATATCCCTGTTGAATATCCCTGTTGAATGTGACAACCAGGGGCATAACTACCGAGGAAGCAGCTGCCAAAGGGCCCGGGACATTAGGGGTCCCGACGACAGCCGTTACCGTTGCGTTTTTTTTGTTTTTTTTAATAGGCCTGGCAGGGGCCGGGATCGGTAAGTGACACCGTGGTCCCCGCAAATATCATTATTATACTCAGGGGTCTTTTCAAAACCCCAAGTATAATGATTGGAGGCCCAGGAGAGGTAAGCGAACATAACAAACAGTTTTACTTACCTCTCCACGCTCTGCGAAGGCTTCAGGGCCTACTTGTGTGACGTCTCAGACATCACATGACCGGGGCCTGCGTCCTTATGCGTCGCAACGGTCACATGACGTCCCTCACGTCATTGAAGATAGCTGACAGCAGGGAGCACAGGGATAGGTAAGTAACAGTGTTTGTGTTTATATCCCCCTCTCTGTCTCCGATTATTATAGTCTGGGGTCTGAAAAGACCCCAGAGTATAATAATTGTTAATGGGTGTCCACAATGGAGCATAATACTGGGTGATGGAGCCACTATGGGGCATAATACAGGGTTATGGGGACACTATGGGGTATAATGCTTTGTGCAGGGGAAACTATGGGGTATAATACTGGGTGAAGGGGCCACTATGGGGTATAATGCTGTGTGCAGGGGCAACTATGGGGCATAATAGTGCACTCAGGAATGTGGGGGGGAGTCAGGGTCTTCGGCGTCAGTCGGGGGGGCATGTCAAACGTTCGCCACAGGGCCCCGCCATTCCTCGTTACGCCATTGGTGACAATCTAACAGACCCTATAAATCTATCTCGGGGCCACCGTCCTAAATGACGTGTACCCCCAACCGGAACCTGACCCTAATGTGAATGGTCCCTAACCATCACCCTATCCAGCAAACAATGCAAATGGAGCAGAAAATAATAAAGATGTCAGTATTAAAAAAACAACAATACTAAACTCCACATATGCAATCCCGACATGCATGTTTCGCTAAGCTCTTCAGCGGATTAGATTTGTGATATAGAGTAAAATATGCCAAAACGTAAAAAACGGAAAGGGAATGCAGACTAGGCAATTTACACACACCAAAATCCAAAACAGCAAATACTCTCATCCAAAATGGCTAAGTTCATATAACTGAAGCACATAGTTCAAAGCATTAGTCATGCATACAACCACCAATGTGGCCTGTCTATAAATAAATACACCACACCACTATTGTGCATAACATAGCCGACACAGTCCCAAATGAAACAAAGAGGGAGTAACAGCACAATTAAAACGCTATACAGGTACACAAAATCCCTCTCCCCCAGATACATGGAGTGCCAAACATTCTGGTATGTAAAGTATCTAACTGTACTGTATCTCCCTCCTTGCTCCATCTGAGACTATGTCAGCTAAGTTATTATGATATAAACTTAGAATCCCCAGGCTTATCTACCATTATGTTGCATTAAAAGCTGATCTATGCAATATGATGCAGTTTTGCAATGCATTAGTGATCAGACCCCTGGGGGTTCAAGATCTGTAGAGAATCTAATAATTACAGTCAGGGGTGGATTTACCATTAGGCTAACTAGGCTTCAGCCTAGGGCCTCAAGATCAAGAGGGGCCTACATTTAAATTGTTAGCAAAATTAAAATGACACTATTCTAAAAACAGTGAACACTAAAACACAGCCGACATGTAGGTTTTTTTCTGTCCGCTTGAAAAGTCGGACATCTTTAGGAACGGACACTTAAGGACAGGCACGGAGTGTAAAACAACGCACCCGATCTCCATTTAAATGAATGCAGACTGTCACGGACACAGCTAATGTCCGTGCAAGATTTTGAATGGACATTAGCAGCGGACACTACCTGTCGGACGCTGACGGTAGTGTGAACGCCCCCTTACAGGTGACGTCTCTGACATTCCCCGTCTCTTTCACCTGGACCGCAATGACTTCTTCCAGTCTCTGTAAAGTTTACAGCACACACATTTTAGGCTGCTCACTTTTCCAGCCACTTGACCCACACTGTCCTCATCTGCGCACCCATCCTAATGCTACCCCCAATTATAAAATATATAATATACCCCCCATAATGAATAATACCCCCAAGTGCATCTTTAAATAAATAACTTCTCGGTGTACCCCTTGTTAATACTGCCCCTTATTAACCACCTCCGGACTGCCCATAGACTATATACGTTCGGATAGTGGTTGCCTTGTTCTGACAGGACGTGCCGGTACGTCCTGTCAGAACACAGCTATTGCACGAGATCGTGCAACTGCGGAAACTGGGAGCCGGCTTCTCTGTTTCCATAGTGTAATTCATTTCATAGTGGCCATGTAATGTAAGTACAGGCTTGCCCGATACACGTCTAAGTGACAAGACTGTAATTACATCACATGGTCACTATAAACAGAGAGTGTGTGATATACACAGGCGCCATATCCCCTTCATACAGCTGATCAGTGGGAAGTCACTGATCTCTTATTGATGATTAATTCTGAGGATAGATTACCAATACCAAGTCTGAGGCCTCATGTGGCGTCCTGTAACAAAAAAGCGGTGATGCATCGCGTTTCTTTCTGCAACCCTTTGTACAGAAAGTTTGCACAGGTTCCCTCTGTGAACTGTCTGCTTCAATTATATCTAAACCACTGGCATTTCTGTAGGTATGCTGCGATTTCCAAAACCGAAACTATTTTGGAAATCACAGCATGTTAATTACAGTCCTATGAAAAAGTTTGGGCACCCCTATTAATCTTAATCATTTTTAGTTCTAAATATTTCGGTGTTTGCAGCAGCCATTTCAGTTTGATATATCTAATAACTGATGGACACAGTAATATTTCAGGATTGAAATGAGGTTATTGTACTAACAGAAAATGTGCAATATGCATTAAACCAAAATTTGACCGGTGCAAAAGTATGGGCACCTCAACAGAAAAGTGACATTAATATTTAGTAGATCCTCCTTTTGCCTCTAGTCGCTTCCTGTAGCTTTTAATCAGTTCCTGGATCCTGGATGAAGGTATTTTGGACCATTCCTCTTTACAAAACAATTCAAGTTCAGTTAAGTTTGATGGTCGCCGACAGGGTCGGACTGGGGTGTCTAGGGCCCACCAGTGGAATTGTTTCTAGGGGCCCACCACCAGGACCCTGCAGACCAGCGATGCCAAGACAGGGCAGCTAAAGGTAATACCATCTCGGGAGCTATGCTGCTCACCTGCCATACAATGTGCAACAACGCACTACCTAAACCTACTGCTACACTCTGTATGGAAAGTGAACAGCGCGGCTCCTAGAAATGTTACCATTACCTATAGCCGCGCTGTCCTGGAATAGCTGATCTGCAGAGGTCCTAGCTGTTGTATTATCACAAATGTAATATTGATGGTCTATCCTAAGGACAGACCATCAATATTATAAAGTTGGATAAATCCTTTAAAGATTTGTCCAGGAATTGGACTCATATGCCGGGTGGGAGGTGTAAAATAAAAAAATAAAAAGTGCCTTCACCTGTCCCCATTGCTCCATTGTCCACCGCCAGTGTCCATTTAGTCTTGTGCCAGCGCCTCCATGTTGGGAGTCCTGCACCTCATGGGACCACTGACACCAATTAGATACAGGATTTCCAGAAATAAGGCCATGAGACTGAACAGACACAGGCAGGAGGATAACGGGGTGCTGGGGACCAAAAGCTCAATGAAAAACACTGCGTCTCACTGTTGTGCCTAATCCTTAAAGAGGACCTTTCACCATTTGGGGCACATGCGGTTTAATACACCGCTAGAAAGCCAACCGTGCGCTGAATTCAGTGCAGCTTTCCCGTTCTGTGGCCCCGGTGAAGAGCTATCGGTGCCGGTACCGTAGCTCTTCACTGTCAGAAAGGCGTTTATGTCAATCAATAACGCCCTTCCTCACAGTAGTGTCTATTGCGCTGTACTGTTGTGAGGGGGCTTTGCTTACCGCCTAGTGATGATGTTGAGCGGTGAGGAACGCTACCTCCCCCCAGTACACGTCTATGGACGAGCATTATCAGGAGGCGAGGGGGCGTTCCTCCCCGATCTCATAGTACAGTGCAATAGGCGCTGCTGGGAAGAAGGACGTTCCTGACTGACTGTAAGTCACGCCCTTCTGACAGTGAAGAGCTACGGTACCGGGACCAATAGCTCTTCACCGGGGGCACAGAATGGGAAAGCTGTACTGAATTCAGCGCACTGTCGGCTTTCTAGCGGTATATAAAACCGCATGTGCCCCAGGTGGTAAGAGCTCCTCCTTAACATCTCAATATACTGTACATTATACTATAAGGACAAGGCCTAGCACAGCGTCCCACAGCAAAAAAGCGCTGCAGGAAAACCCCCGGCGGCAACGCATCAGTTTTCCTGCTGGCTTTTTGCAGAAACTCCACAGAGGTTTGCTCTGAGGACTTTCTGCTTCCATTATACCTATAGGGACACTATAGGTGTTTCCGTAGGTATAAGTGCTGCGATTTCAAAAAACTGCAACAGTTACCTACACACTCATACATATACATTCATATATACTCACACACACACACACACACATATAAATATATATATATATTTAGTATATACACATTTATATACATTCATATACCATATATACTAACATATATACATACACATACACATTATTATAGAATGCTGCATATACACACACACATACCTGTATACAAACATGCAGTCCTCACACAGTATACAAGACACATGCTTTAACCCTTAAGTACTATCATGGTGTCTATCATAGTGATATGTGTATGGTAATGGTGTATGATAGACACCATGATAGGACTTAAGGGTTAAACTAATGTACACACATACATATTAAATATTACATTTTACCAAAAAAAAGAAAAAAATATACTCACATTTGTGAAGCAGCAGCAGCAGACTCCTCTGTCCCCACACGGGCCGATGTAAGCGATGACTCACTCTGAAGTGGAGGGGGAGGGGGGAAAGTCCCGGCTTGCAGAGAGATCGCTTCCTAGGATTGCACTGGCAGGAGGCCCCTCAGTGTAAGTGTCGGGGCCCTGGGAAACTGCCAGCAACCATGCTTCTTTATTCATTACAGCGCTGCCAGCAGCCTGGGGCCCCGAGCTTACTGTTCCAGCCCCTGCCACTAGCAGCATCGCTCAGGTTATCAATGCAAATGCACTGGACAGGGGCCCGAACCAGTCCCTGACATCCCGATCAGGCCCCTGACCAGTGCTTCTATATAGTCGGGGCCTGGGGCCCACCGGGGGATTCCCCGGTGCTCCGGCAGGCCAGTCCGACCCTGGTCGCCGAGCATGGACAGCCCGCTCTCAAATGATCTGAAAACAAAGATTGTTCAACATAGTTGTTCAGGGGAAGGATACAAAAAGTTGTCTCAGAGATTTAACCTGTCAGTTTCCACTGTGAGGAACATAGTAAGGAAATGGAAGTCCACAGGGACAGTTCTTGTTAAGCCCAGAAGTGGCAGGCCAAGAAAAATATCAGAAAGGCAGAGAAGAAGAATGGTGAGAACAGTCAAGGACAATCCACAGACCACCTCCAAAGAGCTGCAGCATCATCTTGCCGCAGATGGTGTCACTGTGCATCGTTCAACAATACAGCGCACTTTGCACAAGGAGAAGCTGTATGGGAGAGTGATGAGAAAGAAGCCGTTTCTGCAAGCACGCCACAAACAGAGTCGCCTGAGGTATGCAAAAGCACATTTGGACAAGCCAGCTTCATTTTGGAAGAAGGTCCTGTGGACTGATGAAACAAAGATTGAGTTGTTTGGTCATACAAAAAGGTGTTATGCATGGCGTCCAAAAAAACCCAGCATTCTAAGAAAAACACTTGCTATCCACTGTAAAATTTGGTGGCGGTTCCATCATGCTTTGGGGCTGTGTGGCCAATGCCGGCACCAGGAATCTTGTTAAAGTTGAGGGTCGCATGGATTCCACTCAGTATCAACAGATTCTTGAGAATAATGTTCAAGAATCAGTGACGAAGTTGAAGTTACGCCGGGGATGGATATTTCAGCAAGACAATGATCCAAATACCGCTCCAAATCTACTCAGGCATTCATGCAGAGGAACAATTGCAATGTTCTGGGATGGCCATCCCAGTCCCCAGACCTGAATATCATTGAACATCTGTGGGATGATTTGAGAACGGGCTGTCCATGCTCGGCGACCATCAAACTTAACTGAACTTGAATTGTTTTGTAAAGAGGAATGGTCCAGAATACCTTCATCCAGGATCCAGGAACTGATTAAAAGCTACAGGAAGCGACTAGAGGCTGTTATCTTTGCAAAAGGAGGATCTACTAAATATTAATGTCACTTTTCTGTTGAGATGCCTATACTTTTGCACGGTCAAATTTTGGTTTATTGCATATTGCACATTTTCTGTTAGTACAATAAACCTCATTTCAATCCTGAAATATTACTGTGTCCATCAGTTATTAGATATATCAAACTGAAATCGCTGCTGCAAACACCAAAATATTTAGAATTAACCGGTTAAGGACCAGGCCCAGAAGTACATTAAGGACCGGGCCTCTTTTTTCAAAACTGACATGTGTCACTTTAAATGGCAATAACTTTGAGACGCTTTAACTTACACAAGTGATTTTGAAATTGTTTTTTCGTAACACATTATACTTCACGTTAGTGGTAAACACTAATCAATATTTTTGTATTTATTTATAAAAAAACTAGCAAATTTGATGGAAATTTGGAAAAAATTGCAATTTTCAAAATGTGAAATTCTCTGCTTTTCAGGCAGATAGTCATACCATCCAAATACATGAATAAATATTATCTCCCATATCTCTGCTTTATATCGGCATCATCTTTTGATCGTCTTTTAATTCATTTTGGACGTTACAAGGCTTACAAGTGTAACAGCGATTTTCCAGATTTACAAGAAAATTCCTCAAACTAATTTTTTAGGGAACACTTCAGTTCTGAAAGGAATTATAAAGGCCTATATAATAGAAACCCCCATAAATCACCCCATTTTCAAAACTACACCCCTCAAATTATTCAAAACAGCATTTGGGATGTTTGTTAACCCTTTAAGCATTTCATAAGAATAAAAATAATATGGAGGTCAAATTTAGACATTTCATTTTTTTTCACTAATACATTCATTTAGACCTAAAATTAACACATTCACAAAGGGTTAAAGGAGAAAATGCATCTCACATTTTGTTATACAATTTCTCCCGTGCACAGAAATACCCCACATGTGGGTGTAAACTGATTTTTGGGCACACGGCAGTGCACGAAAGGGAAGGAGTGACACTGGGTGTTTGAACAGCATATTTTGCTGGAATAATTTTCAGGCACCATGTCACATTTGCAGAGCCCTTAGCGTACCAAAACAATGGAAACCCCCCAAAAGTGACCCCATTTTAGAATCTACACCCCTCACAGAATTCATCAAGGGGTATAGTCAGCATTTTGACCCTACAGTTGTTCCACAGATTTTACTAACATTGGAATGTGTAAAAGAAAAATTACTAAAATGTCACTTTATCCCCAAAGTTTTCATTTTCACAAGGGGTTAAAGGAGTAAAAGCCCCCCAAAGTTTGTTAAACAATTTATCCTGAACACGGCAATACCCCATATGTGGCCATATTCTGCTGTATGGGAACATGGCGGGGCTCAGAATGGAAGGAGCGCTATTTGGCTTTTGGATGGCAGATTTTGCTGGAATAATTTTAGGTGCCATGTCTGATTTGCAGAGCCCCTAGAGAACCAATACAGTGGAAACCCCCTAAAAGTGACCCCATTTTGGAAACTACACCCCCCACAAAACATATCAAAGGGTAGAGTGAGCATTTTGACCCTACAGCTGTTTCACAGATTTTATTAACATTGGGACATGAAAATGAAAATTTACTTTTTTTCCAACAAACTGTCAATTTAGCCCCAAATTTTTCATTTTCACAAGAGGATAAAGGAAAAAAAGCTCCCTAAAGTTCGTTACACAATTTCTCCTGAACACAGAAATGCCCCATATGTGGTCATAATCTACTGTATGGGAACATGGTGGGGCTCAGAATGGAAAGAGCGCTATTTGGCTTTTGAAGGGCAGATTTTGCTGGAATATTTTTCAGGTGCCATGTCGAATTTGCAGAGCCCCTAGTGTACCAATAAAGTGGAAACCCCCTAAAAGTGACCCCATTTTGGAAACTACACCCCTCATAGAATTTATCTAGGGGTTTGGTGAGCATTTTGGCCTCACAGCTGATTCACAGATTTTATTAACAATGGGACGTAAAAATGAAAAATTACTTTTTTTTTCCAATTAATCGTCCATTTAGCGCCATATTTTTAATTTTGCAAGTAGCTGAAGAATTAAAAGCCCCCCAGAGTTTGTTACACAATTTCTTCTTAACACGGCAATACCCCATATGTGGCCATAATCTGCTGTATGGGTATACGGTGGGGCTCAGAATGGAAAGAGCGCTATTTGGCTTTTAGAAAGCAGAAGTGGCTGGAATAGTTCTCAGGTGTCATGTCGCATTAGCTGAGCCCCTAAAGTATCAATACAATGGAAACCCCCCATTGTGACCCCATTTTAGAAACTACACAGGTGACAGTAAACTGGAATTCACCAAGAAGTGACCCCATTTTGTAGGGACAATTTTAGGGCCTCTGCAAATGTGACGTGGTGTCCAAAAACAAAGAATCTAAATCTGCACTCCAAAAGCACATATCGCTCCTTCACATCTGCGCCCTGCTGGGTACCCAAATAGCGGTGTATGCCCACATGTATGACACTGGTGTACCCCGGATAACGGACTTAATGCCATATGTGGGTATAAATGGCTGTTTGGGCACAGCCGGGCACAGAAGGGAAGGAGCGCTATTTTGGTTTTTGGAGCACAGTTTGGTTTTAGGACACCATGCCACTTTTGCAAAGCCCCTGAATTGCCAATAAAGTGGAATCCGCAGACATGTCACCCCATTTTGGACACTAGCCCACTGATGGGATTTATGAAGTGTTGTAACGAGCGTTTTTAACCCTTGAGTGTTGCATTTATTTAGTTTCCAGAAATGAAATCACAGCTGATAATGAGAAGTTAAAAATGAAAAATTTCCAGAGATTCGCCATTTTAGTGCCCGATATGTTGTGCCCAACTTATGTCAGCAGAGACACTCCAAAAACTGGTAAGCGGGTATCCCGGGCACAACAGCTTTTAGAGCGTTCATCTCTGATACAAGGCGGGCACAACATATTACGCACTGAAATGACGTATTCCTGGAAAAATTGTCATTTTCACCTCTCACAATCAGCTTCGTATTCATTTATGGATAATAAGTTATAGCAACACTTGGGGGTTAAAAATGCTCTCTGTACCCCTGGAGAAATCCTTCAGGGGTGTAGTTTCCAAAATAAGGTCACATATCAGGGGATTCCACTTTACTGGCGTTTCAGATCTACAAAAGTGTCATGGCATCCAAAAACCAAACCGTCTGTGCTCCAAAAACCCAATAACCCTTCTTCCCTTTTGCGTCCAGCTGTGCCCTAATATCAGTTTATACCCACATATGACATTACGTCCGTTATCCTGGGTACACCAGTGTCATACATGTGTCATAAACTGCAGTTTGGGCGCACAGCAGGGCGCAGAAGCGATGGAGCGCGATGCGGCTTTTGGAGTACAGATTTTGATGTTTGGTATCTGGACGCCATGTCATGTTTGTAGAGCCTGTAAGGTACCAGAAAAGTGGATTCCCCAAAGGAGTGACCCCATTTTGAAAACTGCACCCCTCAAAGAATTTATCAGGGGGTGTAGTGAGTATTAGTATCCCAGACGTGACTGCACAGCGGATGGCGAAGAGGGAATGTATAAGCTGTGCGGAGAACATTGCAGACACCAAATTCCCTACTATGTCCCAGTAGCTCCTATGATTGGGGGAGTCACTCTGGGGGTCACTTTGGGGGTCACTTCTGGTGTTTTTTCGCTCATAAGCTGTAAATCTGGGGTGTCCCCTGATATTCGCTCGCACAGCTTATATATTCCCTATCTGCCGCAGCCAGTTGTGTTCTAATAATTTGGCGATTTTTGGGGGGTTTTGCCTTGACATTGCTAGATGCTATATTTTCTTTATTTTTCTGGTGACGTGGCCATATAAGGGCTTGTTGTTTGCAGGATGAGATGCATTTTGTAATGACACCATCTTTGGGTGCCTACAACTTACTGATTACATTTTATTAACTCTTTCTTGCTGGATTAAAAAAAAAAAAAATCAATCCTGCATTGAGTTTTACATTTTAAATTTTTCGCCATGCAGCGTACAGCATAAGTAACATGTGTCCTTTATTCTGCGGGTCGGTACGGTTACGGCGATACCTCATTTATGTTATTTTTTTATGCGATACTAAGTCTGCAGAACAAAAACACATATGGGGACATAAATCAATGTTTTTTGCATCGCCATCTTCTGAGACGTAACATTTTTATTTTTCGGTTGACAGTGTTGGTTGAGGGCTTATTTTTTGCGGGAAAATGTGCGCTTTTTATTGGCACTGTTGTGGGGTGAATATGACTTTTTGATCACTTTTTATAGCATATTTTGTAGGATGAGATGGCAAAAAATCATTATTTCCGGCGAGTTTTTTCCGTTTTTTTTTTCCGACGTTCACCGTGTACATTAAATATTATTTCAGTTTTATTGTACAGGTTGTTACGGACGCGGCGATACCAAATATGCATTGCTTTTTTTAATTTTTAGTGCTTTTTTTTTTATATAATTCATTTTGTATAGAAAAAAAGGGATTTTTGGACTTTAGAACTTTATTACTTTTTTCATACACTTTATTATTTTTTTTTTAACTTTTTTTTTACTTTTTCATGTGTCCCTTTAGGACACTTGAATCAGTTGATGCTTTGATGAAAGCATCAACTGATTCTACACAGTAGCAGACAGGACACGAGCAGGACATGAACCTGCTCGTGTCCTGTAAGCTGCAGAGGAAGTGAGCTGCATCGCTCACTTCCTCCACCGCCTGGCAGGATCACCAGGTATGTGGGGGCTCCGGTAGTCTGGGGTCACTGGCCGGGCTCCGGTAGTCTGGGGTCACTGGCCAGACCCCAGACTACCTGTTACTGACATCGGCACCCCTCGATCTCGCCGCGGGGGGTGCCGATCACTTTAAATTATCGGCGGATCCCTTTCGATCGCGCCGTGATGTTTCACGGCGCGATCGAAAGGGTTAACACGTCCAGTCGGACTGAGTTCCGACTGGACGTTATGGAGGAAGGGGTTAGGTGTTAGTAACACCTAACCCCTGTCCCCCCCGCACCCCTCCCCCCGCCAGAAAGGTACCTAAAGGCCGGACGTATTTCGGCAATAGTCCGGTCTTTAGGTACCAGCACATGAGGCCGTAAATTTACGTACGGCGGTCCTCATGTGGTTAAAAATGATTAAGATTAATAGGGGTGCCCAAACTTTTTCATAGGACTGTATACCTATGAAAACACCGGTGAATTCCCTATAGGTATAATGGAAGCAGACAGTCCACATAGCATTATTTTGTTGCACCCCGCTACATGGGGCCTTAGTCTTAATAAAGCCCAAGTATCACCTTAAATCAATTGCCCCCTCATATTATGTGAAAGCAAGTATTACCAGAAACAACCAAATGACGTATCCAGATATGGGAACCGACCGGGCACACGAACCAAGCCCGTGATTGCGCACAAAAACAATGTTCTAATGATATTAATAATTATATCTCAAACTTCCATCTAATGCCTCTGATGAGCTTTGAAGGTAGCAAAAACGCGTCAGCAGTTTTGTTTTATAGGCGGTTGTTCACCGTCTCTAATGAGTGTGCTATGTGTGTGTGTGCATGTGCATTAGCTGCAGATCGCTGCCCGAGTTAGAATCAATTCCCCCAGTGAGCTTCCCCGAGTTCTAGCCTTAGTCAATATACGTGAGTGGCTGAATATGGGTATATGATACCAGGGGACGTAGGGGTGTGGGCGGAGGGTGGATCAATGGGCATGTCCTACCCTATCTACACATCTAGCCCATCTCCTCTTATAATATCAGAAAATCAGCACAGACAATTCATCAGTGCTGCTCAGTTTACTGCATGGTTATTCTAGGGGCAGTGGCTCTATTTACAGCTATTTTTGTTTTGTTCTACCCCACTTTTTTAGTACAATACCCCGAATTACTAACTAGCTACAGCTGTGGCCATAATTTGGTTGGTTCATGTCCTACACATTAGGGGTTGGGATTTAGGAGTTAAATACAGTTTAATGGTCTCTTGGTCCTACTGTATGAGTATTCAGTGGGGTTGCTGGTTACACACATAACCTTTCTTGGTAGAGAACGTTATTAAATTTAGTAATTGATATTGTACACTTTTAAAGGTATTAATAAAAGTTACATTTTAAGTGTAAACTTATTTAATTATTTTTTCCCCCTCATATTATGCCCCTGATTCACCAAATACTGCGTCTCTAATGACCCCTTATATAAATTACCACCCCCTTATTGTTCATAATGTCTCCTAATATAAATGATGCCCCCTAATATAAATAACTTCCCCCTTGTATTCATAATACCCCCTAATAACCCTTAAATAAATGACCCCTCTTATATTCATAATTGCCCCACCTAACAACTCCTTATACTATTATTTTTATACTAAAAAACAAACAAAAACAAGTCATACTCACCTACCTGCGATCCTGATAAACGGAGCTGCTGCCTTGTCTGTGTCAACATGCAGGATGGCTGTGGCTCAACACAGGTGTCGCATTGCTATGACGTCATTGCGGCGCCTGAGCTGAGAAGCAGACGTCTGTCTCCATTCTACCTGTCTTGTAAACCGTACACCTTGTATACATGTACACCATATAGGAAGTCACACAATGTCCATACAGGTGACATAATCAACTATACACATGTACATCATATAAAACGGTTATACAATGTCCATATGGGTGATAGAATCCACTATATATATGTACATCATATAAAATGTCAAGCCATGTCCATATAAATAACTTCATATAGTTAGGATCATGTGTCCTACAGCACAGCACCAGAAATAATGGCATACAGCAGCTAATAACTAATATTATACAGCACCATGTGAATAGTGTCGTATACTAGTGACATATAAACTGGCCCATATAATGTCTTATGGCTCGTACCATACAATGCCTCTATAAATACTACTTGTACTTATGGTGTCAGCCATGTCCTACAGAGTCCAGATGCCACATCTTACACTGCCCATGTACACAGTGTTATACAGAACCCATGTGAATGCTGCCATATAGTGACATAGACATGACACATGGCAGTATCAGCACAGTATATACGAGCAGTGCTGTAGGCTCCGCCCCTTTTCACTCACAAGTTCAACGTCACGTCACAGCTCGAGCTGCTTACCAACGGAAAGTGCAGGTGGCCACAGTCTAGTCAGTGAGGAAGTTGTAACTGCCAAAAGTAGAACGCCCAACAGAAGGAGGAGCCACATTCAGGAGGAGATCAGCCACAGGAGAAGAACCTACACCCAGGAGGAGAGCGCCCAACAGAAGGAGGAGCCACATTCAGGAGGAGATCAGCCACAGGAGAAGAACCTACACCCAGGAGGAGAGCGCCCAACAGAAGGAGGAGCCACATTCAGGAGGAGATCAGCCACAGGAGAAGAACCTACACCCAGGAGGAGAGCGCCCAACAGAAGGAGGAGCCACATTCAGGAGGAGATCACCCACAGCAGAAGAACCTACACCCTGGAGGAAAGCGCCCAACAGAAGGAGGAGCCACATTCAGGAGGAGATCACCCACAGGAGAAGAACCTACACCCTGGAGGAGAGCGCCCAACAGAAGGAGGAGCCACATTCAGGAGGAGATCACCCACAGGAGAAGAACCTACACCCAGGAGGAGAGCGCCCAACAGAAGGAGGAGCCACATTCAGGAGGAGATCACCCACAGCAGAAGAACCTACACCCTGGAGGAGAGCGCCCGGCCGCTGAAAGGAGAATCCAGCCAGGAGGATGCGGAGCTGCTATTCCAGGTATGGAGAGAATAAAGTTAGACAGCGGCTCCATCTAGTGGCCGCTGTGTAATATGACAGCTTTGTGAACCAGTCACCAAGTAATATAAAAGGGGCTCTATCAGCAAAATCATGCTGATAGAGCCCCACGTATGCGTGAATAGCTTTTAAAAAGGCTATTCAGGCACCGTAAATGTTATATTAAACTATCCCCCAGTTTTAAAATAAAACCCTAAAAAAGAATGTTATCTACTTACGCATCGTGCACGCTGGGCGGGCATTCAGGGTGTGTCTTCATCTTCATCCACGCCTCCTTCCTGCGATGTCCTCCGGTCCCGTCCTCCTCCGGCGCTCGGAAACTGACACTGATAAAAAAATAAATGGCCTGGGCGCATGCACAGTAGCATGCGGCTTCTACTACAGCTACTGCGCAGGCGCCCAGGCCATTTTTTTTTTATCAGTGTCAGTTTCCGAGCACTGAGTTTCCGAGGGGCTGATATAGCCCCTTTAAAGAGAACCTTTCACCATTTTGGGCACATGCGGCTTAATACACCGCTAGAAAGCCGACTATCTGCTTTCCCGTTCTGTGCCCCAGTGAAGAGCTGTCGGTGCCGATACCGTAGCTCTTCATTGTCAGAAGGGCGTTTCTGACAGTCAGACAAGAACATTCTTCCTCACAGCAGGTTGGAGGAATGGAGTGTTATAAACTGTCAGCACAGATGTATTATAGGGGGGCGATGGGCTTTTCTTTCTTTCTCCCTTCTTTCTCCTTTATTTCTGTCTCCCTTCTCTCTTTCTTTCTCCCCTCTCTTTTCTTTCTTTCCAACTTCTCTATTCTTTCATTCTCTTTTCTTTCTTTCTCCCTTCTCTCTTCTTTCTTTCTCCCTTCTCTCTTCTTTTTGTCTCCCTTCTCTCTTTCTCCTTTCTCTCTTCTTTTTTCCTTCTCTCTTCTTTCTTTCTCTCTTCTTTCTTCCTTCTTTCTTTTTTCCCTTCTCTCTTCTTTTTCTTTCTTTCTTTCTTTCTTTCTTTCTTTCTCCCTTCTCTTATTTTCTTTCTCCCTTTTCTCGTCTTTGTTTCTCCCTTCTCTCATCTTTCTTTCTATTTGCTCTTTTCTTTCTTTCTCTCTTCTTTCTTTTTCCATTCTCTTTTCTTTCTGTCTCCCTTCTTTCTTTCTCTTTTATTTCTTCTTTCTACCTTCTCTCTTCTTTCTTTCTCCCTTCTCTCTTCATTCTTCCTTTTCCTTTCTTTCTCCCTTCTCTCTTCTTTCTGTCTCTCTTTTCTTTCTTTGTCCCTTTTCTTTTCTTTCTTTCTCCCGTCTCTATTCTTTCTTTCCTTTCCTCCTTCTCTTCTTTCTCTCTTCTTTCTTTCTCCATTCTCTTTTCTTTCTTTCTCTATTCTTTCTTTCTCCCTTCTCTCTTTTTTCATTATCCCTTGTCTCTTCATTCTTCCTTTTCCTTTCTCCCTTCTCTCTTTATTTCTTTCTCCCTTTTCTCTTCTTTCTTTCTTTCTTTCTTTCTTTCTTTCTTTCTTTCTTTCTTTCTTTCTTTCTTTCTCCCTTTTCTCTTCTTTCTCCCTTTTCTCTTCTTTCATTCTCCCTTCTCTCTTCTTTCTTTCTTTTTTTTTTTCTCTCTTCTCTCTTCTTTCTTTCTCTCTGCTTTCTTTCTCCCTTTTCTCTTCTTTCTTTCAACCTTTTCTCTTCTCTCTTCTTTCGTTCTTTCTTCTCTCTTCTTTCTTTCTCCTTTCTCTCTTCTTTCTGTCTCCCTTCTCCTTTTCTTCTTTCTCTGATCTTTCTTTCTTTTTTTCTTCTCTCTTTTTCTTTTTCCCTTCTCTTTTCTTTCTTTCTCGCTTCTCTTTTCTTTCTTTCTCCCTACTTTCCCCCTTCTTTCTCTCTTCTCTTTCTTCTTTCTTTCTCCCTTCTCCATTCTTTGTTTCTCCCTTCTCTCTTCTTTCTTCCTCCCTACTCTCTTCTTTCTTTCTTCCTTCTCTATTCTCTTTCTCCTTTCTCTCTTCTTTTTCCCTTCTCTCTTCTTTCTTTCTCCCTTCTCTCTTCTTTCTCCCTTCTCTCTTCTTTCTCCCTTCTTTCTTCTTTCTTCCTTCTCTCTTATGTTTTTCTCCATTCTCTCTTCTGTCTTTTTTCTTTCTCTTTTTTCTCTTCTGTCTTTCTCCCTTCTCTCTTGTTTTTTTCTTTTTTCTCGCTTCTCACTTCTTTCTTCCATCTCTTTTTTCTTCCTTCTTTTCTCCTTCTCTTCTTTTTTTCTTCCTTCTCTCTTTCTTCATTCTCTCTTCTCTCTTCTTTTTTCCTTCCTTCTCACTTTTTTCTTTCTCCCTTCTCTCTTCTTTCTTTCTTTTTTTTTTCTCCCTTCTTTCTTCCATCTCTCTTCTTTCTTCCATCTCCCTTCTTTCTCCCTTCTCCCTTTTTTCTTCCTTCCTTCCCTCTTCTTTCATTCTCCCTTCTCTCTTCTTTCTTTCTTTTTTCTCTCTCTTTCTTTCTCTCTGCTTTCTTTCTCCCTTTTCTCTTCTTTCTTTCAACCTTTTCTCTTCTCTCTTCTTTCGTTCTTCCTTCTCTCTTCTTTCTGTCTCCCTTCTCCCTTTCTTCTCTGATCTTTCATTCTTTTTTTCTTCTCTCTTTTTCTTTTTCCCTTCTCTTTTCTTTCTTTCTCGCTTCTCTCTTCTTTCTTTCTCCCTACTCTCTTCCTTCTTTCTCTCTTCTCTTTCTTCTTTCTTTCTCCCTTTTCCATTCTTTGTTTCTCCCTTCGTTCTTCTTTCTTCCTCCGTTCTCTATTCTTTCTTTCTCTCTTCTTTCTTCCTTCCTTCTGTCTTCTTTTTCCCTTCTCTCTTCTTTCTCCCTTCTCTCTTCTTTCTTTCTCTCTTCTCTATTATTTCTTTCTACCGTCTCTCTTCTTTCTTCTTTCTCTCTTCTTTTTCCCTTCTCTCTTCTTTCTTTCTCCCTTCTCTCTTCTTTCTCCCTTCTTTCTTCTTTCTTCCTTCTCTCTTATGTCTTTCTCCATTTTCTCTTGTTTTTTTATTTTTTCTCGCTTCTCTCTTCTTTCTTCCATCTCTCTTCTTTCTCCTTCTTTTCTCCCTTCCTTTCTCTATTCTTTCTTCCATCTGTCTTTCTCCCTTCTCTCTTCCTTCTTTCTCTCATCTTTCTCCCTTCTCTCTTGTTTTTTTTTTCTTTTTTTCTCCCTTCTCTCTTCCTCTCTTCTTTCTGTCTCTTCTTCTTTCTGCTTTCCTTCTCCATTATCTCTTCTTTCCTTCTCCCTTCTTTCTCCCTTCTCTCTTTTTTCTTTCTCTTTTCTCCCTTCTCTCTTCTTTCTCACTTCTGTCTTCTTTCTCCCTTCTCTCTTCATTCTTCCTTTTCTCTTCTTTCTCCCTTCTCTCTTCTTTCTTTCTCCCTTCTTTCTTTCTCCCTTTCTTCTTTTTTCCTATTCTCTTTTTTCTCCCTTCTCTTTTCTTTTTCCCTTCTCTCTTCTTTCTTTTTTCCTTCTCTCCTCTGTCTTTTTTCTTTCCCCTTTTCTCTTCTTTCTTTCTCCCTTTTTTCTTCTTTTTTCTGTCTTCCATTTCTTTTCCTTCTCTCTTCTTTCTCCATTTCTTCTTCCTTCTTTTGTATCTTTCTTTTTTTTCTCCCTTCTTTCTTCTTTTTTTCTCTTTGATTTCTTTCTCCCCTCTCTCTTCTTTCTTTTTCCCTTCTTTCTTTCTTCCTTCTCTCTTCTTTCTTTCTTCCTTCTCTCTTCTTTCTCTCTTCTTACTTTTTTTTCCCCTTCTCTCTTTTTTCTTCCTTCTCTCTTCTTTTTTTCTCCATTCTCTCTTCTTTCTTTTTTCTCCCGGCTCTCTTCTTTTTTCATACTCTTTTATTTCTTCCTTCTGTCTTCTTTCTCCCCTCTCTTTTCTTTCTTTCTCCCTTCTCTCTTCATTCTTCCTTTTCTCTTCTTTCTCCCTTTTCTCTTCTTTTTCTTTTCTCTCTTCTTTCTTTCTCCCCTCTCTCTTTTTTCTGTCTCCCTAGTTTCTTTTTTCTTTTTCCTTTTTCTCCATTCTCTTCTGTCTTTTTTCTTTCTCTTTTTTCTCTTCTTTCTTTCTCCCTTCTCTCTTGTTTTTTTCTTTTTTCTCGCTTCTCTCTTCTTTCTTCCATCTCTCTTCTTTCTTCCTTCTCTCTTCTTTCTCCCTTCTCTCTTTTTTCTTCCTTCTTTCCTCCTTATCTTCTTTCTTTCTTCCTTCTCTCTTTCTTCTTTCTCACTTCTCTCTTCTTTCTTCCTTTCTCCCCTTTTTGCTTTCTCACTTCTCTCTTCTTTCTTCCTTCCTCCCCTTTTTGCTTTTTCCCTTCTCTCTTCTTTCTTTCTTTTTTCTCTCTTCTTACTTTCGCTCTGCTTTCTTTCTCCCTTTTTTCTTCTTTCTTTTTTTCTCTCTTCTCTATTCTTTCTTTTTCTCTTCTTTCTTCCTTCTTTGTTCTTTTTCCCTTTTCTCTTCTTTCTTTCTTTCTTTCTTTCTTTCTTTCTTTCTTTCTTTCTTTCTTTCTTTCTTTCTCTCTTCTCTATTCTTTCTTTCTACCGTCTCTCTTGTTTCTTTCTTTCTTTCTTTCTTTCTTTCTTTCTTTCTTTCTTTCTTTCTTTCTTTCTCTCTTCTCTATTCTTTCTTTCTACCGTCTCTTCTTTCTTTCTTTCTTTCTTTCTTTCTTTCTTTCTTTCTTTCTTTCTTTCTTTCTTTCTTCCTTCTCTCTTCTTTCCTTCTCCTTTCTCTCTTCTTTTTCCCTTCTCTCTTCTTTCTTTCTCCCTTCTCTCTTCTTTCTTTCTCTCTTCTTTCTTCCTTCTGTATTTTTTTCCCTTCTCTCTTCTTTCTCCCTTCTCTCTTCTTTCTCCCTTCTCTCTTATTTCTTTCTTTTGTTCTTTCTTCTGTCTTCTTTCTTTCTCTCTGCTTTCTTTCTCCCTTTTGTCTTCTTTCTTTCAACCTTTTCTCTTCTCTCTTCTTTCTTTATTCCTTCTCTCTTCTTTCTTTCTCCCATTTTCTTTCTTCTTTCATTCTCCCTTCTCTATTCTTTCTTTTTTTTCTTCTCTCTTTTCTTTTCCCTTCTCTCTTCATTCTTCCTTTTCCTTTTTCTCCCTTCTCTCTTCTTTCTTTTTTCTCTCTTCTTTCTTTCTCTTTGCTTTCTCCCTTCTCTCTTCTTTCTGTCTCCCTTCTCCCTTTCTTCTTTCTCTGATCTTTCTTTCTTTTTTTTCTTCTGTCTTTTTTCTTTTTCCCTTCTCTTTTCTTTCTTTTTCACTTCTCTCTTTCTCCCTACTCTCTACCTTCTTTCTCTCTTCTCTTTCTTCTTTCTTTCTCCCTTCTCCATTCTTTGTTTCTCCCTTCTCTCTTCTTTCTTTCTCCCTACTCTCTTCTTTCTTTCTCCCTTTTCTTTCTTTCTTCCTTCTCTATTCTTTCTTTCTCTCTTCTTTATTCGCTCTGTCTTCTTTTTCCCTTCTCTCTTCTTTCTTTCTTTCTTTCTTTCTTTCTTTCTTTCTTTCTTTCTTTCTTTCTTTCTTTCTTTCTTTCTTTCTTTCTTTCTTTCTTTCTCCCTTCTCTCTTCTTTCTTTCTCTCTTCTCTATTCTTTCTTTCTACCGTCTATCTGTCTTTCTTCCTTCTCTCTTCTGTCTTTGTTCTTTCCCCCTTTTCTCTTCTTTCTTTCTCCCTTCTTTTTTCTTTTTTCTCCCTTCTCTATTGTTTCTTCCATATGTCTTCTTTCTTTCTCTCTTCTCTCTCCCATCTCTCTTCTTTCTTCCTTCTCTCTTCTTTCTCCCTTCCTTTTTTCCTCCTTCTCTCTTCTTTCTTTCTTCTTTCATTCTTCTCTCTTCTTTCTTCCTTCATTCTCTCTTTCTTTCTTTCTCCCTTCTCTCTTGTTTCTTTCTCCCTTCTTTTTTCTTTCTTTCTTCCTTCTCTCTTCTTTCTTTTTTTTTTCTCCCGTCTCTCTTCTTTCTTTCTTCTCTCTTCTTTCTTACTTTTTTCTCCCTTCTCTCTTCTTTCTTACTTTTCTATTCTTTCTTTTTCCCTTCTCTCTTCTTTTTATACTCTTTTCTTTCTTTCTCCCTTCTTTGTTCTTTCTTTCTCCCTTCTCTCTTCTTTCTCCCCTCTCTATTCTTTCTTTCTCCCTTCTCTCTTCTTTCTTTCTTTCTCTCTGCTCTCTTTCTCCCTTCTCTCTTCTTTCTTTCAACCTTTTCTCTTCTCTATTCTTTCTTTCTCCCTTCTCTCTTCTTTCTTTTTCCTTCTCCCTTCTATCTTCTTTCTGTTTCTTCTTTCTCCCTTCTCTCTTCTTTCTTCCTTCTCTCTTCTTTCTTTCTCCTTTCTCCCTAGGTGCTAGTGATATGCTGAAAGGAGGCCGACTGACACAGATCATTCCATAGGCCACTTTTTTCACTGTGACGGAGTCTGGGTCTGGTTTAAGCAATAATCTGACCCAGACAACCGGTATCCTTGTCACCAAGATGAAGAGAGGGGGGAAACTGCTGGA
Source organism: Leptodactylus fuscus (assembly GCF_031893055.1). NCBI lineage: Eukaryota > Metazoa > Chordata > Amphibia > Anura > Leptodactylidae > Leptodactylus > Leptodactylus fuscus. The sequence goes on along the minus strand of NC_134267.1, from coordinate 70,834,713 downwards.
CGTTGGGACTGGTGCAGAGAACATGACATCTGGGCAGCTTTTTAAAGGTATATTTCTACTTCAAGAACATACTTTTTCTCCTCTTTCCATCCATTTTATCCACATGAAGGGTGATAAATGTATGATCACTGACAAGGTTCACCCCAGGGACCTCCTTTGTCGATAACAGTCCCCAGTCCACTGTTACTTATACAATTCTCAGCAGTAGTAGTTTGGATGGCGCGTCGGTCCAGTATCTGTGCTGCCCCTCCCTCAAACTTTCAGACGGATAGAAATGGCCGAGTGCTCTTCATATTCTATACCCGTGAGGATATTGCACCTTAAACATTGTGCTGTATAGTGACATTGTAAAACACTAGTAATGAAGCAAAATGCATATGTAAATGTATGTAGCTATTTATGACATTGTGCTCTCCTGGTTCTCCTCTTATCTCTCAGACCTCACTTTCAATGTATCGTTTGCGGGCTCTGTTTCCTCCCCTCTTTCCCTTGCTGTTGGGGTTCCTCAGGGCTCAGTCCTAGGCCCCCTGCTCTTTTCTCTCTACACAGCCCCCATTGCACAAACCATTGCCAGATTTGGCTTCAGGTACCATCTTTATGCTGATGACACCCAATTATACACATCTTCCCGTGACATCACCCCTGTACTCATACAAAACACCAGCGACTGTCTCTCTGCTGTCTCAAATATCATGTCCTCACTCTATCTGAAACTAAATCTCTCTAAGACTGAACTACTACTGTTTCCATCATCTAACAGATCTGTCCCTGATATATCCATTGTAGTCTCAGGCCTTACTATAACTCCTAGGCAGCAGGCCCGCTTCCTCGGGGTCATGTTTGACGCAGACCTTTCCTTCACCCCTCATGTTGAATCACTTGCACGTTCATGTCACCTCCACCTCAAAAACATCTCCAGAATACGCCCTTTCCTTACCATAGATACACTAAATACACTTATTGTCTCTTTGATTCATTCTCACCTTGACTACTGTAACTCCTTACTAATCGGTCTTCCCCTCACTAAACTCTCCCCTCTACAATCTATTCTGAATGCAGCGGCCAGGCTCATCTGTCAGTCTAGATGCTACAGCGATGCCTCTGGTCTGTGCCAGTCGCTACATTGGCTGCCTATTCATTATAGAATAAAATATAAAGTTATCACCCTCATCCACAAGGCTCTCCATAATGCCACACCTCCATACATTTCCTCCCTCATCTCTGTCTACCGCCCAACCCATGTTCTCCGTTCACTCAATGACCTAACACTTACATCCTCTATTATCAGAACCTCCCACGCTCGTATACAAGACTTCTCCAGAGCTGCACCACTTCTCTGGAATGCTCTACCCCGGACAATCAGATTAACTCCCAATTTCTACAGTTTCAAATGCAAACTAAAGACGCATCTTTTCAGACAAGCCTATCACAATTTCTAACGTAAACCCTTAACCCTCCTCTTTTCCTGCTCCAACATTTCCCCACATGATATGAGGCCATTTCAGGCTAACTCTATAGGTCCAAGCTCCAACCACATATTAAAGGACATGACTGTTGACGGCTCATAAAGTCTTATGTTTATGTAATGACAGTAACCTCTATTACAAAAGTGTCTGACCTCTGCATAAGCAATGCCGCCCCTGCTACCTCTTGTGTCACCCCCTCTACCTCTAGATTGTAAGCTCTTGCGAGCAGGGCCCTCAGTCCCATTGTGTGAAATGACTTTCATGTAATGTATCTTTCTGTCTGCATTTGAACCCTACAAATTGTACAGTGCTGCGGAATATGTTGGCACTATATAAATAACATTTATTATTATTATTCTATTATTAGATTTGATACCAACACCTTTGGATAATAGGTTGGCCCGGTAAAACATATTCCAGTAATATCTAGCCATTCTGTGTTGTGGCTTTCTGCATTGCATGGATATTTTATCATTAGTGTACATTGGTTCTGCATGTTTGTGCACTGTGAGGTAAGTCTCATACATTCCATACGTTGTCCTCGATGTCGGATTATAAAGGGGTCAATACTGTTTTTGCTTTTTTGTACAGAAACTTGTAAATATCTGAACACTGGCCACGTAATCTGTATCGGCATTAGTTCTGCAACCGAATGTACTTACTCTACTTGTCAACAGCAATGATGCCTATATAATATCATACAATGATGTGAGTTTTCAGTTCTGTGTATATATGGTCAGCTCAAGCCTTAAATTATTGTTTTTTTTAAGTTGAATTGCACTGACTCTAGCTTTACAATGCTCCTAGTAAGTGTATTACACAAATGACGTGGCCCCTTCATCCAGGTAGATGAGTGTATACATAAGATAGATTGCTCAGATGGTTGCTGTAGGCCTAGCTTGGCTTGGCTCTGTCCCCCTTTTCTTTGGATCCCTTCTTTTTACACACGGCCTTCAAAGTTTATGAACTATGTAAGATTTGCCTCTGTCTGTCCCCAAAACTCCACAGAATGAAGGTGCAAGGTGTTTGATAGATACCTCCAAATCACGTGCGCAGACATATTTAAAGGGAACCTGTCACTTTATTAGCATATTACAGAGTAGTAGGGGCTGAGCAGATTGATGAATAGTTTTGTGAACAAAGGTTCAATCTAACTTGTATTTTCTTGCTCTAAACCTCTGCTCTTTCTAGATTTAGTAGTCTAGAGGGCGGTCTGACTTAGTCACAGTTATCCCTTTAAGCACACTAAGGGGAGGTTGTCATATAGTGAGTAGGACTACCTATTGGACCTGTAAGCATAGAAAGAGCATAGGCTTATTGCGACAAATTCTAAATTATACTGAATCTTAAACTTACACGACTATACGTAGCTGTGCTCAGCAAATCCTGCTGTATAAAATATTGGACTGCATTTCCTAATTTGACAAGTTCCCTTTAAAACCCTCATTCTCTGCCCTCAGTCACCAGTAGAGGAAGCGCAGAGAAGGGGATATGAAAACCTAATGATAGACCATCTTTAATAGATACCCCTTTAAGAAAAACACACAACTCATTACCCCTCTGTTTATTCACTGGCAGATTCTCTATATGTTATAGTATCCGATTTCTCTAACATTTGCTATTGCTTACGTTACATAAGTCATGTTTGCTTTAGATAAAATGTAGGTCATCAATAAATGGCCATTGGTCAATCCCATTAACTGGAAACAGCTTTGTAGACCCTAAGAAAATTCATTATAATGAATTCTAAGACAGTGATATGGAACATTGGTAACAATATACACAAATTCTGTGCACTTGTATTATAGTATGCTATAGAATGATGAACCATATAGACTAATGTAGTCTTCCTGTACATGGCAGAAGATAGTGCTGTTTTGCAGTGGTGGGTCTCTGTTTCTTCCCCTCTTTCCCTTGCTGTTGGGGTTCCTCAGGGCTCAGTCCTAGGCCCCCTGCTCTTTTCTCTCTACACAGCCCCCATTGGACAAACCATTGCCAGATTTGGCTTCAGGTACCATCTTTATGCTGATGACACCCAATTATACACATCTTCCCATAACATCACCCCTGTACTCATACAGAACACCAGTGACTGTCTTTCTGCTGTCTCTAATATCATGTCCTCACTCTATCTGAAACGAAATCTCTCTAAGACTGAACTACTACTGTTTCCACCATCTAATAGATCTGTCACTGATATATCCATTGCAGTCTCCGGCCCTACTATAACTCCTAGGCAGTATGCCTTCTGCCTCGGGGTCATGTTTGACGCAGACATTTCCTTCACCCCTCATATTGAATCACTAGCACGTTCATGTCACCTCCACCTCAAAAACATCTCCAGAATACACCATTTCCTCACCAGAGATACACTAAATACACTTATTGTCTCTCTTATTCACTCTCGCCTTGACTACTGTAACTCCTTACTAATCCATCTTCCCCTCACTAAACTCTCCCCTCTATAATGTATTCTGAATGCAGCGGCCAGGCTCATCTATCAGACTAGACGCTACAGCGATGCCTCGGGTCTGTGCCAGTCGCTACATTGGCTGCCTATTCATTATAGAATAAAATATAGAGTTATGCCTCTTTTCCTTTCAATGGTCCCATAAGTCCATCAGATACTTAGGGGTACAGCTTCCCAGTACGTTGGCGGACTCTTATGCGTTGAACTTTCTCCCACTTTTACGTACACTACGATCTGATCTTGATCGCTGGGACGCTAGGGGTCTCTCCTGGCTGGGGCGCATTAATCTCTTGAAAATGAACATTCTCCCTCGCTTACTATATCTTTTTCAGACGGTCCCCTGTATTCTCCCGGTGTCTTTTTTCAGTACGGTCAGACAGGCTTTTTGTAAATTTATTTGGTCGTCTAAACCCCCTCGCATTGCGCAAAGTACCCTGTCTCGGTCCAAGAGGAGGGGGGCCTAGCGGTCCCTGACTGTTCTAAATATTTCCTCGCGGCGGTCGCCACGCGTATTTTTGATTGGCACCATGCCTCCCGCTCCAAGCTTTGGGTCGCCCTGGAGGAGTCTTTGAGTCCAATCTCTCTCACGGCGCTTCCCTGGCTCCACAAGAAATACTGGGTTGACTGTAAACCCTATTTGCTTCCTTTTGTCGCTCGCCAAACTATGGGTGTATGTCGACTCAATGGTGACATGCGGAAACTTTTCCGAAACGATGGACCCCTGACTCCGATCTCGGGCAACCCAGACTTTCCGGCGGCATTTGATCCCCCTTTCCTAGAACGTCCCCCTGTCCGTCCTCTCCTCCGATTTAAGGATGTTACATCTGCTGCTGCTCTCCTCCCTCGCTCAGACTTGTTATCCTCCGTATCCAGGCCAGACTCTGTGGCCGCGCATTGGCACTACTCCCAATTATCACACTTCTATTTGTCCTTGAAGCGCTCTCATGATGTTCATAGACCTCTTCTGCCACTGGAGCGTCTTTGTCTCTCCGTCTCCCCTCCAGGGCATACGGTCTCCCTTCTATATGCTTTTTTATTAGAGGATCTTGAGGATGGCCTGCCACCTTTTGTGGGAGGGTGGGAGAGGGAGTTGGGGGTGACTTTCCCACCGGAGGCTTGGTCCTCGGCCTTTGATATGTGCCATAAATTTTCCATCTCCTGTAAGGCTCAGGAAACTAATTACAAGATTCTCTCTAGATGGTACAGGGTCCTGACTCTGCTCCATAACATCTATCCCTCCACATCTGATCGGTGTTGGAGGTGTCTCTCTGATCGTGGCACGATGGCCCATGTCTGGTGGGGCTGCCCCCTCCTTCGTCCTTTTTGGTCTGGGGTGCGGCAGGTTATCTCACAAGTCACTGGAGTCGTACTAGAGGATGATCCGGCTCCTCTGCTTCTCTCTCTTTTCTCCCGTAAGTTCAGGAAACCTATCCGTAAACTTCTGGGGTTTATATTAGTAGCGGCGAGGTCTGTTATCTCGAGGTTATGGAAATCCCAGACTCCCCCCACACTTTTTTCCTGGCTTAAGGAGCTCCTTCATCTCCGTACGAAGGAGGAAATGCTGTCCCAGCTTCGTCCCGATGACAGACTTCACCGCCAGACTTGGCTTTTGTGGAACATGTTCTATTACTCTTCAGATTTCCGCACTCTCTTTCCCTCTGTACCACTGTGATGTCCATTTTGTCTTACCTTTTGATATCTTTACTTGCTTCTCTTTCTCTAGCTTTCCAATAGTTTCTAGCTATGTTTTCATGTTGCTGTTCACAGCTTCTATTATGTACTTCTTTTGAAAGTTCTTTTTGCTTTTACAATTGTTATGTTTCCTTGACTCAAATTGCTACGTTTTGACTCTGCTGCGTCAGAGACTGCCATCCCCCGTTTTCCCTTCCCCGACCTCTTTTCTCCTCTTTTCATTCCCATTGTTTTCCCGAGGTTTTCCCGTCTTTCCCCTTCCCCCCTCCTCCCCCCCCTTTTTTTTTGTTTGTACACCTTATTAAAAAACCTTAATAAACTTTAATGTTAAAAAAAATATATAAAGTTATCACCCTCATCCACAAGGCTCTCCATAATGCCGCACCTCCTTACATTTCCTACCTCATCTCTGTCTACCGCCCAACCCGTGTTCTCTGTTCACTCAATGACCTAACACTTACATCCTCTATTATCAGAACCTCCCACGCTCGTATACAAGACTTCTCCCGAGCTGCACCACTTCTCTGGAATGCTCTACCCCGGACAATCAGATTAACTCCCAATTTCTACAGTTTCAAACGCAAACTAAAGATGCATCTTTTCAGACAAGCCTATCACATCTCATTTCCCCACATGATATGAGGCCATTTCAGGCTAACTTTATAGGTCCAAGCTCCAACCACATGTTAATGGACACGACTGTTGATGGCTCATAAAGTCTTATGTTTATGTAATGACAGTAACCTCTATTACAAAAGTGTCTGACCTCTGCATAAGCAATGCCGCCCCTGCTACCTTTTGTGTCACCCCCTCTACCTCATAGATTGTAAGCTCTTGCGAGCAGGGCCCCCAGTCCCATTGTGTGAAATAATGTTCTTTGTTATGTATCTGTCTGTATTTGAACCCTACAAATTGTACAGTGCTGCGAAATATGTTGGCGCTATATAAATAAATTTATTATTATTAGTAGTAGTAGTATATATGTAGTGCCTACACTATGCTGTATAGACATAGGTCAAGATCTGTATATACATTTGTTTGTTTTGGCTTCATGTTTGGAGTTGACCTTTATGAACATCTTGTCCTATGGATGAGCCTTTTTTTCATTCTTGAATCTTTATGTTGCACTTTTTATGTTTTTGTACATGTTACAAGAGGAACGTCTGTACATTTAGAACTTTTCCAATCCATTTGTTTTGTTTAACCTTGATACAAATGATTTGGCAGCATTCTGTACCTGAAGTAACATGTGTATTTTATGAGGCTTAGTCAAAATAAAATCAGTGTTTCAAATCAATTGTCTTGACTATTTATAATCTCAAAAAAATAAAAAATTGATCACTTACATTTCAATGTATATCTGCATAGATTATACAATAGTGTAAATGAAAAGAGATCTCTATTTATGATGAGAGATTCCTTAAAGGTGAAGCATCACGCAGATTTGTATTTATTGAAACCATATACAGTGGTTTTCCTTTATTCTAGTTGGTTTTATTACAGATTGTAGTTGTCTTTGTTCTAGTAGATGTTCATTAACCAGGGGCGGATCCAGGGCCGGGCGAGCTGGGCAACCGTCCTAACACAACGGTCCTGGTCGGCGGGAGGTATGTCCCGATTTCAGGTCATCAGGGTCCGTAGGACGCGGATGAACTGAATCCATATGCATTTAAAGCAGGAGCTGTCACGGGACAGATGAAGGGGGGAAAGATGAAGGGGGGAAAGAACGGCATCACACTGGGGCAGACGGAGGGGGGAAAGTACGGCATGACACTGGCAGATGAAGGGGGGGGGGGAGAACGGCATGACACTGGGGCAGATGAAGGGGAAGGGAGAACCGCATAACACTGCGGCAGAGACGGGGGGCCATGAAACTGGGCAGATGAAGGGCGGGGAGAACAGCATGAAACTGGTGCAGAGATGGGGGGCCATGAAACTGTGGGCAGATGAAGGGGGGGGGAGAACAGCATGAAACTGGGGCAGATGAAGGGGGAGAATGGCATGAAACTGTGCAGAAACAGGGGGACATGAAACTGGGGACAGAGATGGAGAGGGGGACATGAAACTAGGCACAGATGAAGGGTGTATATGAAACTGGGGGCGAGATGGAGGGGGACATATAATTTACGGGTGACTGTAGGAGGATTATACTGTGTGGGAGCGCATGAAAAATGAATGAGAATGGGTCAACATAAAAGTGGGCAGAGCCAAGTTTACTGCAGTGCGCTACACATGCCGCACATTTTGTCCCTCTTTCTAATCTTCAATAGTTGGGAGGTATGGGTTAGAAAGGTGTCCGGCTGTGAGTGCCAGTGAGCATTTTGTGCTCTCCGCCACGAAACTGTTTTTTTAAAAACTGGACACAGAGTCGGACATGCAGTACTCTGTGTCCGTTTTAAAAAAAAAAGGTTTCGCGGCGGAGAGCATAAAACGCTCACCAGTGCTCATGGCTGGACCCGATCTGACAGCTTTCCGTCTTCTGCATGTGCTCAGAACGGACTCTGGGCGCTAGTGTGAGCCTAGCGTCACTAGTTAAAAATATGCCTCAAAAATGCATTTTTAGGGTTAATTTTTCAAAAAAACCTGGGGGGAACCCTCAGACGACCCCCGTTCCCCTGGGGTGTATTCCATACCTCCCAGACCACCCGGTAAGTAGGGCCCCGTCAAAGTCAATTGCCCAGGGCCCCGCAAAGTCTGGATCCGCCATTGTCATTAACTACGGTACAGCATTTTAGATGTGTTTTGTGAACAGCAACAGTAGTTGTACAGGAAGGAGGAGGAGAGGAATTTTCTACCTCCAATTATTTATTAGAGATGTTACCCGTAAGTGTGTGTATGTGTGTCCATATATATATAGAGAGAGAGAGAGCAAACTGGTTTATTTAAAAGAAAAAATTACAAGATTAAAATAATTAAAAACCTGCTCGTGCGAGCACTAACTAAACAGAACAAAACTAACTATATGTGTGACTTACTACCAGCCACACCAACAAACAGATAACACAGTTAGGTCACACCAGTATTGCAGGACAGACCCAAATACCTTTTCTCATACCCTGGATCTGCCCTGAAGTGCAGGCTCTGTAGCCTTTTATGGGCCAGTAACAAGCCTATGACCCACACCTGGGATGAGAACTACTCAAGAGCCGCACTGGACACTTTAATACAATCTAAAGTAGCCAGTGTACAGCTTGTATAACCATGTACATTTGGTGTGCTATCAAAATTACTCAACACTCACTCATCACTCAACACTCATGGCAACAAAAGTAAGTACACCTCTAACTAAAAATGGACAGTTAGCCATTTTCTCTCCCTGGTGTTATATGACACATTAGTGTTACAAGGCCTCAGCTGTGAATGGGGAGCAGATGAATTAAATTTGGTGTTATCGCTCTCATACTCTCTCATACTAGTCACTGGAAGTTCAACTACAATAAGGAACTCTCTGAAGATCTGAAAACATGAATTGTTGCTGTACATAAAGATGGCCTAGGGCTTGGCCAACACCCTAAATATGAGCTGCAGCATGGAAACCAAGCCCTTAGGGTGAATTCACACTGAGTAAACGCTAGCTTATTCTGAACGTAAAACACGTTCAGAATAAGCGGCGTCTAAAGCAGCTCCATTCATTTCTATGGGAGCGGGGATACGAGCGCTCCCCATAGAAATGAATGGGCTGCTTCTTTCACTCCGTGCAGTCCCATTGAAGTGAATGGGGAGTGCCGGCGTATACGGCAAGCTCTGCTCATGCCGGAGCGTACACGCCGGCACTCCCCATTCACTTCAATGGGACTGCACGGAGTGAAAGAAGCAGCCCATTCATTTCTATGGGGAGCGCTCGTATCCCCGCTCCCATAGAAATGAATGGAGCTGCTTTAGACGCCGCTTATTCTGAACGTGTTTTATGTTCAGAATAAGCTAGCGTTTACTCAGTGTGAATGCACCCTTACAGTGGTTTAACCGGATAAGGACCGCTGGCCGTAAATTTACGGCCAGTTGTCCTGGTCTCGAAAGACCGGCCGATTGTAAATTTACGGCCGGTCTTCAGAGACTCACTAGGTGGGGTGAGGGCAGGGGTTAGGCCTTACTAACACCTAACCACCCCCTCAACAACATCCACGGCGCGATCAAAAGGTATCCGCCGACAATCGGCACCCGATCGGAACCCCCCGCGGCGAGATTGGGGGGTGCCGATATCAGTAAAAGGTAGCCTGGGGTCTTGCCAGTGACCCCAGGCTCCCGCAGCCCCCACATACCTGGTTGATCCTGCCGGACGATGGAGGAAGTGAGCGATGTGTCTCACTTCCTCTGTAGCTTGCACGAGTCTCTGTAGCAGACACGAGTCTTGCAAGCTACTGTGCAGAATCAGTTGGTGCTTTCATCAAAGCATCAACTGATTCAAGTGTCCTAAAGGGACACATGAAAAAGTTTTTAAAAAAAGTAAAAAAAAAATAAAGTGTATGAAAAAAGTAATAAAGTTATAAGGACCAAAAATCCCTTTTTTTTCTATACAAAATTAATTATATAAAAAAAAGCACTAAAAATTAATAAAAACAATGCATATTTGGTATCGCCGCGTCCATAACAACCTGTACAATAAAACTGAAATAATATTCAATGTATACGGTGAACATGTGGAAAAGAAAATGGAAAAAGGAAGTAATGATTTTTCGCCATATCACCTTACAAAATATGCTATAAAAAGTGATCAAAAAGTCATATGCACCCCACAACAGTACCAATAAAAAGTGCAGGTTGTCCCGCAAAAAATAAGCCAGCAATCAACCAAAAAATAAAAATGTTACGCCTCTCAGAAAATGGCGATGCAAAAATCATTCACTTATGTCCCCACTCACTTATGTGTTTTTATTCTGCAGACTTAGTATCACATAAAAAATAATATAAATGAGGTATCGCCGTAATCGTACCGACTGCAGAATAAAGGCCACATGTTACTTATACTGTACGCTGCATGGCGAAAAAATTTACAAGGTACAACTCAATACCAGGATTGATTTTTTTTTTTTTTAAATCCATTAAGAAAGAGTCAATAAAATATATTCAGTAAGTTGTAAGCACCCAAAAATGGTGTCATTAAAAAAATGCATCTCATCCCGCAAAGAACAAGCCCTTATATGGCACAAGAAGAATAAAGAAAATATAGCCTCTAGCAATGTGAGGACAAAAAAAAACAAAATCGCCAAATTATTAGAATACAACTAACTGCGGCAGGAAGGGAATATATAAGCTGTGAGAGCGGATATTAGCGGACACCCCAGATTTACAGCTTACAAGGGAAGACACCAGAAGTGACCCCACAGTGACTCCCCCAATCATAGGAGCTACTGGGACATAGTAGGGAATTTGGCATTTGCAATGTTCTCCGCACAGCTTATATATTCCCTCTTCACCATCCGCTGTGCAGTCACATCTGAGATACTAATATTCACTACACCCCCTGATAAATTCTTTGGGGTGCAGTTTTCAAAATGGGGTCACTCCTTTGGGGAATCCACTTTTCTGGTACCTTTACAGGCTCTACAAACATGACATGGGGTCCAGATACCAAACATCAAAATCTGTACTCCAAAAGCTGCAAGCGCTCCTCCCCTTCTGCGCCCTGCTGTGTGCCCAAACTGTAGTTTATGACACATGTATGACACTGGTGTCCCCGGGATATTGGACATAATGTCATATGTGGTATAAACTGATATTAGGGCATAGCCGGACACAGAAGGGAAGAAGGGTTATTGGGTTTTTGGAGCACAGACAGTTTGGTTTTTGGATATCATGACACTTTTGCAGAGCTGAAACGCCAGTAAAGGGGAATCCCCTGATATGAGACGTTATTTTGGAAACTACACCCCTGAAGGATTTATCCAGGGGTACAGAGAGCATTTTTAACCCCAAAGTGTTGCTATAACTTATTATCCATAAATGAATTCTCAGCTGATTGTGAGAGGTGAAAATTACAATTTTTCCAGGAATACGTCATTTCAGTGGGTAATATGTTGTGCCCGACTTGTATCAGAGATGAATGCTCTAAAAGATGTTGTGTCCGGGATACCCGCTTAACAGTTTTTGGAGTGTCTCTGCTGACATAAGTTGGGCACAACATATCGGGCACTGAAATGGCGAATCTCTGGAAAATTTTCATTTTTAACTTCTCATTATCAGTTGCGATTTCATTTCTGGAAACTAAATAAATGCAACACTCAAGGGTTAAAAATGCTCGCTACGCCACTTGATAAATCCCACCAGTGGGCTCGTGTCCAAAATGTGGTGACATGTCTGCGGATTCCACTTTATTAGTTATTCAGGGGCTTTACAAAAGTGGCATAATGTCCAATAACCAAATTGTGCTCCAAAAACCAAAATAGCGCTCCTTCCCTTCTGCGCCCTGCTGTGTGCCCAAACTGCAGTTTATGCCACATGTATGACACTGGTGTACCCAGGATAACGTACGTAATGTCATATATGGTATAAACTGATATTAGGGCACATGTATGACACTGGTGTACCCGGGATAACATACGTAATGTCATACAGTATGTGGTATAAACTGATATTAGGGCACAGCCGGACACAGAAGGGAAGAAGAGTTATTGGGTTTTTGGAGCAAAGACGGTTTGGTTTTTGGATGCCATGATACTTTTGCAGAGACCCTAAACTTGCCCCTACAAAATGGGGTTTACAGTTACCTCCACGTCTCTCCAAGAGCAACATGGCCCCCAGAAAGTCCCTCTAAATCTGTACCCCAAAAGCTAAAAAGCGCAGTGCTCCTTCCCTTCTGAGCCCTGCTGTGTGCCCAAGCAGTAGTTTACACCCACATATATAATTCTTTTCCCCTCGGGATGGCCCACTTAATAGTTTTAGGAGTGCAGGTCTCTGACAACAAAAAGTGGGTGCAACGTATTGGGCACAGAAATGGCATATTTCTTTAAAAATTTCAATTTTCATTTTGCACATTAATTTTTGGGAAGCATTTTAGGCACAAAATGATAATACCCCTTGATACATTCCTTGACGGGTGTAGTTTCTAAAATGGGGTCACTTTTGAGGGGTTTCCATTGTATTGATACTTTAGGGGCTCAGCAAATGCGACATGGCACCCGAAAACTATTCCAGCAACATCTGCCCTCCAAAAGCCAAATAGCGCTCTTTCCATTCTGAGCCCCACCATGTACCCATACAGCAGATTATGGCCACATATGGGGTATTGCCGTGTTCAGGAGAAATTTTGTAACAAACTGTGGGGGGCTTTTAATTCTTTAACTACTTGCAAAATTAAAAATATGGCGCTAAATGGATGATTCATTGGAACAAAAAGTAATTTTTCATTTTTACGTCCCAATGTTAATAAAATCAGTGAAACAGCTATGAGGCCAAAAGGGGTGTAGTTTACAAAATGGGGTCACTTTTAGGGGGTTTCCACTGTATTGGAACTCTAGGGGCTCTGCAAATGAGACATGGCACTTAAAAATTATTCCAGCAAAATCTGCCATCCAAAAGCCAAATAGCGCTCTTTCCATTCCAAGCCCCGCCATGTACCCATACAGCATACTATAACCACATATGGGGTATTGCCGTGTTCAGGAGTAATTGTTTAACAAACTGCGGGTGGCTTTTACCCCTTTCACCCCTTGTGAAAATGAAAACTTTGGGGATAAAGTGACATTTTAGTAATTTTTCATTTACACATCCCAATGTTAGTAAAATCTGTGAAACAACTATAGGGTCAAAATGCTCACTATACCCCTTGATGAATTCTGTGAGGGGTATAGGTTCTAAAATGGGGTCACTTTTGGGGGGTTTCCATTGTTCTGGTACTCTAAGGGCACTGCAAATAAGACATGGCGCCTGAAAACTATTCCATGAAAATCTGCTTTTCAAACATCGTGTCGCTCCTTCCCTTCCATGCGCTGCCGTGTACCCAAAAATCAGTTTACACCCACATGTGGGGGATTTCTGTGCACGGGAGAAATTGCATAACAAAATGTGAGATGCATTTTCTCCTTTAGACCTTTGTGAATGTGTTAATTTTAGGTCTAAATGAATGTATTAGTGAAAAAAAAATGAAATGTCTAAATTTCACCTCCATATTATTTTTATTCTTATGAAATGCTTAAAGAGTTAACAAACATCCCAAATGCTGTTTTGAATAATTTGAGGGGTGTAGTTTTGAAAATGTTGTGATTTATGGGAATTTCTATTATACAGGCCTTTATAATTCCTTATAGAACTGAAGCGGTCCCTAAACAATTGGTTTGGGGAATTTTCTTGTAAATCTAGAAAATCGCTGTTACACTTGTAAACCTTGTAACATCAAAAATAAATTAAAAGACAATCAAAAGATGATGCCAATATAACGCAGAGATATGGTAAATAATATTTATTCATGTATTTGGGTGGTATGACTGCCTGAAAAGCAGAGAATTTCACATTTTGAAAATTGCTACTTTTTCCAAATTTCCTAGTTTTTTTTAAATAAATAAATACAAAAATATTGATTAATGTTTACCACTAACATGAAGTATAATGTGTTATGAAAAAACAGTCTCAAAATCTTTTGTGTAAGTTAAACCGTCTGAAAATTTTTGCCATTTAGGCTGCATTCACACTGAGTAACGCTGGTGTTTTTTGTGCTTATTTTTGCACATAGTGCTGCGTTAACACCGCGTAGCGCCGCGTTAACGCCGCGCTATTTTGCGGTGGCGTTGACCGGCGCAAACGCGGCGTATACGCGGTGTTAACGCGGCGCTATGTGCAAAAATAAGCACAAAAAACGCCAGCGTTACTCAGTGTGAATGCAGCCTTAAAGTGACACATGTCAATTTTGAAAAAAAAGGCCTGGTCTTTAACATATTTTTGGGCCCGGTCCTTAACCGGTTAACAAGATAGGTTCCACTATGAACAGGCCTCGCTATGGTTGACCAAAGATGTTGCGTGCCTGTGCTCAGCGTCATATCCAGAGGTTGTTTTTGCAAAATAGACATATGAGTGCTGCCACATTGTTGCAGGGGTTAAAGCAGGGGTCTCAAACTCAATTTACACGGGGGCCGCTGGAGGTAGAATCTGGGTGAGACTGGGCCGCATCAGGTTTTCCACAAGCTATGCTCGGCGCAGCAAATTTAGCTCCGCCCAATTTTATGATGACTCCACCCATTCTTATTCATTTTTCATGTGTCCCCACACAGTATAATCCTCCTACAGTCACCCGTACACTATATGTCCCCACATTATAATTTTCCCTTCCAACTGCCCCACAGTATTAGGTCCCTCTCCTGGTGCCCCAGTTTAAACTCAGGGAAACTAGAGGGGACATGAAACTGGTGCAGCTGGATTGGGACATTAAACAGTGGGGGTAGTTGGAGGGGGGCAATAAATTAATGGCAGCTAAAGTGGGACATTAAACTGGGGGCAACTAGAGGGGGACATTAAACTCAGGAGGCTAGAAGCAGACATTAAACTGTAGGGGTAGGTGGACAGTGACAATAAACTGGGGACAACTAGAGGTAGACAGGTCCCCCTACAGCTACTCCCACGGTTTAATGCCCCCTCCAG
The DNA here is from genome assembly GCF_031893055.1 of Leptodactylus fuscus. Classification (NCBI taxonomy): domain Eukaryota; kingdom Metazoa; phylum Chordata; class Amphibia; order Anura; family Leptodactylidae; genus Leptodactylus; species Leptodactylus fuscus. Next base: position 70,819,518 of record NC_134267.1, on the reverse strand, counting down.
TTGTCCCCAGTTTAAGTGCCCCCCTTCATCTACCCTCAGTTTCATCTCCCCCACCATTTCTCCCCCAGTTTGATATCCCCCTTCATTTGCCCCATTTTATGTCCCCTCTCCATCTGTCCCCAGTTTTGTCATCACTCCATCTGCCCCCAGTTTCATATTCCACTCAGGGTCGGACTGGCCCGCCGGAGCACCGGGGAATCCCCCGGTGGGCCCCGACTTAAAGTTTTCATTTTACCAATGCAGATGCATTGGTCGGGGCCCGATCGGGATGGCCAGGGGCCCCCAACCGGGTACCTGGCCACTGCATCTGTCTGCACAGACAGGGGCCCCTATTAGCTGATGCTGAAGCTGTATAGTTATTTGGTCAGGAATCCACCTCAAAATCAGCCTCCAAAAAAGCCTCCGGATAGAACCAAATTCCTGACCAGAAAACTGTGTGAACTCAGCCTTATAGTATAATGCTCAGTATATTGAGATAATAAGGATGAGGCCCAACAGCGAGACGCATCTAAAAAAAATAGCTGTGGAATAAATAGCGGCGAATCTCAATGTATTTTTTCCACAGTGTTTTTTTCATTGCGCTTTTGATGCATTTTCCCCGCACTTTCTCCCAATTGCGCAGCTGAATGTAACCGGCCATGTTTTCAGAAGCGCGCACATTTTAGAGTTTGTGGCTGTTCCACATCTTTTTTCCTTATAATGTGCAGATGAGGTAAATCTGATTACATTTCATTCACTTTGCTGGTTCCGTAAAACACATTTTTTTTTCTGTAATAACCAAAGACCTTATGTTTCTGCAATGTGAGGTTTCAGGTATTTATGGCCTATCCTGAGCATAGGCCATAAAAAAAACTTTAACCCTGCACAACCCCTTTAATATGCCCCACACAGTTTAACATCCCCCTTCCGCACAGGATGTTACCCCATCACTGCTCCCACACAATATAATGGCCCCATCACTGTATTGGGATACATTATGGGGGACCAGTAAAGTGGCCATAAAATATTTGGCCCAGACAACCCCTTAAAACAGGTTGTCTATAAACTGGAGTGATCGCTGTCGTGGCCACCAGTGAGGTGTAAAATATATATTTTTTTTTAAAAAAAGCCTACTCACCTGTCCCCCGCACCCCGTTGTCCCCTGCCTGTGTCTGTTTGGTCTCATGGCTTCATTTCTGGAAATCCTGTACCTAATTGGTCTCAGCGATCACATGAGGTGCAGGACTCCCAGCATGGAGGCTCCGGCACGAAACCAAATAGACACTACTGGCGGACAACGGAGCACCGTGGACAGGTGAGTATTCTTTTTTTATTTATTTGTTTTTTATTTTACACCTCTCTCCCAGCACATGGGTCGCTCCAATTCCTGAACAACCCCTTTAAAGGATTTAGCCATGTTTCTAATATTGATGGTCTGTCCTTAGGATAGACCATCAATATTACATCTGTGATGATACAACAGCCTGGACCTCTGCAGATCAGCTTTTTCCAGGACACTTCAGCTACGGGTAATGCTAACATTTCTAGGAGCCATGCTGTTCACTTGCCATACAAGGTGTAGCAGTAGGTATATGTAGTGCACATGGTATAGTGCGTGAGTAGCATGGCTCCCAACATGTTATAACCTTTAACCACCCTGTCTCGGTACCGCTGATCTGCAGGGTCCTGGCGGTGGGCCCCTAGAAACAATTCCACTGGTGCGCCCTAGACACCCCAGTCCGACCCTGATTCCACTCCATCTGCCCCAATTTCAGATACCCCCTTCATCTGCCCCCATTTTCATGTCCCCCTTCCATCTGGGACCCCAGGTTTATGTCCCCCCCTCCATCTCTGCCCCTAGGTTACTGACACACACACACTGACACACACTCACACACTGACACACACACACACTGACACACACACTCCATCTTACATTCCTCTCAGTACTACATCTCTTCATCTTTCGGCCGGCACACTAAGACACGCCTCCAATAGCATACCTCCCAACCGTCCCAATTTCCGCGGGACAGTCCCGATTTGGGTGACATGTCCTGCGGTCCCGGTTGGAGGGAGGTATGTCCCGATTTCAACTCAGATCTGCGTCCAGAGGACGCAGATCTGAGTTGAACACATATGCGGCTGAAGCAAGGAGCTGACACAGGTCAGCTCCTCACTTCGCCGCTGCCCGCCTCTCTCCCTGACACATGCGGCTGAAGCTGCTCGCGTGTTCGCTTCGCCGCTGCGTCTCTCTCTCGCTGACACATGCGGCTGAAGCGAGGAGCTGACCTGTGTCAGCTCCTCGCTTCGCTGCTGCCGCCGGCTCCTGGTTTGTAGACGCGATGTACAAGCCAGGAGCCGGCGGCAGCGGCGAATCGAGGAGCTGACACAGGTCAGCTCCTCGCTTCAGCCGCATGTGTCATCGAGAGAGAGAGACGCAGCGGCGAAGAGAGCACGCGAGCAGCTTCAGCCGCATGTGTCAGGGAGAGAGGCGGGCAGCGGCGAAGCAAGGAGCTGACCTGTGTCAGCTCCTTCCTTCAGCTGCATGTGTCAGCGAGAGAGGCGGGCAGAGAGCGGTGAGGGAGCGGAGGAGAAGGTAAGTTTAATGTGGAGGTGGAACGTGAATCTGGGGGCAGATGAAGGAGAGGACGGCATGACACTGGGGGCAGAGATGGAGAGGACATGAATCTGGGGGCAGAGATGGAGAGGACATGAATCTGGGGGCAGAGATGTGGGACATGAATCTGGGGGCAGAGATGGAGAGGACATGAATTTGGGGGCAGAGATGGAGGGACATGAATCTGGGGGCAGAGATGTGGGGACATGAATCTGGGGGCAGAGATGGAGAGGACATGAATCTGAGGGCAGAGATGGGGGACATGAATCTGGGGGCAGAGATGGGGGACATGAATCTGGGGGCAGAGATGGAGAGGACATGAATCTGGGGGCAGAGATGGAGGGACATGAATCTGGGGGCAGAGATGTGGGACATGAATCTGGGGGCAGAGATGGAGAGGACATGAATTTGGGGGCAGAGATGGAGGGACATGAATCTGGGGGCAGAGATGGAGAGGACATGAATTTGGGGGCAGAGATGGAGGGACATGAATCTGGGGGCAGAGATGTGGGGACATGAATCTGGGGGCAGAGATGGAGGGACATGAATCTGGGGGCAGAGATGGAGTGGACATGAAACTGGGGGCAGAGATGGGGGACATGAATCTAGGGGCAGAGATGGAGAGGACATGAATCTGAGGGCAGAGATGGGGGACATGAATCTGGGGGCAGAGATGGGGGACATGAATCTGGGGGCAGAGATGGAGAGGACATGAATCTGGGGGCAGAGATGGAGGGACATGAATCTGGGGGCAGAGATGTGGGACATGAATCTGGGGGCAGAGATGTGGGGACATGAATCTGGGGGCAGAGATGTGGGGACATGAATCTGGGGGCAGAGATGTGGGGACATGAATCTGGGGGCAGAGATGGAGGACATGAATCTGGGGGCAGAGATGGGGGACATGAATCTGGGGCAGAGATGGAGAGTACATGAATCTGGGGGCAGAGATGGAAGGACATGAATCTGGGGGCAGAGATGGAAGAGGGACATGAAACTGGGGGCAGATGAAGGGTGTATATGAAACTGGGGGAGAGATAGAAGGGGGACATATAATTTACAGGTGACTGTAGGAGGAATATACTGTGTGCGGGCACATGAAAAATTAACGAGTGGGCGGAGTCAACACAAAAGTGGGCGGGGCTAAATTCACAGCGGCGCGCTACGCGCGCCGCACATTTTGTCCCTCTTTCGGTTCTTCAAAAGTTGGGAGGTATGCAATAGTCAGGTGACGTCTGACGTCACACACAGGTCCTTGAGTCTTAAACTTCAGCAGTACTAGCTTTCCACTGATCACAAGCAATAAAAGCGATGGGTGATCAGTGGAAAGCTAGTACTGCTGAAGTTTAAGACTCAAGGACCTGTGTGTGACGTCAGACGTCACCTGACTATTAGAGGCGTGTCTTAGTGCGTCGGCCGAAAGATGACTATAGCGGGACATTCAGGGAGCTGCGCGGGGGCCGCAAACTTTCGTCCCAAGGGCCGCAAGTTTGAGACCCCTGGGTTAAAGGGATGGGGGGGGGGGGGTCAGCCTGTCCATGCTCAGACCATATGCCACACACTGCATCAACTTGATCTGCATGGCTGTCATCCCAGAATGAGCTGCATGAGTACGGCTGGCTGTGGGGCGCTACAGTTCATTGAAGGAACCATGAATGCCAACCTGTACTGTGACATACTGAAGCAGAGAATGATCCCCTCCTTTAAGAAACTGGGCCGCAGGGCAGTAATCTATCAAAACAACCCTAAACACACCTCCAAGATGACCACTGCCTTGCTAAATAAACTTAGGGTCAAGGTGCTGCACTGGCCAAGCATATCTTCAGACCTAAACCCTATTGAGCTTCTGTAGAGAATCCTCAAATGGAAGGTGGAGGTGCACAAGGTGTCTAACATTCACCAGCCCTGTGATGTTGTAATGGAGAAGTGGAAGAAGATTCCAGTGGCAACCTGTGATGCTCTGGTGACCGCCATGTCCAACAGTGTTAAGGCTGTGCTGGAAAATAATGGCCACGTAAAATATTGACACTTGGGGCACAATTTGTCCATTTTCACTTAGGGGTGTACTCAATTTTGTTGCCAAGGGTTTAGACATTAACCCCTTCCCAACATCCACCGTAATAGTACGGCGGATACCGGATGTGTAACTATGGCCATAGCCGCCGATTGCCTACTGCTTTAAGCAGTAAACAACCGACGCTAATGTCTCCAATCGATCCACGGACCGATTGGAGGCATTAACCCCTCCGGCGCCACGGTCAAAGGCACCGACGATGATCGCCGGCGCCTGGAGCAAGTTCCACGGCCGACATCACGTCGCCATGACAGCCGGGACAGACACATGTAGGGTAGGGGAAAAGGGAAACAGTCCAATATTTCAAAGATTAGCACAGAAAGATATATGCATAGTAAAGTCAAAAATGCTATGTCCATATATATACAGGCTGGTGTCCTTTGACAGCTCTTTGGTCTTCACCATAGTGAAGTTTGGAGTCTGACTGTTTGAGGGTGTGCACAGGTGTCTTTTTATACTGATAACAAGTTTAAACAGGTGCCATTACTACAGGTAATGAGTGGAGGAAAGAGGAGACTCTTAAAGAAGAAGTTACAGGTCTGTGAGAGCCAGAAATCTTGATTGTTTGTAGGTGACCAAATACTTATTTTCCACCATAATTTGAAAATAAATTCTTACAAAATCAGACAATGTGATTTTCTGGATTTGTTTTCTCATGTTGTCTCTCATAGTTGAGGTCTACCTATGATGTAAATTACAGATGGCTCTCATCTTTTTAAGTGGTGGAACTTGCACTATTGGTGACTGACTAAATACTTTTTTGCCCCACTGTATATTATCATATATACATATATCCCACACTTTGGGTAGATTGCACGAATTAAACTCCACGGCCAGGAGCAATTCGATCAAGGGTTAAAAGGAATTTCTTCCAAGGAAAACCAGCAATCTCAAGTGGCATAAAATTCGACTTTGCTTTATTCTTCATAGATTTTTTTAAAAAACATATCCAAAAATTTTTTTTTCCAAAAATACATGACATATATAGCAATATTTGACTCACATGGATGTGGAGAATCGCCAGCCCTTGTTAAAGGCTCCCGGCCGGTCTGCAATCTCTTTCTTTTGCAGGCTGGTCTATGCAGCCTGCAAAAGAAATGATGATTTATTGCAATGCATTAGACAAAAAATGTCTTTTAGCTATAATGTGTATATTTATGTTGTTTATACATTGTGTCAATCGTTCTGGGTCTTCCTTTTGCCTGACACCCCTCCAGGCTGCATATACTTGGTGTCCGGGACGCTTTGCAGTTTGGCTGGGCGCACGAGTGCCGTCGTGCACTACCATCGGCCGTTGTCCGGCCCCTGTGTTTTTTGTTGGCGGTGCGCATACGTGTTCTAGCGGCCCGGCGCATGCGCGCTCGTACTGCCGTCTTCTCGCTGCTGGTTCCTGGATTCGTGAGGGGAAATCAACCCGGCGCATGCGCACTCGTATTTACCGAACGCCGCAGTGCACACCCGCGTGCGGCGGTCTACACAGGTGCCCCGAAGAAAAGGGCGCGCGGATACACACTGTCACCAATGAAGTATATAAAACCTGCTTCCGTCGGCTGGATATGCATCCAGTTCGACGCAAGTAAGGTAAGGCATAATAACTATTGCCACCATTCCCCCCTTGTTTCCAGTTGTCACTATGTGATGGTTTCCTGAGTACTTTGTAAACACTATAAACCTGACCCCCCTTGTCTCATCACTTTAACTCATGGCTTTTTTGCCAATCCTCAGGTATCATTACAGTATCAGTCACTGGCATAAGTAGGAATGGCGGGGCCCCGTGGCAAACTTTTGGCATGGCCCCCCCCCCCCCCAACCGACGCCAAAGACCTCGACCGACCCCCTCCTCCGCACTCTATTAGGTCCATTAGTGGCCCCTGCACACTGTATTATGTCCATTAGAGGCCCCTGCACACAGTATTATGTCCATTAGTGGCCCTGCACACAGTATTAGGTTCCATAGTGGCCCTTGAATACAGTATTATGCACCATAGTGGCCCCTGCACACAGTATTATTCACAATAGTGGCCCCTGCCACCGGGCCCCCTAATGGCCCGGGCCCTGTGGCAGCCGCCGCCGCTGCCTCTATGGTAGTTTACGTCCCTGGTATCAGTACACCCAGAATAATGGGCCCACATTTCTTTGAATGTTAATTAATGATGTGGTTAACTATTATTGGAATTTGCTACTTGGTTAAACCATTTATACTGGTTAGCAATTTATTATCTATCCATCATGGAATCTAAATGCCAACACGCTATGTATTCCTTTTTTAGCTTTATTTATTTTTTAAAAACTTACAATACAGTCTGTTGTTATTAAAATAGACCCATCCTCTATATATATATTGATTTTACATTCACCAACTAACTCGTCCACTAAACCTAGGACAAATATACACCACATGTTATTTGTTGAATGGTAATACATATTTGGATGCATTTAATCTTTTGTGTTTTGCATTTTATTTTGTGTAATTTAGTCTATACACTTGAAAAAGGGCATGTGCCCGAAACGCGTAGTGTCTTCGAATGAAATAAAGCTTATCCATTTGACATCTGATTGAGCGCGGTGATCCTCTTTAATCTCTGGTCCTTCCCATTATCGATTGACACCAAAGGTGGCACGGATCCTGCTGTCTCATCACCTGGGGCGGAACCCTGTTATGACCCGGTCTCAGCAGTCTCGGCCTGTTAGGTTCAGGCGCAGAGTGTCCGGACGGCATTCAGCGCGTGAATCACCTGATGCACGGCAGGGGAATGTTCACACCAGACATGCGGTTTCTGCTCTGGCACTCGGGCGTGGCTCACGTGGTGAGTGGCCTGGTGGATCAGTGCCTGGTGTGTCTTGGCCTCTGAAGGGGTTAAGTTCCCTGCAGTGCTGAATACTTGACAGGCCATGGGCGAGGCCTTCTCGGACTATATAAGGTTGTTGCACATGCTATCTGATGCTGTCTTAAATCTTCTGTACCTGTGCTCTAGTATGGTCTGTGTCTGAAGCTGCTACCATCTGCATCCCGGCCCATCCAGTTTCTTGCTCCTGTTCACACTGGATAGTTCGCTAAGTATTGAGCTCCTGTCCAGACATAGTGTTCCGGGCGCAGTGAGCCCTAGGTATTTTTCTGTCTGGAGGTTTGGAATATTTTTGGTAGGGGTTTTTGGGTGTGTGATACTTAGTTCTGTTTTTTCCTATCCCTTGCTTTAGTTCAGTTATTCTGTGTTTCACGTTTATTCTCTTCCTATGCTTTTGTGTTCTCATGTTCACCGTTAGTCCAAGTCTGGACACCCGTGGGGGGCTTGTTCTGTGTCTGCCTCTCCTTCATAAACGTGAAGCTAGACAGGGGCTCTATTTCCCTTTGCAGGTTAGCTACTTCTCCGGCTGTGCTCGTGCCCATTCAGGCAAGTTAGTCGGGCCCACGGCTACTTCTAGTTGTGCGAGGCAGGGTGTAGGGGTATCCACACTAGAAGTCCAAACTGCTCATACTTACTATTGTTTTTTATATGTTTTTTTTACTGGACTGAGAAGTTATCAGTCCGGGGCCAAGGATCCCCAGACCATAACAAACCCCCCCTCCTCCAAGTGGTTCTAAGTCTTATATAAGGGTTGTGCACACAACCAACTAAGGTGAGAAGCTTTCTTACTCCACTTCTCTCCTTATCAAACGGTACCTCACCATATGCAGCTCGGTGCTGTTCTCTGTTCTTTGTCTCTACATGAGTTAGCTAGTTAGACGGGACCCAAGGACATCGCTGGAAGAGGAGGCGTGGCTGAAGAAGAGGATTTCTGGATTTGTTTTCTCATTTTGTCTCTCATAGTTGAGGTCTACCTATGATGTAAATTACAGCCTCTCATCTTTTTAAGTGGTGGAACTTGCACTATTGGTGACTGACTAAATACTTTTTTGCCCCACTGTATTTCTATGCATAATATGCCAAGGAAACAGCTGGCAGAAACTAGAAGAGCGTATGGGGAAGATATAGGGGAACATTTACATTATATATACAGTCTTTGGGACTATGGACATTGCTGTGGCTTTTTCATTGTTAATGGCCGGTATTTGCCCCTCACCGAGACCAACTATATGTGCACATACCTCCCCCTCCCACTATACGGGACGTCTTTGCTGCCATGGGCGACTATATACTTGTCTATCCTATAACATAACTGTGTCATGGCTGCCCAGCAGACAAGGGCCCTTTGTGAGGCCATCGTTCCTGTCTGGTTGCCAATGAGATTCATTGTGACACGCGGAGTGTTCTGTCTGTATGAAGTTCTAGTGAATCTGCTAGTATCAGTCAGTCTCCATTTTCATGTGGACCAGACCCCTTGTACCTCACACCAGGACCCTGCAAACGATAAATCCAAGAGAGGCAGTCTAGAGATTAAAGAAGGGGGAGCACAAAAAAGGAGAGGAGGAGGAGCTACACCCAGGAGGAGGAGCACCGGCCACTGATAGGAGAAAACACAGCTAGGAGGAGGAGCTTGTATTCCATTTATGGAGAGAGTACATTTAGGCAGCGCTTCCATCTAGTGGCCGTTGTGTAGTATGGCAGCTTTGTGATCCAGTTACCAAGTAATGTTACTGATGAATGAGCGGAGTGTTATATAGTGTTGGCACACATGTCCTATAGGGGGAGATATAGTCATTACCAACCAGGGTTGGACTGGGGTGTCTAGGGCCGACCAGTGGAATTGTTTTTAGGGGCCCACCGCCAGGACCCCTGTAGATGAGCTGTACAGAAACAGGGTGGCTAAAGGTAATAACATATCAGGAGCTGGCTGCTCGCCTGCCATACGATGTGCACCACTGCACTGCATCTAAACCCACTGCTACATCCTGTATGGCAAGAGAGCAGTGTGGCCCCTAGAATTGTCACCATTGCCTTTAGCCACACTGTAATGAAAAAACTCATCTGCAGAGGTCCTGGCTGTTGTATCATCACAGATGTAATATTGATGGTCTATCCTAAGGACAGGCCATCAATATTAGAAACATGGATAAATCCTTTAAAGTGGTTGTCCAGGAATTGGAGCAACTCATGTGCCAGGCGGGAGGTTTAAAATAAAAAAGCATACTCGCCTGTCCTCAGCAACCCGTTGTCCTCCGCCAGTGTCCATTCAGTCTCGTGCTGGCACCTTCTTGCTGGGAGTCCTGCACCTCATGTGACCGCTAAGACGAATTGGGTACAGGATTTCCAGAAATGAGGTGTTGCCATGAGACCGAACAGACAGAGGCGGAGGACAACAGGGTGCTGGGGACAGGTGAGTGTGTTGTTTGTTTTGTTTTTGTTGTTTGTTTTTTTTCCATGGCTGAGGTGTAAAAATGAGGGATGAATCAGCTGTTTGAGTGAATCGTGGCATCTGTGCAAGCGCCGTGACCCCTTCTCTGTTTACACAGTGTCGTACATCTCATAGTGGCCATGTCATGTAACTACAGCCTCGTCCTATAAGCGTCTATGTGACAAGGCTGTAATTACACCACACGGTCACTATAAACAGACAGCGTGTGATATACACAGGCACCATGGCCCCCTCATACAGCTGATCAGTGGATCACTTATCTCTTATTGATGATTTATTCTGAGGATAGATCATCAATATAAATGAACTGGAAAACTCCTTAAGCCTAAGGCCCCACGTCGTGTCCTACAGCAAAAAAGCGCTGTGGGAAAAAACGCATCCATAACGCATCACGTTTCTTCCTGCAGCCCTTTGCACAAGAAAGTTTGCAGAGCTTTCCTCTGTGTATTTTCTGCTTCAATTATATCGAAACCGCCAGAATTTCCGTAGGTATGCTGCAATGTCTAACTCTAAAACCAAGACTGCTTTGGAAATTACAGCATGTATCTTATTTTACCGCCAAGTGTGGATGGGGCCTCATGTGGCAAAAACACCACGGGAAAACTCGACAGTTCCTGCAATGTGAATGGGATCCTAGCAAATCCAATCCACACATTGCGGAAAATTATGTGCAGTGTTAAATAGTATGACAGTTACAATATTCTCTAGCAGACATGGGGTTAACACTCTACTGACATCATACTCTTATATTCTGGGAACATGGCTGCGGTTAGAGTACACCATTTTAGAAATCTCCTTACATAGCAGCAAGATGGAAGATAACACCCCCTCTCATGAATATAAATGAGTAAGAAATACACATGTCTGGGTCTGTCTTTGGGGAAGACCAGGAGGTCTGTCTTTGGGAACACCAGAGTGGGTGGTCCAGGCAGATGGACATCCATGGACGTCGTAACCAGCCCAAGTCCACCAACCAGATGACAAGCATGAACCAAGCTGTAACTACAAGATATCCAGATGATTTAACTTCTCTGAAGATGTAAGCTATTGACAACTGACTGATATTTGTGTTATTTGGATATTTTTCCTGTTCCTGTGTTTTCCTTCAAGATGTTTAATTAAACTCTACATTTTTATAAGAAGCTGACTCTTCCTATCGTGATAAGGCCTACTACACGTGGAACAAGTCTATCCCACAATTCAAGGATATTTAACATGCAGTGAATATGCTGCGATTTCCCAAACCATTGGGGTATTGGAAATCGCCAGAATATCACTTATACCAACGAAAACACCGATGGTTTCCCTATAGGTGTAATGGAAGCAGAAAATGAAAAGTGCTGCGGGAAAAAAACACAATGCGTTGCTGCTGCGGTTTTTCCTGCAGCGCTATTTTGTTGCAGTTTGCAACGTGAGGCCTTAGTCTTAATAAAGCCCAAGTGCAACTTTCATTAAATTAATTTCCCCCTCATAGTATGCCCCTGATTCCCCGTGACAAATACTGTGTTAGAGTTAAGTCCTCCATCTTTGTATTTTGTGAGCCATCTTGATACTCTTTCACATATAAACTGTATAAGTATGTATTTTTCTGCTTAAGTCAAGGAGGCCCCTAGTTAGACTTTAAGGAATGTGATAATGAACGTTAATGCATAGGTTGCTAATCCTTATCTCTCAAGGGCCTCATTTTGAGAAGATGCAGCTGACTTTGTATATCTCTTATCTCCTTTACATGATGTATGGACACATAACCAACAAAAGTATTAATCTTATGGTATCTGGGCACTCTGTCATATTTTATGGTATATGAAGGTCACTTAGAGTGTGTATAGACACAGAGTCTATGTAGCTTATTGTTAATTAGGTTGGAGCGTGTCATCTTATCTCTTTTGCCATGATATATACATATAGACATAGTCTGGGATGGTAGCTCACACATAAGTATTTTGAATCCTTCTTTGTTTCATGGGAAAGTCCATCCCAGTTTGGAAAGCTATAATGAGATGCAGGTTATATCAGGCCTCAGCCAATAGTCATGTGCCAGGCTTGTCTTATATCTCTATAACCAATCATGTTGTACTGATTAGAATAGCCAAGCCAGCTCTTTGTCTGTAATGTATTTAAACTACCTTTTTCTTACAATAAAATTAGAACTCTTTTGATACACTACCATCTTGTGTCTTAATCAGTTCTCCAGGCCTAATGAAGATGGCTGCAGTCCATCTAGGCCTGTTAATTAATTATTTAATTTGGAACCCTGCAACATACTCTTATGAGGACCATTTGATGTCTCCAACAACTGCAACCCTAATGACCCCTAATATCAATGACCACCCCCTTATGTTCATAATGCCTCCTAATATAACCTCCCCTTGTATTCCTAATATCCCCTAATAACCCTTATATAAGTAACCCCCCTTATGTCCATAATGCCCCCTCCTTATAATTATAATTTCCCCCAACAAACAACCCCTTGTACTATAAAAATACCCACACCTAAGCTAAAAAAAGAGTTATACTCACCTACCTGGGATCCTGATGAACGGAGTCGCTCACTTTACATCCGAGTGCAGGACGTCTGTGTATCAGCACAGTCGATATAGTTAAAAATAAGATATATTAATGGCGGTGCCTGAGCCCAGAGCAGCCGCCATTGGTGTAATTGGTGGTTTTGTCCGGGGCCCCCAATGCCCTTATTAGAGCAAATTCTTGATAGTGGTGGTTATGGGTGCTGCAGCGATATCTCAGATACGTGAAAGGGATACAGCTTTAGTACCCACAACTGCAGTTATCAAGAATACGGTGAGCAAGCAGCGCCTCACATGTAAGCAATACTGGGACAGCATAACGTGGTCCACAGGGGCCCCAAAAAGTATTACTTTATAATAACTGGGCTCCGGCTTCAGTAATGTTTGTAAATCTCACAATAAAGGGACAAAATTAGATCATTAGAATTATAAGATAATAATAATAAGACACATATTATCTTTATTATTCCAACAATTGTTTGGAAATCAACAATAAAAGTGGTAAAAATATTTTTCAGCAAAAAGTGTGAGGGAGTTTTCCTTTTCCATGTTTCATATACTTACAAGGTTTCATCCTGGTGAGGTCCTTTCCAGTGATAGTATTTAGCCGTCTCACAGTGAACTGGCTATTTACTATACTCTGTAAGGACCTTTTCCATGTTTCATTTACTTACAAGGTTTCATCCTGGTGAGGTCCTCTCCAGTGATAGTATTTAGCCGTCTCACAGTGAACTGGCTATTTACTATACTCTGTAAGGACCTTTTCCATCTTTCATATACTTACAAGGTTTCATACCGGTGAGGTCCTTTCCAGTGATAGTATTTAGCCGTCTCACAGTGAACTGGCTATTTACTATACTCCGTAAGGACCTTTTCCATCTTTCATATACTTACAAGGTTTCAATCCTGGTGAGGTCATCTCCAGTGATAGTATTTAGCCGTCTCACACTGAACTGGCTATTTACTATACTCCGTAAGGACCTTTTCCATCTTTCATATACTTACAAGGTTTCATCCTGGTGAGGTCCTCTCCAGTGATAGTATTTAGCCGTCTCACACTGTATCCATGTATCATATACTGTACTTAGAAAGTTTCAGATGGTATAAGATAGTATATAGTCAGTGTATGAAGAGATCTGTGAGGAAAGAGAACATGTTGTATTGTTTGATGGTCTGTGACCCGGATATATGAATCCTCTCATTGAATGTAAGGCTGCCATGTGATGACATGACCATTATTCAGTGTGGTGTGAATATAGGCTTATAATATGAGTACTGTATACTGCTTATATATAGTAGATAACCGCTGTATTACCCAGAAGCCGCACGGCTTGTAACATCGGCAGCAGTTTTGTGAGTGAAGCCGCTGTTTTCTGGTAATATCCAGTATTCACTATACAATTGTATAGTAAAGTGTGCTGAATGTATGTTAGGGCGGGTTCACACCTGTGCCCGCTCTCCGCTTTGCAGGTTTCCATCTTCTGCCCAAGAAACTGGACAGGAGATGAAAACTGGCAGTCACTTTTCATTTGAATGGGTTTGCAAAGTGTCCGCCCGTGAGCGTCTTCTGGTCTCCGCAGCAAAACCGTTTTTTTTTTAACTGGACACAAAGTTGGACATGCAGGACTTTGTGACTGGTTAAAAAAAAACTAAACGGTTTTGTCGTAGAGATCTGAAGACGCTCACGGCCACTCACGAGTGGACACTGACTGCCGAGTTTCCATCAGGGTTTCTCGGGCACAAGACGGAAACTCACAAAGCAGAGACCGGGCGCAAGTGTGGACCCGCCCTTAGATCAGTCCTATTTTGTGTGGCCTCAGCCTAGAGTTACATGAAGGTATAAACTAAAGGGATTATTGGGACTATGATATTGATTGCTGCGGTCTCTTCTCTACTTACCAAGCACAGCGCCATACACTGTATAGAGGCCGTCATTAGTATTACAGCTCATCCCCATTCATTTCAATTAGATTGAACTACAGCATGGCCGTGTGACATACAGATTCTACCTGAGTAGAAGTGGAGCTCAACAGCATATTCCTAGAATACTCCTTTAGGCTAAGGCCCCAGGTTGCGGAAACACAGCTTTATTTGTTGCAGTTTTTGAGCCGAAGCCAGAAGTGGATTGTGCAAAAGGTAGAAGTATAACAACTTCCTATATATTTCCCACTCCTCTTGTAGCCATTCTTGGCTTTGGCTGAAAAAACTGCAACAAAATCCACAACAAAAAAAGCAGCGTTTCCACAACGTGGGGCCTCAGCCTTAAGGATCTCCATAGTGGAGTTACTTAATTACTGCCTCCAGGCACTTCACTTATTAGTAATCCTTAAGCCAGCTTCACACGGACATTACAGTATGGGACGCTGAAGCTGCGAGGAAGTCGGAACTCTGAGCATCATAAACAACTATACTGCTGGGAGTCCGGGTCCTGGTCTGGGAACCACAGCTGACAACCAAATGTGTCCATGTGAAGTCGGCCTTAGTGTGCCATTACACGTGGTCTTTATTCACATTAGCGCATGTGCTGTTGTTTCTACTCTGATCAAAAACACAACTGTGTAATAGCAGCCCTAGGGCGGGTTCAGGCTACCCTTGCTAAAGGGGCTCTATCAGCAAAATTTTGCTGTATGAGCCCCACATATGTGTGAATAGCCTTTAAAAAGGCTATTCAGGCACCACTAATATTATTATTATTATTTTTTTTTTAACATTAAAGTTTATTAAGATTTTTCAATAAGGTGTACAAACAAACAAACAAACAAAAAAAAAGGAAAGGGGGGGGGGAAGGGGAAAGACGGGAAAACCTCGGGAAAACAATGGGAATGAAAAGAGGAGAAATGAGGTCGGCGAGGGGAAAACGGGAGACGGCAGTCTCTGACGCAGCAGAGTCAAAACGTAGCAATTTGAGTCAAGGAAACTTAACAATTGTAAAAAGACAAAAAGAACTTTCAAAAGAAGTACATAATAAAACAGTGACAGCAACACGAAAACATAGCTAGAAACTGTTGGAAAGCTAGAGAAAGAGAAGCAAGTAAAGATATCAAAAGGTAAAACAAAATAGACATCACAGTGGTACCGAGTGGAAGAGAGCGCGGAAATCTGAAGAGTAATAGAACATGTTCCACAAAAGCCAAGTCTGGTGGTGAAGTCTGTCATCGGGGCAAAGCTGGGCCAGCATATCCTCCATCGTACGGAGATAAAGGAGCTCCTTAAGCCAGGAAAGAAGCGTGGGGGGAGTCTGGGATTTCCACAACCTCGGGATAACAGACCTCGCCGCTACTAACATAAACCCCAGAAGTTTGCGGATAGGTTTCCTGAACTTACGGGAAAAAAGGGAGAGAAGCAGAGGAGCCGGATCATCCTCTAGTACGACTCCAGTGACTTGTGAGATAACCTGCCGCACCCCAGACCAAAAAGGACGAAGGAGGGGGCAGCCCCACCAGACATGGGCCATCGTGCCACGATCGGAGAGACACCTCCAACACCGATCAGACGTGGAGGGATAGATATTATGGAGCAAAGTCGGGACCCTGTACCATCTAGAGAGAATCTTGTAATTAGTTTCCTGAGCCTTACAGGAGATGGAAAATTTATGGCACATATTAAAGGCCAAAGACCAAGCCTCCGGTGGGAAAGTCACCCCCAACTCCCTCTCCCATCCCCCCACAAAGGGCGGCAGGCCATCCTCAAGATCCTCTAGTAGAAAAGCGTATAGAAGGGAGACCGTATGCCCCGGAGGGGAAACAGAGAGACAAAGACACTCCAATGGCAGAAGAGGTCTATGAACATCATGAGAGCGCTTCAAGGACAAATAGAAGTGTGATAATTGGGAATAGTGCCAATGCGCGGCCACAGAGTCAGGCCTGGATACGCAGGATAATAAGTCAGAGCGAAGGAGGAGAGCAGCAGCAGATGTAACATCTTTAAATCGGAGGAGAGGACGGACAGGGGGACGTTCTAGGAAAGGGGAGTCAAATGACGCCGGAAAGTCTGGGTTGCCCGAGATCGGAGTCAGGGGTCCATCGTTTCGGAAAAGTTTCCGCATGTCACCATAGAGTCGACATACACCCATAGTTTGGCGAGCGACAAAAGGAAGCAAATAGGGCTTACAGTCAACCCAGTATTTCTTGTGGAGCCAGGGAATTGCCGTGAGAGAGATTGGACTCAGAGACTCTTCCAGGGCGACCCAGAGCTTGGAATCGGAGGCATGATGCCAATCGAGAATACGCGTGGCGACCGCCGCGAGGGAATATTTAGAACAGTCAGGGACCGCTAGGCCCCCCTTCTCTTGGACCGAGACAGGGTACTCCGCGCAATGCGAGGGGGTTTAGACGACCAAATAAATCTACAAAAAGCCTGCCTGACCGAGCTGAAAAATGACACCGGGAGAATACAGGGAACCGTCTGAAAAAGATACAGTAAGCGAGGGAGAATGTTCATTTTCAAGAGATTAATGCGCCCCAGCCAGGAGAGACCCCTAGCGTCCCAGCGATCAAGATCAGATCGTAGTGTACGTAAAAGTGGGAGAAAGTTCAACGCATAAGAGTCCGCCAACGTACTGGGAAGCTGTACCCCTAAGTATCTGATGGACTTATGGGACCATTGAAAGGGAAAGGAGGCACGCAGGGAGCTGAGGACTGTCGCAGGCAAGGAGACATTAAGCGCAGAACTTTTAGACAGATTTATCTTATAATTGCTGTAAAAACTATAAGTGTCAAGTTCTTTAAGGATAGAAGGAAGGAACGTAAGGGGTTGCGTAACAAAGAGGAGAACGTCGTCTGCGAACGCGGAAACTTTCAAGTGTAGGTCGCCCACTTTCAAACCGCGTATATCAGGATTCCGTCTGATCGCTACCAACAGATGTTCCATAACTTGGGCGTACAACAGAGGGGACAGGGGACAACCCTGCCGGGTGCCATTATATATGGAGAAGGGAGAGGAGAGTGAACCATTGACCCTAACCCGCGCCATGGGAAATTCATAAAGAGCCCGGAGGCGGGCGAGCATAGCTGGACCAAGGCCAATTTGAAGCAATGCGGCCTCTATAAACTTCCAATCAACCCTATCGAAGGCCTTCTCCGCGTCCAAGGAAAGGAGCAACATCGGTGTACGAGAACGTTGAGCGTGGTGGATAGCCGAGAAGGCCTTCAGGGTATTGTCACGAGCCTCCCTGCAGAGGACAAAACCCACCTGATCAGGATGGATAAGATCTCCCATGTGCGGGTTCAGTCGATTGGCTATCAATTTGGCATACAGTTTAGCGTCAGTATTGAGGAGGGAAATCGGCCTATAGCTGGAACAGAGTGTATGATCCTTGCCTTCTTTGGGAAGGACCGTAATGTGCGCCTGGAGAAATGAAGGAGGAAAGGCTACTTTGGAAGAAATAGAATTAAAGGCCCGCAAGAGTGGTGGAAGCAGCTCAGCTTTAAGAACTTTGTAAAACCGAGCCGTGTAACCATCAGGACCGGGGCTCTTACCCCCCGGAAGAGATGAAATCCACTAATATTATTTTAAATCCCTGTCCCGTTTTAAAATAAAACTATAAAAACATATATGTAAATCATACTTGAACATACACAGGGGGCGGTCGTGCACGATACAACGTCATCTTCTGGCACACCTACCTCTTCTTTCGGCGACGCCCTCCACTCCTGGCTCTTCCCGGCTTCATCTTTATCTTCTTCCAGTGGTTCAAATCCAACTGGTTGAAATCAGGCGCATGCGCAGTAGCGCTCCCTCTGGAGATACTGCACACACTCCGGCGCCATTTTTCTCAATGGCAGTGCCACCGGAGTGTGTGCAGTAGCTCTGGAGGGAGTGCTACTGCGCACACACTGGATTTCAACCAATCGGATTTGAACCGCCGGAAGAAGATGAAGCTGGGGAAGAGCCAGGACCGGAGGGCGTCGCCGAAAGAAGAAGAAAGAAGAGGTAGGGGTGCCAGAAGATGACGTTGGTGCACGTTCTGGTATGATTTACATATATGTTTTTATAGTTTTATTTTAAAACGGGACGGGGGTTTAAAATAAGATTAGCGGTGCCTCAATGGCCTTTTTAAAGGTTATTCATGCATATGTGGGGCTCATACAGCAAAATTTTGTTGATAGAGCCCCTTTAATGTTCATTGATGGATGACAGCAACGAACATTAACTGCAGCATGGACAGAGACAGTCAGTGACCATTCCCGTTAACACTAATGTAAACAACATGATGGACGCTGTCTCCTGTCTGTCCTCCGTCTCCTGTCTGTCCTCCGTCTCCCGTCTTTCCTCCGTCTCCCGTCTTTCCTTTCTCTTCCATCATTTAGGTTTAGTTTTCTGACTGAAGAATACGTTTTGCGCGCTGGACATTTTCCTTCCTTTACAAAAATAAACAAAAATGACGGAAGAAACACAAGAGACAGAAAAAAAGGAGACAGAAGACAGCGTCCTTAATGGGTTTTTTAAAAAAATATTCTAGTCAATGGGAACTGACGCAGGAGGATGGGGAGGCTCCATCTATGTCTATTGCTCTCATCCTATGACAGATGACAGCAATGGACGTGCATTACAGTAGTGTGAACATAACCTTACTCCATCATGTTCTAGGTCTTCCACTACTGTATGCAGAGATCTTGTTGTGCCTTGATGGGTCAGTGTCGCTTTGGTGATACAAGAGTTGGGGGTGGGGTAAGTTATGGCTAATTGGTGGATTTCTTACTATTAAAGTTATGACACTCAGAAAACACCATTTACACTTTTATTTTTAATACATTTTATTTTTTGGAGAAAAAAATAAAAATACATAATTAAAAACATCAAAATAACAGCAAAACATGAACAAACTCAGAGGTCACTTTTTAAAGGGATCCTATCATTCAAACGCATTTTTTAATGACTAGCATGTCAGAATAGCCTTAAGCAAAGCTATTCTTCTACCACGTTTCATTGTCTTCTCCACGCCGCTGTTCGCCTGAAATTCCGTTTTTTGTCTGTATGCAAATTAGTTCTCTCGCAGCACTGGGGGCGGGCCCCAGCGCTCAAACAGCACTGGGGGCGCCCTCAATGCTGCGAGAGAACTCTCTCCAGCGTCGCCTCCATCTTCGTCAGCAACAGCCTCTTCATCTTCTTCTTCCGGTGCCCAGCGGGTCAAAATTCGACACATGCGCAAGTCGGCTCTGCTAGCGGGCCTCGGCCCTTTTTTATTGTACGCGAGCAAGTGCAATACACTCCTGTAGTTCTATGGAGTTCTTGCTGCGCCTGCTCGTGTAAGCGGCCACAAAAAAAGGGGCACATGCATGTGAAGTTGGCTCTGCCGAGGTTCACTGGTTGAATTTTGAGCCACCGCGCTGAAAGAAGAAGTGCTGCGAGATAACTCATTTGCATACCGACAAAAAACAGGATTTCAGGCGAACGGCAGCTCGCAGAAGACAATGAAATGTAGGAGACGAATAGCCTTTCTTAAAGCGATCCTATCATTTAAACACGTTTTTTTTCTAGTTGACACGTCGGAATAGCCTTAAGAAAGGCTATTCGTCTCCTACCTTTATCAGTTGTCTCCAGCCTGCCGTTCGGTAGAAATACCGGGTTTTTACCGGTATGCAAATGACTTCTTTCACAGCAATGGGGGCGGGCCCCAGCGTCAGACAGTCCCCAATGCTGCCAGAGAACTCTCTTCAGCGACGCCTCCATCTTCAACAGCAACCGCCTCTTCTACATCTTCTTCCAGCTGAGGTCATACTCCGGCACCTGCACAGTCTGCTCTGCCATTGGTACGAAGGGAAAAGCCAAGTGCACAGGCCGGCGGCGGCCATTTTTTTGGAGGCCGCTACGTGCGCATGCACAGTAAGCTCCTGTAGTTGTATGGAGTATAGGAGTGTAATGCGTATGCACGCGTAGCGCCCTCCAAAAAAATGGCCACCGGCCTGTGCACTCGACTCTTGCCTGCGTCCCAATGGCAGAACCGACTGCACAGGCGCCGGAGTGTGACCCTAGAGAAGACGCAGAATAGGCAGTTGCTGTTGAAGATGGAGGCGTCACTGGAGAGAGTTCTCTGGCAGCATTGGGGATGCCCCCAGTGCTGTCTGAGCGCTCCCCCCCCCCCCACAGTGCTGTGAAATAACTCATTTGCATATCGATAAAAACCGGTATTTCTACTGAACGGCTAACCGGAGAGTATGGATAAAGGTAGGAGACGAATAACCTTTCTTAACGCTATTCCGACGTGTCGGCTAGAAAAAAAAGTGCTTAAAAGATAGGATCCCTTTAAATAATTGTATCCCTATAGGGTTAATAAATACTCCACAGCTCAGAGCCCCCCAAACAAGTTTCCCACAGCTCCCCATGTGTCTTTTAAGGCTGAAGCCCAACGTGGTAGAAACACCACAGCAAAAACCGCAGCATTTTACAGGTTGCAAAGTGGATAGGAGTCTAGCAAATCCCATCCACAAATATCAGAAAAATACCTGGGGAGTTTTTATACATTGCAGCACATGGAAACTATATCTATGGAAATGCTGGCAGACTCCCTATAAGTATATCGAAAGTGGAAAGTCCGCAGAGGAAAACTGCACATTTTATGTGAAAGGCCTTGTGGGAAGATCGCAATGTGTTTCCACAGAGGTTTTTCTGGCAGGGCGTTTTGGCTGTGGCCCCCTATATGGGGCTTTAACCTAAATACATTGTCAACCACCTATGCACCGCCAATTGGCAGTTTCTTTGTGCCTCTTATGATAACCTTAGGCCAGGTTCACACAGGGTATTTTGGACCGGAACCTGAGGCGGAGGCTGCCTCAGGTTCCGGTCCAAAATACAGGTGGCTGCGACTGGATGCCAATGCAGTGCACCGACATCCAGTTGCCCACTCCGCTCCGTATTAGGTCCAAATGAATGGGCCTAGTCAGGAGGAGGGAGTGTCTTCAGGCGGATGTTGCGAGGTGACTCGGCCTGAAGAATGAGCATGTCCGTTCTTTTCTCCGGTAGACGGAACAAACGTCTTTTTGGTCAGGATTTTGAGGCGGATACAGCCTCAAAATCCTGACCAAAAAAACCTGTCTCCCCCAACACAGTCAATCGTGTACCCCACATCCACCCCCCACAGTACACCCTGCATCTCTCCCTCCACTAGTACACCCAGCATCTCCCCCTCCCATTCCACCATGCACCCAACATATCTTCCCTCACACTCAACCCTGAACTCCACATCTCTCCCCCCCCACACAGTTAACCAGGCACCCCACATCTGTCCCCCACAGTTCACCATACACCCATCTCTCCCCCACAGTCAATTGTGTACCCCACATCCAACCCCCACAGTACATCCTACATCTCTCCTTCCACAGAACACCATGCACCCAGCATCTTTCCCCCAGCACCTCTCATCTCCCCCCCCCCATTTCTCCCCCAAACCCCACATCTCTCCCCCTCTACACTACTCCCTGCAGTCCACCTACTGTATCTTACCCCTTCACTACATCATGCACCTCGCAGCTTTCCATGTTGCTCCACTACACAGGATACAGTGGAAGGTCCTGCTTACAATTAAAGACACGCCTATCCGTTCATGTGACCTTGTGACATCAGAAGGTCCTTATGGCATCTGGTATTTAGCCTTTACTCCTTCCCTTCACTACAGTGACTTGCCCGGGTGCTGACACCAGCCCTGGCTAAATGCCTTACCGAACCTTCACTGTCTATTAAAAAAGGCAGTGGAGGTCCGGTAGGGCCCCATAATGAGGACTTAATAGTCCAGGCTCGGGGCCTAGCGGGGGATTCCCCGGTCCCCTGGCGGGCCAGTCTGACCCTGTTACCAACATTTATTCTACAATGTGCCAGTGCCAATGTGTCTGCTCTTACCCAGCATTCCTTACACTAAGTCCCTCCCCCCCACCTCACCAGTGGCCGTCATTCCAGGGAAATCTATTATAAAGCTGAGGCTGTTTTTTCAGCAATGTCTTTATTCTCTGTAAATCCTGGCCTTTTGGGTAATGGAAGCCGGAACATGATGTACAGGGGGGTAACTAGGAAAGACGGGGCCGATAGCAAGCTATTGTCTGGGGCAACTCATCTAAGAAGATAAAAAGATGGCAAAGTGATGAGAATGGAGAGTGCACAGACATGTGCAGCACCACTGAGCGTATGGGGAAGATATAGGGGAACATTTACATTATATATACAGTTCTTGGGAATATGGACATTGCTTTGGCTTTTTCATTGTTAATGGCTGCTTTTTGCCCCTCACCGAGGCCAACCATAAGTGTACATGCCTCCCCCAGGCCTAGTGAACCTTATAGTATCAGTCAGTCTCCATTTTCATGTGGACCAGGCCACTTGTACCTCACACCAGGACCCTGCAAACGATAAGTCCAAGAGACGGAAGTCTAGAGAATGAAGAAGGAGCACCAAAAAGATGAGGAGATGGAACTACACCCAGGAGGAGGAGCTACCTTGGGCCCTGCATGTCCGACTTTGTGTCCGGATAAAAAAAACTGTTTCGCCGTGGAGAGGCAGAAGACTCACATGGGCGGACACTTTGCAAACCCATTCAAATGTTCAATCGAATGGGTTTGAAAACTGACTGCCGGTTTCTGTCTCCTGTCCAGTTTCTTGGGCAGAAGACGGAAACCTGCAAAGCGGAGACTTTGTGAACCCGCCCTCAGTGAACAAGTTCCACAACTAAGAGAATACACTAATGCCACATGGGCAAGTATCTCTAACATTGAAAAAAATTATTTGGACCATTTAGGGTGCGTTCACACGATGTAAAGTGCCGCGTGATGTGGCACGTATACGGCATGTGAGAATTTGCGCGCCGTAAACGCTCCCATTGATTTCAATGGGAGATAGGATCGTATATGCTGCGTTATTTTGTGGCCATGGCCGAAAAATCACAGCCGCAAAGTAACATGGCGTTTACGATCCTAACTCCCATTGAAATCAATGGGAGCGTTTACGGCGTGCAAACTCTCACACGCCGTATACGTGCCATATCACGCAGCACGTTACATCGTGTGAACACACCCTTACTACTACCCCAACACCCCCCGGCCCCCGCTAAATAATATAGTTCAAAATATTGTCATATTCTTATTGTGTAAACAGGTAAAAAACAGAACAATACATATGGAGTATGGAACGTACTTTATAAATAACTAGCAGGAGGACCTGGCTTCGCACGGGTATATTTCATTTTTTGTTTGTGTAGTGGCCCTATAAGTATTGCCCAGTTTTGCACTCGTGTATTTTGTATGTCGTTTGTGTGTGTGCCTCTGTCTGTGACTTCATCTGCGTGTTGTTGGCATTGATGATCTGCCTATATTCAGAAAATTGCTGCCGTCGATGGTTGCCTGCTCCGGCATTTTGGCAGCGCTTAAGCTGTCCTGCTGCTGAACTTGTTCTTCACACAGTGCCTGTGATTGTTCTTGCATCTCAGCAGCTCGCTGGGACACCATATAGTGAGTGAGTTGTTGGCGTCGAGGATCCCCCCCTCAGCTCTGCTTGAGGAGAACTCTGTGACTTCTGGCTACCTTCATAGCTCTTGTTTTAGAATTTTGCAACTTAGATTTTCTTTTTCCCGCCATGTTTAAAAGTAGCAAACTGCCAATTTGGATTATAGGTGTTTTCCCATCCAGTGTGTTAGCATGTTACCTGGAGCAGATCAGATAATTAGCAAATGTATGTACACAATCCACTGAGGGTTAGCGTGTGTTTACAAAGACAGATAACAGACCTGGGACCTGAGATAAGCTGCTGCAAGAGCAGTGTAATATAGTATGTGAACACAAATTCATAACAGTCGTGAAGCCATGTCATTTACCAGCATAAGAAGTAGCCTCTGTTTTAATCGAGGTTACATTCTATCTCTGTGCCAAATTTCATTCAAATCCATTCAGCTGTTTTTGTGTGATTGACTAACAAACGCATAAACATCCAAACTTTTACATTCATAATATTAGTAGGATATACATATGAGTCTTTGTATGTGCATGCATCTGTCCGTGTTTATATATGTGTCTGTCTATATTTTAATACACCATTTTCATATCTTCTGCTTAAATCTTCCCCTTTTTTATGTATGTTTGCTACTTGCACAATACCTACTATATATAAGACATATGTAATAAGATAAAGATATACAAGACTGCGTCCAAGTATTATTAAACGGGTTTTCAGGATTAAAAACACATATTCTTGTCAGTGACATATGCAAATGAGGTTGACCTTTTGCATTGGAATTCCAAGACCATTATGACATCACCAGAACATGATGACATCACAATGATGGCAGGAGTATAAATAGACCTGACACTACAGGAGCTGCTCAGAGAATGGTGACAGATGAAGATGTCCATGCTGAGGACAGGACTACAACACAGGTATGTACAATATGGAAGATTTAGCCGAGTACTATAGGGGCGTCCATGCTGGGGAGAATTTTGAATTCACAGTAGATGGATCTAACCTTCCTCGATTATCAAATAACACAGCGCTCCCCCAGTGTTCACCTTTTGTATGTACACATAGCCTGAGCATCTATGGCTCTTAGGTGGGCGGTTTCAGGCAGAAAAGCAATACAGTGTCCATATAGGTGATAGAACCCAAGGGCCACACGGTGGCTCAGTGGTTAGCACTGCAGCCTTGCAGCACTGGGGTCCTGGTGTTCAAATATCAACAAGGGCTCAAAACCATCTGCAAGGAGTTTGCATGTTCTCCCTGTGTTTGCGTGGATTTCCATCCCATATTCCAAAAAAAGACATACTGATAGGGAAAAAATAAAGTACTTTGTGACACTGGCGTAACTAGGAATGGCGGGGCCCCGTTGCGAACTTTTGGCATGCCCCCCCCCCCAACCGACGCCGAAGACCTTGACCGACCCCCTCCTCCACACTCTATCATGTCTATTAGTGGCCCCTGCACACAGTATTATGTCAATTAGTGGCCCTGCACACAGTATTATGTCCCATAGTGGCCCCTGTATACAGTATTATCCCCCATAGTGTCTCCTGCACACAGTATTATGTCCCATAGTGGCCCCTGTATACAGTATTATCCCCCATAGTGTCTCCTGCACACAGTATTATGCACCATAGTGGCCCCTGCACACAGTATTATCCCCCATAAAGGCCCCTGTCACCGGGCCCACTAATTGCCCGGGCCCTGTGGCAGCCGCCTCCGCTGCCTCTATGGTAGTTACGCCCCTGCATTGTGGGATCTTTGTGGGCTCACAATCTACATTTAAGAAAAAGCAAGAAAAAAAAAAAGAATCCACTATACAGTTGAGAAGGAAGAGTTAACCAAAGAAGAATTTGAGAAAAACTATGTGTTGACAAACTGTTTGTTGCGATAGAAGCTCCTCCACTCCTCCATGGGAGCAAAGATTATTTGTGGTGTTTCGGCCTTGGACATCCTCCAGGGGCAAGATAACTCAGTAGTAACACAAAACTTTAGATACATAAAATTTCTTTGTAAAAACCAATCGCTTACTGCATACATTAGAATACGCCTAAAAACTGTCTGTATAAATAAATTGTGAACCTTTTTTTGGGCGCGCACACGCTATCTTATTGTGCAGATACACTTGTCTGTGTCTTCATTTTAAGTATAAGGTGAGGGAGTGGGGATCCGGACCCTAGTCTCCAATAAATTTGGAAGCAGTCAACAACAGCTGGCCTTCTTTTAGGAAAGCCAACCTAACACGACGGAGTGTGCGCAGTAGCTCCAGAGGGAGTGCTACTGTGCGTGCACTGGTTTTCAACCAATTGGATTTGAACCGCCGGAAGAAGATGAAGCTGGGGAAGAGCCAGGATCGGAGGGCGTCGCCGAAAGAAGAAGAAGAAAGAAGAGGTAGGAGTGCCAGAAGATGACGTTGGTGCACGTTCAGGTATGATTTACATATATGTTTTTATAGTTTTATTTTAAAAAAGTTTAAAACGGGTTTAAAATAAGATTAGCGGTGCCTGAATGGCCTTTTTAAAGGTTATTCATGCATATGTGGGGCTCATACAGCAAAATTTTGCTGATAGAGCCCCTATAACGTTCATTGATGGATGAGAGCAACGAACATTAACTGCAGCAGAGAAATGGACAGAGACAGTCAGTGACCATTCCCGTTAACACTAATGTTAACGCTGTCTCCTGTCTGTCCTCCGTCTCCTGTCTGTCCTCCATCTCCTGTCTGTCCTCTGTCTCCCGTCTTTCCTCCGTCTTCCATTATTTAGGTTTAGTTTTCTGACTGAAGAATAAGTTTTGCGCGCCGGACATTTTCCTTCCTTTACAAAAATAAACAAAAATGACGGAAGAAACACAAGAGACAGAAAAAAAGGAGACAGAAGACAGCGTCCTTAATGGGTTTTTAAAAAAATATTCTAGTCAATGGGAACTGACGCAGGAGGATGAGGAGGCTCCATCTATGTCTATTGCTCTCATCCTATGACAGATGACAGCAATGGACGTGCATTACAGTAGTGTGAACATAACCTTACTCCATCATGTTCTAGGTCTTCCACTACTGTATGCAGAGATCTTGTTGTGCCTTGATGGGTCAGAGTCGCTTTGGTGACACAAGAGGTGGGGGTGGGGTAAGTTATGGCTAATTGGTGGATTTCTTACTATTAAAGTTATGACACTCAGAAAACACCATTTACACTTTTATTTTTAATACATTTTATTTTTTGGGCAAAAAAAATACATAAGTAAAAACAACAAAATAACAGCAAAACATGAACAAACTCAGAGGTCACTTTTTAAAGGGATCCTATCATTCAAACGCATTTTTTAATGACTAGCATGTCGGAATAGCCTTAAGCAAAGCTATTCTTCTACCATGTTTCATTGTCTTCTCCACGCCGCTGTTCGCCTGAAATTCCATTTTTTTTTGTCTGTATGCAAATTAGTTCTCTTGCAGCACTGGGGGGCGGGCCCCAGCGCTCAAACAGCACTGGGGGCGTCGTCAATGCTGCGAGAGAACTCTCTCCAGCGTCGCCTCCATCTTCGTCAGCAACAGCCTCTTCATCTTCTTCTTCTGGCGCCCAGTGGGTCAAAATTCAACGCATGCGCAAGTCGGCTCTGCTAGCGGGCCTCGACCCTTTTTTTTTGTATGCGAGCAAGCGCAATACACTCCTGTAATTCTATGGAGTTCTTGCTGCGCCTGCTCGTGTAAGCAGCCACAAAAAAAGGGCCACACGCACGTGAAGTTGGCTCTGCCGAGGTTCACTGGCTGAGCCGACTTGTGCATGCGTTGAATTTTGACCCACCGCGCCGAAAGAAGAAGTGCTGCGAGATAACTCATTTGCATACCGACAAAAACCAGGATTTCAGGCGAACGGCGGCTCGGAGAAGACAACGAAATGTAGGAGACGAATAGCCTTTCTTAAAGCGATCCTATCATTTAAACACGTTTTTTTTCTAGCTGACACATCGGAAAGGCTATTCGTCTCCTACCTTTATCAGTCGTCTCCGGCCCGCCGTTCGGTAGAAATACCGGGTTTTTACCGGTATTGAAATGACTTCTTTCACAGCAATGGGGGCGGGCCCCAGCGTCAGACAGTCCCCGATTCTGCCAGAGAACTCTCTTCAGCGACGCCTCCATCTTCAACAGCAACCTCCTCTTCTACATCTTCTTCCAGCTGGGGTCATACTCCGGCACCTGCACAGTCTGCTCTGCCATTGGGACGAAGGGAAATACTGATAAAAACCGGATAAACTTAGGAGACGAATAACCTTTCTTAACGCTATTCCGACGTGTCGGCTAGAAAAAAAAGTGTTTAAACGATAGGATCCCTTTAAATAATTGTATCCCTTCCCAACATCCGTAATAGTACATGCCGGACCCTTAAAGATGGCGGCCATCATAGCCACTGGGTCTTGACAGTATTGTATAATGGAAACCCGATACTAATGAGTGCAGCTATAACTACATCCAGGTATATCCCACTATCCCTCATGTCCCTCCGGTGTATCCCCACATTACTAACAAGCACCGCACTATCCCCCCAAGTCTCTCCAGTGTATCCCCACATTACTAACAAGCATCCCGCTATCCCTCATATCCCTCCAGTGTATCCCACATTACTAACAAGCATCCCGCTATCCCTCATATCTCTCCAGTGTACCCCACATTATTAACAAGCACTGCACTATCCCCCTAAGTCCCTCCAGTGTACCCCCACACTGTTACTTTCCCCCATAAACCTTAAAGGGCTTGCCCAGTCCCAACAAGCATTATTTTATACTTTGGCTTTCTCCAGTGGTCTGAAATCACTGAAATGGATGGAGAGCAGCCATTCCACTAAGACTGGTGTGCAAAACACCCAAACTCTTACCACCCCTGTGCATGATGCCCACGGGGAGGGGTTACCTTGTGGTGACCAGATAGCTCCTATAAGCCTACCCCCGCAATGCTAGCATTTCACCAATATCCATATATTTCATGTGCACCCTCTCACAAGCATTCTACATCTCTCTAGTGCACCCCTATAGGGTAAAAAAACACTCCACAGCTCAGAGCCCCCCAAACAAGTTTCCCACAGCTCCCCATGTGTCTTTTAAGGCTGAAGCCCAACGTGGCAGAAACACCACAGCAAAAACCGCAGCATTTTACAGGCTGCAAAGTGGATAGGAGTCTAGCGAATCCCATCCACAAATATCAGAAAAATACCTGGGGAGTTTTTATACATTGCAGCACATGGAAACTATATCTAAGGAAACGCTGGCAGACTCCCTATAAGTATATCGAAAGTGGAAAGTCTGCAGAGGAAAACTGCACATTTTATGTGAAAGGCCTTGTGGGAAGATCGCAATGTGTTTCCACAGAGGTTTTTCTGGCAGGGCTTTTTGGCTGTGGCCCCCTATATGGGGCTTTAACCTAAAGTACATTGTCAACCACCTATGCACCGCCAATTGGCGGTTTCTTTGTGCCTCTTATGATAACCTTAGGCCAGGTTCACACAGGTTATTTTGGACTGGAACCTGAGGCGGAGGCTGCCACAGGTTCCGGTCCAAAATACAGGTGGCTGCGACTGGATGCCAATGCAGTGCACCTACATCCAGTTGCCCACTCCGCTCCGTATTAGGTCCAAATGAATGGGCCTAGTCAGGAGGAGGGAGTGTCTTCAGGCGGATGTTGCGAGGTGACTCGGCCTGAAGAATGAGCATGTCCGTTCTTTTTTCTGGTAGACCAAACAAACGTCTTTTTGGTCAGGATTTTGAGGCGGATACAGCCTCAAAATCCTGACCAAAAAAACATGTCTCCCCCCGACACAGTCAATTGTGTACCCCACATCCACCCCCCACAGTACACCCTGCATCTCTCCCTCCACCAAGTACACCCAGCATCTCCCCCTCCCAGTCCACCATGCACCCAACATCTCTTCCCCCACACTCAACCCTGAACTCCACATCTCCCCCCCCACAATTAACCAGGCACCCCACATCTCTCCCCCACAGTTCACCATACACCCATCTCTCCCCCACAGTCAATTGTGTACCCCACATCCACCCCCCACAGTACATCCTGGATCTCTCCTCCCACAGAACACCATGCACCCAGCATCTTTCCCCCCACACCTCACATCTTTCCCCCCACATTTCTTCCCCCAAACCCCACATCTCTCCCCCCTCTACACTACTCCCTGCAGTCCACCTACTGTATTTTACCCCTACACTACATCATGCACCTCGCAGCTTTCCATGTTGCTCCACTACACAGGATACAGTGGAAGGTCCTGCTTACAATTAAAGACACGCCTATCCGTTCATGTGACCTTGTGACGCCAGAAGGTCCTTACGGCATCTAGTATTTAGCCTTTACTCCTTCCCTTCACTACAGTGATTTGCCCGGGTGCTGACACCAGCCCTGGCTAGATGCCTTACCGAACCTCCACTGTCTATGTAAGGATTGGAGTCAGGGTCAAGCAGTGCAAAGTGACACAGCTGGGAAAGCAACACTGTGCAACTAATGACAAAAGGGGTCGCAGGCCCTGCAGCTATAACTATGCTGTAATATCTGAGATGAGGCAGACCAATGCACTTCCTAATTGAAGTGCGCCTACCACGACTCCTTACACTTCTATCCGGCAGCTAGGATAAGGGGAGAGGAGGCCCTGAAAGTCCTAGGGACTGGAGTCACGGGGTCACACCTAAACAGAAAGCACAGTGTAACTGCAATGCAAAACAAAGACTAAACAGCATGGAACCAGGGAGGACCACAAGTCCCAGCAAGACACAGAAGAGAAGGCGAGGTCAGACAAGCAAGAGGTCGAGCCAGGAGATATAATAAAGGTACCAAATCAAAAGACAAGGGATAGTCAAAAATACAAGCCGGGTAAATAAACCAAGAAAACAGACTGAAGACGAACAGACAGAAATCTGACTGAGCAGAGGACCAGGAACCACAAAGTGAATGGCTGGCAAGGATCCATGCCTGGGTGGAGTTTAAATAGCAACAGAGAACACACCTGATGGCTAACAGCATGGAGACTGAAGGCAAGGAAAAGATTAACCCTTAATGACCTAAGCACACCCAATAGAACACGTCTCCTAGGGAGACGCCATGCAGCAAGGAGACCGCGGCGACTCCGTATCCTGACAGTCTATTAACCTTTTCACTGCCAAGGGTCTCTGGAAATTTTGCACCTCCAGTAGCCAGAGCAATTTTCACAGTTTTGAGATGAACAAATCAAACCTAAATTGCAACATTAAAAAAGCATCCAACTCCCCCATACCTATATATTTTCTTAAAGTACACACCTGCAGCATTGTCAGAATGCCACTTGGTACTATATACGAACAGGCACCTTCATGTAATTTTGATTTAAAGTGAATGTTTTATGAAAAAATGCAAATAAATGTATATTAGTTGTTAAAAGCGCAAACCAAACAAAAAATTAAATGCACCAAACCTCCTAAAAATAAGAGTTCAACATGTGCAGAGTTCATACATATCACTATGGCCTGAACCCGCATGCACGTGTCTTCAGAAAATCGCTAGAACTGGAAGGAACAAAAATCTGCTTTGAAGCTGGAAATGTTAAAAAAGTATCATCCTATAACATGTAGGGATTACACACCATGAAAAGTAAGTGAACCCCTAAACCCTATATATTTTTTGAAAGTAGACAACCTGAAGATTACAAATATCTTAATGGGTCATCGATAGCCACATCCACCTTCATGCAACTTTGCGACCAACACAAATAATTTTTTGAAAAAATACGCTAAAACACATATTTGCACCTAAAACTCATGTTCAATCTCACATTCATATACAAAATACTTTTAAAATAATAGCTTATGGTGTATACAATGTGTAAATATACTATATGTACCGCAAACATCAACTACAAGAGCTCAGACTCCTTAAAACACGAATACAGAAGACAAGCAGGATTTTGCTGTTGTTCACTAATATGTTAAAAAGCTATACTGCACCTACCAAACTGTGACTGTGATACCAAAATCTAACTCTTTTCAGAGTACACAGCATACCGTATATAAAAACACAATTTAATAGTTTATATATACAACCACCTTCATTCAACGTTGCGGCAAACAGAGATTCAAAAATTCAAATTTGCCACTAAAGTGCGGCTCAAGCAATCCCTTTCTGCAAACATAATGTACTTTACATAAAACTGCAATATGTGAGGAGTTCATAAATACCACAGATGAATATATTTTCAGGGGCGGGTGTTAAAGAATCGCCAAAATCGCAGAAATGCACCATCCCATATTACGCATGCAAATTAAATAGGACTTTACATTAAAATGTTATTTTCCATCCCCCTATAAAAATTTTAGCAATCTATACGTTCATCTCTAGTGATAACCGCTATTACTATTATTTTAGCGTGTAACGGATATCACTAGAGACGTATTTTACTGTAGAAAGCACAGGTATAGACAGGACAGGGATTGGGTGAAATGTAAACTTTATTTGCGACTTTATGTATATGTTGTGTTTGGTGCGACTTTTTTTTTTTGGCGCTGCGACCTGGACAATGGTAAATGCCTGGGTCACAGCGCCAATAAACTTCCTGGTTATGTTCAGGGGGTATAACATAAGAATACCCCACTAGTAAAGCTTAGGGGGGAATTACATTATACCTGTATGTGACAATCAGAGACAAATGTATAGTATGTTCTCTGATTGGCAGGAGAAGGGTTAATAGGGACAATAGAGTCCCTGCCACCCCCTTCCTGCTGTCACATACAGGGTATGTACAGAGTCTGATTGTTTCTCTGTCTCTCTTCTGAACTGCTCCTGTCCCTCTCCCTTTCCTGTTAAAGTTTGCAAATTGCTTGCTTAGACAGGAGGGGGGGACACTTTGGAGCTCTATATCTTTAGACTGCATCAACATATCTTGATGCTTTCAAGTGCATTTTAAAGAGGAGAATCCCATCTTTAAATTGATGCCAGGAACTTGATGATTATACTTACGGTTTTGGAGCGATTCACTGTTGAAGCGCTATCGGGAATTGAGATCTGCAGCTGGATCTCAATGACAAATAGTGTTTTCAACAGTGAATCGCTCCAAGACTGTAAGTAAAATCACCAAGTTCCTGGTATCATTTTAAACATGAGAGTCTCTTCTTTAAACTGCATTTTAAAGCATCAAGATATGTTGATGCAGTCCAGAGATATCGGCATTAGTAGGGAGTACGTAGTAACTACGTCTTCGGCTACTGAACTGCCACCTTGGGAGCACGTATAGCTACGTGCCTAGCAGTGAAAGGGTTAAAAAAGGCAGTGGAGGTCCAGTAGGGCCCCATAATGAGGACTTAATAGTCCAGGCTTGGGGCCTACCGAGGGATTCCCCACCCCCGGCGGGCCAGTCTGACCCTGTTACCAACATTTATTCTACAATGTGCCAGTGCCAATGTGTCTGCTCTTGACAGGGATATTCCCATGTCAATATCCTAAGTATATCTGTAACAACAAATAACCCCAACTCCCCCCCCCATAGAAAGATGCGCAAGGACTGCGTACAAGGAGAACCTTCCTTAAATAAATGAGACATACAAGGAATACGTTGGAATAGGAGCGGCCACAACAGCCAATTTATTAAACAATAAGTATATTAACAGTAAATAACATTGTATTCTTAAATGGAAGGTCCAGCAGGGCCCACATAAGATGAGCGGCAGCCCAAAACAACCTCCTAGCCGCATCGCGCCGACACAGGAGAAGACAAAAATGTGGTGCTGCCGTGAACTCCCACTTCATCTGTATACCTTTACTATAATGATACAAAACATCAGCAGAGGTACCCTTCCATGGGTCCCCTGATCGGAACTCCCCTTAGAAGCGTGCCCTACAAGACCTTCCAACCACCGGCTGTCGTGACAGAGAGGATGGTGCAACCTGAAAAGAGAAAACTAAAGAACAAAGGAAACCAGGAAGACGCAGATAAAAGGGAGGGAGGGAGGGAAAGTTTCAGGTAAGACCACTGTCAGCTAGACAGGGGAATAGGGGAGGTTAAATAGCCCCTTAATGTAAACAACCCAGCCCCTTGCCCTAGAAGTAAACCAAAATATTATCAGTCACTTAAAGGCCATTAACCCCCACAGTGCTGTAGCACCTTAGCAAGAAATTGCCTGACAAGGTAAATCCCTGTCATGGCGGGCCTCCAGCAAAGTTCCTATGCCCCGGCCCTAACTTACCCAGCATTCCTTACACTAAGTCCCTCCCCCACCTCACCAGTGGCCGTCATTCCAGGGAAATGTATTATAAAGCTGAGGCTGTTTTTTCAGCAATGTCTTTATTCTCTGTAAATCCTGGCCTTTTGGGTAATGGAAGCTGGAATATGATGTACAGGGGGGTAACTAGGAAAGACAGGGCCGATAGCAAGTTATTGTCTGGGGCAACTCATCTAAGAAGATAAAAAGATGGCGAAATGATGAGAATAGAGAGTGCACAGACATGTGCGGCACCACTGAGCATATGGGGAAGATATAGGGGAACATTTACATTATATATACAGTCCTTGGGAATATGGACATTGCTTTGGCTTTTTCATTGTTAATGGCTGCTTTTTGCCCCTCACCGAGCAAACCATAAGTGCACATGCCTCCCCCTCCCACTATACGGGACGTCTTTGCTGCCATGGGCGACTATATACTTGTCTATCCTATAACATAACTGTGTCATGGCTGCCCAGCAGACAAGGGCCCTTTATGAGGTCATCGCTTCTGTCTGGTTGCTAAGGAGATTCATTGTGACGCGCGCAGTGTTCTGTCTGTATGAAGGCCTAGTGAACCTTATAGTATCAGTCAGTCTCCATTTTCATGTGGACCAGGCCACTTGTACCTCACACCAGGACCCTGCAAACGATAAGTCCAAGAGACGGAAGTCTAGAGAATGAAGAAGGAGGAGCACCAAAAAGAAGAGGAGATGGAGCTACACCCAGGAGAAGGAGCTACCTTGGGCCCTGCATGTCCGACTTTGTGTCCGGTTAAAAAAAACAGTTTCGCCGCGGAGAGGCAGAAGACTCACATGGGCAGACACTTTGCAAACCCATTCAAATGTTCAATCGAATGGGTTTGAAAACTGACTGCCGGTTTCTGTCTCCTATCCAGTTTCTTGGGCAGAAGACGGAAACCTGCAAAGCGGAGACTTTGTGAACCCGCCCTCAGTGAACAAGTTGCACAACTAAGAGAATACACTAATAAAATGCCACATGGGCAAGTATCTCTAACATTGAAAAAACTATTTGGACCATTTAGGGTGCGTTCACACGATGTAACGTGCCGCGTGATGTGGCACGTATATGGCATGTGAGAATTTGCGCGCTGTAAATGCTCCCATTGATTTCAATGGGAGATAGGATCGTATATGCTGCGTTATTTTGCGGCCGTGGCCAAAAAATCACAGCCGCAAAATAACGCGGCTTTTACGATCCTAACTCCCATTGAAATCAATGGGAGCGTTTACGGCGCGCAAACTCTCACACGCCGTATACGGGCCATATCACGCGGCACGTTACATCGTGTGAACACACCCTTACTACTACCCCAACACCCCCCGGCCCCCGCTAAATAATATAGTTCAAAATATTGTCATATTCTTATTGTGTAAACAGGTAAAAAACAGAACAATGCACATGGAGTATGGAACGTACTTTATAAATAACTAGCAGGAGGACCTGGCTTCGCACGGGTATATTTCATTTTTTGTTTGTTTAGTGGCCCTATAAGTATTGCCCAGTTTTGCACTCGTGTATTTTGTATGTCGTTTGTGTGTGTGCCTCTGTCTGCGACTTCATCTGCGTGTTGTTGGCATCGATGATCTGCCTATATTCAGAAAATTGCTGCCGTCGATGGTTACCTGCTCCGGCGTTTTGGCAGCTCTTAAGCTGTCCTGCTGCTGAACTTGTTCTTCACACAGTGCCTGTGATTGTTCTTGCATCTCAGCAGCTCGCTGGGACACCATATAGTGAGTGAATTGTTGGCGTCAAGGATCCCCCCCCCCCTCAGCTCTGCTTGAGGAGAACTCTGTGACTTCTGGCTACCTTCATAGCTCTTGTTTTAGAATTTTGCAACAAATTAGATTTTCTTTTTCCCGCCATGTTTAAAAGTAGCAAACTGCCAATTTAGATTAAAGGTGTTTTCCCATCCAGTGTGTCAGCATGTTACCTGGAACAGATCAGATAATTAGCAAATGTATGTACACAATCCACTGAGGGTTATCGTGTGTTTACACAGAGAGATAACAGACTTGGGACCTGAGATAAGCTGCTGCAAGAGCAGTGTAATATAGTATGTGAACATAAATTCATAACAGTCATGAAGCCATGTCATTTACCAGCATAAAAAGTAGCCTATGTTTTAATCTGTTTGCCAAATTTCATTCAAATCCATTCAGCTGTTTTTGTGTGATTGACTAACAAACGCATAAACACCCACACTTTTACATTCATAATATTAGTAGGATATACATATGAGTCTTTGTATGTGCATGCGTTTGTCCATGTTTATATATGTGTCTGTCTATATTTTAATACACCATTTTCATATCTTCTGTTTAAATCTTCCCCTTTTTTATGTATTTTTGCTACTTGCACAATACCTACTACTGTATATATAAAACATATGTAATAAGATAAAGATATACAAGACCGCATCCAAGTATTATTAAACGGGTTTTCAGGATTAAAAACACATATTCTTGTCAGTGACATATGCAAATGAGGTTGACCTTTTGCATTGGAATTCCAAGACCATTATGACATCACCAGAACATGACGACATCACAATGATGGCAAGAGTATAAATAGACCTGACACTACAGGAGCTGCTCAGAGAATGGTGACAGATGAAGATGTCCATGCTGAGGACAGGACTACAACACAGGTATGTACAATATGGAAGATTTAGCCTAGTACTATAGGGGCGTCCATGCTGGGGAGAATTTTGAATTCACAGTAGCTGGATCTAACCTTCCTCGAATATCAAATAACACAGCGCTCCCCCAGTGTTCACCTTTTGTATGTACACATAGCCTGAGCATCTATGGCTCTTAGGTGGGCAGTTTCAGGCAGAAAAGCAATACAGTGTCCATATAGGTAAGAGAACCCAAGGGCCACACGGTGGCTCAGTGGTTAGCACTGCAGCCTTGCAGCGCTGGGGTCCTGGTGTTCAAATATCAAAAAGGGCTAAAAACCACCAAGGAGTTTGTATGTTCTCCCTGTGTGTGCGTGGATTTCCATCCCATATTCCAAAAAAGGATATACTGATAGGGGGAAAAAAAAGTACATTGTTACACTGGCATAACTAGGAATGGCGGGGCCTCGTGGCGAACTTTTGGCATGGCCCCCCCCAACCAACGCCGAAGACCTCGACCGACCCCCTCCTCCGCACTCTATTATGTCCATTAGTGGCCCCTGCACACTGTATTATGTCCATTAGTGGCCCCTGCACACTGTATTATGTCCATTAGTGGCCCCTGCACACAGTATTATGTCCCATAGTGTCTCCTGCACACAGTATTATGTCCCATAGTGGCCCCTGAATACAGTATTATCCCCCATAGTGTCCCCTGCACAC
This sequence comes from Leptodactylus fuscus, assembly GCF_031893055.1. Classification (NCBI taxonomy): domain Eukaryota; kingdom Metazoa; phylum Chordata; class Amphibia; order Anura; family Leptodactylidae; genus Leptodactylus; species Leptodactylus fuscus. Next base: position 70,782,011 of record NC_134267.1, on the reverse strand, counting down.
AGTATTATCCCCCCATAGTGTCCCCTTCACACAGTATTATGTCCCATAGTGGCCCCTGTATACAGTATTATCCCCCATAGTGTCTCCTGCACACAGTATTATGTCCCATAATGGCCCCTGCACACAGTATTATGTCCCATAGTGGCCCCCGTATACAGTATTATCCCCCATAGTGTCCCCTGCACACAGTATTATCCCCCATAGTGTCTCCTGCACACAGTATTATGTCCCATAGTGGCCCCTGAATACAGTATTATCCCCCATAGTGTCCCCTGCACAGTGTTATCCCCCCATAGTGTCCCCTTCACACAGTATTATGTCCCATAGTGGCCCCTGAATACAGTATTATCCCCCATAGTGGCCCCTGCACACAGTGTTATCCCCCATAGTGTCCCCTTCACACAGTATTATCCCCCATAGTGGCCCCTGCACAGCATTATCCCCAATAGTGGCCCGTCACCGGGCCCCCTAATGGCCCGGTGACAGGGGCGTTGTGGCAGCTGCCTCTATGGTAGTTACGCCCCTGCATTGTGGGCTCTTTGTGAGCTCACAATCTACATTTAAGAAAAAGAAAGAAAAAAAAGATTCCACTATATATATATGTACATCATATAAAAAGTCATACAATATCCATATAGGTGATAGAATCCACTATATGTACATCATATAAAAAGTCAAACCATGTCCATATAAATAACTTCATATAGTTAGGATCATGTGTCCTACAGCACAGCACCAGAAATAATGGCATACAGCAGCTAATAACTAATATTATACAGCACCATGTGAATAGTGTCATATACTAGTGACATATAAACTGGCCCATATAATGTCTTATGGCTCGTACCATACAATGCCTCTATAAATACTACTTGTACTTATGGTGTCAGCCATGTCCTACAGAGTCCAGATGCCACATCTTACACTGCCCATGTACACAGTGTTATACAGAACCCATGTGAATGCTGCCATATAGTGACATACAGTAACGCATACAGGACATGACACATGGCAGTATCAGCACAGTATATACGAGCAGTGCTGTAGGCTCCGCCCCTTTTCACTCACAAGTTGAACGTCACGTCACAGCTCGAGCTGCTTACCAACGGAAAGTGCAGGTGGCCACAATCTAGTCAGTGAAGAAGTTGTAACTGCCAAAAGTAGAACGCCCAACAGAAGGAGGAGCCACATTCAGGAGGAGATCACCCACAGGAGAAGAACCTACACCCAGGAGGAGAGCGCCCAACAGAAGGAGGAGCCACATTCAGGAGGAGATCACCCACAGGAGAAGAACCTACACCCAGGAGGAAAGCGCCCAACAGAAGGAGGAGCCACATTCAGGAGGAGATCACCCACAGGAGAAGAACCTACACCCTGGAGGAGAGCGCCCAACAGAAGGAGGAGCCACATTCAGGAGGAGATCACCCACAGGAGAAGAACCTACACCCTGGAGGAGAGCGCCCAACAGAAGGAGGAGCCACATTCAGGAGGAGATCACCCACAGCAGAAGAACCTACACCCAGGAGGAGAGCGCCCAACAGAAGGAGGAGCCACATTCAGGAGGAGATCACCCACAGGAGAAGAACCTACACCCAGGAGGAGAGCGCCCAACAGAAGGAGGAGCCACATTCAGGAGGAGATCACCCACAGGAGAAGAACTACACCCAGGAGGAAAGCGCCCAACAGAAGGAGGAGCCACATTCAGGAGGAGATCACCCACAGGAGAAGAACCTACACCCTGGAGGAGAGCGCCCGGCCGCTGAAAGGAGAATCCAGCCAGGAGGATGCGGAGCTGCTATTCCAGGTATGGAGAGAATAAAGTTAGACAGCGGCTCCATCTAGTGGCCGCTGTGA